>NC_064640.1:122231273-122856273 GCF_023864345.2 Schistocerca serialis cubense
CTGCAATGTTTATTGACTTCTTTCATAATCCGTTCAGACGGGTTACAATGTGGTGAGTACAAAGAAATAAAAACAGGTTTGATTTTATGGTTCTGAAGCATGCGTGACCAAACAGCAGATCTGAATTGCGGTCCGTTATCTGAAATGACTTTACTTACGTGTCCAACTTCAAGTAAGAAATTTTTAACAAAGGCGTTGGATACAGACCGTCCAGTGGCTTTACGTAATGGAGTGAAAGAAACAAATTTTGAAGTAAGTTCAACAGCGACTAGAACGTACGAAAATACATTAGATGTTCTGACAAGGGGTACCAAGAGATCAACAGCAGCAAATTCTTTTAATTTAGAAGGAATCATAGGAAACAACGGAGCAAGATGTGAGACAGTAGATGCTTTAGCCTTTTGACAAAGTTTACAAATAGACAACTCTTCAAATTCTCTTTTCCATATTGTTAAAATAACAAGTCGTCTGAAGCATATGATAACATTTTCGTGGACCAAAATGTGCGTAGCTGAAATGAATGTACCAAATGAGCTTATTAACAAAATCGTCAGGAATGCAAAGTACCCATAGCTTGTAATCAACAGTGCAGCGTTTGAAGAGTATGTTGTTTCTAAGCAGATAATAATGCCGAATCTGAGTGTGCGGCTTTTCATGCCATTTACTTTTGATGTCTTTCCAAATCGGATCTTTATCTTGTTCATGAGCAGTGTCCTTTAAATATGTGGCGATGAAGTTTTCAAAGGCGACTTTCTTAATGTAAAGAATACTGAAACTTTTCTCGAGGTTGCCTGACTTCTGTGTTACTTTTCTCAAGCCCAGCCGGTGCGCATGACAGTGCGTCCGCAACAATGTTCTGCTTGCCGGGAATGTAGACTATTGTGAAGTGTAATTCTTGCAGAAACAATGCCCAACGTTTTAACCTGTCATGATTTAATTTTGAAGACTTAAGAAATTGTAATGCACGATGATCGCTGGATACTTTTACGTGCTTACCAGAAAGAAAGAAACGGAATTTGTTAAATGCCCAAACGATAGCTAAAGCTTCTAATTCAGTGACGGAATAATTTTTTTCAGATTTGGTTAGCACTCTGCTAGCAAAAGCAATGGTTTTCTGAACAGTAGTGTCATTTTCTATGGCTTCTTGAAATAAATGGGCACCAAGACAGACTTTAGAAGAATCCGTGCTAAGACAGAAACCTTGTGACAGATCTGGATGAGCTAGTATTGGTGCGTTAAGTAACGCTTCTTTCAAAGAATTGAATTCCAACTGTGCTTGTTCGTCCCAGTCCCAAATAGTATTTTTTTCCAGTGAGAAAACAAAGTTTTGGTGTAACTAGAATTTGCATATTCAGAAAACGACGGTAAAGATTTAAGAGACCTAGAAAACTGCGGACTTGCTTTTTGTGGATGGAACTGGAATGGTTCTGATTGCTTCTAACTTTTCAGGATCCGGCTGAATGCCTTCAGAAGAAATATGTCCCAAAAACCTCACTTTTGACCTACCGAATTCAAACTTTTCCAAGTTAACTGTAATTCCAGATTCTGTAAAAATACGAGGGCAGTTCAATAAGTAATGCAACACATTTTTTTTCTCGGCCAATGTTGGTTGAAAAAACCGGAAATTTCTTGTGGAATATTTTCAAACATTCCCGCTTCGTCTCGTATAGTTTCATTGACTTCCGACAGGTGGCAGCGCTGTACGGAGCTGTTAAAATGGCGTCTGTAACGGATGTGCGTTGCAAACAACGGGCAGTGATCGAGTTTCTTTTGGCGGAAAACCAGGGCATCTCAGATATTCATAGGCACTTGCAGAATGTCTACGGTGATCTGGCAGTGGACAAAAGCACAGTGAGTCGTTGGGCAAAGCGTGTGTCATCATCGACGCAAGGTCAAGCAAGACTGTCTGATCTCCCGCGTGCGGGCCGGCCGTGCATAGCTGTGACTCCTGCAATGGTGGAGCGTGCGAACACACTCGTTCGAGATGATCGACGGATCACCATCAAACAACTCAGTGCTCAACTTGACATCTCTGTTGGTAGTGCTGTCACAATTGTTCACCAGTTGGGATATTCAAAGGTTTGTTCCCGCTGGGTCCCTCGTTGTCTAACCGAACACCATAAAGAGCAAAGGAGAACCATCTGTGCGGATTTGCTTGCTCGTCATGTGGCTGAGGGTGACAATTTCTTGTCAAAGATTGTTACAGGCGATGAAACATGGGTTCATCACTTCGAACCTGAAACAAAACGGCAATCAATGGAGTGGCGCCACACCCACTCCCCTACCAAGAAAAAGTTTAAAGCCATACCCTCAGCCGGTAAAGTCATGGTTACAGTCTTCTGGGACGCTGAAGGGGTTATTCTGTTCGATGTCCTTCCCCATGGTCAAACGATCAACTCTGAAGTGTATTGTGCTACTCTTCAGAAATTGAAGAAACGACTTCAGCGTGTTCGTAGGCACAAAAATCTGAACGAACTTCTCCTTCTTCATGACAACACAAGACCTCACACAAGTCTTCGCACCCGAGAGGAGCTCACAAAACTTCAGTGGACTGTTCTTCCTCATGCACCCTACAGCCCCGATCTCGCACCGTCGGATTTCAATATGTTTGGCCCAATGAAGGACGCAATCCGTGGGAGGCACTACGCGGATGATGTAGTAGTTATTGATGCAATACGACGTTGGCTCTGACATCGACCAGTGGAATGGTACCGTGTAGGCATACAGGCCCTCATTTCAAGGTGGCGTAAGGCCTTAGCATTGAATGGTGATTACGTTGGAAAATAGTGCTGTGTAGCTAAAAGATTGGGGAATAACCTGGTGTATTTCAATGCTGAATAAAACAACCCCTGTTTCAGAAATAAAATGTGTTGCATTACTTATTGAACTGCCCTCATACGTAACTGTTGAGGATGCGATTATGTTGTTCCCATGAGGCTTTTGCTATTAGAATATCATCCACATATAAGGTGATGTGACGTTTTAAGAAATCAGGTAATATGGAATTTAGCCCGCGAATGAACGCTGCCGAAGAAATGTTCAAACCAAAAGGAAGTTTCCGAAATTTATATCAAACGCCGAAACAAAGAAAAACTGTGTATTTCCTATATTTTGGTTGAAGTTCGATCTGGTAAAAGCTGGATCTGAGATAAATGGAAGACAACACTTTTACACCATTAAAATTTTAAAGAAGTGCTTCCAACGTTTTCGGCCTTTCGTTTCAGGAATGATGATGGTATTGATTTGTCTCGAATCTAAGACAAGCCTGATCGATCCATTTTTCTTCTCAACAACATGTAATGGATTATTGTATGAGCTTACTGCAGACTCAATAATGCCCTCGTCAAGCACAGATTGTATTTCTGTTCTAAACGCGGTCCCTATAACGTGCTGGAATTACGTATAGTCTAACACAAAATTTGGTATGCTCACGAACACGATATTGGTATTAAAATCCCTTGATTGTTCCTGTTTTGTGAGTAAAAACTGTGGAATGTGCTTGTAAAATCTCAAAGGTCGTGCCTATGAGTGTCATTTCAATTCGCAATTGTCTGAATTTTATTCTGAATTAACTCATTAGTATCAAATATGCCGTCGATATCATCCCTGTCAGTACTTGCAGAGTGATTGTTAGTGTCTAGTTCCGTCGAAAATTCCGAACTGTTGTCTAACAGAAGGTAAAGCCGTTTAATTTCCTCGTCATGGTTTGAGAGCCAATCTGCAATTTTCAGAACTATTGACTTACCTTCTTTCCCTAAACTTATTTCAGCATCGTGAAAGTTTAAGATAGCTTTGTATTCATTCAAAAAGTCTACTCCCAGTATAATTTCCGTCGACAATAATGGAACAGTAAGAAAGTTCATAGAGAAGCTGTGGCTTTGACAAAAGAATTCTAAGTTGGTTTGTTGGCGTTCATCTACACTTTTTCCAACGATTGCACCTTGTAATTTAATCTTACGTAACGGAAGTGTGAGACAATCGTTCGATTTGTTGCATTTGCTAAAGGCTGTTTCACTAATTACTGAAATGGGACTGCCAGAGTAAAGTACTGCCGTAAATTTTACGTCATTTACTGTAATGTGAATTACAGGATATGCATTGTTATGTTTTATGTCGTGTTCCTGGAGTGACATGTCCTTAATGTCTTCCATTTTTACATAATTACTAGCCACGGCAGCTACGTCGTCAGCTTCGTAAGTACGTTTTGTGGATGCCAGCGGTGTGAGGCATTGCCTATTGTCTCTTTGTTGGCGCGCGTCGTTATTGGGATTTGGAGATCTAACTTATACAAATTCACCTTGTCGAGAGGGCCTTGCTCTGTTTGAATCCCGCCAGTTCCAATGAAATTCAGGTCTGTCGTTTTGTGGGTAGTTTACATAGTTTCTTTTTTTGTCGGTCATATGGTGGAGAATTTCTCCCTGAATCGTAACTGCACGCTGGACCGTTGCGTCTAAAGTTATTCTGTCTCCCTTGATAATAATTGTTTTGGTTCCCATATTGTCTGTTTCTCTGATTGTCTCTGTGATAGTCATTATCGCGGAGAAGTGATCTTTCCCTGTAATTATTACTACTCTGCCAGCGGGTGGTGTCTGTTTCGGTCACGATTTACGTTGTAAGAATAGTCTTGTCGTGTCCAGTTATTATTCTGTCATCGCGGAATTGTGACGGATGTGACCTGTAATTGTTGGGTTCCTGTTTTCGCGTTCCGCGATTGTCAGTGTCAATTTCCAATTCTTTTAACAGTCCCTGAAAAGCTTAAATGTCGTCCTGCCAAAATAATGTCGTAAATGTTCAGACAATTTGATTAAGCAAATGCGGATGAGTTCTGAGGGGCTATATGGGTTTGAAAGATATTGATTCTTATGTAACATGTCTTCGAAATATTTGACAAGACTGGAAAATTCAGATTGTTCGAAATGTTTCAGTATTATGATGCTATGTTTTACTCGGTCTTGTGTAGCTTGAGACCAATATGCTGAGGGGAAGGCATGATAAAATTCTCCTTCACTGTGACAATCTGTAACAACACCAACGCTATACTATTGTACATATAATAATTTTTCTTCTGATTTTCGATAAATTAGTGTAAGCAATGTTCTGATTTCATTTCTTTTTCCTTTTCATGTCATTATGTTAAAGAAACTGTAAACAATTTTCGATGTGAATATTAATGTTTGTCAAATTGCAAGCAATATTATAACAAAATGGCAATGTAAGAAATGTTGAAACTGTTGTAAGATGTTAAAGTTGTAATTGTGCGCCTGGTCCATACGTAGGCAATGTATTAGGATATGTAGAATGCAAAACCTCGGGTGAATACCCTGTCTGTAGGGGAGCGGTAAAAGGTGGATGGCAGGCGAGTGCGGGAAATTGTACACGAGCGCGGCACGGCATAACGGGCTCAGCAGTAGTAGTCGAAGTTGGGCTTTGATCTGAGCAACACGTTCTGGATCGAGGAGGCTCTCCTGAAAAACGTGGTTTCGTTGAGCCTCGGATGTGCCGTTTCCGACGACTATACAGCATGGCAAAATTCCATAGGCACTAAATGGAAAAATATTGCGACGCTATGAAGAAGTAAAGTGCCGATACATCAAGAGCCATAGCTGTGATTGTATGTGTGCTCTGCGCCTCGCCATCTCGCCGCCTACCAACCGCCACATAGATACGAACAGGTTGAAACTTTTAGTACTGTATTCGTGTGGACCAGTGTTACGTTTGTTCCTTACTGTTCAATAACAACTTAACTTTTACCAGAACTGTCCTATCATTTAATTATCCTCCTCACTAACCTAGACAGGGTCCTTTCCACATGTTGTGCAATCCGAGTGTCCCGAGATGAAGAATTAAAGTTTATGTTAATAATAATTACCTGCAGACCTATCTATGTTAGAATGATGCTTAAAGAACTTTGTTGTTAATGAATATATAGGTAAATAATATAGGTCTGACAAAGTTGGAAGATAATGTTGAAATTGGTTTAGTAATGAAGTTTAATTAGTTTGAGACAAAATAATAACTCATATATTGGAAATCTTGAGTGCTTAAGGATTTCAATAATCAAAGTTTCAGTACAGTGATCATAACAGTTTCAAGGTCCCCCCTCCCCCTTTTCTTTTCTATTCATTTAAATTCTGAAGTGTACTGAACTGATTTGACCAGCAAAGTTAGTCAATATAAAACCAAAATTTATTAGTGTTTTACCTTTTTCAAAATTGACATTGTATGTGTGTTTCGAAAGTGCTATTTCTAGGGTAACCTATGCCCGATTTTAATCAGATCAATAGACAGTACGAAGTTTGTAGTAAACATTATAGTGTATTGTTGTGTATTTATGGCTTGCCCATATTAGTACAGGAGGTGAAATTATTAGTTCAGTAGATTTTCTGGTTCTAAAATTTACCATATTATGCAGTGTCATTACGTGTTGTTTTGTATGAACGTACATCAACTTGTACTGGGAAGAAACTCAGTTAATGCCTAATTAGGCTGGCGACCGTATTATTAACAATTTGGTAGCATCTGCTGTGTTGTTTCGTGTCCGTCCTAACGTGTAGTTGCACTTCAGACTTGCTTGACGTAGCATTGTTGTTACTGAGTGGGTGAAAGTCTGATTTTCCCTCCATTCAGGTACACGCGGTCAACATATATACCAAAATCCTTTCTTATAAGGTGAAGCCCTTCAACTTACCGTAGTACAGGCTTTAATAAGTATCGTGCGCGGTAGGGTAGTGTTACAAATCGTGAATGACCGATCGCATTCTTACAGCTGGTTCATTCTCTAAGTAGCCACACAAATTCTAATATGTGCTCGAATGACCAGTTGGGAGGAAAACAATGAGAGAATTGATGAAGCCACGATTGTGGATGAATGTCGTTGCCAGAATTCTTAAATGTTTTGAATTTACGTGTAGTAATGGACAGCTTATAGTCAAAATCATCGTGTCGGCGAGTCGCATGTCGGTCATTGTTACGTCGTGTCGGCGGTTCCATCTCAAAATTCAGTGCACCTTCCCAATTTCTTTCATAATTATTGTTTCTGAAAAGCCCTGTGTTATTATTTTGTGGCTTTTCCGCATTTCTAAGTCCCTCTTCCCGTGTTGGAGCGCGAGTGTCCTCTGAAATATGTAATTCTTGTATTACTTGTGCCAACTGATCTCGTACTTCCCTGATTTCTCTTTTGTGTTGCGTATTAATTTGATTCTGATTTTGTTTGAATTTCTCAATTTGTTCATACTCTTCTGTGTCAGTGATGGCTACAGGTCTTGTCATTCAGATCATCATCAACCTTTGTAGATAAGTTAGTGAACTGATCCCAAAATTCAGCTACTTTCTCAGATAGTGAACTTTTCTCCTCAGTGTGTTTTTCTGAACCAAGTTTCAGAGTGTCCATTTGTGTTGAAATCGTATCTACTGTGTCCTTTAAGTTTTCCTGAGTTTTTGCAAGTTGCGTAACCGAATCGGTAGATGCAACTGAGTCAATTTTAGCTTGCAAGATGTCGTGATTTTCATGAACAACAGTTAGCAGTTACTTTATGGCTGCTTCGTGATTCTGTAATGCATTTTCATGACGCGAAAAAATAGGTTGGAAATGTTCACAAATTTGTGTTTTTACGTCATTACAGTTTTTTGACATTTCGATTCGATTTTATGTAACTCAGTAGTTAAATCTTAACGTGTTTGTTCAAGCGTGGTGTCTAACTTTTGAAGATTTTGTCCCATTTGTTCCTGATTTAGTTCAAGCGTTGTCTAACTTTTGTAGCCTTTGTCCCATTTGTTGCATTAACTGTAATAACAATGCACTAGTGTCTGAAACATGTTCCTCAGTGCTATTCGGCAGTGCATTTGAACCTGCAATATTCGCATTTTGAAAAGCAGGAAATGCGTCTTGACGTATTTGAGAAAACGGTGAGGACGCAAAACGTGAATCTACAGTATTTTCAAGATTGTGTCCTGTCACTTCGGATTCCTGAGGCGAGCTGTTGCCGACCGATCGATCGATAATGCTTCCCTGTTCACTAATTGTTTCACTGTCTACACCATTATTTACAGCCCGCTCCATTTCCCTATACACAATTACCAAATTACTACTTTCAACATTAGTTAATTCATTACACGGTGGCGCTAACACACTGCTTTCGTCTTCATTGTCATTTCTCAGTTTACTTTGGAGCCTAGTGTTACGTTTTTCACACGCCATAATTATCACGTATTTCACACGATAACAAGAAAATCACAATTTGAAGAGCAAAAATAAGAAAGCACATTAACATAGCACTGAAAATAATATCCAGTTAATTGCAAGCGCAGCTGCGAAATACTTGGTGCAAATCTACATGCATGCCACAACTGTTTTACTGTACAACAATGAAAAACAACTACAAAGGAAATTCTCTCTATAATTACGCGCTAGCAATAAACAATAGCTACACTAATTACACAAACTACAAGAAAAATCAGAAGATTCCAGTGACGTATCCTCGGCTAAGGGTCGACATATGAAACGTCCCCTTAGAAAAATTTATGAATTACTGTGCTGATGAAACTCTGACGTTCTTTGATTTTCAAACAGCTGAGCAAAACTGAACGTACTCAGACATTTCGCTCTTTGCCTATTGTGATCAACACAAAACTGACACACAATATTTTTAGTGCAACGCAATCTGACTTTCAATAATCCCTACAAAAGAATGGCCCTGACTAACATTAACCTATACCTTTCACAAATCAATTACCTCACAAAAATCTTCGTTACTCGAACTACTGCAATACAGCGAGCGCCAATACTGCCAGCTAAATAAAAGATTCTAACTACTGAAGGCCTGCCCGATTAAGGGATCTGACATTCCACGCTCCGATCCGTAGAACGCCAGTTTTCTTTCTCCTGATAACGACATCCTCCTGGGACAATTAAGTCCTACACTGCTGCCTCTCTGGCAGTTTCTAGCTGGTCTGTGGAAGGTGCAAAGTAGTTAGTGGTAGAGCTATACGTATAATAAAACCGACAGAACAGAGTTTGTCACTGTTTTGCCATCTGGCATCAGTTGCAATAAGAACCAACAGAGCCAGGCTTCATATATCAGTTCAGTTCCCTGCTACAAGTGTTGACGCACATTGAAGGGTTTTACGACTCATCCCTAACCAGTAAACTGGGAAACCATGAGCAAATTTGTATAGGTGAAAACTCAGGAAGTGTTGCCAATTCCAAGGAGAAGAGTAATCACACACTGATGTCAACAGACGACTTCCGTTTGTGGCAAAGAGAATAGGTTACGATATGGTCTAGACTTACATACGATTATGAGGTACATCATTCTAAGGAAAAGTGGGTGCAGTGGGATGCCGAAGGGCAGCTCTGAAGTGACTCAGACTTCAAAATGGTTGTTCTGCACTGGATTTACTCTGTGTTCGCTCCAGAGATTGACAGTCAACTGTAACGAATGCGGTCGTCTAAAGCGAATGAAGGGGTTGGAACTGCAAATTAGTGGGAGACATATTAATGATACACCTTGTGATATAGCAGGACCTATGTTTCGTGTCCCAGCTACCATCACTGGAACAACCATAACGAAGCTGACAAAACACTCACTGAATTGGTCAGAAAACCATTGGACTTGTTCCTGCTTAGAACTTCACCTATTTCAACACCACCATAGAACCAGACCTCCTTCATTTACTGTATAAGGTTATGGCCTCCTAGAAAGGTCGTCACGCAACTAAGAAAATGTTTCAGCATGTACGGCAGTATCACGATAGGCTATGCAATAACATTATGCCTATTAGCGTTTCTGTTTCTGGTACCGTGGTGGTTCTGATTGTACTGTGCGTAACCTGCACCTACCTGAAGCGGGAAACCGCACTTCCTTGTGAACTCCCAGTACATCAGCTACCACAGGACTGGATAACCTGTAGCAAATAATGATTAGTTAAGTAAGAATTAGATAAGAAGCTGCCTGATAAACAAGGAGAATTGCCAAGCATCAGTAATAACTGAGTGGGACGATTTGCTGTTAAGTGATTGCCGAGGAATTTGCAAGGAGAAAAGAACTTGGTAACATTACCCTGGTAGGTTGTAAGTGATGAAGGGGCAAGAAAAGTTCAGTAGACTAATTATAGAAAGTTTAAATTAAGAAATGTTCAATGCAATGCTTAAGCTGGACTAGCAATGAATCACCGGGTTGGAATCGGCCAACTCATACAAATACCTGGGTGTAACACTCTGTAGGGATATGAAATTTAATAATCACATAGACTCGGTCATTGGTAAAGCAGGTGGTAGACTTCAGTTTACTGGTAGAGTACTAGGGAAGTGCAGTCAGTTTACAAAGGAGATTACTTACAAATCACTCATGCAACCGGTTCTAGAACATTTCAAGTGTGTGGGACCCCTACTAAATAGCACAGGAGATATTGAATGCATACAGAGAAGAGCAGCACTAATGGTCACAGATTTGTCTGAACTGTGGGAGAATGTCACAGAGACACTGAAGAAACTACACTGGAAGACTCTTGAAGATAGAGATTAACTATCCCGAGAAGGTGACTGACAAAGCTTCATGAACCGGCTTTAAATGATGACTGTAGGAATATACTACAAACTCCTACGTATCGCTCACATGGGGATCGTGAGGATAAGATCGGAATAATTACAGTACGCAGAGAGACTTTCAATCAATCACTGCTTCCGCGTTCCAAACTTGAAAGGAACGGGAAAAACCCTAGTAACTGGTACAATCGGACATACCCTCTGCCATGTACTCCACGGTAGTTGAGTACAGATGTACCGGGTGATCAAAAAGTCAGTATAAATTTGAAAACTGAATAAATCACGGAATAATGTAGATAGAGAGGTACGAATTGACACACTTGCTTGGAACGACATGGGGTTTTATTAGAACCAAAAAAATAGAAAAGTTCAAAAATGTCCGACAGGTGGCGCTTCATCCAGAATAGCAATAATTTGCTTTGTCTTACTTTGTTATGCTAATATGATGTTCTTTACAGGAAATGCTCAATATGTCCACCATCATTCCTCAACAATAGCTTTAGTCGAGGAATAATGTTGTGAACAGCACTGTAAAGCATGTCCGGAGCTACGGTGAGGCATTAGCGTCGGATGTTGTCTTTCAGCATCCCTAGAGATGTCGGTCGATCACGATACACTTGCG
Organism: Schistocerca serialis cubense; assembly: GCF_023864345.2. Lineage (NCBI taxonomy): Eukaryota > Metazoa > Arthropoda > Insecta > Orthoptera > Acrididae > Schistocerca > Schistocerca serialis. The sequence goes on from NC_064640.1 coordinate 122,242,439, forward strand.
ACTTCAGGTAACCCCAAAGCCAATAATCGCACGGACTGAGGTCTGGGGACCTGGGAGGCCATGCATGACGAAAGTGGCGGCTGAGCACACGATCATCACCAAACGACGCGCGCAAGAGATCTTTCACGCGTCTAGCAATATGGGGTGGAGCGCCATCCTGCTTAAACATCGTACGTTCCAGCAGGCGTTCATCGGCCAGGCTGGGGATGATGCGATTCTTTAACATATCGGCGTACCTCTCACCCGTCACGTAGCAGTTTTGCTGTCCAGCGCCATCTGTCGGACATTTTGTGAACTTTGTTTTTTTTTTGGTTCTAATAAAACCCCATGTCATTCCAAGCATGTGTCAATTTTTACCTCTCTATGTACATTATTCCGTACTTTATTAAGTTTTCAAATTTATACAGATTTTTTGATCACTCGGTAGATCTGATGTAAAAGAAAAACTGAATGGACTGTACATAATTATCAACTTATAAGCTATGTGTCGAGACTTCGCGGAAATGCCAAAAGCTAGATCCACTGAGTCCGGGCTTCAGAAGAAGAGATGTTTTACGCCGCAACTAATTACTTGGCACAGCTGAATAAAATAGGGACGCCTGCAAGGGTAATACAAGAACGTCATGGAGGCGGGTCACACCGGGGCCAGCCAGGCAGTTAAGTCAGGAGCAAGCCGCTCGTGCCACAAGTACTATCACAACGGCATGGAGCAGTTACTACATAACCCGGCCCAGCAGAGGAACCAGGGAAGATGTAACGCAGCAGAAAGGCAGAGCCAGTGCAGAGTGGGTGACCTGATCACTTCACGTCGGAGCCGCCCTGTTGTGGGCGCCATGTTGGCACGGTGAGTGGTTTGGCGAGGCGCGTGTCATCACCGGCACAAGGACGCGCAGACCTCTCCGATCTCCCGCGTGCTGGCCGGCCACATACACCCTCAGGAAACTGAAGGAACGACTTCAGCGTGTTCGTCGCCACAAACATGCAAACGAAGTTCTCCTTTTCCCTGACCACACAAGACCTCTCACAAGTCTGAGCATCCAAGAAGAAGTCACAAAACTTCACTGGAATGATCTTCCTCATCCACCCTACAGCCCGGATCTCGCACCTTCCGGCATCCATGTGTTTGGCCCAATGCACTCCGCGGGAAGCAGTACGTAGTCATTGGGAAGTTTATTGGGGTAGCGAGACGTTGGCTTTGGCGTCGACCAGTAGAGTGGCACGATTGAGGCATACAGGCCCTCCCAGTAAGGTGGCGCCATGCCGTCTCATTGAACGGAGATTATGTTCAGAAATAGGTTTTATAGTCAAGAGTGGGGAATAATATGCTGTATTGGAATCCTGAATCAAACCAATTTGCTTTAGGAAATAAAAATGTTACATTACTTACTCAACGCCCTTGTACTAACTATTTCTTGGAAAAAGTTAGAACTCTGACATGCACCAGCTTCGGGAGGAGAGACACGCTGGTGTGCGAGCCGACAGGAGTCTGCAAGCTGCCACCATTGGACTCTGCCGCTGCTAGCTGCAGCCTTATTATTTGTACCGAGTCCGATGCTACTTACTTAAAACCCCCAACTGGTGGTCCAACTGTGAGCCTACTTTAGCCACTCTTTCCCTGGTGGTATATAGTTAGAGAACGAGGCCGTGTAGACTTTCAGCCGCCACCAGCTGTGTGGACAAACGTCTTGCTGTCCGCCTTTGTTTGTGTGAGCAGGCAGCGTTACAGAGAGCCGTCTCTTCCATACTGGGTCCTCGTCGTGATTTTTCGTGCCTTGGTGCGTCGCATCCTGAGGTACGTGGCTGTCTCTAACCTGTGAGGCCGACGTTATAGGTTACCGCACGCTGACCACAGCTTTCTCGCCGACCTTGTACAGCTTATGCTGTGGGGGCGTTTGCTTCTATGAGCATCGCCAGTGCTGTTGTAATTTACTGAACAATAAATGGATGTTTTAACAATGGTGTTTTCATGACAAAAAAGTGGACAGCCAAGCATCCTCTCGCTGCTCCAAGGATACCCTGTCCTGGACTTCCTAATGACTTCCTGATATCTGACAATCCAGCTCCAGTACCCACTGTAGAGGCCAAACACCACCGACCTCTATATTGCACAGAATAACCACATAACTCTATCTTCTCAGATGGGTAGCTCGTCAGAGATTCTGAATACTAATAACACGCACCCAACCGAAAATTTAGTGCATTACTGATCAGAATTTAATCGGATACTAACACAAGACAGCTTTTCTTCGAATATCATATTTGCTAGAAATTAACTTACTGAGAACGTAAGATACGTGTTTCTCCTATAAATGGAGTGATGAGAAAGGCAGAAGCCCATGTGGATTCCTGTTTCTTTTGATTGTTTAGAACGACTGCTAACGACGAAAATTTTGGTAAGTAAACTTTATTATTTTTGATTTGTTTCAGAATGCCTGATTACCATGTTAACCATTTATATTTCGGTATATCATTATAAGCTAATTACCCGTAGTGCATTTTCGTATTCCTGCAGTAAGTATGCACTCTTTCGTTCGTGACAAAAAATGATCTACGTCGTTGATTGTTATTTAAATTTCCATCATTATAAATAACTTCTTATTCTTTGCTTTGTTATCTGACGCTGAGGGTACCACCTTGGGCAAATTTGTGCCCCATATCGGTAGTTTTTTCTTCATGCTGGTCTCGCATTACTAGCACTACCAGTCTATCTCTAACAGTTAAGTACTGAACAATGTTGATACTTTTGGTATGTGTTAATTTTGTTGTAATAACTGTTTGTGCTTCTTCATACGGCATGTCACAGCTGGCTCTCTTTTTTTGCTTTCATGACAATATAGCCACCAGTTTCAGAATATCTGATGATGGGTAAACCCAAAAAGTGTTGTATTAAAGTCATTTATTCACCATATGATGTCATTTCATTGAGTTATCTATCCAACATTTTTACAGTACTGCTTAACTTACGCATTATGGTCGCATGTTTTCCACACATTCTGTTGCACCTTCAATTACTTGTAAAGGTTATTTAATTACCTCTACCAGTCACAAACTTTGTTAACTATTATATTATTTATTTATTGTGCGACATCTTTCGAGGGTATACCTCATCATCAGGCTATATGGCATGACAAAAACAATTTCACAATTGTGTAATGCCATACAGACTGATGATGAGGTATATCCTCGAAACATGTCGCACAGTAAAAAAATAACACATTCGTTAACAAAGTTTGTGACTTTTAGCGGTAATTAAAAAACCTTTACGTATTTTTTTGAGACAGTCACGATCGAATAATAGTCAAAATGGCTTCAAATTCTTCAATTACTTGATTTTAGAGGCAGAAAGAGAATCATATATATTCAGTGTCATATATGTTACTGAGCTTGTATTTTATCTCTGAATGTCACTGTAAGTACTGCATTTTTGGAAATGGACCACGGATAGTCTTGCAGTTGCTTCAAAGTTACAAACTGAGGGGTGCTTTAAATTCACGAAGAATCACAAAAAGTTTGAAAGTTCTTCGCCTAAAGAACGTTGAGTATGGCCGTACATTACGGACCTGTCAGGAGCTGGGTTACTGACACACATGACTGTCTCCACACTTTAAGATAGCATAGAAGCCTACTCAAGGAGGAAGATAGAGGGAAGTGGGCAATTGAAATTAGTTTTTGGAAGGAAAAAATGTCTGTGAACCACCAAATATGCTAACCCTATCACTTTTTAATGTCCTTAACTGGGAGAGTATAGTTTTTACACAGTTTTATAGTCAGGCAGGGAACGCTCAGTGACATGGGAATAACTTCTGTAGTGACATTAATCAAAAGATATTACAAATTATCGACACATTATACATTATATTGTATAAATACACTCAGAAAGTGTATTTTGGTGCAAACATACACATTTTGAAGTGAAACATTTGCCATTGACATTAACAAACGAGAAGTAGGATAAATTAGAATGTCAGTGGTGTCTGTTGTCGGAGTCTAGTGCGAGTCGTTTACGAGAAATAGTATTTTAAAAAATTAAAAAAGGTTCAAATGGCTCTAAGCACTGTGGGACTTGACATCTGAGGTCATCAGTCCCCTAGACTTAGAACTACTTAAACCTAACTAACCTAAGGACATCACACACATCCATGCCCGAGGCAGGATTCGAACCTGCGACCGTAGCAGCAGCGCGGTTCCGGACTGAAGCGCCTAGAACCGCTAGGCCACAACGGCCTGCTGTAAAATTCCCACACTGACACTTCTACAATATTTGTAGTAGCACACACTAAGGAACAACACAAGTGCATACATTAGTTATGTGGATTCTAGCCAATAACGAGACAATTGAACCTCACAGGTTGTGTTCAAAATGACAAACGGCAGCGACAATACACGCTTCCAGTCTAGCATTTCAGTGGAGATGTCCGAGCAGGCTGCAGTAATATGTCATTGGATTTCATTGGATGTACCAGGTATGTATTTGTAGACAGTGTCTTCCAGCTTTCCCGACAGAAAAAAGTCTACAAGGGTCAAATCCGGGGAGCGGGGCGGCCAAGGTACAGGTCCTCTGTCCAGTCCAATCATTTGGAACCAATTCGTGAAGACATGCTGTAGTACTTCGTGCACTATGGGGCCTGGACAGCCATCATGTGGGTACCACAGGTTCCTCCTAGTCTGCAGATGAACGTATTCTAGCATCTGTGGGAGATGGTCTGTTATGAGGCTGTGATACTTTTGCGTGTTCAGTTTTCTGTCTATGAAAACAAGCCTAAGAGTTGATGGTTCACTATCCCACACCACACGTTTACACTCGACGGATGCTGACGTTCCATCTGACGAAGTCAACAGACCAATAGTGCATGTTTCGGCGGTTTATCTCACCATGATTGGTAAATGTGGCTTCATCACCAAACAAGGTACATAGTACATCTGGAGCAGCCTGTCTTAAGGCCCATGTATAGAAGTTAACAATATTCTCATAATGGTTTCCATAGAGCCCCTGATGCAGAGATGAGATAGGATTGGAACCTCGGTCGATGGAGAATGCGTAGGACACTTACCTTTGGTTGAAGAAGTTAACAAATAATTGCCGAGATAGTTGACGTCTATTGCAATATCCTGCCGCACACACCGTACAAGAACAAACTGCAGCCTTCCTTCCCTCTCCACACACCATAAGCACGTCGGCTTTTTCTGCGTTGGTAAATCCGATCGTCCAGTCACGACCTATGGTTTTGAATGTCACATACTGACTAGCAAGTCGCAGTGCACTCAGGGAACTCACAAGCACAGTGTAAACAAAGACAAGAACATCGTACGTAGCAAATACGAAGGCTGAATGCCATGAAGAAGTGTCGGTGTAGAAGGTTTTCAGAATACGATATATCTTAAACGACTCGAAGTAGTGTCCTGTAACAAACACCACTGACATTCTACTTCACTCTAAGTTTAATTTGTTAATGTCAATAGACATTGTTCTATTAAATTGTGTTTTTGCACATAAAATACTTTCTTAGTATAAGTACAATCTTTTTATTGGCCAACGACACGAGAGTCTGATTATCAATCCATTCTGTGAAAGCCCCATATCCACACCACTATCCATTTCAGCGATATTTGTCTTGCAAGTTTTAAGTAATTCACCTTCTATGTAAAATTAGCAACGGCCCTCCACTGCCCCTTGCTGAGTACTACCCTGTCTAGGAGACTCTACGTGCTTGTCACTGGCAGAAAATCTAGTACGCATCGACCGACATCGGGCTCAAACAGCATTTCATCTTTCTTTAACTCCGCTGGGAAGACATCAAGCAATTGAAATGACACATCCGCAAAGAGAGAGTGAAAGTGGAGCCACTGCCTCGGAATGGAGTGAACGCTCCAGCGATTGTTTCTGTGAAGATTAGAATACCAACAACATGTTCAACAGTGTAAACTAGTGTCGATTTACTTTTTAAGTGTTCGCGAAATTTTAGTGCATTTTCATTGTGTATCGTTACGAATGAACCCTTCAGTCTGGTCTCAAAGACCACCCTCGGTTCCTATAGGCGGCTGGCTGCTTTGGTAACAAGTAGTCTTTTACGCGCATCTACGTCTATTATTGAAATTTTGTTTTTATAGTGGTCCACAGCCTCAACGTGTTTTGAGAATGAAAAAAAAAGAGCGAATAGACTGTAATCCGTTTATTATCCCTGCAATTGGCTAATTCCAACAGTTGGTGAAACGAAGTGTGAAGTTTAAAATATGTGCTTGAAAACAGCCGATCGTTGAAATTGTCCAGTTGCACGGATAATAGATTGCAACCTACTTGGACCATGTTTTCATTCTGTCTACAACTACGCTGAAGCTCCAAAACAACTGGGGTAGATATGCGTATTCAAATACAGAGATATGTAAACAGGTAGAATACGGCGCTGCGGTCGGAAACGCCTATATAAGACACGTGTCAGCCGCAGTTGCTGCTGCTACAAAGGCAGATCATCAAGATTTAAGTGAGTTTGAACGTGATGCTATAGTAAGTGCACGAGCGATGGGACACAGCATCTCCCACGTAGCAACGAAGTGGGGATTTTCCAGTACGACCATTTCACGACTGTACGGTGAATATCATGAATCAGATAAAACATCAAATCTCGGACATCGCTGCGGCTGCAAAAAGATCCTGCAACAATGGGACTAACGACGACTGAAGAGACTCGTTCAGCGTGACAGAAGTGCGACCCTTCCGCAAAATGCTGCAGATTTCAGTGCTGGGCCATCAACAAGTGTTAGCGTGCGAACAATTCAACGAAACATAATCGATATGGTCTTTCAGAGCCAAAAGCCCACTTGTGTAACTTCGATGACTTCACGTGACAAAGATTTACGCCTCGCCTGGGCCCGTCAACACCGACGTTGATCTGTTGACTGGCAACGTGTTGACTGGTCGGACGAGTCTCGTTTCAAATTGTATCGCGGATGGACGTATACTGGCATGGAGACAGCCTCATGAATTCATTGACCCTGCATGTCAGCAGGGGAATGTTCAAGCTGGTGGAGGCTCTGTAATGGTGAGGGGCGTGTGGTTCAAAATGGTTCAAATGGCTCTGAGCACTATGGGACTTAACATCTGTGGTCATCAGTCCCCTAGAACTTAGAACTACTTAAACCTAACTAACCTAAGGACATCACACACATCCATGCCCGAGGCAGGATTCGAACCTGCGACCGTAGCAGTCGCGCGGTTCCGGACTGAGCTCCTGGAACCGCTAGACCACCGCGGCCGGCGAGGGGCGTGTGCAGTTGGAGTAATATGGGACCCCTGATAGTCGAAATACGATTCTCACTGGTGACAAATACGTAAGCATCCTGTCTGATCACCTGCATCCATTCATGTCCATTCCGACGGACTTAGTCGATTCCAGCAGAACAATACGACATCCCACACGTCCAGAATCGCTACAGAGCTGCTCCAGGAACATTCTTCTGAGGTTAACCAATTCCGCTGGCCACCAAACTCCCCAGACATGAACGTTATTGAGCATATCTGGGATGCCTTGCAACGTGCTGTTCAGAAGAGATCTCCATCACCCGTACTCTTACGGATTTATGGGTAGACCTGAAGGATTCATGGAGTCAGTTCCCTTCAGCACTACTTCAGACATTAGTCGAGTCCATGCCACGTCGTGTTATGGCACTTCTGCGTACTCAGGTGGCCCCTACACGATGTTAGGCAGGTGTACCAGTTTCTTTGGCTCTTCAGTGCAGGTCTCGAATCCTGTTGAAGTACACGGAATGTTTGATTACACATCGATGCTCTAGATTTCTTTGAAAAGACGGAATACCCATTGTCACAAACTCTTTGGTAGGCGGCTAGGTGATGAAAATACACGAGATGCTACGAGTAATTGAATTGTTGTACAGTATAACGTTTACTGTAATTTGCATGAATCCTTCTGGGAACATTTTCCGTTACTTTAATGAGCAGATTGGTTTTAATTTATGCTTAATTTTCGACCCTGTCTGATCTATGTTCCAAGCTGGTACCTTAGAATGTCATGGGAATAAGTAAGTTGAGTTAAATTATTATGTACCTTGTGCATTTAAAGCTAAACTTTGAGTCACTTTTTAATCTCAAGGTCAGCAATGTCTTTTCATGAGAACCAGTTAAAGTTAAGTACAGTATAGGCTGTTTTAGCAGAACAAGTGGTACTGTAATAGTATAAGTGTTTCAAGGCGATATGTTTCTGATGAGTGCATCTCATAGTATCTATTCACAGGACTATGTCTACTTGTGCGCTGGAAGGGAACTAACGTAAATTTTATTCGTTCTCACCTGTTCTATTAGAAATATTAATATCTTGTCAAAGAGTTGCATCCTATGAGTTGTATAAGGAGGAAGGCTTATAACGATAATGTAATTATCAACAACGTCAATATTTGTAGCGTACGTGTTATGCTCGTGAAGAATTAGAACAGGATCTTCTGCTGTGCGCTTGGTCTTGTTAATAAAGTGAATGAACCAGTCTGTAAATGGTTTTTTTTTATCCACCCAGAAGATGGTATCTTCCAATGAAACCAGATGGGGTCCCTTTTATTAAAACGTCAATAGGGTTTCCAGCCTATATTTACTAATCGATGTCAGTGATATGAGTTGTGTGGTTATTCGCTGAGTTTTACTTCATAATCGCACACGGGATATTTTTCAGACAGATGTCATTAAAAGTCGGTATGTTAAGCCACAGAACTCTGGGCAGAAGCAGTGTGGTGTAGTGTCAGTAGTTTGTCGTTGCCAGTGTATCATTCGCAATGGTTAAATGACAGTTTGGTGTCGGTCACGCTGCTGAACGGTTTCAGAAAATAACTAGCAGAACACGGAGATGCTGAAGTAGATGATGCTGGTTTTTGGAAATAGGGTTTTCTGAACATGAATTTTAGAAGTGTGAAGACATTCAAGTAATGGTGCCGCTGCATTGCTTGCTCGCGAGTAATTTATGATGAGCTTAAGAAAGGCAAATTTTTTGTATGATTTTTCTTTATTGATTTCTTGTCGATTAGTTTGATTATCGAGATGTGATTAAACAAAATTATCTGCTCACATGACTTGGACTCAGTCGTAGATTCATCACTCCTTTACCATTCCACGACTTACATACCAGAGTTACATATCTATATATAGTTGTTGTAAGAAGTGATTTTATAAAGATTGTTGTAATCGTTAAGCATACTGTTACTTAAAGCTTAAAGTATGATGTGCTTAGTATAATTACTTTTCCTTGCTTTGCGCTTGGGTAAGGTTTTCTTTACCTGGCTTTCTGCTATGCTGCATGCTAACATACACCACTTCCGAGCAGTGTCGAGTTTCCGTTGCCGTAACGTAACTCATGAAAGTTTGCTGCGGCCAGTTTAACACTACTGTTAGATTTGCAGTCAAGTCTTGGATTACAGCTATCACCAGGGTCGGTTTGGTTGAAGCTTAGCTCAAATCCCATTTCTTTTGTCAGACATTCTTACTCTTACAGTGCCGTGCTACATGTTCACATGTGTGTCGTTTAGTGTTCGGAATTTTACTTTGGCAGTTTGGATACGTAAATTTGCAGGGTATTTTAACTGAAGCTTTTTGGGCATTATTCTCTCAAAATTCAGTCAGTAATTTTACCCAGAATTTTTACTATGTTACTTTTGTCTTCGAATTGCAAGACGCGTACTGTGACGTCACGCATTGCAGCACTGTTCACTCCACCGTGTAATACAGTGTTTCACATCATGGCTTCTTTAGTGTACAGCATTAGATTTTTAATCGTTTTTAACATAACGTAACTGGAAAACAGTTACAATACTTCAGATGGATTTTGCGACATCTTTCATCAGACAACATTTAAATAAGCATACCACTTGCATTGTCCTGTAAAAAGAACCCCGCATTACAATACATACACACACGAAAGTTAAGAATAAGACACCTTCATACAAAAGAAAATACTTACACGGCTACCATGTCTTTCCTTCTACATCTACATCCATACTCCGCAAGCCACCTGACGGTGTGTGGCGGAGGGTACCTTGAGTACCTCTATCGGTTCTCCCTTCTATTCCAGTCTCGTATTGTTCGTGGAAAGAAGGATTGTCGGTATGCCTCTGTGTGGGCTCTAATCTCTCTGATTTTATCCTCATGGTCTCTTCGCGAGATATACGTAGGAGGGAGCAATATACTGCTTGACTCTTCGGTGAAGGTATGTTCTCGAAACTTTGACAAAAGCCCGTACCGAGCTACTGAGCGTCTCTCCTGCAGAGTCTTCCACTGGAGTTTATCTATCATCTCCGTAACGCTTTCGCGACTACTAAATGATCCTGTAACGAAGCGCGCTGCTCTCCGTTGGATCTTCTCTATATCTTCTATCAACCCTATCTGGTACGGATCCCACACTGCTGAGCAGTATTCAAGCAGTGGGCGAACAAGCGTACTGTAACCTACTTCCTTTGTTTTCGGATTGCACTTCCTTAGGATTCTTCCAATGAATCTCAGTCTGGCATCTGCTTTACCGACGATCAACATTATATGATCATTCCATTTTAAATCACTCCTAATGCCTACTCCCAGATAATTTATGGTATTAACTGCTTCCAGTTGTTGACCTGCTATTTTGTAGCTAAATGATAAAAGATCTATCTTTCTGTGTATTCGCAGCACATTACACTTGTCTACATTGAGATTCAATTGCCATTCCCTGCACCATGCGTCAATTCGCTGCAGATCCTCCTGCATTTCAGTACAATTTTCCATTGTTACAACCTCTCGATATACTATAGCATCATCTGCAAAAAGCCTCAGTGAACTTCCGATGTCATCCACAAGGTCATTTATGTATATTGTGAATAGCAACGGTCCTATGACACTCCCCTGCGGCTCACCTGAAATCACTCTTACTTCGGAAGACTTCTCTCCATTGAGAATGACATGCTGCGTCCTGTTATCTAGGAACTCCTCAATCCAATCACACAATCCTTGGAAACATCTTCAGCGGTGGGATAAAAATTCCTCCTGGATTCGTGCAACACACAACCGTAATGAGATTCTTCCTTCCAGCAGCACTTAGAGCACAAACCTGGCGTTTGCCTCTAAAACGAAACACTCGAGAGATCTTGCTTTGCACAAGATACTCCTATCTCAACCACATGGAATATACGATCCAGTGGATAGGTGTGTTTATCGAGCTCAAAATTCCGAACATTAAGAAAATTCGGTTACAGCCTCCTTAGTGAAACCATTAGGACGAGAAAGTGAAGTTTCTGAGGACTTTAGGTGAGAGATAAAACTTCTGTGGTGGTTCATGTAATGGTCGAACCACTTCATTAGTGTAAGGATGCGGTATTCAATTTTTCTCACATAACTGAAAAACCGAACGCCGCAGATCGTCTCCTCTCAAACCAGTGAATTTAGATTCACCTATAATTAAATTTTCCTCTTACATGTAAGTAGAAACAATCGCCATCCTCTCGATTTTTCTGTTTCTTCGAAAGGGAAGTCTAAACGGTACAGCCGTTGTAGTGTTGGTCTACTGTCTACAACTGTTACGCTACCTTCTTTAGGGCCATTATTTTCTCTGATAGTGCCCGTAAAAGTCTTACCAGATCTTGTTCATCCCAAGTCTTTCTTTTTTGTTTTCTACCAGGCATTCGCCCTGTAAGAGGCATCTGCAACACAAAATTGAACACAAGCTCTGTAGTTATTTTAATTTGGGCTCCTGTATGTGATGGCTCATGTTGTAAGTAGGAAAGTGGCTCATAATACCGACTGAGCCATTTTTGTAAACAGAAATGTATCATCGTCTAACATTTAGTATGAAGTACATTATTAATACTGAAACATTAGCCTTGATACGTGTAATAAATGGAAAATATTATGAGTATTTGCATAAGCATAGCCGTCGTAATACTACTAAAAAATCCTACCTTGAGAAGTTTTTGTCGACAGGGAAAAGTAAAGCTCACTGATCACTTTTAAAACTAACTACTGCGGCAGTTCGCTCTACATGCATGACTTATAATTAATACATTCACCACCAGTATTCCCGGTATATATATATATATATATATATATATATATATATATATATATATATATACCTGCAAAAAAATTGTCCGTCCCCTAGCAATGAGTTGATAACTTTTAACATTCTGCGTGATGTCTGTTGTTCTATATCATGCCTCCCTACCACTTTCGCGCAACGAGGCTCTGAGCGTGTTTTTTACGGAATTGACTAGTTTGAACCTGGGACCTGTTGCTGGTAAGGAGACGTCAGACCACACATGACATGTAGAGTTCAGAAGAGTTCAGTGAGACTAGCGATGATATAACCAAATACTTAATGATTTCAGCGTCAGCTCCACTGCACTCCCTGTAAAAGAATCTTAATACTAACTAAATTTAGTGGAAGGGGTTCAAGGCTTTCCTATTTTTAGTTAGCTGGTAAAATGTCGAAAAAGCAGTTAAGTTCACCACTGGAAATTTTATTCTACTCACAAAACATTGTTTATAAATTGCACTATTGATAAAAGGAAATGTTTTAATACAGGATGGTAAAAACCAACTGCGTTCAACAAAAATGTGAACGAATATTCCCTGAATGGGTTTCAAAGTTCTATTATGGATCGAAGGATGACCTATGCCATATCACATCTATAATCTAGGTTTAAATTAAGTTTCACAAAAGAGAAAACCATCAAAATGGTCTACAGTGACCCTCAATTATATTTAGTTACTTATCTAACTTGTCGTAAATTACAGTGGTTGATGTGGCTTCTCAATAACTATATAACAGAAAAATCTTCGCGTTTCAGATTTTTACTTCAAGTGGCAAATGTGAACACCATGAGCTTTAATTGACGATCGACGCTAGTATTACGCAAAAAGGGGGTGTAACAGATGAGACTTCTGCAGTTCTGAGTGAAGCTTTATGCGCTGTTATGCGGCATCGCGTGCGTTCATTACCTTGTCGGTGTTCGTCAGGGAGCGGCAGGCAGCACAGCTCCGCTCACCTCGCCGTCTCGGAAGCAACTCTCTCCTAACTTCTCCTTACTACAATTTACCGAAGTTGGTTTAAAAAAACTATCTGGCTGTGTTTTCATCTGACCAATCAGGGTCTCAATGTTAACCTTAAGCTCCACCTACAAAAACTCTGTCCATCCAATGAGAAACGTTATACTTTTCGTGGTGGGGCAATGTTTTTAAAGTTTGCAACGTAACAGACGCGCAAAAGTCTCACGCTAAAACTTGCAGCTGGGGTGGTCCTAGCGGTTAGCTGGCGACGTGGCTGTCCGTCCATTATCGTAGGGCCTTCCAGCGTAACACGGTTCTGCTCTCGGCTTCTGTTCTCGTTTCTCCCCTCGGAACTGCGTCCGTCTCACGGTGGGAACGTATGACATGCATTTAGGCAGTCTTGTGTTAGTCTGTGGTATTCCATTTGCTCACTCTTTACTCGTATTACTTTGGTTAATTTAATGTCACGATTTATTCGGAGCTATGTGACATGCTACTGGATTTGCTTATCATGTCAAGGTTTTGATGGAAGGTGTTGGATTTGCCTGATACCTTACAAACTCTTCGATTGATAGATTATTTCTGGCCGTATATTCTTTTGTACTCCTGCTGGAGCGGACTGGCAGCGATTTCCTTCGACATAAAACAGTCTCCCTCATGGACTTAATATAAATATCAAAAATAAAATTGATCAGAAGTACGAGAGCTTAAACTTGGAATGTAAATGTCATGTTGTTAATTAACTGTTCGACAAAAGTTGTTTTGGGGTAGTGTTTCATTTAACCGGGCTAGTTTCGAACGTTGCACATCATCAGTGGTATCTGCATTACACAAATGATACATATATCTTATAAGTTACTTGCAGTGTACACTGTAGTGTTTTACGGATATGAGATTTTTCAGTTCTTTGTAAATCGACTTGCCTTACATATGTGATGTCCTCTAGTGTATCTCAACGAAAATGTTTTGTAATGTTCATGCAATACACTGAGATGAAAGAAATCATGGGATACCTCCTAATATCGTATCGAACCTCCTTTTGCCCGGCGTAGCACAGCATTTCGACGTTGCATGGACCTCACATGTCGCTGGAAGTCCCCGCAGAAATACTGAGCCATGGTGCCTCTACAGCCGTCCATACTTGCGGACGTGTTACTGGTTCAACATGTTGTGCAGAAACTGAACTTTCGATGCTGTCCCATAAATATTCGATGGGATTCATATCAGATGATCTGGGTGGCCAAATCGTTCTCTCGAATGGTCCAAAATGTTCTTCAAACCAGTCGCGAATAATTGGATCACGGTGACATGGCGCATTGTCATCCATAAAAATTCCATCGTTGCTTGGGAACATGAAGTCCATCAACGAATGGTTGCAAATGGTTTCAGGTACCCGAAAATAATTATTTCGGGTCAGTGTTTGATTCAGTTTGAGCAGAGGACCCAATCCAGTCCATTCCATGGAAAAACAGCCCACACTATTATAGAGGCACCGCCGGCTTGCACAGTACCTTGTTGACAACTTAGGACCATCAGTTCGTGGGACATGAGCCACACTCGAACCCCACCATCAGCTCTTACTGACTGAAATAGGGACTTGTATGACCAGGCCACGGTTTTACAGTCGTCTTGGATCCAAACAATATGGTCACGAGTCCAGGAGAGGCGCTGTAGGCACTGTCACGCTGTTAGCAAAGGCCGGCCGTTGTGGCCGAGCGGTTCTAGGCGCTTCAGTCCGGAACAGCGCTGCTGCTTCGGTCGCAGGTTCCAATCCTGCCTCGGGCATGGACGTGTGTGATGTCCTTAGGTTAGTTAGGTTTAAGTAGTTCTACGTTCTAGGGGACTGATGACCTCAGATGTTAAGTCTCATAGTGCTTAGATCCATTTGAACCATTTTGTTTTTAGCAAAGGCACTCGCGTCGGTCGTGTGCCGCCATCCAGTAACGCCAGATTTCGCCGCACTGTCCTAAAGGATACGTTCGTCGCACGTCCCACACTGATTTCTGCGGTCATTTCACGCATTGTTGTTCGTCTGTTAGCACTGAGAACTCTACACAACGGATATTCCTCTCAGTTTTTAAGTGAAGACAGACTGCCACTGCGGTGTCCGTGGTGAGAGGTAATGCCTGATATTTGGCATACTCGGCACACTCTTGACACTGTGGATCTCGGACTATTGAATTTCCCAACGATTTCCGAAATGAAATTTCCCATGCGTCTAGCTCCAACTACCATTCCGCATTCAAGGTCTGTTAATTCTCGTCATGCAGCCATAACTACGTCGGAAACCTTTTCGCATGGGTCACCTAAGTACAAAGGACGGCTCCGTCAACTCACTGACCTTTAATACCTTGGATACGTAATACTACCCTCATGTGCATATAGCTGTCCCATGACTTGTCACCTCGGTGTATGTATACATACATGTAGCGTAAGGATTTTTTTACGAAGTATATGAAGTTATTATTCCTCAATGTACATGGAAAGATTTCTTCTTTTATACATCGTAGAATATATATAATGCTTTTAATTTGTGTTATCTCTGTAGCATAATAAAGAAATGTGCTTTCATTCTGTCGTTTAATTAATTAATAATGACATATTTAAAATTTCTACAAGCTGCAGAGTACTAAACGTACAAAACAAACCTGAAATGGCTTTCCCTGCATCAGCTAATTATTTCATATAACTAATGTATTATTTCCAGTCCTACTTGCAACATTTTGTATTGTGTTGCCCCATACATCATGTAAATGAAATAGCACCAAAATTAATTTTCTTTCAAGCTACTTCTACTTGATATTGTGACGTAAACAGTCGGGACTTAAATGTCGGTGTCTGTTCCCTTAGCTGGAACATCTCTTTCAGCAGAAGCAGTTCACGTTTAATTACTACACTATTTTGCTCGGCGTCCAATTGCACGAGAGAAGTACTGAAAAACTTTTCCCAGTAGAGTTTCGGGCTCAGATTGCTAAATTCGTCCGGCAGAAATGGGAACGTTTGCGTCTGCATGTTGCTCGGCGTTTTCTCTGTCTGGAAAGGCTCTCCTGCTGATTGTGCGCGACTGGCACCCCTGGGATGAGGATTAGTTAGCCCGGCCCACGGAAGATTGAAGTGGCGCGCTGTCCCGGACCGTCTTCCTTGTTCAAACACCTCTGCACTGCCCACACAAGCCAATCACTCGCCTATGGTCACCGTCCTTAATGTTTATTATTTCTCGAAAGCGACATTTCAACAAAATTGCTTTTTCCCGGCGCTTTATTGAGCTCCACAAGCGGATTACTCTTGTCTTATGCCGTTAATTCTACGACGCAATGTTTTCGCGGATCATCCGCAGATTTTCCTCTCTGTTTTGCGTAATACGTGTGTCTCTCAGAGAACGAGGGTTCGTTAGTAACATTATTCACTAGAAACGAGAAAATCTTACGCCAGTGTGTAAAAATAACATTGCCTTTAAGTAGACAAATGAAGATATCATGCAAGAAATGTAGTTCAAGGACTATTCACAAAAAAGGAAAAAAAAATTGTTTGAAGTTGTGTTACGAATATTTTGAGGTATCTGCATGGAGAAGAATGCTAAGCTCATTTACACTGTTTTTACAGAGCAAAGAACTTCATAATTGGAGATAAACGAAGCACTTTCGTGACTTACTCCCATCTGTGAATGCTCTTCAGGAAAAGAATGTTGTGTGGTAACTCGTCACTCGACGGAAATTATTCATTAGACAATAATCAGTAGGAACAGAAGTGATGTGAAAATACTTGTTATTAACGATGTTTGCAGGGTATCTTTAGAGTAAGATATACACTCCTGGAAATGGAAAAAAGAACACATTGACACCGGTGTGTCAGACCCACCATACTTGCTCCGGACACTGCGAGAGGGCTGTACAAGCAATGATCACACGCACGGCACAGCGGACACACCAGGAACCGCGGTGTTGGCCGTCGAATGGCGCTAGCTGCGCAGCATTTGTGCACCGCCGCCGTCAGTGTCAGCCAGTTTGCCGTGGCATACGGAGCTCCATCGCAGTCTTTAACACTGGTAGCATGCCGTGACAGCGTGGACGTGAACCGTATGTGCAGTTGACGGACTTTGAGCGAGGGCGTATAGTGGGCATGCGTGAGGCCGGGTGGACGTACCACCGAATTGCTCAACACGTGGGGCGTGAGGTCTCCACAGTACATCGATGTTGTCGCCAGTGGTCGGCGGAAGGTGCACGTGCCCGTCGACCTGGGACCGGACCGCAGCGACGCACGGATGCACGCCAAGACCGCAGGATCCTACGCAGTGCCGTAGGGGACCGCACCGCCACTTCCCAGCAAATTAGGGACACTGTTGCTCCTGGGGTATCGGCGAGGACCATTCGCAACCGTCTCCATGAAGCTGGGCTACGGTCCCGCACACCGTTAGGCCGTCTTCCGCTCACGCCCCAACATCGTGCAGCCCGCCTCCAGTGGTGTCGCGACAGGCGTGAATGGAGGGACGAATGGAGACGTGTCGTCTTCAGCGATGAGAGTCGCTTCTGCCTTGGTGCCAATGATGGTCGTATGCGTGTTTGGCGCCGTGCAGGTGAGCGCCACAATCAGGACTGCATACGACCGAGGCACACAGGGCCAACACCCGGCATCATGGTGTGGGGAGCGATCTCCTACACTGGCCGTACACCACTGGTGATCGTCGAGGGGACACTGAATAGTGCACGGTACATCCAAACCGTCATCGAACCCATCGTTCTACTATTCCTAGACCGGCAAGGGAACTTGCTGTTCCAACAGGACAATGCACGTCCGCATGTATCCCGTGCCACCCAACGTGCTCTAGAAGGTGTAAGTCAACTACCCTGGCCAGCAAGATCTCCGGATCTGTCCCCCATTGAGCATGTTTGGGACTGTATGAAGCGTCGTCTCACGCGGTCTGCACGTCCAGCACGAACGCTGGTCCAACTGAGGCGCCAGGTGGAAATGGCATGGCAAGCCGTTCCACAGGACTACATCCAGCATCTCTCCGATCGTCTCCATGGGAGAATAGCAGCCTACATTGCTGTGAAAGGTGGATATACACTGTACTAGTGCCGACATTGTGCATGCTCTGTTGCCTGTGTCTATGTGCCTGTGGTTCTGTCAGTGTGATCATGTGATGTATCTGACCCCAGGAATGTGTCAATAAAGTTTCCCCTTCCTGGGACAATGAATTCACGGTGTTGTTATTTCAATTTCCAGGAGCGTATTATAACAAGGCGCAGCCGTAGAAGAGCTCGATTCTTTAGAGCTAATGTAAACGGATTACTTTTGTGTCCTTGATGAGTTTTGTTTTGTGGCAAGTAGGCTGTGTTCCAAGGCAAGCTTGTTTAAGTTTGAAACTGGTATCTGAGATAAATTATTATAGCCTCTGATAATCCCAGCAATAGGAGATGGCAGGTCAGACATAAAAAGATGCCTTGTTCCACGGCCTTATTTGCATTAAACAACTATCACCAAGATCGCAAATAGTGGAAGTGAGAGCATGCATTACATTTGTTATCTTCGTCCACAGGGATAAAGTCGGAAGAAGAAAGTTAGTTTGAAGAAGGAATGACGAAAAAGAACGTTAGAATTCAACGTCACAGGTGGAGCTCTAGCTCAGATGGGAAAAGGTGATGGCAATAGCTGAGGCTTTATCGAAGAACCAATCCCGCATCTGCCTTCAGTGTTTTTTTAGGGCAAACACTGGAAATGTACACCAGAGTTCCCGAACATATGACACCAGCACGACCTGAGTAGCTGTCATAATGCCACCACCCTCACTAGGGATAAAGTATAAATACAATTTTTTTCTGTCTGAACCCGACTGTTCCTGATGCGGTTATTTTGAAAATAAGATGCATCCGCTATGACGATTAATTTTCATGTAAGTGAGAAAATAATACACTATTCAGAATATTAGACAATCATTTTACACCGGAGCTCCAAAGAAACTGGTATAGGCATGCGTATTCAAATACTGAGGTGTGTAAACAGGCGGAATACGGCGCTGCTACCGGCAACGCCTGTATAAGGCAACAGGTATCTAGCGCAGTTGTTATAGCGGTTACTGCTGCTACAAAGGCAGTTTATCAAGATTTAAGTGAGTTTGAAAGTGGTGTTATAGTCGGCGCAGGAGCAATAGGACACAGCATCTCCGAGGTAGTGATGAAGCGGGGATTTTCCCGTACGACCATTTCACTAGTGCACCGCGAATATCAGGAATCCGGTAAAAAAAAATCAATCTAAGACATCGTTGGGGTCGGAAAAAGAGACCAACGACGACTGAAGAGAATCGTTCAGTGTGACAGAAGCGCAACCCTCCCGCAAATTTCTACAGATTTCAATGCTGGGCCATCAACAAGTGTCAGCGTGCGAGCCATTGAACGAAACATCATAGATACGGGCTTTCGGAGCCGAAGGCCCACTCGTCTACCATTGATACTGCGCGACACAAACCATTACGTCTCGCCTGGGCCCGTCAGCACCGACATTGGATTGTTCATGACTGGAAACATGTTGCGTGGTCGGACGAGTCTCGTTTCTAATTGTATCGAGTGGATGGACGTGTACCGGCATGGGGACAACCTCATGAATCCATGGACTCTGCATGTCAGCAGGGGACTATTCAAGCTGGTGGAGACTCTGTAACGGTGTGCGGCGTACAGCCCTGCAGTATTCATGCTGTCAGTTCCCTCCAGCACTACTTCAGACAGTAGTCGAGCCCATGTCACGTCGTGTTGCGACACTTATGAGTGCTCACGGGGGCCTTACACGATGTTCGGCAGATGTACCAGTTTCTTTAGATCTTCAGTGTAAGTCTCTAATCCTGCTGAAGGAAGTACACGGAATGTTTGATTACACATCGATGTACTAGAATGCCTTGAAAAAGACGGAGTACCCATTGTCACAAATTCAATGGCAGACGGCTAGGTAATGAAAACACTCGAGACTCTACTAGTTATTGAATTCTTACAGTACAACGTTTACTGTAATTTACATGACTCCTTCTGGGAACATTGTCCGTTGTTTTAATGAGCAGAGTACTTTTAATTTATGCTTAATTTTCAACCCTGTCTGATCTATGTTCCAAGCTGGCAGCATAGTGTCATGGTAATAAGTAAGTTGAGATAATGTGCCTTGTGCATTTAAAGCTAAATTTTATCAATCACTTTAATCCCAAGATCAGCAACGTCTTTCCATGAGAACCAGTTCAAGATAAAGTATAGTATAGGCTGTTTTAGCAGAATGACTAGTAGTACTGTAAAAGCACAAATGTTTCAAGGTGATATGTCTTTGGTGAATGCATCATATAGTGCGCTGGAATGGGTTTCATTCTTATCTGTCTTATTAGAAATGAATACTACGCGGGAAAAAAGGGTTCAATTCAATTTATTGATTTTTCTGGAGAGCGCTTTTATAGTTTGAATCGTTACAGTTTGTGTTTATTGAAATGTTTGTAATTTATACATTGCACTCAATGACTATTCCTTAGTAATCCTTATAAGTAATAAAAATATTTTTAAAAATTTAACCCTTTGCGTCTATTTGTTTGAATGTCTGTTTTTCGGTTTCTTAGTATATATCTCAAATCCGATGGTGAAAATAAGAATCTACTGTGATACTGAAATCATATTCACTAGATAACTTCGATGCAACTCCAAAGGCAAAATTATATTCATCTGAGTCTAGTCATCTGTCATACAGGCTGTTCATGACTAATTGTGTTTCAGGAATAATATTATTTATCAATTTTCTGCTTTTATTCCGAATGAACGTGAGATAATTATAATGATTAGTAAAGCAGTGTGACGCATTGGCGTGTCTTCTTTTTTATGCGTGTTAAATCACATACAACAAAAAATAGTTAACAGACTGTACGTTCAGTTATTAAGCATAAATCACGGTTTTCACGTACCGCAGCGTCCAAATTTTACTTTTTAGTCATAGAAAACATACAATAAAAACTGAGCTTGTTAAAACAATGTTTACTGCTGGTGGGGATGTTTTAAAAGAACTCTTTGGTCCCTGCGTCATAGAACACCTTCAGTTGCAGCAGATAAGGATACTTCCCTTTGGCAATGGATAGCAGTCGTGAAACATTGGACTTGTGGGCTATTTGCAGCATGGTCTCTCAATAGGTGTATTATTATAAAACAGGAAGTGCTGTTTCAGACAATGGTATGATCTACTTTAATTCAATTATTATCTGTGATGAAATTACTTCATAGCTTACCTTCGTAACAGGATGATGGAAAAAATTCTTTCTGCAAGTACTGGTTCCTCTACCATCTTGGTTCCGAGAAATTGGACCATTTACGTATCATAGTGCAGTCAACTTCAACAGTGTTAAAAGGAATCTCTTTCACACTCGCCTCTTTAAGTATGTCCGTCCAGGCCTTCGAATGCTCAGGTTTTATTTTACATCTGTAGAGACATATGTCTTTGTCACTTCCTACTTATGGATTCTCTCTAACCGGAATTGTCACATGAATCGATTCAAAACACTTTATATGATGGGCAAGACAGTGGATGGACGAGGAAAGGGTGTAGTTATTGTTTTGTCCTCCACATGCGTCACAGAAAATTTCCAAATTTTTGACCTCTGGGTACAGAATCGTAGTGAAAAAGATGTATGAAGCAAACAACTACATTTAAACCTTTCTTCACTATTGTTTCAGGATAAACATAAAATACTGTAGTGCTGTCTGAGAGCCGATGTATGTTAAAAAGATACAAAGAAATCTGGCGGTCATAACAGACAATATTGGTGCTGATGTTTGGACACAGAAGATTGTTTTGGAAATCCATGCATATCGATTCAGTGTTTGCAAACTTTCTACTTCTGTTTCGAGACCGTCTTTACGCTTTCAGCATCAGTATACCTGGTAAAATACTTCCTACTGTTCCAGAATAGTATGCAACATTTTTTTCTATCGCGCCTTTCAACTTTCTGGTATATATAACTATAAACCGTTAAATAATTGATTATATTCTTGATTCAGTGGGTAAAAGATTTTTGACACCTTTTAGCAAGAAATCAGATTGCCATAGTGACCCTTGGTTTTCTTCCGCAGTTTAATGGATCCAGTTAACAATATATCCATGTGAGGTGTGCTACCAATATTTGAATGCTTAATTTAATCGTCACTCATAATTTCGTTAGTTAAGTGGTCTTTCATTGCTCGAAATTGTTTTCCTTTAATTCACATGATCTTATGGGGAGTTTTCTATCACTGCAGGCCACTGGGGCTAAAATCTGTAGCATCTCAGGGGATGCTGACTGCTGAACTCGCACCTCACATAGGGATTTAGTGATGCCTGGTCAGGATAAATTTTTCAAAAAATTGAGATTCCCTAATTTACGTAGCCACTTCTAGGGTCGAAAAGTGGGACTTTGTCGACCATGGGCCAAAATCTGTCCCGTCCCTGGCAGTCCTGTTATACGCAATCACTATTATAGGTCCACTAGCTGAGTACCTGGTGTTACCCAGGTATATATTTTTCCATTTTTGGTAGTCCATCTGCTTCGGCCTTTCTCTGTCCATCTCCTCCTCCCTTTCTCTGTCCACTTCCCCTCGCTCAGTTCTATTTCCTCGCCCCTCCCCCTCCATCACCTGCTGCAACTTTTTCTGTCATTCGCCATGTCGTTCTCTCAGTCCATCTCCTTCTCTCTCTCTCTCTCTCTCTCTCTCTCTCTCTCTCTCTCTGTCTCTCTGTCCAACTCCTCCTCTCCTTCCTCAGTCCAACTCCTCCTCTCCTCCCTCAGTCCAACTCCTCCTCTCCTCCCTCAGTCCAACTCCTCCTCTCCTCCCTCAGTCCAACTCCTCCTCTCCCTTCCTCAGTCCATCTCTACCTCTCCCTCCCTCAGTCCATCTCTACCTCTCCCTCCCTCAGTCCATCTCTACCTATCCCTCTACATTTACTCCTCCCTCTCTCTTTGTCCATCCCCTCTTTCCTTCCTCTGTCTGTCCCCTCTTTCCTTCCTCTGTCTGTCCCCCCTTTCCTTCCTCTGTCTGTCCCCTCTGTAGCGAATTTCACCCTGCAGTTTTGTTTTCACGCAGCTCAATGTTTGATGTCATACCTCTTGAACTTCGTGTCTTACAAAGATATAATTTTATTTGGTAAATATAAACGCCTTTTCTTGCTGCAACTTTATTTTTCCCAGACACGTCTCGCCTTTCTCTTACTCTAAGGCGTGTTCAGTGGGATAATTTGTTGGCATCTACGTTTCCTCTCATTTGGTCTGGAGGTCACACTACCACTTCATTTCCGAAACATAAGCACAATTTTATAATTCGAACTTTTCTTCCACACTGTTCACCATGTCTCTCTTTCTTCTTTGTGGTGCGCTATTATTGTTTTGCCACTAGTTACAACTATTTGTTCGGAAACTGTGTTTTAAAGACGCAAATATTGAGAGTTCATTATCCGTTTTCTCATGAAGTCACAATAGTCCTTACAAGCACAGTTTTCGAGCAAACAGCTATAACTACTGGCAAAAGAATAGTAGTGCACCACAAAGAAGAGAAACATGGTGAACAGTGTGGAAGAAAAAGTTCGAAATATAAAATTGTTTGTTTCGGAAATGAATGGTAGTGCGACCTCCAGACCAAATGAGAGGAAACGCAGACGCCAACAAACAGTCCCACTGAAGATACCTTAAAGTAACAAAAAGGCAAGAGGCGTTTGGGAAAAATAAATTTAGTTGCAGCAAGAAAAGGCGCTTTTATTTTCAAAATAAATATTTCTGTACTTGCTGTGGAGGATGCCCACGCAAACAGACGTGTTATAGTTTTGTAGTTACATTGATCTGCGTATGTGGATATTATCTCCAATATGTGTTGCAAATAGTTATTAGCATATAAGTAATAAATTTAACGTCATGCATTACGCGGCAATTTTTCAGAATTATAATGTTTATGGCGTCATATTTCCTCAACTATGTGAAGTACAATGATAAAAGTTTGCAGGTATATTCAGGGGTATATGCAAATAATATATGCAAAATGCATTGCGAAAACAGTTAGTAGGCCTAGTAAAGATGTTGTGAATTAAAACGTCATGCCTGATGGCGCAATTTTCTGGATAAACAGCGAGAAAGTAGCGAGCGATAATTTTTTCTTTCGACATTGTTTTCGGGGTTATCAGCAACAAGGTTCGGTAGAGGTGTGTAAAGTTTGTTGCAAGTCACTAAGTGGTCTGATCCTCAAATACTGTCTGGGTATTCGCGTGTCTAGAGTTAGTTATTTTTCACCCCCCACCCCCACTCCTTTGATAAGTAGGTGGTTCTTAACCGCACAGAGATTCTTTCTCGACACTAAGTGATATGTGTACCAAGTTGGGTAGGAAAAAGGTCCACTGGTTTAGGAGTAAATGTGGAACATACATACATACATTCATACATACACAAGTATATCCATTTTTATAATACCGGATATGTATGTATAAATAAGAATTTGTCACCTACAGTTTGAATAATTTGTTCACTGATTACATTTTTGACCAGAAAATCATATGCGAATGTCACAATAATTACGGACTTCAACGAGATAAACCAGACTTAAGCTGCGTGTGCTGTACTAATCAGTGCTTCTGATAGCAAGAAGAATGGAGGTAAGTAGTCAGCAATTGTCCTGAGTCTCGATGCTGTAATTTTGGGGGTGTAAATTTTGTGCTTCTCGTAGGTTTTCGTTGTTTTTTGTGGTGTGCATAGGTTAGATATTTCATATTAGGCGGTAAGTGCTTTACGTGTATCAGTGTTTGAGCGTGCTGAGGTTGAACCGTATTCATGCACATAGTTCGGAAAAAATGAGCGAAGCTGATAGGGAAGTAACTAGTTCATGAGCAACAGCCGATAGCAAATTTACTGTGGAAGTCCAACAGGGCAGTTCGTAAGGTATCGAAGTTAGGTAAAGTCAAAGTAGTAATTTGTAGCGATCAGTAGTAATAGATAATAAATACAATTATATAGAGGTTAGTAGTGAACTATCTGAAGCTAAGTTGTAGTATGAGAAGAACGTAATGAGGTCACAGTAACGGAAACCTCCGCAGCCGCTGGAAGCAAGCAAGTGACGTGTAATGGTACAGAACAAGTACCAAAAATTCCATCACCGGTGACAATTGATCTCCAGTCCTTCCATACCAAGATGGCGTATGATATTAGAAACATTACAAAAAGACAGAAGATAAATTTGCAACATTAGAGTTGATCAGCAAAGAGTTGACAAGAAGAACGAGGCATGCTACAGGAAGATACAGAATTAGTTCAAAGAAAATAGGTACCATTTCAAAGATAAAACTACATCATGTAAAAAGGTGTGACAAAAAGATCGTAGGAATGGATAAGGAGAGGGTGGAAAAAATCAAAAGTTCGAGGACAAGACGAATTAGATAACTGATTAACAAGTGAGAGGTTGCTTCAATAAGCTAGGCACGTTGTCATAAGAAGTGAAAGGCACGAAAGATGAATTACGCAAAGACGTAATAACGAAGTAACGGACAACGTAACGCAGGTGAAGAAACAATGAGAGCAGTTGTCATTAGGTAATGATGCAGATTTGGACAGGACAATACCAGTAAACTTGAGAGATCAAGAAGAAATAAGTGTTATTCCAATTTAAAGAAATGCAGGCAGGCGTCAACCTTCGTAACCGAGAATCATTAGTGGAATTATGTAAGAAAATGCCAAGTTGTTACATTAGTGGATAGAACGTAGTACATTATACAAAGGTTTGTGAGAAATAAAACATTTACAATCAATACGCACCTTGTGAACTTGGCCCTATATGTACATACAGCTTTCTTAGATGATGCCTTAAAAATCACAATATACAGTAAACTGCACATTAGCACATCTGCTAACTTTCGTTTGAAATGTTCCATTCATTGACGATCCACCTTAGAAGGCGTATATGGTACAACTACACAGTTCGATGTGGTCGCGCGTTCTCACATGGCAGATTTTTCCACAAACTATCACGTAACCTGTTTAATAATCCAATATCCGAATGTGAGAATCAAATCAAAGCAGTAATGCTACAAAAACTGCAAGCAATAATAACTACTGTTAATTATTGCAATTTAATTAACTATGTTTTCCCTTTTGGTATGGTGGAGAAGTCTCGTAATTACAACAGCCTTTGGGCTTCCAGGCGAAAAGGAAGGGTCACTACGTGGAACCACACATGTAGTAAAGATGTTTCTGCTTGAAGCGAGAGTCTCGTGCCGGTAAATGCAGAGAAGGGCCCTCTGCCAACCGAGCACAGCAGCAGCCAGACAGTGATAAAGCTTCAGAGTGCGCAAAGTGAACAAGATCCCTTCTAGCAAAGGTAGAAATATGGCAGGAGCGAACATGAGGCCACGTGCATGGGACCAGCTGTTAGGCCCAGAGGAGGACAGCTGGAATATGTGGAGTCGTCTAGAGGTCAAGGCGCCACATCGAAGTCGAGTCGCCAACACCAGCTGACACTACATATATAAGCGAGGGCTCTCTGAAATCTGCACGACGTATGGAAGGTGCTCCAGGAGACCACGCAACAACAGCGCCCTCACGCTGTCAGTATAGTGTCGAGCACGCAAGAGCTCAGCCCCAGTTCAAGAACTCAGCTACTCCATTCAACATCATCGAGTAGAACAGTAAGAGTTAAAGTTTCTGATAATATGTAATTAGTAAATGTTGCATTTTGTACTGCAGCTGAGTAGTTTAACCTGTGCATCAAATGATGCTTTAATGTTCACTAACAGTTGTAAATTATCAAGCTATACTATGGTAAAGAACTGTACCGAATTTAAGTAGATATTTTATTCATTTATATGATAGTGAGCTAATGTTTCATGTGTTCTAGTTTGATACACATCACAGAGTAATCAAAGAACCCACAGTTATAGCCAGACGAATGTAGTTTCATTTGGTCACAAAAGAATGTTGGTTCAAAATTTTGTAAGGAGATCTGTGATTGGCTCACAGTAATTATTTTGGCAGTAGGGCATAAATCCCTCACATGTATTCATGGATGCCTTCTCATTGGCTTAACTGGAAACCTGTTGCACAGTAGGGGAGATTTTGTGTGTTCTTCGCTGTGCCACGGAAGCAAAATAGTTCATTGGTTAACCGCAGCAATATCCAGAAGAGTAGGGAATTCGTTTACATTTTTATTAAATTATCGTTAGTCAAATTACAAGGTCTCCTGCAATTGTCCAGCGAGATTCCGACACTGGCAAGAGCCAGCCAAGTTTTAGAGAGTAGACTCAGTACACTATTCTGATAGAGCTCTGTAAAGAATATGCTTTCTCATGGTGCCACAGAAGACACTTGTCCATAGGTCACTGCAGAGAGCTGCAGACCGAGATGTCTCCAACTTAGAGCAGAACTCAGACGCTGGGGCTGAACTTAGTGCTCAGCCATTACTGCAGCTGTATTTCGCTCTCGGACCCCAGTTGAGTGGTAAGCATGGGTCGTATTTGCGTCCAAGGTGAGCTCGAATTTATTTATCTTGAATCAGGGTTTCGTTTTGCTGATCTACCTATCACAGTCATCTAATTGCACCCATCTTGCACTTAGGCGAGGGCACTGGTGATTGGTCATGCCTTTCCAGTCCTTCTCCTCAACTCATTAACTTTTTCTGCAATCGCTGGTCGTATTTCGGAAACAGCTTGATATTGTTTCTATCACGTACCAACCCACCCGTGCCAAGCCTTTAGTACATGTTTTCAATCCCTTGTCCGTTAATTATTGCTGCATTCTTGATTTTGTAGATAAAGTTTTTAATGTCTTTTTAGCAATAAATCATATTGCTGTAGAGACCCTTAGTTTCCTTGGAAGCAGTGAGGTCTTGGTAGGTCGGTGGTGGGAATTGGCAACCTATCTGCGTTCACAAGTCACCTAATTCCCGTAAATTTCAGGGAAGAGGGCGATGAGCTCTGACGCCACGTTCAGTCACATCCCAGATGTGATCGATTGGATTCAGATCTGGCGAGCTGGTGGGCCAGCATATCAAGTGGAACTCGCCACTGTGTTCCTCGAAGCACTCCATCACACTCCTGGCCTTGTGACATGGCACACTATCTTGTTGAAAAATGCCACTGCCATCGGCAAACGTGGTCGTCATGAAGAGGATGTACGTGGCCTGCAAGCACTGTAAGATACTCCTTAGCCGTCATGGTGCCTCGCTCGAGCTCCATAGACTCACGGATGCCAACGTGAATGTTCCGCAGACCATAATGGAGCTGCCGCTAGCTTGTCTGCAGTACAGGTGCCAAAGAGCTGCTCCCCTGTAAGGCGACGGATTTGCTCCCTCACACCGGCGTGATGAAAAATGTATCGGGATTCATCAAACCATGCAACGCTCGGCCAGGACGCCAACGTCCAGTGCCGATGGTCACGTGCCCATCTGTCGTAGTTGCAGATGCTGTAGTGTTGACATTGGCACATGCATGAGTCGTCCACTGCGGAAGCCTATCGTTAGGAGTGTTCGGTACACTTGTGTTCAGACACGCTTGTACTCTGCCCAGCATTAAAGCCTGATTTTAGTTCCGCCACAGTTCACCGCCTTCTCTGTTTTACTAGTCTGCCCTGTCTACGACGCCCGACATCTGTAATGAGGGGTGGCCGCTTACCCCCACGACGTTCGTGTGTGGTTTCACCTTGGATTCGCCACGTGTTGAAGACACCACAGCATTCCTCGAACACCCAAAATCGTGCAGCTTCCGAAATGCTCGTGCTGAGCCTCCGGGCCATCACACTCTGCCCTCGGAGAAGCTCAGATTGATCGCGCGCCTTCACCAGTCGACACTGATTCTACATGCACCGTGGGTGGGTCTGACTAGCAGTCGTTGCTCGCCAGGTGATGCTGCTATCGTCATGACTGGTTTATATCGGAAGTAGGTCGGTTGATATAACGTTCTGGCTGATGGCTTTATTGGGCCACCCCTCGTAATTTCATTAGGTAATCCGTTTTCCATCGCGTGACCTCCATTACGTTTAATCTGCATGATATTATGGGGAGTTTTATATCACTGTAAATCACTAGGGCTAGAATCTCTAGCATTTTACGGGTATACTAAACCACTCAACTAGAACGTCACGATTTTCATCCATAAAAGTTAAGTCATGGCCGAATGCACCCTTGAAAAGATGAACGTGGAGAATGAGTACACTGTCACAATAACACTCACTAATGAGTGTTCCGTGTTCAAAACTTCGGAGCTCAGTACGCTCTTACAACGTTATGCCTCTCCACACCGTAACACCTGGACCACTAAAACCATCATATTTGACAATGCTGGAGGCAATAAGTGGGAATACATAACGCACCCAGGTACACTGTCAAACTTCATCGTTTTGAGAACGAGATTTTCACTCTGCAGAGGAGTGCACGCTGATATGAAACTTCCTGGCAGATTAAAACTGGGAAATACGGAAGCGTCCGATCCCGCCCGTCTGCTTTGACCCATGACGTCACAAATATGGCGGAAACAAAAACAAACACACACTTTCCACAAGAAGCCTAATGACACTAACGGGACAAGCGCGGGAAATGAGGTGTTTTGGGTGGGGGGCAAACTAAATATAAACAAATTTAGACGCCTTGTGTAGCTACAACGTGTAAGTGAAGACAGCCATGCATGAATACCCACCCACCTCCCCAGGGGTCGTAACCCCTGCAACCCATAGAAGATAAAGATGCTTCAGTAGCTGATTAGTGTTTTTTGTCTTTTTAAAAAAAAATCTCACGGGATAGAACGAACAGATCAAAAAGATAAATATAATAAACTAAAACAGAAATTCGAGGAAACAGATAATTAAAATAATAAGGGTTTTTAAATAAAAAAAAATCTCACGAGATAGAACGAACAGATCAGAAAAGTAAATAAAATAAGATAAAACAGAACTGGAGACAGCCACACTCAAACCAAACTCCGTGCCATCATGACGTCACACACGACAACACCCTTACGTCACGGGTCAAAGCCGACGCTTGGGATCGGATGCTTCTGTCGACCCTAAAACTGTGGCTAAACCATGTCTCCGCAATATCCTTTCTTTCAGGAGTGCTAGTTCTGCAAGTTTCGCAGGAGAGCTTCTGTAAAGTTTGGAAGGTAGGAGACGAGATACTGGCAGAAGTAAAGCTGTGAGGACGGGGCGTGAGTCGTGCTCGATTAGCTCGGTGATAGAGCACTTGCCCGCGAAAGGCAAAGGTCCCGAGTTCGAGTCTCGGTCCCCCACACAGTTTTAATCTGACAAGAAGTTTCATCATCATTTTGATTGTCCAGATGTATGGTGTGGGAAGGCATGTTTCATGGGCGTTCTGACCTCAAAATCTTCGATCACGGAAGACTAATAAAGTCATCAGAAGATAAAAAAACTGTAAAACGATTTATAAAAAACATCTCAATGGTGCGAAAAGTGGCAGTTGACCCTAAATATCGAAAAGTGAGGTCATTCACATGAGTGCTAAAAGGAACTCGTTAAACTTCGGTTACGCGATGAATCAGTCTAATCTAAAAGCCGTAAATTCAACTAAATACCTAGGTATTACAATTACGAACAACTTAAAATGGAAGGAACACACAGAAATGTTGTGGGGAAGGCTAACCAAAGACTGCGTTTTATTGGCAGGGCACTTAGAAAATATAACAGACCTACTAAGGAGACTGCCTAACCTACTACGTCCTCTTTTAGAATACTGCTGCGCGGTGTGGGATCCTTTACAGATAGGACTGACGGAGTACATCGAAAAAGTTCAAAGAAAGGCAGCACGTTTTGTATTATCGCGAAATATGGGGGAGAGTATCTCAGAAATGATACAGGATTTGGGCTGGAAATCATTAAAAGATAGGCGTTTTTCCTTGCGACGGAATCTTCTTACAAAATTCCAATCACCAAATTTCTCCTCCGAATGCGAAAATATTTTGTTGACACCGACCTACATAGGGAGGAACGATCACCACAATGAAATAAGGGAAATAAGAGTTCGTACGGAAAGAAATAGGTGTTCATTCATTCCGCGCGCTATACGAGATTGGAATAATAGAGAATTGTGAAGGTGGTTCGATGAACCCTCTGCCAGGCACTTAAATGTGATTTGCAGAGTATCGATGTAGATGTAGACGGAACACTGATCGGTCAATGTTACTATAGCACTATACTCGGTCCCCATGTGCCGGTGCATAAAGCCACGACCTCATTTTTGTGGATGAAAATGCGCGACCGCGCTGGACAGTGCAGGTTGAGCTGGAATGAGAGGATATCTCATGGAGAACGCGTTGAAGAGACGTATTGCAGCACGTGGGCATCAAGCAACGACCATCCTGCTGGTCGAGGAATGGATCGCCCTAGAACAAGAACTCTTGACCAACCTTGTGGCCACTATGGGAGCACGTTGCAGAACATGCAATGCCGTCCGTGGTGCTCACACACACTGTTAAGAACCAGGGCCATCATGATTCGCGGAGACTTCAGTGTAACTATTATCTTTGAAAGTGTCATTTCTGTTCGTCTCATTGCGTATGTCTTTTAGTTAGCTTTTGTCTATACTGCAGCAGTTCTTTCTATGTGTTGTCCATTTTTCGCGAGCCGTGATATTTGTCGGTGACACATCATGGGCAATACATTTTCGTCTTTCAGTTTCGTAGAACAATGTTTCATATGCAACTGGTGTTAGGCCTCCTGTCGTGTCTGAGCTTACCATTGCACCTACGTAAGGGGCGTCCCCGTGGTTGTATTCATAGTTACTGTATTTTACTATTTTATTGCGATGCTACGAGCCGAAAAATTTTCTAATACAGAATCACTACTTTTCTGCTCAAACAATAAATAACAAGCTACGTGTAACTGGGACTACGTTTCGGTAACCTGATGGTGCTGCAGTTACATTACGTGACTCAAATACAGTTTATTTGCTTACTTTGTGGCCCAGAATTTGTGTACTGTTCCCACGAAACGTGTAAATCTGTTACGTTTGGTGTAGGAATCCAGTGATCTGTGATTTATTACGTGATACCCGAAACACGTGAACTCAGCGACGCGTTGAATGATTTTCTTGTCGATATAAGTTTGAGTGAGACATGGTCGCACCTCACAGTAAAATGAAATACTGCGAACATATGCACTTTGCAGAGGTGCACTTGTTGCAGGATCTACATATACGATGATGCATATCCACACCATGCAGCTCTGATGGAAGTGATTCTCTCTGGTGAAAACAACATCCTCATGGACTGGCCAGCGAAGTCTCCTTATCTGAATATAACAGAGCGTATCTGTGATTCATAGGGGAGACGAACTGCAGCCCGTCAGACACCACCATGGGCTCTTACTGAGGTCAATACAACTATTTCTCAGGAAGGGGATAGACAGCACAATTCCGCACCCACCATGTCACTAAGAACTCTGTGTTCGAGCTAGGGTTTATGTACTAATACCTCTTCTGTAGTTATGTATACATTTTAATTTTTTAAATATATGTCTTCCATTTTCGAACTTCTTAATTGCTTGTTTTGGACGTTTCTGTGCGTCGCGTTCTGTGATTGAGCTTTATATTGCTCCGTAAACATTGACATCTTTTTCAGAAAAGAATGCTTCAATTTCATGCTGATGATCGCCTTTTGGAACCTAATGTGAGTATACCCAAGTCTGAGTAAAGTGTTTAGACTTTACGGTGAAAGACACGAATGTAAAAATGTCGTGCCCTCGGAATTTGCAATAGTGTTAATAGCTATTTCTATGGTGAATGAAGATACACTCTTGACAGTACGCACAGTGCATCTAGTCCGTATCTACCATAGTGGTGTCTGCGTAGTACAACGTACTGAAAACAAGGCAAAATACACTCGAAAGACCGATAAAAGGAACTGTAGAAAAGTCTTGTCGTTGAGAAAAATACGTGAAAAGGCCAGTCACAAAACAATGTTCAAATATGAAAAGTTCCGCAGCAACAGTCTGGTTGTCTGAGCACCGCTCGAAATTGTGTGCGTGAGAGGACCCGCCAGTTTGAGAGGAAGAGGCGTGACTGCCCGTCGCGCGTTTGATACTGCCCAGATACCAGAAGCGACGAGGTGGATCTTTGCTCGGAAAGCAGACTACGCTAACCGTCACGTCTCTGTGCAGAGTCATTCACCGACAGAGACGGCTGTCAAATTAGCTGCTCAGGGGGTGGCCGAGCTTCACCAGAAAGGCGCTGTCGGCTCCTTTGAGTGCGGTCTGGCTGAGTGTGGCTGCTTAACAGACTCTTTGATATCCCAGTCATACAAGCAAGTATATGATGCATTGTAGGTAAGAGATATATATATCAAATTAAAGCTCTCTTCAATACAAATCAAATGAACCCACGCTGAACCTTGTGGCATTAGTTCAGGGAATACGAAATGATAAAGACCTACCCCTTATCGTAAAACTAGAAAAAAATGTATAACTTTTATTGTATTAACTGTACGAAACTGAGCGATGGCTGAAAACGAAGATAATTATGTGTAGAGTTCTAACATAACAAAAAAAAACTGACAATGTCTATTGATACGCTATTTGGACTTTCTATATTTTATAGACAATTTTAACAAAAATATCGTAAATGAAAAGACAAGTAAGACACCCACTGTAGCATGAGTAAGCAGAGTAGATGGAGTTGCCACAGCCTATGATGCACCTCAGTCTGGCTCTACAGATCGGGGTTGAACGCTATATAAAAAATAGCACTATAGCACCAAAACATAGCCAAAAGCTGGTGATTTGCCCTTTTTTGGAACATGAGAAAGTAACAAGCTTGTACTACTTCTAAGCAAGTTATCTTTGTGTGCATTATTATGCTAAGAATTTTAGCATTGCAGAATATACAGATAAAAATATCATTGTACAAAACCAGAAGAAAAGATCCTGTAATAATACGTCGTGAAAGCAATACCTGTTGAGATATGCGCCGCTTTACTTACGACAAGTAATGTGGCTATTCTGTGGTGTTGTCTGCCTTAGTGTTGCAATTTATTGCGCATGTCTGAATCGTTGCAATCTGCAAGCCACTGATGGTTATCCTTGCAGAAAGGTAAGGACTGTGTCTCATGGACGACGGGGAACCACCTCACCTACTGCAGATTGTGAGAGCACCTCACCGCAACGTTTCATAGGCGATGGATTGGTCGAGGAGGTCCGGTAGCATGGGCTCCCTGTACACCGGGCACGAACCGTTGGATTTATGGCTTTTTGGACATTTAAAAACACTGGTATATGCCCAAGCCCTCGAAAATGTGGAGAAGTTACAAGACTTTGATTATTTGATGGGTAGCGAAGGTATGATAATGGGGTGAATATTTATGCTGATACATATGGCTGCGAGACATGGACACTGAAGTCATTTACGAAAGGGAAACTTAGGACAGCACAGAGAGCCATGGAGACATCAATGCTGGGCTATACAAGAAAGGATAGGAAAAGGGCAGATGACATCCGGTCTGCGACGAAGGTTAACGACATCTTAGAGACAGTAGGTTCCTTGAAATGGCAGTGGGCTGGCCACGTCGCAAGAAGAAAAGACAAGAGATGGATGAAGGTAGTACTGGAGTGGAGTCCGAGAGAGCACCGGAGGCCTAGAGGATGACCACCAGACAGATGGGACAAAGACATCAAGAAGATCGCTGGTAACACCTGGCAGAGAACTGCCCAAGACCGTCCCACTTGGAGGAGTCTGCTGAAAGCCTACCTGAATCCACGACTCGAAGAGGCCACATCATTTGATGATGATGATGATGATGATATGTGAAACAATCTGAACGGAGCTAGGTGTATTCCAAAGAGTGCAGGGTTCACTGCTAAGAAAGGCTGAAGGATGTGCCAGGATGCGTGGCAACTGCATGCAGCACTGCCTGTTCTTTTTTCACCTACATAAGACATATGGGATTGAGATGACGGATTGGCCCATATAAAAGGAGATACCGGATTTCGGATATACCAGTACAGGAAATTTCTTTATAGTTTTGGCCAATACTACCTCCTGTAGGAATACGTAACCCTTATTTTTTAAACCTCCCAAATAACCACATAG
The DNA here is from genome assembly GCF_023864345.2 of Schistocerca serialis cubense. Classification (NCBI taxonomy): domain Eukaryota; kingdom Metazoa; phylum Arthropoda; class Insecta; order Orthoptera; family Acrididae; genus Schistocerca; species Schistocerca serialis. The sequence continues at coordinate 122,277,482 of NC_064640.1, forward strand.
TGAGATCCACGCTGGGACGACTCGTCATCTGACATGCATAGTTCATATGTAAAATGAAAAAAATTCAAATGGCGACGAGAAATGTAGTTGTGATGCCTCGGAATAACTGTCATTGCGACTATAATTACAGGATAAAGAGCACTCTGTGTGAGTCTTGCCGAAGAGGACTCTTCTAGCGAGTGTCGCGGGGAGTCTCTTAATAGCCAGCAGCAGACTTAAAATAATTTCTGACAGTCGTTAAACTTGAGGACATTCGAGGTCATGAAGGCTTATTTCATGAAGTTCGGACTTCGATTATTTGATGGGTAGAGAAGGTATGATAATGGAGCGAATATTTATGCATTGAAATTTCCACCCAGACCATATGTGCAACCCTCATTTCTATCTGGAAATATAATAAATCCAACAGAGAAATTCATGGCACATCCAAACATCTAGCACAGATATTAAAACTTTTCGTCGTCGACTGTCCACATCACGACAGAATCACGGTAGAGAGTATCAAAGTGCTTCAAGCTACACGTCTGGTCAAGGGTGGTGTAGCCAGCTCAGACGTCACTTCTCTCACAACATGGGTACCACTAGAAGATTCCATGGTATTACTGGAGTGCCATTTCGATAGTGATGTGGAGAAACTGTTTCAACACGTGTTCACCATCATATACTTCCGATGTGAAAAAAATTCTATGCAAAGACAGACGGAGTCGCCATGGGATCGGTCGACCGCCAGGCATCGCTAACCTATTTATGTGCATCTACATTAACATTTATGGTCCACAAGCCATCTTACGGTGAGTGGTGGAGTATCCATTGTGTAGCACTGTTACTTCCCCCTTTTCCTGCTCCAGTCGCGTATAGTTAGAACGACTGTTGATAAGCCTCCGTGTGGACTCGAAGCTCTCAGATTTTATCTTCATGGCCTTTTCGCGAGACACACGTAGGAGGAAGCAACATGTTGATTGAATCTTCTAGGAATGAACACACTCGGAATATCAGTAGCAGTCCATACCGTGATACAGAACACATCTCTTGCAGCGTCTTCACTGAAGTTGACTGGGCATTTACGTGACGCTTTCGCGCTTACAGTGCAACGAAACGCGCTGCTCTTTGGACCTTCTGTATTTCTTCGGTCAATCCTATCAGTTGCGTATCCTAGAATGACGAACAATATTCAAGCATTGGTTGAACGACTGTTTTGCGAGCTAGTTCGTTCGTTGATAGATTACATTTCCTGAAGATTCCACTAATGTATCTGTCTGGTATCTGCCTTACGTACGACCGATTTCATGTCGTCACTCTACTTCAATTTGCCCTGTACGCACACTCCTATACATTTCATGGTCGTAACTTCTTCCAGTGATTGTTGTGCAATCGTAGAATCATACAACAAAGGGTGTTCCTGTCTATGTATTCGCAATTCTACATTTGTTTATGTTGAGGGGGAATTGTCACTCTCTGCACCAAGTGTAAGTCCTCTTCAGACCTTCCTGCATTTCGTTACAATTTTCTAGCGGCGCTACTTCTCTGTATACAGCTGCATCATCCGTGAAAAGCCTCATGGAGCTTCGGACGTTACCTACTAGATGATTTTTACATATTGTGAAAAGTAATGGCCCTGTAACACTGCTTTGTGGCATGCCCGAAGTTACTTTTACGTCTAAAGGCTTCTCTCCTTGGAGAACGACATCCTGTGTTCTGTTTGCTAGAAACTCATCAATCCAATCACACATTTGGTCTGATATTCCGTATCACCGTGTTTTGTTTATTAGGCAGCATTGTGGAACTGTGTCGAACACAAAACTGGAATCACCTTTGGTTTTTTCCCAATCGTTAGTAACTCTTCATTCCTCCAGACACTTAAGGGTACACTGCTGCTGGAAAAGAGGCAATTTCTTTAGCATACTCTGTGTAGAAACGAACTGGTATCACGTTAGGTCCAGAAGCCTTTCTTTTATTGAGCGGGTCGGCCGGAGTGGCCGTGCGGTTCTAGGCGCTACAGTCTGGAGCGGAGCGACCGCTACGGTCGCAGGTTCGAATCCTGCCTCGGGCATGGATGTGTGTGATGTCCTTAGGTTAGTTATGTTTCAGTAGTTCCAAGTTATAGGCGACTGACGACCTCAGATGTTAAGTCCCATAGTGCTCAGAGCCATTTATTGAGCGACTTCAGTTTCTGTTCTCTCCCTTGGTCATTTATTTCGATATGTCATTCTGTCGTTAGTGAGATGATGTAAAGGAGGAAGTGCAGTGCGCTCTCTTTCTGTGAGAGGGTTTTCGAAAAAGGCGTTTCGATACGTCTTGCATCAGTGTAGGTGCAATGAGAACACTGCCCAGGTACAAATACAGAACAAATTTATTAATAATTACATCAACAAAAACTCTTTCCTGTGATAAGTCAGCTAAAATAATTGTTTGTACTAATTCGTGTTAATCACTGATTTTACTCTAGTCTCCTTCGTGGAGTTGTAACTCGCTTACAAATTAAAAATTTGTTGGTACTTCGAGTCCCAACAAGGGAAGCTAATAAAGGTCTAAGTGGTCGAAGGCCCAAGTGAGTAACAAAAAGGTCCAAGTCAGGGTTACTTGCAATCTTTTGAAGTTAAAAACACAATCAGTACTTAGCAGCGTCAGGTCAAAGTCTGAAGTAGTCACTGTTCGAAGCTTGATAGAGATTACAAATTAAACACTGCTTCAGTCCGGAACCGCGCTGCTTGCCACGGTCGCAGTTTCGAATCCTGCCTCGGGCATGGATGTGTGTGACGTCCTTAGTTTGCTTAGGTTTAAGTAGTTCTAAGTCTAGGGAACTGATGATCTTAGATGTTATGTATCATAGTGCTTAGGGTCATTTGAACCATTAAATACTGCACGGAGACTATCCGACGATGGTTCTTAGCGAGAGCCCGATTGATGGGCTTCGAATGCAGGTGGCGCCTGGCGCAGACGACTCGAAAGAATGACAGGGTTCGATAAGTGAGACCGAGCTGCCGACCCATTGTTGCGAGCCGGCGTAAATACTGTCGCGGCGCACGGATACTGCACGAGATGCCGCCGGACGCGTGACATGTCGTAGGAAAATAGTGCCCGCGAGCGCAGCGCCGTGGTCTTGGAAGTGTGTTCTGCTGGCAGTGGACTTAGCCCCTCTCGCGGCGGCTGCGAGAGACTCCGTGGAAACAAATCTGCACTTTGTTGTTGTTGTACTGGTTGTACAGATTACTTACCAGCATGCGGGATGAGTAGGTTTGTTTGGCTTTCAGGCGCTTGTGCCTGTTGAAGTAGACACGCCTGAAGTGTGGCCACTCGCGGCACGCGAGTGTGTTGCAGGTTTGCAGGTTTCTATTTCGCAGGAGGGACAAAGCACGTTTATAACACTCGAAAAATAAATAAATAATAAAACTAAATAAATGTATCCGAATGTGGCGCAAATCTACAGATGTGATTTACATGTGCAGACAAACAAATAACTACTCCAGAAAATTTAGATGAGTTATTCGAGAGAAAGAGTTTCACAAACTGAGTACGTCAATAACCCGTTGGTCCACATATGGTCTTTAAGTAAGCAGTTATACGGCTTGTCATCGATTAGCAGCGTTGTTGCATGTCCACCTGAAGGATATCTTGCCAAATTTTGTCGATTTGGCTTGTAAGATCGTCAAAATCTCAAAACGGTTGGAGGGCCTGCCTATGATGCTCCAAACGTTCTCAACTAGCGAGACATCTGGTGACCTTTCTAGCTGAGGTAGGGTCTGGCAAGCACGAAGACTCGTGACAGAAACTCTCTGTGTGTAGTCGGGCATTATTTTGCTGAAATGTAAGCTGAGAATGGCTTGCCATGAAGGGCAACGAAACGGGGCGTAGAATATCGTTTACGTATCGGTGTGCTGTAAGAATGCCGTAGATGACAGCCAAAGTGATCCTGCAATGAAAAGAAATGCTACCTCAGACCACCACTCCTGGTTGTGGGGCCGTATGGCGGGTGACAGGTTGATATCGCACCGCTGTCTCTGCCCAATCCCTCTAAGTAGAACTCATCACTGAAGATAATTCTACTTTATACAGTGAGATTCCAGGCAGAAACTGAACTATATTACTATGTATTAGAAAAAAAGCTATAGCTACAGGTGCAACCTCTCGGCTACGCAATTGTCACTACACCTGAAAACTTCGAAGGAACAAATCTCGAAAGCACGCACCTGAAACCAAAGGCGTTCTACAGATATGGCACCTCAACAGCATACACGACAACATGAGGTTCCCCACGAAGAACTAATAGATTGGATGCTTACAGTTCCCGGACGTTCTCATAAAGAATTCTGATGGCACGCTGGGACATTCTGTCTACAGGGAAAAAGACGCACACGAACCTGTACATAAACGCCAATATCTGCCACCAAGAAGCAAAACACCAATCTGTGCTGAGCACACTGGAAGACAGAGCACGAGCCACATGCGGCAGTGAAAGAGTCTGCCTACCGAGTAACGGCATCTACGTGAAACCCTTCGCAACAGCGGCTACCCGGAGAAGCAAATAAGACGCGCTCTCTACACAAGTAAGAACAAGAAAGAAAACAAACCAGAATAGAAACCAAGCGACTGACCTTCCTTCCGTATGCAGAGCCCCCCACAGCCACGACCGCCAGTATAATGGAGAAAATCACAACATAAAACCATTTTCTGCTTAACGGGTAAAAATTAAGCATATGTTTAACTCTGTCAGAGAGAGATTATAGCTAGAAGCCTTCTGGCATACACAGCATCAGTTCAGTGTGCCAGGCAGTACATCAACAAGACGCAGCGATGCGTCTTTGCAACGTTGTACAAAATATGTGAGGCACGTTCCGCCCGGCCAAACCGACTCGCCTGCAATGGCAGAGCACAGCAACAACGAAGAACACATTTTTGTTTGCGAACAGAAAAAGCTGCTGTGTTGCGCCAACTGGTTCTGAAATTCGGTCATCAAAGAGGCAGTGGAAGTAGTAGTACGTAACGATCCCGTCAACCAGTACATTGGCTTCCAGCAGAGCTCTGCATGGGACGTGTCGTTAGCAAAAATACGTCAGGAATGCTTCGATGTGAAAGCGGCGGAGGCAGCTGGCGGAACGAATAAAATGGCTCTGAGCACTATGGGACTTAACATCTTAGGTCATCAGTCCCCTAGAACTTAGAACTACTTAAACCTAACTAACCTAAGGACATCACACACATCCATGCCCGAGGCAGGATTCGAAAGTGCGATCGCAGCGGTCTCGCGGTTCCAGACTGCAGCGCCTAGAACCGCACGGCCACTCCGACAGGCACGGAACGAATAGGCAACACCGGGAGTCAACGCCTGGACCCCCCTGAATCCCTCACACAACCGGCCGCGACATCTCTTCCCCAAGCACACGCCAGGACCACCTGTTGGGTCCTCGACAGAGGAATCTGCTGTCCAGAGGCTATAAAGGAACCAACTGGCCACGAATCCGATACCTCTCCTAAAAATAAGTAGTACAAGACTCGTCGTAACGTTGCGACAAGATGACGCTACCACTCGACTGATAACCCGAGATTTCATGAAATTAAATGGATTTCGATAAACGGTTTGATTCACAAATAATTTCTTTCACTTTATCTTGTTTATATGCCCCGATGCTCCCACGTTTAACGTATTTTATGGAGGAACTAAAGCATCTTTCCATCCTTGACCCGAAAGCCAATGATCATGCACTTCTCGACGCTAGATAAATCGCTCCGTTTCTGCATTACGACAATTATTGCACTGTTTTTCGCGTCTCCCTGACCGACTTCATATACCCTCCACTGATAGCTCTGCCTCCTGTCGTCTGTGAGCGGTTACTGCACGCTGACGTCGAACAAAGGCGGTGGTCACATTAATGTGACGGGATCGTGTAACAGAACTGAAACAGAATATAATTTCTTTTGATGATTTACTATAAAAAATGGTGTGGCTCGTGCTAAAATGGTGATGGTGATTATTCTGTCAAGTCACACGAGGTCAGCTCGTGGTAAAACTATGAATGGAGGAATGAGGAGCCATAGGACATTTCAGATTGCTGGGAGCAGTGTGGGATATGGCCTTGCGCTGCTAAGTGTGATGTATTTCGGTGATTAAGTAGGCTGGGAGAGGTGCTAGGGACTTGGCCTAGGGAACGGATAGGGTACCAGAACGAGATTTTCACTCTGCAGCGGAGTGTGTGCTGATATGAAACTTCCTGGCAGATTAAAATTGTGTGCCGAACCGAGACTCGAACTCGGGACCTGTGCCTTTCGCGGGCAAGTGCTCTACCATCTGAGCTACCCAAGCACGACTCACGTCTCGTCCTCACAGCTTTAGCTCTGTTAGTACCTCGTCTCCTACCTTCCAAACTTTACAGAAGCTCTCCTGCGAACCTTGCAGAATTAGCACGCCTGAAAGTTTCATATCAGCGCACGCTCCGCTGCAGACTGAAAATCTCATTCTGGAAATGTTCCCCCAGGCTGTGGCTAAGCCATGTCTCCGCAGTATCCTTTCTTTCAGGAGTTCTAGTTCTGTAAGGTTCGCAGCTTCTGTAAAGTTTGGAAGGTAGGAGACGAGGTACTGGCAGAAGTAAAGCTGTGCGGATGAGACATGAGTCGTGCTTGGGTAGCTCAGATGGTAGAGCACTTTCCGCGAAAGGCAAAGGTCCGAGTTCGAGTGTCGGTCCGGCACAAAGTTTTAGTCTACCAGGTAGTTTCAAAGGATAAGGTAGTTAGGGCTATAGCTTCTCTATAGCCGCGGGTTGCACATTTATAGATTACCGTAATTTAACCGGTTGCACTTCCTGAAGCAAAGTTTGTACTTAGGGCAGATAGCAACATCACTGGCGGCGGACATAGCGCTGCGACTGGTGGAGCTCTGCGACCGTATCGATATCTGTACTCTCCGATTCGGTTTTGCTTCATATTCCACAACAATATTTAATTACCAAACAAACAGACGTACAGTCTATGTTCCATTTCAGTGGATCTTCGTTCTGTATTCAGGTACGCGAGGTCATCTAAGGAGCTGACTAAGTGAGTAGCAGCACCATGATCGGTTATTCGCTGCTGCGGCACTTAAACCTCAACATTCAACTTCAATTATCCTGAGAAAAGTAATTATATTTCACTAATAAATCTCAGTTTAAAAGCTTATTACGACAGTCCCACAGTATCGTATCTTTCGTAAAAGCAATGGCGCCATCCTAGATACTACCGTATTTTGGAAATATCTGCGTTAGTTTCTAAAACGATCTAGTTTTACAGTAGTGCCTCGGAGCCTAATGAAAGCTATTTAATTCTTCTTTTCTTAGACTCATTACTGAAGCAACCAAATTCTGTGTCAGTACCAAAATTTCGCAACTGAACAAACATGGAGGAGAAATGGGTTTGAATTATCAAATTAATTTACCTTTCAAGTAATTCTTTAGTAATTTCATTCATTTTATTATATAGCCTATCAACTTATGAAATCATTTTCATTTTAGTTATAATATATACGGCCATATTATTAGAAATCTCGACGAAGGCATAATGGGTACGTTAAAGTCCCATGGCGTTTAAATTAGTCCATTTTTGATGTAATAAGAACGTGTGACGGTTCGGCTGCACACCAATTAGTCATTAACTAATGAAAGCGCGCACTGCAGAGCGCTCTGTAGACTACATGTCTCGTTTCCAGAAAGGCTTGTGGATAGGCAAATCAGTGTTAATAAGCCCCACGGTCGACCTAGGACATCCGTGACTGCTACAGTGACCAGAATATTTGGGCCTGAAGACATGCTCGAGCAAAGACGTATTTGATTCAAGAAATTTACGTAATTAATAATGAAATAAACGATCATTCGACCAAATAAGAGTTCGAATAGTGTTCACTGACAAATTTAAGTTCATTTCAGTGTTGCCATACAAAAGAAATTGTTTCTTCCATTTGGTTCAATTCCAAAGATTCAGTTCAAAATTATTTATAATGCAACAGCATTATTTTCAAGCTGTTTTCCAGTTATTTCAAGTTAGCTGCATAGGAGAATGCAAAAACAAAAGTCGCAAATTTTTTCTAAAAATTGAAACTTTACAGCAGTTTAAAAGGGTGTGTCAGGCCAGGTCTCGAAACCAGAACGTTACCCTTCCCAGGCAATGCTTTTTCTGCCTTCTTTATGTATACTTTTTTAATTTTTATACGTACTACCCTCATACCTTTTCATCGCGCTCTTCATACTGCGTCTCCTCGATCTGATTTCTTGGAAGGAAGAAAGATCAGAGCTTAACGTCCCATCGACAGCAAGTTCATTAGAGATGGAGACTTCTTTACCATTTCTTTTCGTTAAATTAGTGCTACTTACTTAAACTGATGAAATTAACACTTAGCCAGTGGTAGACCAAAATTCTCATTGCTTCACTGAAATTCAGTACAATGAGCTTCTCAGAGCGTTTTTTAAGGCGTGAACCACGTCGAAACAAATAATTTTTTAAGAAAATGATGGAAAATTGAAATAAGTTAATAAGCCCTTTTCTTTATGACTAGATCGCCTTCAACGACGTGGTCATCTTGCTTCATTATAGAGACCAAGTAAAACAAAATCTTTATTTTGAAATGAGAGCTGTTAATGGAGTAGTTACTTTCTGTTATTACCCGTCTATATTCTTCAGTATATGATTTGCAACAGATGATACAAAGTGTTGCGGGCCGACAAGAGAGCACTATGCTTCACCGGCCTCAATGATGCATATGATTGCGTTGCTAGGTTTAAAACGCTGTGAATAGTCGACATCCACGTCCTGATTGGTCGCATCATACAACTACACACCGTATATGTGATCCTGATAATATAGGATGTGGAGAGGCGGCCTGAAGAAGCGTGGACAAGCCGCGAATCAGCTAACGAAGTAGATCGTTAGGTAAAGCACTGGACTCGCAAGTAGGAGCAGAGTTAGAATTGAAGCCATATCAGACCAATTTAGGTTTCCCGAGAACTACCTGAATCAATTAAGACGAACGCTGTAATGGTATACAGTCTACTATGTAAACCATTTTAAAGTATTTTATGGAGTGTACTTCTCACCAATAGTAACGATTTTTTAATCATATTTCATTCCTATGCTGAGTTAGGCAGCAAAATTGTCGCACAATCGTCCTCAAATTTTGGATCTCTAAATATACTCAACATGATTTCCTCAGAATAACGCCGCATTTCTTCCAGAAATTACTGTTTAATTTCTCATAACCCCTCACACTTCCGTATGGGCTATATTGATCTATTATGCTCGCAGCAGATCGTCTCTGATTTCTTTCGATATCTGCCGTCATTAGTACCTGAGAGCTATACTAAATGATTAGTCAAACTATAATTTTGCAAGTGGCTTTTTTACAGATGCACACAGGGTGATTTCGTGATGAGATTACAAACTTTCATGGGTGATGGAGGGAGGTAAATGTATCAATATGAAGAAAGGATCGCCGGCCGGTGTGGCCAAGCGGTTCTAGGCGCTTCAGTCTGGAACCGCGCGACCGCTGTGTTGCAGGTTCAAATTCTGCCTCAGGCATGGGTGTGTGTGATGTCCTTAGGTTGGTTAGGTTTGAGTAGTTCTAAGTTCTAGGGGACTGATGACCTCAGAAATTTAGTCCCATAGTGCTCAGAGCCATTTGAACCATTTTTTGAAGTAAGGATCCTGGTCACATAACGACAGAGGTGAAACTTATAAGCGAAAATCGTTCTGATACCTCTGACAGTGAAGTACATGGCCCGCTACAATTGTAGCTAAGATTGTAGAGTAGGCAAGTATCACAGGAGGTAGTATGGGAAAAAAAATCTAATAAAAATGGTTCAAATGGCTCTAAGCACTATGGGACTTAACATCTGAGGTCAACAGTCCCCTAGACTTAGAACTACTTAAACCTAACTATCCTAAGGACATCACACACATCCATGCCCAAGGCAGGATTCGAACCTGCGACTGTAGCAGCAGCGCGGTTCCGGACTGAAGCACCTAGAACCGCTCGGTCAGAGCGGTCGGTAAAAGATGTCTAATAAACACGGGCTCTAAAATGCATACCTTAGGAACAACGGATATAGTTGACATCCCTGCAGGGCTCTTATGAAATAGTACTGAATGCATAAAAACTAAATTATTTTCTGTGGCATCTATACTGAATAGCCAAAGAAACTGGTACACCTGCCTAATATCGTGCAGAGCCTCCGCGAGCACACAGAAGTTGCGCAACGTTACACGTGGAATGGACTCGAATAATGTCTGAAGTAATGCTGGAAGGAACTGACGCCACTAATGGAGTTTGGTGGTCAGTACAAGTGTTTCAACTCAGAAGAATGTTCCTGGAACCACTCTGCAGCAATTCTGGACGTGAGGGGTGTCACATTGTCCTGCTGGAATTGCTCAAGTCCGCCGGAATGCACAATGGATATGAATCAATGCAGGTGATCTGACAGGATGCTTACGTTTCACCTGTCAGAGTCGTATCTAGACGTATCAGGGTTCCCATATCACTTCAGCTGCAGACGCCCCACACCATTACAGAGCCTCCACGCTGCTGACATTCAGGGTCCATGGATTCATGAGATTGTCTCCATACCTGTACACGTCCATCCGCTCGATACAATTTGAAACGAGACTCGTCCGACCAGGCAACATGTTTCCAGTCATCAACAGTCCAATGTCAGTGTTGACGGTCCCAGGCGAGGCGTAGAGCTTCGTGTCGTTCAGTCATCATGGCTACACGAGTGGGCCTTCGGTTCCGAAAGCCCATATCGATGATGTTTCGTTGAATGATTCACATGCTGACACTTGTTGATGGCCTAGCATTGAAATCTGCAGCAATTTGCTGAAGGGTTGTACTTCTGTCACGCTGAAGGATTCTCTTCAGTCGTCGTTGGTCCCATTGTTGCAGGAACTTTTTCCGGCCGCAGTGATGTCCAAGATTTGATGTTTCACTGAATTCCTGATATTTACAGTGCACTTTTGAAATGGTCGGACGGGAAAATCCTCATTGCATCACTACCTCGGAGTTGGTGTGTCCCATCGCTCGTGGGCCGACTGTATCACCACGTACAATCTCGCTTAAATCTTCATAACCGGCAATTGAAACAGCAGTAACCGATCTAAAAACTGCGCCAGGAACTTGCTGTCTTATATAGGCGTTGCCAACCGCAACGCCGTATTCTTTCTGTTCACGTATATCTCTATTTGAATATGCATGCCCGTACCAGTTTTTTTGGCGCTTTAGTGTAAATAAAGAGGGCATCGTATTGCATGACTTCACAAAAAGTAGAAAAATTGCGATGCGCAAGAGGACAAATGTAGAGGACTGTGCAAATTATAGAATACCAGCCCTTCTGTAACATGCATGAAAATTATTAGTGTCAGTGGTAAAAGAGAGGCTTAAAAATAGATTAGAACCAAGACAATGTTCAGTTTAATTTTAGAACAGGGAGAGGAACGAGAGAAGCAATATTGGCACTCCGTCAAATTTTGTAAAGAAGATTAGAAGTAAACAGAAAAAGGTATATAGGATTTACTGATCTAGAAAAATCATTTGGTATTGTTAATTGGAAGGTATTATTAAAAGCAATGCGCAAAGTAGGACTTCACTGGAAGGACAGGCGATTAACTTTGAGTATATCGAAAACTCAAAATCTGAACATGTTAATAATAGTAGCAAGAAAGAATCAAAAGTTTGAAGGGGAGTAAGACAGGTGTGCGCTGTATCATCTTAAGTATTTAACGTGTTCAGTGAGGAGGCAATAACAACAATGAAAGAAATGGCGAATGGAATCAAAATTAATGGCATTCATATTAAGTGCATCAGATTTGCTGATTACATTGCGATAGTGTCAGATTTAGAGAAAGCTAAATAAAGTACTTAAGTTCTTACACCAAAAAATGACAAAATAAGTACCAAAAAGGCAAAAGTCGTGGTTATAGACAACAAAGGTGGTGGAGACAACACAGACACAAAAACAAATAGATAGAAACTTGAGGTACTAACTGAATTTAACGATGTCAATAACATTTTGGAGGATAACAATAGATGTCTCGAGGAAATCAAGAGAATATCACCGACCAAGAGCGCCTTCCAAAATATGAATAACCTCTCTTGAACATGCACATAAGCTTACACATAAAGAAAAGACTCGTAAAGACCTTTGTGTGGAGTGTCCTGGCATATGGATGTGAAACCTGGACGTTATCAAAGCAGAAGGAATCTCCCCTCGCAACTGTGGAAAAGTGGTTCTGAAGGAAAATTATAAGAACTGGACTGACAGGAAAACAAATGAGATAGCTCTACAGAAAATAGGAGGGAAGAAAGAACTACTGAAAACTATAGGCCAATGCAAAGCAAAACTCGTTGGACACTCAATTAGACTTGATATCCTTCTACAAATCAATTTCGAAGGCAAGATCGTAGAGGAAAAACGAGCGGATGACCGAAAACAAACTACTTAAAGAAAAATCCATGATCAGTGAGTCGAGTGGAGAATCTAAACCAATGGCTACGTAGAGTCTGTGACGAAAATGGTTGTAGATTCCTCGACCTACGCTACGGGGTGGATGGTTGTAGGACGCCCCTCGATACATCAGGGGTGTACTACACACAGGAAGCAGCTACGTGGGTAGCACAGCACTTGTGGCGTGCACATGAGGGTTCTGTAGATAGGTTCCTCCCCACGGGAGACAAACAGTTGGGCTGAAAAATTACCAGCTTATGACACTGATGAAGATGTGCCAACTGTAAAAATTGTTAGTTCATCTAAACAGGTCATTCCAGAGGATTTAAATATGCTAAATCTCATGTTAGTTAATTGTCGAAGTGTCTGTATCAAGATCCCCCAGTTACTCTCCGGAATAAACAGTAGTAATGCCAATATTGTATTAGGTACCGAAAGCTGGTCGAAACCAGACATAGATAGCAGTGAAATTTTGAACTCGGATTGGACAGTGTTTAGGAAGGATAGGACTGATGCCATGGGAGATGGTGTGTTCATTGCAGTTAAGAACTGTTAAAACGCAGTTGAGATCGTTAATGGGTCGGACTGTGAAATAGTCTGGATAAAGCTGTCAATCAGACAAGGAGTGACCATTGTATTAGGATGTTTTTATAGACCACCAGCATCCGCAACAAACGTCACAGAACGTTTCAGGGAAAGTCTTGAGTGCATAGAAAATAAATATCCAAATTATCCATTAGTTATAGGTGGAGACTATAATCTGGCATCCATTGACTGGGAAAATTGCACGTTTACCACAGGGGGCAGAAGCAAAGACTCGCGTGAAGTTAATCTAGGAGCGGCATCAACATACAACCTTGAGCAATTGGTTGGAAAACCAACTAGAGATGGGAATATATTAGATATCTTGGCGGCAAACAGACTTAATCGAGAACAAGGTATTAGCGACCATAATCTTTGTCGCTTCTATGTCACTGGAAGTTGAAAAAAAAAAAAACGCGTAGAGTTTTCTTGTTTGGGAAAGCAAATAAATGCGTCATTAATGAATATCTTGATAGTCAGCTCCAAGCATTGACCACGGGACACAAGGATATTGAGCATCTTTGGTCGGAATTTAAAGGTATCGTCCTCCACGTGGTAGAGAAATATGTGCCTAGCAAAAATATAGGGGAGGGAAAGGATCCACTTTGGTTCAACAAACATATTAGGAAGTTTTTGATGATTTTTTACGGGTTTGCAGCCGGGTTCCATCGTCCTGACGACAACACGATATTTCGGCGGACCATCTGACCGCCATCTTCATGTGAGATTGAGTGCACAATCACGCCGGAACTGAAGAGACCTCAGATTCGGCGGCTCGTTTATGCCACGGGTGCTGGCCGTTGCGCGTGCGCGAGCAACGGAATTGCTACCCCCTGTAAGGCGAAGAATTGCAGCGGCGCCAGCGGTGAAAACTGTCAAAAGCGAGGAATCGCAAAATTAAAATGCAGCCGGTTGGAAACCAGACCGTTGTTGTTTTATCAGTGATAAAATAGGATTCCACGTCTTGCTTAAAGGAAAACCTTTACCTCTATTAATAATATCATCAGACAGACGTATTTCAATTGATTCTTTCAGTACACAATCCCAGTAACGGGAAGCCGAGGCAATAATTTGTCTCTCTTTGAACGACATATTGTGCCCTTCATTAAGACAGTGTTCAGCAACAGCTGATTTTTCCGGCTGGAGCAGACGTGTATGCCGTTGATGTTCCACACATCGATCTTTAACTGTACGAATAGTCTGTCCGATGTAGGCCTTGCCGCAGTGACAGGGAATCTTGTATACCCCAGGCTTCCTGAGTCCCAAATCATCCTTAACCGATCCAAGAAGGGATGTAGTTTTGGCCAAAGGCATAAGGACGCTTTTAATATCATATTTCCTGAGGATTCTTGAAATTTTCAAAGAAATACTTCCCACGAAGGGTAAAAAAGCAACAGATTTGGAAGTGTCCACCGTTGGTTCTCGTGGGGGTCCAAATTGAAAAGCACGAGTAATTTGGTGATCAGAATACCCATTCTGCCTGAAAACAACCTTGAGGTGATCCAACTCCTGTTTCAAGGTACCGGAATCCGAAACAGCATAAGCCCTCTTGACCAGTGTGCGTAAAACTCCCAAGCGTTGATGTTGTGGATGACAACTTGTGGCATGGAGGTAGCGGTCCGTATGCGTAGGTTTTCGGTAAAAACTGTGGCCCAAAGTCCCACTTTCTTTCTTATATACTAAGACATCCAAAAAGGTAATTTTGCCATCATTTTCAATTTCCATTATAAATTTGGTTCGTGGATGAAGGCAGTTAAAATGATCTAAAAATCGATGATGAGATTCCATTCCATGTGGCCAAACGATGAAAATATCGTCCACGTATCTCAAAAAACATGTTGATTTAAGAGATGATGTCCTAAGTGCCATATGCTCAAAATCTTCCATAAAGAGATTGGCGACAGTAGGGGAAACAGGACTCCCCATAGCCACACCGTCAGTTTGTTCAAAAATTTCTTCATTAAATAACAAATATGTCGATGTCAATACATGGCGGCACAGCTCACTAGTTTTGTCATCCAAGAGCTGACCAATTAGCAATAAAGACTCCTCCAAAGGTACCCGAGTGAAAAGTGAAACAACATCAAAGATCACTAGAAGGTCAGATGTTCCAGGGCGTAGAGACGTCAGGCGTCGAATAAAATCTGACGAGTTGGATATGTGGTGTTCACACTTCGCAACGTGTGGGCTCAGAACAGAATCAAGATATTTAGCCAAATAATAAATAGGGGCGCCCAGATTACTAACGATCGGACGAAGAGGTGCCCCAGGTTTATGTACCTTGGGTAGACCATACAACCTGGGTGGCACTGCCGCCCCTGGGGAAGTTTTTTAATGATATCCTCAGGCAAAGAGCTCTTCTTAATATGAGAGATGATCATTCGCTTTATCCAATCGGAAGGATTGCTCCGTAGCTTACGGTATGAAGAATCCTCCAACAAACAAGCCATTTTTGCCAGATAATCTTCACGAGTAAGAACAACAGTTGCACTGCCTTTATCAGCAGGAAGAACTAAAATATCCTTATCTTCCCTCAGTGACCCAATGGCCTTCCTTTCACTAGAAGAAATGTTTTTCCGTGGTGGTGTCGCTTGACGAAGATGATGACACACTTCCTGTCTAATTTCTTCTGCCCGATCTTCGGGAAAACGGGCGATGACCTGCTACACAGCACTAATAATATCGACAGTAGGCAAATGTCTCGGTGTGGGAACGAAATTCAAGCCTTTCTCCAAAACCGACAAAATGGCATCGTCCAATGTCTTGTCGGTAAAATTAACAAGTCCGGCGGCGATTGATGTCATCAGATGTGGATGGTTGTTGGCGAAGTCAATGAAATTTAGAGGATTGTTTCTTCACAGTATTCTTCTACGTAGACTCCGAATAGGCCCATGAGGCTTCGTCAACCCAATTCCAGGATGCAGAAGACAGACGTGAAGAAATATCGTGTTGTCAGTACGACGGAACCCGGCTGCAAACCCGTGAAAATAATCAGTATTTGATACGCCGGGAAAATCTACGTTATCATATTAGGAAGTTGCTGAGAAAGCAGAGAATTTTACACAGTCGTTTTAAACGTAGTCACTGCCCCGCTGACAAACAGATATTATGCGAAATGAAAGCAGCTGTCAAAAGGTCAATGAGAGATTCTTTTAACAAATTTGAAAGCAATATTTTTATCTGTAGACTCTAAAATAACCCCAAAAAATTTTCGTCGTACGTAAAATCTGTGAACACTACAACTAATTAAATACCTTCTCTTGCTGACAGTACGGGTAATGTAACGGGTGATGATAAACAGAAGGCCGAAATTCTGAACCTAGCTTTCAAAAATTCGTTTAAGGTTGAGGACTGCAGCAGCATTCCCACTTTCAAGTATCGAACAAACGCAAGGATTGCTGACATAGTGTATCTGGGATTGTAAAACAGTTACGATCCTTAGACGCTAGAAAGGCATCTGGCACAGATGGTATCCGCGTCAGATTTTATGTTGACTATGCTACAAATATAGTACCATTCTTATCCATCATCTATCAGAGATCATTGGAACAGCGGAAAGTGCCACGGGACTGGAAGAAGGCCCAGGTCATAGCAATCTATAAAAAGAGTAGAAAATCGGATGCACATAATCACCGGTCAATTTCACTGACATCGATTAGTTGTAGAATCGTGGAACATATTTTGTGTTCAGGCATAATGACCTTTCTAGACTCTGAGAAGCCCATCTGCAGAAAACTGCACTGTTTTAGCAAACAGTGGTCATGCGAGACACAGCTGGCCCTCTTTGTGCATGATATACAACAGGCTCTGGCAAAAATGGTTGAAATGGCTCTGAGCACTATGGGACCTAACGTCTAAGGTCATCAGTCCCCTAGAACTAAGAACTACTTAAACCTAACATCACACACATCCATGCCCGAGGCAGGATTCGAACCCGCGACCGTAGCGGTCGCGCGGTTCCACCCTGAAGCGCCTAGAACCGCTCGGCCACACCGACCGGCCAACAGGCTCTAGATACCGGCTCCCAGGTTGATGCCATATTCCTCGACTTTCGAAAAGCGTAAGACTCAGTTCCGCACTGTTGATTGCTCCAAAAAGTGCGCGCTTAGGCTCGACGCACACGAACGATTTATTATCGCGCGTCCGGAGCGTCAGTTGCTCGCGCGTATCAGCAGTGCATGTGAAACAATGGAGCGGCGACACTATGGCGGTAGCGATGCGAAATAGCAGCGAGATCACGGCCAGCGAATTGCGCTCGGCAGCCATTGCTGCGTTGCAGCGATCTCGCCGATCGCCGAGGAACAGCAGTCGTTGCATGTGAATGGGGCAGCAAACACGTGTTCGCAACCACATAAACAGCTGCAGTCAGCCTGCCATGGATGCAACCGGTTTCGACGTCGAATTGGTTATTGAAGAGGTGAAAAAATACCTAGAAATATGGGATACTTCTCGCAAGGAGCATCACTATCGAGTTAAGAAGAGAGCCGCTTGGTTTCAAGTGTGTGAAGAGTTTTGTGAGAGTTTCGCTGCGAAACCGGACCAGGAGAAAAATCATACAGGTAAGTATTATTGTTAAACTATTTTGTGTTTGTGTTCTAGTGGTGGCGCTTTTGCTCGAATGTGGGCATTCAAAACTTGAAGTAGCGTTAAGCAAGAAATGCTTTGTGCTCCCTGGCGAGAGCCCATCATCTCAATGAACAAATCTCTAGTTAATAATGAAAGTTTAAAATAAGTTTTGTTACTTGAGCTTTATTGTATTGCAGCTACAAACTACATAATTACACACATTTCAATAGTGACATAAATGAAATCATTTTTCACAATCGTCAATATATTGCTTCACTGTTCACGATGATTGATACCGACCAGATTTAAATACATGCCATGGTACTTTTACAGCATCGTTTATGAAGTAATCAGCAAAAACATTTCTTCTAGAATTAAGTGAATTTCCTCCCTGGGTTGTTGGAACTTCATTGTCCAGAACACACAGGCATTGTATACTTAAAGTGTCTTCAAAGCTAAAGCCATCTCTGGAACGACCGCAGTTGTGAAGGACACAGCAACATTGAAATTCAGCTTAACATTGATAGGTCTGTGAAATATTCGCCAGTTCCTGCACAACGTT
The DNA here is from genome assembly GCF_023864345.2 of Schistocerca serialis cubense. Taxonomy (NCBI): domain Eukaryota; kingdom Metazoa; phylum Arthropoda; class Insecta; order Orthoptera; family Acrididae; genus Schistocerca; species Schistocerca serialis. The sequence goes on from NC_064640.1 coordinate 122,295,644, forward strand.
GTTTAATTACTTTTCAACTATATGTGCAAAATATCTCGAATACTCCTAATCTTCTGATGTTAGTTATGATGCTTTATATCAATTAGCCGAGCGGTCTAGGCCCTGCAGTCATGGACTGTGCGGCTGGTCCCGGCGGAGGTTCGAGTCCTCCCTCGGGCATGTGTGTGTGTGTGTGTGTGTCATTAGCATAATTTAGGTTAAGTAGTGCGTAAGCTTAGGGACTGATGACCTTAGCAGTTAAGTCCCATAAGACTTCACACACATTTGAACATTTTTCTTTATATCAAAATACATTAGTAAAATCCCATATTCAGTAATACGATAGCAGAATATCGTTGATATGAGAATACCGTTTACAGATATAATCCAGTTCACTATATTTTAGCTTTTGATTAAAATAATTTACATGGTGTGAATACTTAAATACTCTCTGCTTACCTCAAAGCCATAGCCAACATTTCTTGAGGTGAAACTGAAAGCCTCATAGCAGAGCCTATGCTTTTGATGAATGACTGCAGTCTCACTGTTATTTCATAGATCGACTGTAAAGTCATTCAAAAATAAAGGATTTACTTTCATCTTCTCGTAAATCTGTAAACAGTCACGAACGCTCCTTTCAACAGTCATGAACTAACGAGCGGGTGAACCCAAAACCTCCTGTTGTGTTGCTTGATGTATTTGTAAACGAAATAAGAAAACACTGCCTACTTCCTTCTGCGTGCGTCCACACTGGTTGGCTCCCAATCTAGTACTGCTGCGGAATATTGCAGCGCGCAATAATAGCGCCGAGTATGGCGCGTCGTAATTCGTCGCGGCCATAAGACTCCAGACTGGAAACAGGTACGGCTTTCCTTCTAGCGTTAAAGGCAATTTGGATATGTAAGCTATATGGCGCAGCATTATATGCTGCAAAATGCACCAAACGTAAACTGGATTGCGAGTACATCTTTCACTGTAAACTTTTCAAACTATGCGCGGTGTTGTACTTTGCTTTGAAGTATCACAATAACTACGAGAAATAATCAAAAGAAAACCTGTTCATTGTCAAGCTGAGATTTCTGGCTATGACATACGAAAAAATCATTTCGTTTTAACTAATAGTTTTCTCAAAATAGAGTGAGAAAGACCGTATAGCAGAGAATGTACTCAATTCTAAAACAGTGGTTTTTATTTTTTTTACGCGAAAAGTAAAAGTTTTATTGAGAAACTAAGTACAGATCCCGTAGTTTTGCTTCATCTACATAAAACAATTTTTTTTAACTCAAATCGTATGACTTGAAATTTCACTCCGCGTTGCGCGATTATCGCTGCGATGTCGCCGTGTGTACAGTGGAACAGTTTTGATGCCGCGATTTCATTGCGAGCAGGCGCGGCTGTTTCTCGCCCGTGTGCATCGAGCCTTACGGTCTATCCAATGACATGTGAGGTTGGGTAGAAAGCTTTATAACAGACAGAGAGCAGTATGTCGTCCTGAATGGGGAGACGTCAACAGAAACAACCGTAACATCAGGTGTGCCCCAGGGCAGCGTAATAGGTCCACTGCTTTTTACGATTTACATAAACGATCTGGTTGATGGAGTGGCCGTGCGGTTCTCGGCGCTACAGTCTGGAACCGAGCGACCGCTACGGTCGCAGGTTAGAATCCTGCCTCGGGCACGGATATGTGTGATGTCCTTAGGTTAGTTAGGTTTAATTAGTTCTAAGTTCTAGGCGACTGATGACCTCGGAAGTTAAGTCGCATAGTGCTCAGAGCCATTTTTTGATCTTGTTGATGGTATTGACAGCGGCATTAGACTATTTGCCTATGATGCTGTAGTCTACAGGAAAGTGGTATCACACGAAAATTGGGAACAAATCAATGAGGATTTGCAGAACATGAATACATGTCTGAGGATGGATGCTTCGATATGACAGCGTGAAACCGATCTCCAACCCGGCAAAATATCACCGTGTACCGTGTCGATGTAGTAAACATACAATTCGTATCATGCGCCATACAAAATCGCCCCTTTTGCATCATGCATGTATCTATCGACCGCCAGGCATTTGTTCATATACCACGAAAACAGACAGCATAAGCACAGGCACCGTAATACTCGTCCCAGCACTAGATGTTTTCCGTGAGGTCGGGCGGTCATCCACCGCAGCCAATGGTCACAAGTCATCCGCCACCGATGCGTGAGCAGAGCGCCCTCATTGGACCGAAGTCCCTCTTTGAACTCCTGCACAAAGTCGAGGTCGCTTCCCCATGGCACAAAGGCATTACTGTTTCTGGCCTCGACCTGCTTGTTTGCTTTCTACACCCATCTACAGATTCTAGGATTATAAGAACGTGTGTAATTTCACATGGTTTGCCAGAATATGACATAGAGAAAACAGAGCAAACGCACGGTGGCCGAGCGGTTCTAGGCGCTCAGTCTGGGACCGCGCGACTGCTACGGTCGCAGGTTAGAATCCTGCCTCGGGCATGGATGTGTGTGATGTCCTTAGCTTAGTTAGGTTTAAGTAGTTCCAAGTTCTAGGGGACTGATGACCACAGATGTTAAGTCCCATAGTGCTCAGGGCCATTTTTAGAGCAAACGCATTGCAAATGTGGAATATGTGGTTGGAGGCAATTGCTTGCAATCAAGTACAGTGCTATACTATGCGTCCTGATTATAAAAATAGTGCATTTACACTAACTGTTGCGAGCTGTACTTCATTTGCAAGCAATTTTAGAACACGGAATGAGAGGTATGTCATGATTGTATGGGTAGAACCGACATAAAATCGATAGAATTGCGAAAACTGGGGGAAAATACGTACCAATTGAGGAAGTATACACTGAAATGTGGGTAAATTGGGGAAGTACTTGTGTTTCTTCTGGCTGGCGCAGAACAATTTGTACATGGGAAGAAGTATGCCCGCACTGAATGCCCGCATGGTTTGAGGCGCCATGTCACGAGCTTTGTGGCCCCTCCTGCAGGAGGTTACAGTCCTTCCTCGTGTGTGTGTGTGTGTGTGTGTGTGTGTGTGTGTGTGTGTGTGTGTGTGTGTGTGTGTGTGGTGTGTGTGTGTGTGGTGTGTGTGTGTGTGGTGTGTGTGTGTGTGTGTGTGTGTGTGTTGTGTGGGGGTGTGGGGGTCGTCCTTAGCATAAGTTAGTTTAAGTAGTGTGTAAGACTAAGGAGTGATGACCTCAGCAGTTTGGTCCCCTAGGTATTCACACGCATTTGAACATTTTTAAAGAAGTATGTGACAGCAAGAGGAATCCGAGAAAATGTCGACATGGAAGCAAAGGGAACCAGGGAAACAGTCACATTTTTCCGTCGAGGCAGCATTCTACTGTATGTCTATTGAGGTAACAGTGATACACGTGAGTTGACTACTGAATTTGACGCTTTTCAGGAAAACAGAGAACCACCTGCCTCTAAGCTTACATGCATCTGCGTTAAAGGATAACAGAGAGTGGACGGAGTGATCGATTGAGATGGAGAAGTAACCAGATACGTTTTTATGGCAGATTGATGATGCATTTTAGAGAGGGAGATGCTGATGCAGGTCATTTGACCATTTTTTCCGCTATTCTGTCAGGATGAATCAGTCATGTCACATAGCCTGCATTCGTTCGACTCGGGTACAACCACGTGTTCTATATATGACTTAGAGCACTGTCTACTTGCGGTCATTAACAGCAAACTTCATCAGAGGATTTCTATCTCATGTGTCTGTTTCGACACATTCCTCTAAACGAACGAAGATACACTCCTGGAAATGGAAAAAAGAACACATTGACACCGGTGTGTCAGACCCACCATACTTGCTCCGGACACTGCGGGAGGGCTGTACAAGCAATGATCACACGCACGGCACAGCGGACACACCAGGAACCGCGGTGTTGGCCGTCGAATGGCGCTAGCTGCGCGGCATTTGTGCACCGCCGCCGTCAGTGTCAGCCAGTTTGCCGTGGCATACGGAGCTCCATCGCAGTCTTTAACACTGGTAGCATGCCGCGACAGCGTGGACGTGAACCGTATGTGCAGTTGACGGACTTTGAGCGAGGGCGTATAGTGGGCATGCGGGAGGCCGGGTGGACGTACCGCCGAATTGCTCAACACGTGGGGCGTGAGGTCTCCACAGTACATCGATGTTGTCGCCAGTGGTCGGCGGAAGGTGCACGTGCCCGTCGACCTGGGACCGGACCGCAGCAACGCACGGATGCACGCCAAGACCGTAGGATCCTACGCAGTGCCGTAGGGGACCGCACCGCCACTTCCCAGCAAATTAGGGACACTGTTGCTCCTGGGGTATCGGCGAGGACCATTCGCAACCGTCTCCATGAAGCTGGGCTACGGTCCCGCACACCGTTAGGCCGTCTTCCGCTCACGCCCCAACATCGTGCAGCCCGCCTCCAGTGGTGTCGCGACAGGCGTGAATGGAGGGACGAATGGAGACGTGTCGTCTTCAGCGATGAGAGTCGCTTCTGCCTTGGTGCCAATGATGGTCGTATGCGTGTTTGGCGCCGTGCAGGTGAGCGCCACCATCAGGACTGCATACGACCGAGGCACACAGGGCCAACACCCGGCATCATGGTGTGGGGAGCGATCTCCTACACTGGCCGTACACCACTGGTGATCGTCGAGGGGACACTGAATAGTGCACGGTACATCCAAACCGTCATCCCATCGTTCTACCATTCCTAGACCGGCAAGGGAACTTGCTGTTCCAACAGGACAGTGCACGTCCGCATGTATCCCGTGCCACCCAACGTGCTCTGGAAGGTGTAAGTCAACTACCCTGGCCAGCAAGATCTCCGGATCTGTCCCCCATTGAGCATGTTTGGGACTGGATGAAACGTCGTCTCACGCGGTCTGCACGTCCAGCACGAACGCTGGTCCAACTGAGGCGCCAGGTGGAAATGGCATGGCAAGCCGTTCCACAGGACTACATGCAGCATCTCTACGATCGTCTCCATGGGAGAATAGCAGCCTGCATTGCTGCGAAAGGTGGATATACACTGTACTAGTGCCGACATTGTGCATGCTCTGTTGCCTGTGTCTATGTGCCTGTGGTTCTGTCAGTGTGATCATGTGATGTATCTGACCCCAGGAATGTGTCAATAAAGTTTCCCCTTCCTGGGACAATGAATTCACGGTGTTCTTATTTCAATTTCCAGAAGTGTATATGCGACGTACTCAATTCCCTTGCCGCATCTTGGGTATGAAATAGACTTCAGTTTCATAACTAAGATGATTCTAAGCTAGAGATAGGTTTTTGTGAGGCACTGCAATCCCCGTGTATACATTTGATTGACAGATGTCCTGTTTACAAAGTTAGTGGCGGCATGACGTGTAATTTCACATGCTGGACGCTGCTGCTATGCATTTATCTGTTTCCTTGTAAGAGGTACTCTCTGTTATTAACGATCATTTTATATGGGACTAATGCGGGCTTAGTATAATTTCTTAACCGTGATCGGATGTGAACAGTGGACGCTATACATATCTGGAACGTTATACTGTGCATGTACCACACAGTGTATTATGGAAGTATTTTTTCCATTTTCAAGTTTGTTACCGTATTTTATAGTAGAGAAATCTGCAAAATGAAGATATGTCAGGTGCTGGAAGTATATTTATTACATAGGAATATTAACAGCACTGCCTTCCGCACGACTAATAGGATGGAAACTACAGCGATCGAACATTATAGCCTGTTTTAAGTGCGGAACCTTGTAGCCTTAGAGTGTGTGTGTTTATGTTATCTCTCACCAATGCCCTCTTGGTACTGGTACTGATTCCAGACACTAGAAAAATACTATAAAATTGATAGCGCAGTTGCTTTATCTAAAATGCTTCAAACTCCATTCATCTGGAGTTCCACCATGCATAAAAACCTCCCGTTTCTTGTTCTTCTTAACCGTCTGCTATTACATCACAACACTTTCCGATCTACTGCTATACACCGATGAAGGGTGCTAACCTCCTCGAAAATGGTGCATCTGGAGAAATCTTGTGCTGAAAGTAGCAGTCTACTCCCGGTCAGCTGCAGATTAAATCGTTAACGGTGCTGCAGTGCAGGTTGGTCAAAGACTGTGTGAGGGGATCTTTCAGTCTCTAACTTTATTCTAAGACTACTAGAATGCCTTGTGATTCCCATCCGTATAGAAACAGATTGTAAATTGCACAGTATGATCGTGGTGTTAGAATTATGTAGATTGCTGTCTGGTATACTTTCATGTATATGTTCGAGAATTATTAATAAATGGATGTACTGCACAGTCATCTATCTACATGCGCAATGTACTCGCAAAGTAGAGGAGGGGCAGTTTAGCGATGATACTGAAACTGGGAAGCATGGTGTCCCATCATTGGTCGGTGTTGAAGTTACAGTAAAATTGCGAAAATTGTTTGCACTATCAACTGTGATTCTTTTTATTACAGTAAATTGACGGTTTCTTCTCCATCCCATCTGTCCACTTGTACACTGTTAATTACCACGTAATGATTGACTGACATCGCTTGTTTGAGATAAATGGAAATGTCGTGTGGCTAGGGCCTCCCGTCGGGTAGACCGTTCGCCTGGTGGGGAAAGAGTCTTGGTGGAGGGACAACATGTTCTACGATCTGGTGGGCTGGGGGGAGGCGGGGGGGTGGCTGGCTAGCAACGAAACAGTGATCACATACATGACTGCAATATGAGGAAACTATCGAAATGGAACACAGTCATCAGCTATCCCGTCACTATGACAGATGAGTTTAAATGTAAAGGTCTTCAATCACCTTTTGAGAGCAGTTTGGAAACGCTCCACAACGCCGCAAAACTCTTTCAGTTACGTTATATTGTAACTTTCTTTTATTTAAAATCATTCAGTGTGTGTGGTGTGTTATGGTAGCAGCAGCAACAACATGATTTACACTGTGCGACTTCTATTTTTCTGTGAGACGCAATGGATCAGAACGTGTAAATGTCAGTTTAGAACCTGACACAGACCTCGAAATCGTGGAGGGGAAAAAATGTATGAGAGTGTACAAAGCGTGTTATAGCAGAAAAAACAATGTTTCAAACGACACAGTCACAGGGAGCGTCTCTCGCGACTTACACTATAGTTTGAGGGGTACGGTGATCGTCCAACAGTAAAGGCGATGCAACTTTACACTGGCGCGTGCAATGGATCAATACCTGTATATTTGATTGGATCGTCACATGTATTTGTTTCCGAAATAGGGGAGGAGAGACATGAGATAAAAATCTTACAGAGTTCTCTATTGGATGAAGTTAGAGGAGCTTTTATAGATCGTAAATTTTCTGTGTTGGATGGTACAGAATAATAATGATAGCATGTGGGGGTGATAGAGGTGAATGGGACCTGAGGGATGCGAATCTGCTTCAGATTGCAGTAGCTGTAGTTCGGGGACGCACCACTATGCAGTAGCAATATCCTTGTTCTTCTCCCAGTTCCTGTCTTTTATATTACCTCGTGTTGCAGGAGCAGGCTTCATTTGGCGCTGACTTTACACAGCGTACACTGTTGGTGAAGCTACGACAACATGTCCCCATTTCCACCAAATGGTCAAAACCCGGTCCTGTCGCACTCTAACTCAAGTCACTCCGTTTCTACACAGGTTGTAGAAGGTGGTAGATATAGCTCTCTCTGACTTCTGCTCAGTTCCGACGTAAATTGGAACGATCACATGCGCAAAGCTGCAGAAATGACAACAGTTGCAAGAGGCATAAGGACTATCTAAAATTTTACTGTAGCAGATAGGTTCGAAAAATGTGACTCGGTTCGAGATATGAGAGTACCAGAAATGTGATTCACAAGTGGCTGTAATCATTAAAAGACTTCTCCATAGGACACAATGCAAGTATGTGGCTGAATGGAAAGACCTGATTCCAAAGCCTAGACATCATTTCGACCAGACAGCGTAGCACTAAAGATCTGAAAAGCTAGTGTACATTTCTTATGACCTCAATCAGCGCACCATCTACTGTTGTGATCATTCTCGATCAACCATCGCCTATAACCAGTGGATGTATCACTGAACCTCTGACATGGCATTGAGACAGAATGCATTACAAATACTGGAGAAATATCTAGCAGCGGCATCAGGGAGCTGCAAATACCGATTTCATACCACGTTCCTTAGCCAAATCACGTTCTAAATTTGCTAATTTTATTACGATGTTGCACCGTTGGCGACTTGTAACCGCACTGTTGGTCTGATAATATACACTCTGACGCTCACCATCTATATTCAGTGTCGCGGTATTTGTCTGGAAAAACCACATGATTTGGAGATAATGCAATACCTCGATTTATAAAGCCAATATAGCTTTTAATATGGATACTGGTGAGCACCTCTTAAAAGCAAGGCCTCCTGTGACAGCAACATACAGTAGTTGTTGCGGTCGTGTTTTTTCAACATCTGGCAGTTTGTAAGACGATTAAGTTTCTGTTTCTAAGACACTGTGATACCACTTGCAACAAAACTTAAGAGACTAGTTGCTGATTTTCTGTCAGTATTATTTCGTATCGCCTGCAATCAGTTGTCAGCGATGTATTACACTTAGTAGTAGGGAATGCGTGATAGGTTCGCCTTGAGCATCAGGCGTATAAAGTATGTGTTTGTGTTCCGACATGTGCAAAGGAAATGATTCTGTCCAGTCGTAAGGAAGGTATAGAACTGACGTGGAATACTGTGATAGTAAAGTGAAGACTGTGTCAAGTCATAGGATTGGTACAGATGTTTCTATTTCCAGAGCCACAGCCGTCAGCAGGGGTTATTTATTGAATGTCGTTCAATTGAGACCACAATCGTGACATTTAATTGTAAGTACAGTGATAAAATACATATGTAACCTGTTTCGTAGGACGATTCTGTTTGGGGGGGGGGGGGGGGGGTGGCGAGCGGCCATGTGTTTGCGCTGGACCATTATAAAAAAAATGGTTCAAATGGCTCTGAGCACTATGGGACTTAACATCTTAGGTCATCAGTCCCCTAGAACTTAGAACTACTTAAACCTAACTAACCTAAGGACATCACACACATGCATGCCCGAGGCAGGATTCGAACCTGCGACCGTAGCAGTCCCGTGGTTCCGGACTGACCATTATTCGCTCTCATGTAAATTTTCCGATTGACTACTTCTGCACATTTCGCGTCTTTATTTGATTGAGAAAACATCGATTGTGGTGTGTGTTTAGTGCATCTAGCAGGTGAAAGACGGGTGGAAGACACATTTACTGGTTCTCTAGGCATGAGAAACATCTTAGTTGACTTCGTAAATTATAAGGATGATTTGGAATCTGTTATGTCACTGACATTGGTATTCGTGAGTGGAAATATCAGTTTCTTCCAATTCTTTCTGAGGTTTCACGAAAAGATCTTTGCAGACAAGATAAGTTTCTGTTTACTCAGTGGTTTACAGTACACTGCACCTCGCTAAGGTTTTGGGTATTATATTCTGGCAAACCATGTGAAATTACATATGTTCTTGTAATCCTAGAATCTGGAGATGGGTGTAGAAAGCAAACAAGCAGGCCAGGGCAAGAAACAGTAATGCCCTTGTACCAAGGGAACCGACCCTGACTTCGTACAACAGTTCAGAGAGTGACTTTGGTCCGCTAGGGTATTTTGGTTATGCATTAGGGCGGCTGACTTGAGGCCATCGGCTGCAGTGGATGACCGCCCGACCTCGTGGGAAATATCTAGTGCTGGAAGGAGGATAACTCGTGCATTTGCTTATGCTGTCTGTCTTCGTGGTATATGTAAAACTGCCTGGCGGTTGATAGTTATATGCATGATGCAAAAGGGGCGATTTTGTGTGGCGCAGGATGCGAATTGTATGTTTACTACATTTACATGGTACACGGTGATAAATAGCTGGGTTGGAGATCGGTTTCAAGCTGTCATATCCAAGCTTCCATCCTCAGTGGCAGAACAGTGTAATTGAGGAAGTGTCTTTCCATATTTGACGATTTGTAGACCACTTTTGCTGGGTTTAACTGGCAGTACAGTATGGCGATCTGTAGAAAATAGTTTTGCTGCTGAGAGTCTCGTTTGCAGAAAAAAATTGCAGACAGTGCTCCAGCACTGGCAGCAGCAGCGGTTTGGCGGGTAAATTCAGTAAGAGCCTATCAGAATACTCCATTCATAAGGCATCCTCTGCTGGGATATAGCAGCCTCTACATAGCGGTGAAAACGTTTACCATTTCTGAGACATACGTTGAAAGTAGGACACAACGATTTCCATGAAGGATGGGATGTCTCGTTTGCACCATCAGAAAGAATGCCTTCGGTGTCATTCTGAGCTATCTTCGTAAACAGCTCCTGTTAGGGTAAGAGTTTCCATGCAGATAAGCTGAGACATCACGAAAGCTCCTACAAAAGCGACCATTAACTACTTGTGTGGCACTTTACTATTTCCGAGTGATAGACTTTGCTCTTATTCACTTATCCATGTGACATCAGTATAACATTGAGAACCTTTTAGCTGTGCATGCGATGGTGAGTAGCTAGTTGTACATCTCTCACTTGACACTGGACTTGCAGTTACGCATCAGCCACAGTAAACACGTGTGCAGCTAGACGCATCTCACATGTCCCACTAGGATCGCTAGGAGCAATGCACCCTGTGTTGTTCTGGGAAGCATTGCAACGTATTTCTATAGAGTGTTCAAAGGAAGACTTAGCTGTTATTTAGATAGACATGTGTCATCAGTATAACATTGAGAACCTTTTAGCTGTGCCTACAATGATGAGTCGCTCGGCAATTAGGTCTTTGCTGGGCTGCAGGTAGAAAGACATCACGCCAGCAATGGAAAACACGTGTGCACAGCTCAGAGGCATCTCGCGTATGTTACTGGCCTGAGTGCAGCGTTCGGCATGCGTGCCTTGGAGCTCTGTAGAGAAGAGTTCATTGACATGTCGTGGTCGAATTTCTTACTGATAGTTCAAAAGCGTTTATAAATGCAATGACTATTAGTGCAGTGCATTATTTTCGGCTGTTCAAGCGTTGTGAGCTTTCTGGCAGAGCGTTAAACACGCATTATTTTTTGACATTTTCACGAGTAGTGGATGTCTGTTTCATTACTTTGTGAACAGGCCTGTAGGCTGTGCAATGCATTATTTAGACAACTTACAATTAGTGAGTGTGTTTTAGAGCTTTTTGAATGCATTATTTTGACAACTTAAGAGTTGTTTTCGCATCTGTACATCGGTGTACTTCCTTATTTCAGTGGTTTACGAGTAGTTTGCCGGTCTGTGGCTGTGTATTGTGACCCCAAGGATGTCAGAGTGAGTGTTTTGTATCAGTGTAGTAAGTAAACTACGTGAAACCCATCCGTAAATAAATTGTTACAAAATAAATAAAGTACACTCCTTCCCGTCTCCAGCGGACCCGCACAGGCTGAGTCATTTTGCCCAGATCGCCATAGGATGATAGCGCCTACTGGTGGCTGCACTGTGTGCTAGGTCAGTTGGACTCCAGACCTCATGGTGAACACACTGGATGGAGCTACTACCTCAATTATTTAAGTAAAGACTGCCTGCAAAATAAAGACTTGCGTCCATCCTATCCAGCACGGGCTGAGTCCTTTTCCCGCCAATTTCAAGGAAGAGGTGACTGTCGGATGACTTAGGTTACTGGAGGTAGCCCAAGTGCCTTTTTTACCCTCCAAAATTTGAACTTCCCACTATTATCTGGGGGAGGGGAGGAGGTTATGTTAGTGGAGGTATCCCAATTGACCTATTTGCCTGCCAAAATTTGACCTTCCCACCATGAAATCAGTGCAATGTTGCCACGTATATTGCTGCCTTTTTGGTCTGCAGTCTTGAATAAATCTGGCAACAATGCAGCGTAGGGTGGTGGCGGCTTTGCCTTAATACTACCATTAATCTCTAGCCCAGTGCAAAATCCCAGGCTTCTGGAAAATATCGCAGATGACTCCTGTTTATAAGAAGGGCAAAAGGATGGGCCCACGAAATTACAGACGAATATCCCTAACACTAGTCTGATGCAAAATCTCAGTTCAACTATAATACATTTTCTTGAGACCAAGAAGCTTCTGTCCATGAATGAGTATGGTTTTGGAAATCATCACTCGTGCGAAATGCAGTTTGCACTTTCTTCACATGAGATAGTGTGAATTATGGATGAATGGCAAGAATTTGTAGATGTCTGGAGAACGTTAGACATGGTGCCCCATTGCAGGCCGTTAAAGAAGGTACGAGCATATGGGACAGGTTCACTGATATGTGGCTCGAAGACTTCTTAAGTTGCAGAATCCAGTTTCTTTCATCGATCGCGAGTGTTCATCAGAGACAAGGGTATCGTCAGAAGTGCCCCAAGTAAGTGTGAGAGGACTGCTATCATTTTGCGTATATACAAAATATTTGGTGGACTGGATGAATAGCAATTTTCAGTTGTATATTATGACGACTTAGACTCAATTTCTAGTTGATGTGATGAATGGCAAGTAGCTTTAAATGAAGATAAATATAAATTGAGTATGAGGATTAATGCGTTTGAGGATTGCGGTAGGAAAGGCGAATGGTCGACTTCGGTTATAGGGAGAATTCTAGGAAAGTGTGGTCCAACTGTAAAGAAGACCGCATATAGGACACTAGTGCGACCTATTCTTGACTACTGCTCGTTGTCTGGGATCCGTACCAGGTCGATTAAAGGAAGACATTGAAGCAATTCAGAGACAGGCTGCTAGATTTGTTACTGATAGGTTCGAACAACACGTAAGTGCTATGGAGATGTTTCGGGAACTCAAATGTGAATCCCTGAAGGGAAGACGACGTTCTTTTCGAGGACCTCTGCTGCGAAAATTTAGACGACCAGCATTTGCTGCTGACTGCAGGATGATTCAAAAAAATGGCTCTGAGCGCTGTGGGACTTAACATCTGAGGTCATCAGTCCCCTAGAACTTAGAACTACTTAAACCTAACTAACCTAACGACATCACACGCATCCATGCCCGATGCAGGATTCGAACTTGCGACCGTAGCGGTCGCGCGGTTCCAGACTGTAGCGCCTAGAACCGCTCGGCCACCGCGGTCGGCAGGAGGATTCTGTTGCCTCAAACATACTTTGCACGTAAGGACTACGAAGATAAGATAGGAGAAATTAAGGCTCATATGGAGGCATGTAGATAGTCGTTTTTCCCTCGCTCTACTTGCGAGTGGAATAGGAAAGGAAGTGACTGGTGGTTGTAAGGGTAGCCTCCGCCACGCGTTATAAGGTGGATTGCGGAGTATCGATGTAGATGTTGATGTATATTTGGAATCAGTATTTATATCCATGTCCATGCTAACAAATCTACATGTTCTGTCGTATAAACATGTTTTGTTGTCAGCTTTAGATTGATCATGTCTTTTGAACATATGTAGAGGCTGATTGTGAACAAGATTAGTGTAATTAGTCAACTCCTCTAGCCTATCAATATTTTCCTGGTGTATTTTATAAACGTAGTACCTGAACATTCTATTGCTCAAGTTCTCCTACAGAACAAATGTGCTTGAATTTTTGAATTACCTGCCAGAACAATTGAAATAATAGTGTGCTGAGGGAGGTAAGTGTCGGTCACTGGCCACTTTAAACTTGCGTGAATTTTCAATTCCTGGCTATTTTTCAATGTGGGATAAGGCATATGTATGATTCCTGTATTTTCAAATTTCCCTCCATTTTAACCCCAGACACGTGGATTGTGAAGTGACAGGAGTGTTGTAGGTGACTGCAGCGCCACTACAAACAACATAGTAGTGATGGATATCGGAAGTACTACTTTGGATTTTTCATTTTCGCACAATTATTTTTAGTATATGGCTTGTCGACTCTTGGGTTCTAGAGTTGAGACTCAATGCCCACGGTCAGCAACGGTACAGGGGCAGAAGAGTGATTCTGGGGTTGGGTGGGCGGCTGCATGTGCAAGGCTCATGCAAGTGTACTATCTCACCATTTTGAACTTGAATTTCCCTCCAATGTGTGTTTAACGACGGCAGTAGTCGAGTGGTAGGTCTTGCTATTGTATGCAAACATGTGCTCCGTGGGTTCTATACTTAGCCCACGTTACCTGAAAGCCGTGCAGGCAACTCCAGTATCCATCTGGTCTGCCATCATGGAACACAGTCTGTGTTACGGTCCTCAGTCTTGGATTTTATTCGTAGCACAACCGATCTGGCAACAAGGCAGGCAGTGACAAGCTCCACCATCTTAGATTATGACGTCATAGTGTTTGGCAAACGCAATAGGACAAGTCGCCTATGTTCGCAATATTTGACTTTTTGAATTTTTTGAATTTGCAGACATTTTTAATTACCCGCTGTTTTATACATAGGGCAGTTTGCCTTGGCTATGTTTGTTGTGGCATCAGAGGGATTGGTGGTGGAGGGGGGGGGGAGGAGGTTGGGGAGAGAAAATCTGGCAACATTGCATGGTAACATCAGCGTTCATGTCATCGGAAACCTGACAAAATTTGCAGCCCCCTTATGTATTGTTTTCCGCCCTCATATTACCAGGCCCTACATCGACATTTCTATGGCTACATAGATTCAAAGGCTCTGCTTCACTACATTCTCTACTTCTGGAGGCAGGTCATCGAGAAATAAAGATGTCATCTGCATTACACCAAACTAATTACGTTCATTAACATTATAATTAACAATAGGAATGTTGATGTTTCTATAGTCTTTAGTCTGAACTCTGGATTGGTACAACTCTGCATGATACTCTATCCTGTGCAAACCTATTCATCTCCAAATAACTATTGCACTGTTCATCCTTTGGAACCTGATTACTGTATCCATCTCTTGGTCACCCTCTATAGTTCCTCCCCCCCCCCCACCCCCCCACACCACTCCCACAAACACACACTTCTCTCCAATACTAAATTTGTGATCCCTTGATATCTTATTAACCGATTCCTTCTTTTAGTCAAGTTGTGCTACAAATTTATTTTCTTCCAAATTCTGTTGAGTACCTTCTCATTGGTTACATGATATTCTCATCTAATCGTCAGCCTAATACTGTAGCACCACATTTGAGAAGTTTATATTCTCTTTTTCTCTAAGCCATTCACCGTCCACATTTCACGTCCGTACCAGGTTACAGTCCAAACAAATACCTTTAGAAAAGACTGCCTCACACTTAAATCTGTATTCGACGTTACCAAATTTCTCTTCCTTTGGAGACGCTAATCTTGTCATTGCCAGTCTACATTTTATATTCTCTCTACTTTGATCATCATCACTTATTTTACTGCTCATATAGCAAAACTGATCTACTACTTTCAGTGACCGATTTCTTAATGTAATTCCGCTAGCGTCGCCTGATTTAATTAGACCTCATCCCGTTACAGTTGATTTCATTTTGTTAATGTTCATCTTATACCCGCCTTTCAAGACATTGTCCATTGCATTGAACTGCTCTTTCAAGTTCTTTGCTGCGCCTGCTAGAATTACGAAGTCATCAGCAAACTTCAATTATTTTCTTTCTTCTCCTTGAACATTCCCTTTTCCGATTTTTGCTTCGTTTTCCTTTACTGCTTGCTCAGTGTGCAGATTGAATAACAATGAGGATAGGCTACAATCCTGTCTCACTCCCTTCTCACCCATGCTTCCCTTCAAGGCCCCTCGACACTTACAATTGGTTTCTTTCGCTCCCTGTATTTTACCGTGCTTCTTTCAGAATTTCAAAGAGTGTATTCCAGTTGATACTGTCAAAAGTATTCACCAAATGTACAAGAACTATAAACGTAGGTTTGCCCTTCCTCAGCCTTTCCTCAGCTTATCATGTCGTAGGGTCAGTATGTCTCGAATGTTTTTAGATTCTCCGGATTCCAAACAGATCGTTCCCGACATCAGCTTCTACCAGTTTTTCCGTTTTCCTGTGAATATTTCGTGTTAGTATTTTGCAACAGTGAATTATTAAACTGATAGTTCGAAAATTGGAATTATTACATTCTTCTTGATGCCTGAAGGTATTTCGCCGGTCTCATACATCTTGCACGGCAGGTGGAATAATTGTATAATGGGTTGCTCTACCAGCGTTATCAGTAGTTCTGAAGGAATGTCGTCTGTTCCAGTGGCCTTGTTCCGAATTAGGTCTTTCGGTGCTCTGTTGAATTCTTCTTACTGTATCACATCTCCATCACCTTCATCTGCGTTCTCTTTCCTTCCTATAATATCACCTTGAAGTTAGTTTCCCTAGTATTGCCCCTCTATACACTCCATCCACCTTTGATTTCCCTTCTTTGCTTAGTACTAGTATTCCATCCGAGTTCTTGATATTCATAGAGCTGCTTTTCGTTACTCCAAACGGCTCTTTAACGTTCCTACTGGCGGTATCTTTCTCCTAATTATATATGCTTCTGTATCCTCCCATTTGTCCTCCAGTCATTCGTGTTTAGCTATTTTGCATGTTCTACCAACCTTATTTTGTAGAAGTCTGGATTTCCTTTCGCCTGCTTCATTTGCTGCATTTTTATATTTTCTCCTTTTCTCACTTAAATTCAATATCTCCCGTGATATCCATGAATTTCTACTAGATCTTGTCTTTTTCCCTGTTTGATCCTCTGCTACCTTCACTATTTCATCTCCCAGAACAAGCCATTCGTATTCTACTGTATTCACCTGTTTCATCCAATGCTCCCTTTGAAACTTTCAGACAGCCTCTGGGCCTCTCAACTTATCTAGATCCCACATCCTTAACTTCCTTCCTATTTGGAACTTCTTCAGTTTTAATCTACAGTTCATAACCAATAAATTGTTTTCATAGTTCACATCTGAACCTGGAAATGTCTCACATTTTGTAATCTGGTCCTGACAACACTGCCTTACCATGATATGATCAATATGAAACCTTCTCGCGTTTCCAGGTCTCTTCCACGTATACAACATTCATTCATGATTCTAAAACCAAATGATAGCAATGATTAAATTATACCCTGTGCACAATTCTACCACGCGGCTTCTTCCTTCATTCCTTTGCCCCAGTCCATATTCATCTACTATTTTTCCTTCTCTTCCTACTACCGAATAGTCCCCCATCACAATTACATTTTCCTTTCCCTTACCTATCTGAATCAGTTCTCTTCTATCAACACACATTCTTTCCATCTCATCTGCGGATCTAATCGGTATATAAACTTGTGGTTTGCGTTAGTTTCGTGCCAATCTTGGGCTGGCTCTGAGCACTATGGGAATTAACTGCTGAGGTCATGAGTCCCATAGAACGTAGAACTACTTAAACCTAACTGACCTAAGGACATCACACACATCCATGCCCGGAGCACGATTCCAACCTGCGACCGTAGCGGTCGCGCGGTTCCAGACTGTAGCGCCTAGAACCGCTCGGCTACACCGGCCGGTTGCCAATCATGCTTACGACAATGCCTTCACAGTGCTGTCTGTAGTTGCTTACCCAGATTCCTATTTCCTTATTCATTAGATCTGCTCCTGCATTAGCACTATTTGATTTTGTATTTTGAACCCTGTACTTACCTGACCAGAAGTACCTTCCTCCTGGCACCTGACTTCACTAATCGCCACTCTGACTCCAACCCATCCATTTTTCCTTTTCAAATTTTCTATCCTACCTGCCCGATTAAAGGATCTAACATCCCACGTTCCAACCTGTAGATGGCGGTTTTTTTTCTGATGACGATATCCTCCTGAGTAATCCCCGCCTGCAGATCAGAAGGGGGGACTATTTTACTTCCGGAATATTTTACCGAATAGGATGTCATCATCGTTTATTCATACAGTAGAGCAGCACGCCCTCGTGCAAAATAATGGCTGTAGTTTCCTCGTGATTTCAGCCGTTCGCAGTACCAACACAAGGCCATAGAGGTTGATGTTACAAAGCCAAATCAGTCAATAACCCAGGCGGTTCCCTCTGCAGCTACTGATAAGACTGTTACCCCTCTTCAGGAATAACAAATTTGTCTTGCCTCTCAACAGGTACCTTGAAAGGGTCCCGTAGCCACCTTTCATTAGTCCGGTATCCCATTTTCACTAGTATTTCCTTCCTTGTTTCTCTTTTCTCACAATTATCATAGTGGTGTGATTGAATGAATGTGGTTGTGTGTCACGTTGCTAGACGGTGGCGTAGTCTGCTGCAAAAAGTCTGCGATAGTCGTACAGATTCAGCAGGAGTTGTACAGAATAGCCAACTCTCATAATGGTCGAGTAGGCAAAGAGGTTTTCGCTACTTGTGAGAAATCCCCCTGCGTTACGCTGGTGGCGGAAATGGCATCTTTGGGTTGTCCAGGCCACGCGGAGCGTGGAAGAGGCTGGAGAAGAAGCGGGTGGCAGTCTGCCGCCGGTACGGGAAGCGTCCACAGCTGTGCTCCAGTCGAAGAAGGGTGAGTTAGACTGACCGCGTGGCGCGTTGTTACTTGGCGAGGGGAGAGCTGTTAGCTTTTGGTCTCGCTTTTCAACTCTGAAAGATTACTTTGCCTTGTCGCAGCAAGGAATGCAAAACTTTGGCAGATGTTTCACTTCGTAAATTTCTATAGCAGACTTGGATGCACCGGAAGAGCGCCACACAAAGGTGTCGATAAGAAGTGAGCACTCGCTTCTGTATGAATGTCTGTTTGCCTTCAGCTGTGCCTCTATAAGCTTTCATTTTTCTAAATACTAATAGCTTTGCCTTCTCGTAAATTTTCCTTGCTTAATGTATCTTTCGTCCGTGTGGAGCCGACCACGTGGATAAACATTAAAGTTTTGTTGGGCTACCGTCATCACTAACTGTCCGGTCTCATGCTTGTTTTAAAGAACTTCAACCGCTCATGATTGTGTGATGTGACATTGTTGCAACTTGGACACGATACCTACGAAGTGCGTCTCCACAAACCACGTGGGCACGCGGGTGTACTGCGAAACGTGTACCGCTTTACGAGTTATTGCGATCAGGCAACAGCAGTGGTATGAATGATTCACACCAATGATTTTAGGAGTAGATTATAACGGTGAATGTATCGATGCTTTCCTTTAATGTCTTAGGAATAAATGATTTTATCCACAATTTTCTCGTGTGTTCCGAGGTTACGTTTTTGCACCTAAGCCACTCACCTCATAGCTTTCCCGTTAACACAACCAACGCGTTTCTTTACGCACAGGTCCCGTGATTAGTTTCCTTTATTTTAAAACAAGTGCTTTAGATTAAGTTTTATTTTCAGGTGTGTTCTGGGAGCTGACCTTATGCAGTGTTCGTGCATTTTTTATTTTAAATGTTTGATTGTCGTGAACATTGCGCGGGCAATACTATTAATTACATTGTACCCGCTATGAGCGACACCACAACGTATGCATTTTTGAGAGTTTTTGGTCTGTGATCAAATTATTTTCCGACTCGACCAAACCTTCGATTAGTTGTATGGTTAGAGTCGGTGGCGACCCTAATCTTCTCACGTTAACTTCCCAGGCAATAAGTATTTACATTCCCAATAATAACCCGTAGAAGCAGGTTAGTTACAACCTTTCCGTTGTGGTGGCACCATATTTATTGTTGAGGCATGCAAGCAGCCCATCAAGGCAAGGTCCATCGTTCACTTGGGCTGGGGGAGGGGGGGGGGGGGGGGGGGGGGGGGGGGGGAGGGAGGGGAGTGGTCTAGGACGACGTAAAGAGATGGAATACATCGACATAAAAATCTCTCGATACACATGCTCACTGAAAACGTGGAAATCCACTGACTTTTTACAAAACGTAGATCGTTGTGGTCCACTGTGTGGGAAACGGCGAAACTGGTTGGCTATGCGCGTGTTGCTGTCTTGAGCATCCATGGTAAGTGGTTGAACAATGATGAAATCATGAGCAGGCGACATAGCGTTGGACATCCACGCCTCATAAAATGTTGAGATAAGAGGCTGTCAGGTCTGCAAAGCAGGATGGGCAGCGATCTGTGATTTGACGGCAAAATACAGGGTGATCAAAAAGTCAGTATAAATTTGAAAACTTAATGAACCACGGAGTAATGTAGATAGAGAGGTAAAAATTGACACACATGCTTGGAAGGACATGAGGTTTTATTAGAACAAAAAACAAAGTTCACAAAATGTCCGACAGATGGCGCTGGACAGCAAAACGTCAGTAACTGCTACCCTGACAGATGAGAGGTACGCCGATATGTTACAGAATCGCATAATCCCCAGCCTGGCTGATAAACACCTGCTGGAACGTACGATGTTTATGCAGGATGGTGCTCCACCCTATATTGCTAGACTCGTGAAAGATCTCTTGCGCGCGCCGTTTGGTTATGATCGTGTGCTTAGCCGCCACTTTCGTCATGCTTGGCCTCCCAGGTCCCCAGACCTCAGTCCGTGCTATTATTGGCTTTGGGGTTACCTGAAGCCGCAAGTGTATCGTGATCGACCGACATCTTTAGGGATGCTGAAAGACAACATCCGACGCCAATGCCTGACCATAACTCCGGACGTGCTTTACAGTGCTGTTCACAACATTATTCCTCGGTTACAGCTATTGTTGAGGAATGATGATGGACATATTGATCATTTCCTGTAAAGAGCATCATCTTCTCTTTGTCTTACTTTGTTATGCTAATTATTGCTATTCTGATCAGATGAAGCGCCATCTATCGGACATTTTTAAACTTTTGTATTTTTTTGGTTCTAATAAAACCCCATGTCATTCCAAGCATGTGTATCAATTTGTACCTCTCTATCTACATAATTCCGTGATTTATTCAGTTTTCAAATTTATACTGACTTTTTTGATCACCCGGTACATCGTTGGTGCAGGTAAAAGTATTTCAGAGTACACTCTTCAGCGTCCATGGTTGAATATCGGGCTACATGGGAAGAAGTAAGTATCGCCTGCCGCTGAGTCGTAATGACATCGTCAATTACGATTGGAGTTGGCATGGTATCACCTAGATGGAGCCGTGGATCAATGTAAACGTGTCACCTTGTTGGATGTTTCACGTTTCTTGTTACATCAGGTCTACAGTGGCGTACAAATACTCCGTCATCCAGGTGGACGGCTGCTCGAAACATACACCATGCCAAGGACGCGGGCGAGCGGGGTCAGTACTGTACCATGTGAGACATTCGGCTGGGCTTCCGTGGGATCTGTGGTTGTAATCGAAGGAATCGTGACAGTCGTGAACTACCAGAACATTATTGCTGACCACCTGTAACCTTTCATGCTTTATGTCCTCCCAGATGGCGATGGCGTCTTACGACCGAATAACTGTCCTTGTTACAAGGCGGGAATCGTGTTACAGTGACTTGAGGAGCAAAATAGTGAATTGAGGTTGACGCTTCAGCCACCAAATTCGCATGGTGTGAACCTTGGGATACTATCGGACGCCAACTCCCCATTCCCAATCCACCAGCCTCAAGAATTGTATACCTGTTCGTAGACATACCTCCGAGAACCTATTGAGGATTTGTCGAATCCATGCCATGTCTTATTACACATACATATATTCTAATGTGAAGCAGACGGCGATCTTCGTAAAAGAATTCTTAATCCTAATGATATAACGTGTTACTTTTAAAATCAATTTAGTTGTTTAAAATTGTTACTTTTCATGTTTGTGTATCAGAAGAATATCAACACAGCGTCAATCCATCTATGTATAAAGACAGTGAAATAAGCAACAAAAAGAAACAAAAGAGAAATTGACAGCTTGGAGTCTAGCTTCGTCTGAGCCAGTACAATTTACGAACCATTTTTGCATTGCTTTTGGGCTGATCCACAACATACACAGCATGGTGTTTGACCACTTTTTTGACTTCTTCCTGAATACCGACAAAACATGAAGACTTTGGAAAGTGAACATAAATTATTTTTCAGACCTTCTTTTTTCATATATTAGAGGCTCGATAGAGAGAAATTATTCAAATGCAGTTTCAGAAATTCATAAGGATTTTATTATTATTACCGTCATCTCCACTCCAGATCACGGCTTATAGAAATTGCTAACGCCATTGATGCCGCTTTTTGTTAAAGACAGGATGGGGAGTGGGTCCCAAGAGCTGCACTGTTGTTTCTCGCCAACGCTTTTCATGCATTTTTGATTAACATACCTTTAATCGATTCCATTTTTTACCATAATTACCGATGTTCCATATTTGCTCTCTGATTACATTAACATTCATATCAGGTGCGTTACTGACAAAATTTTGTTCTCTCGCAGCTTTAATTTTCTATGGGTTTGCAGTTACCGCTACCTTTCCAAAGAGATCAATCTTAATTTATGAATTGTTTCAGCTTCCCGTGTTTTTCGACACTGCTGAACTGTGTTTTGACTACTTTAGTTATGAATTTTTAAGAAATATTAATGCATAATATTGCTGTCTTAAGTCAAGTGTCACAAACATTTTTAGAAAATAGCATTTTGCTGTTGTTTTAGAGATAAAAAATATATTTAACAAGATCTCGTTGGTACAGTTACCGTTGGCAAATGGGACCACGAAGACTTTGTACCCAAAATGCTTACTAAATGTAGAAGCTTCTGTAAATGGGGGCCAGCGGGTGTGGTCGAGTGGTTCTAGGCACTTCAGTCTGGAACCGCGCGACCGCTACGGTCGCAGGTTCGAATCCTGCCTCGGGCATGGATGTGTGTGATGTCCTTAGGTTAGTTAGGTTTAAGTAGTTCTAAGTTCTAGGGGACTGATGACCTCAGATGTTAAGTCCCATAGTGCTCAGAGCCATTTGAACCATTTGTAAATGGGGCAAACAAGGTTACTACGTTTGCTAGTGCATGTAAATAACATTTTTAACTGCAAAACGAATTGAAATACGTACACTGATTTCCACTCATAGCGGCAAGCAGTATAAGTTGGAACTCATCGGCCACTTCCAATACTGTTGCTCTCTACACCCATTTAGAACTCATTGTTACGTTGCTTGATGATAATGAATTACATTTGGTTCAAATGGCTCTGAGCACTATGGGACTCAACTGCTGAGGTCATTAGTCCCCTATAACTTAGAACTAGTTAAACCTAACTAACCTAAGGACATCACAAACATCCATGCCCGAGGCAGGATTCGAACCCGCGACCGTAGCGGTCTTGCGGTTCCAGACTGCAGCGCCTTTAACCGCACGGCCACTTCGGCCGGCGAATTACATTTCTTCAGCTAGTTATACAGATATGTAAATGCGTTATTATATAACACGAGTAACAGCAATGTTAAACAGTTCTAAAATGGTTGTTGCAATAAGCAAAATATTTAACACTCATCTTATTTTTTGGATATACACTCCTGGAAATGGAAAAAAGAACACATTGACACCGGTGTGTCAGACCCACCATACTTGCTCCGGACACTGCGAGAGGGCTGTACAAGCAATGATCAAACGCACGGCTCAGCGGACACACCAGGAACCGCGGTGTTGGCCGTCGAATGGCGCTAGCTGCGCAGCATTTGTGCACCGCCGCCGTCAGTGTCAGCCAGTTTGCCGTGGCATACGGAGCTCCATCGCAGTCTTTAACACTGGTAGCATGCCGCGACAGCGTGGACGTGAACCGTATGTGCAGTTGACGGACTTTGAGCGAGGGCGTATAGTGGGCATGCGGGAGGCCGGGTGGACGTACCGCCGAATTGTTCAACACGTGGGGCGTGAGGTCTCCACAGTACATCGATGTTGTCGCCAGTGATCGGCGGAAGGTGCACGTGCCCGTCGACCTGGGACCGGACCGCAGCGACGCACGGATGCACGCCAAGACCGTAGGATCCTACGCAGTGCCGTAGGGGACCGCACCGCCACTTCACAGCAAATTAGGGACACTGTTGCTCCTGGGGTATCGGCGAGGACCATTCGCAACCGTCTCCATGAAGCTGGGCTACGGTCCCGCACACCGTTAGGCCGTCTTCCGCTCAAGCCCCAACATCGTGCAGCCCGCCTCCAGTGGTGTCGCGACAGGCGTGAATGGAGGGACGAATGGAGACGTGTCGTCTTCAGCGATGAGAGTCGCTTCTGCCTTGGTGCCAATGATGGTTGTATGCGTGTTTGGCGCCGTGCAGGTGAGCGCCACAATCAGGACTGCATACGACCGAGGCACACAGGGCCAACACCCGGCATCATGGTGTGGGGAGCGATCTCCTACACTGGCCGTACACCACTGGTGATCGTCGAGGGGACACTGAATAGTGCACGGTACATCCAAACCGTCATCGAACCCATCGTTCTACCATTCCTAGACCGGCAAGGGAACTTGCTGTTCCAACAGGACAATGCACGTCCGCATGTATCCCGTGCTACCCAACGTGCTCTAGAAGGTGTAAGTCAACTACCCTGGCCACCAAGATCTCCGGATCTGTCCCCCATTGAGCATGTTTGGCACTGGATGAAGCGTCGTCTCACGCGGTCTGCACGTCCAGCACGAACGCTGGTCCAACTGAGGCGCCAGGTGGAAATGGCATGGCAAGCCGTTCCACAGGACTACATCCAGCATCTCTACGATCATCTCCATGGGAGAATAGCAGCCTGAATTGCTGCGAAAGGTTGATATACACTGTACTAGTGCCGACATTGTGCATGCTCTGTTGCCTGTGTCTATGTGCCTGTGGTTCTGTCAGTGTGATCATGTGATGTATCTGACCCCAGGAATGTGTCAATAAAGTTTCCCCTTCCTGGGACAATGAATTCACGGTGTTCTTATTTCAATTTCCAGGAGTGTATTTGTGGTTTCAAACTCTGTCTACTCCAGGAGATGATACAACGATCCAGATTTTTAGAACATCAGTGAGAATAATTATTCACATTTTCGTCATTTATTTATTATCACCCAGACATGGCAAACAATGAAATTTAAGCATCACCTTTCCGCATTTCGCTAAAGACGATCTTTTTGCTAGCAAACACACATTTTATACTAATCACTGTCCTCAGTTAACATATTCGTAAAATATTTCGAATTCTTTTTCAATCAAAACTATAGTTTCCAACATAAAAGTCCTACATTACGCACATTATGTCCATGGCACGAAGGGTGATATAGACGAACAATTCTGCCTCTAAGCAGAGACTGTTCCAGACAAGCTCGAAATAAAGACTAAGTTATCTTGTAGCACTTACTACAAATGATATATTACAGCATGAAATTCTAGATTATTCCAGAACCAGTAATTGGCCAAATTAACTTTTATAGTTAAAAATGGAAATGCCGTGTGGCTAGGGCCTCCCACCGGGTAGACCGTTCGCCTGATGCACGTGTTTCGAGTTGACGCTACTTCGGCAATTTGCATTTCGATGGGGATGAAATGAAGATAAGAACAACACGACACCCAGTCCCTGACAGGAGAAAATCTCCGACCCAACCGGGAATCGAACCCGGGCCGTTAGATATGACATTCCGTCGCGCTGACCACTCAGTTGCCAGGGGCGGACTACTTTTGTAGGAGGAAGGAGTATATAGAGGGACTATACAAGGGCGGTGTACTTGAGGGCAATGTTATGGAAACGGAAGAGGACGTAGAAGAAGATGAAATGGGAGATACGATACTGCACGAAGTGTTCGACAGAGCACTGAAAGATCAAAGTCGAAACAAGGCCGCGGGAGTAGACAACATTCCGTTAGAACTACTTATAGCCTTGGGAGAACCAGTCCTGACAAAACTCTACCATCTGGTGAGCAAGAGGTATGAGGCAGGCGAAACACCCTCAGACTTCATGAAGAATATAATAGTTCCAATCCCAAAGAACGCAGATTTTGAAAGGTGTGAAAATTAACGAACTATCGGTTTAATAAGTCACGGCTGCAAAATACTAACACGAATTCTTTACAGACGAATGGAAAAACGGGTAGAAAACGAACTCGGGGAAGATCAGTTTGAATTCAGTAGAAATGTTGGAACACGTGAGGCAATACTGCCCCTACGACTTATCTTAAAAGAAAGATTAAGGAAAGACAATCCTAAGTGTCTAGCATTTGTAGACTTAGAGAAAGCTTTTGACAATGTTGAATGGAATACTCTCTTTCAAATTCTGAAGGTGGCAGGGGTAAAATAAAAGGAGCGAAAGGCTATTTACAATTTGTACAGAAACCAGATGCCAGTTCTAAGAGTGGAAAGGCATGAAAGGGGAGCAGTGGTTGGGAAGGGGGTGAGACAGGGTTGTAGCTTCTCCCCGATATTATTCAATTTGTATATTGAGCAAGCAGTAAAGGAAACAAAAGAAAAATTCGGATTAGGAATTAAAATCCATAGAGGAGAAATAAAAACGGAAGTTTGCCGATGACACTGTCATTATGTCAGAGACAGCACAGGACCTGCAAGAGCAGTTGAACGGAATGGACAGTGTCTTGAAAAGAGGATATAAGATGAACGTCAACAAAAGCAAAACAAGGATAATGTAGCTTAGTCGAATTAAATCGGGTGGTGCTGAGGGAAGTAGATTAGGAAATGAGATACTTACAATAGTAAACGTGTTTTGCTATTTGGGGAGCAAAATAACTGATGATGGTCGAAGTAGAGGGGGTGTAAAATGTAGACAGGCAATTGCAAGTAAAGCGTTTCTATAGAAGAGAAACTTGTTAACATCAAGTATAGATTTAATGTCAGGAAGTCTTCTGTAACAGTATCTGTATGGAGTGTAGACATGTATGGATGCGAAACATGGACGATAAATAGTTTAGACAAGAAGAGAATGGAAACTTCCGAAATGTGGTGCTACAAAACACTGCTGAAGATTAGATGGGTAGATCACTTAACTAATGAGGAGGTACTGAATAGAACTGAGAAGAGAAATTTGTGGCACAATTTGACTAGAAGAAGGGATCGGTTGGTAGGACATGGTCTGAGGCATCAAGGGATCACCAGTTTAGTATTGTAGGGCAGCGTGGCGCGTAAAGATCGTATAGGGGGTCAAGAGATGAACACACTAAGCAGATTCGGAAGGATGTAGGTTGCAGTAGGCACTGTGAGGTGAAGAAGCTTGCACAGGATAGAGTAGCATGGAGAGCTGCATCAAACAAGTCTCTGGACTGAAGGCCACAATAACAAAACACACAGTTTTCTGCATACATGAGTAAACATCTGCAAAGAAAACACGCCTCTTGAGATTAGTAAAATTTTAATAATAAAAATAATTGTATATTATTGTACATAACTTTGAAATAGAATTTTTGTAACAATTATAGAGTATGCCACAGCACCAAAATGATATACATTTTATGTATTCTTTCATACGACTTTTTTTTATGAAAAATTGAGTTTCCTTTTGAAAAATTTTAAAATTTCTTGATTTAATGGATAATAAAATGTAATGAAATTCTCTAACCACAATATTGTAAAGTGCGAAATATATACCATTTCTGGTAAAGTAAAACATATGGAATTTAGATGCAAATTAATTCTTTTAAAATAAAAAGTAAATTAACGTTCCTAATTATTACAGAAAGACTTGCAAAGATCTGAAATTTAAATATTTCCATACACTACACCAGTGCCATAGGCTCCCCTTTTGTACTCTACTTAGTTTTAGGTGAAACATAGCTGAAAAAAAGATTGAATCGCAAATTTCGTTAAACAGGCCTCGTATGGAAATCTGTTATTGATCAAAGATCTCCATAATTATGGTTCTTTATACACTGCACCTTGGCGAAATACATTGACAAAGAATAAGACATGGAAGAGAGACCAAAGGGTATAAGTTAGGAGCAATTTACATCAGCAGGAAGATATATATCTACTGTCTGCCCCTATTGCGGCGGGCAGACATTAACAAAACAGCGTTCATAAGAACAAGAAAATTCAGGTTCTGTGTAAAATGGCTAAGTAGATCTAAAGATTAGCAGTGAAGCAGTTTGGCTCTAAAATGAAGGACAAGAAAGCTAAAGCTAAGATTTTTAATCCCACCTTTCATTAATTTATAATGTTAACAGATTATTCTGTGATTCTACATTCTGCACGCTATGCACACATTCGAATGGATGACAGAGAAATGACGTCCTGATGGGATTCGTGTCATGTTACAAGAAGTACGGCGAGGAATCGGCACTATTCTTAGCTTACAATTATAAGCTTCTCAAATAGTGAGCAGTTTGATGTAACAAGAGAAAAGCACAGTTTTCTCCTGTTGGTAAGAAAGTTTGTGCACTCCGCTATGACCCACAGAACTATGCTGGCAGGAGCTTACGTATGTGCCAGGGCAGGAGGAAGAGCAGTCCACAACATAGGGATGATGGAGGAGGGGGCATAGGTGTAGGGAAGCCGACAGTCCTAGAGGAGACAGCTGTGATGAAAAACAGCGCAGGACCCCTAACAAGACGTCCGCCCCCGACACCTGAATGGTCAGCGTGACGGATTTTCTCCGCCCAGGGACTGGGTGTTGTGTTGTCCTCATCATCATCATCCTATCATCCTCATCGACTGCAGGTCGCCGAAGTGGCGTTAAATTGGAAGACTGGCACCCAGCGAACGGTCTACCCGATGGGGGGCCCTAGCCATACCATTGAATAAATAAATAAATAAACAAACCTAACAAGACCTGAAGAGATGGATACATAGCCGTAGTGAAGGCAACCATCCCAAAAGAAAAGCAGCTGTGCTGGGATACTTAAAGGCGGCGGCCCCACAACCTAGCTACCCTGGCGACAGTCCTGTATCCTGTAACAGGGGAGTTACAACATCATGACGATGTAATTAACATCTGCATTCTATAGGTTTCTAAAACTCGCAAGTAATGAGGCACTCATGCCTATAGTAACGTAACAAACGTGTTTGGTTCTTCGATTTTTTGACGCATAGGACCTAGCACGCTAACTGAATGGGAAGGCCGATCATAGACGATGGTCGAGGTTGCCCCAAGAGAGCGTGGAACGCAATAGGACCATACGTATTCTGTGTACGCATACGTTAACAACTTCTCACGTTTTATGAGAAACGCCATTCTTTAGAGACGAGACAACTGTGAAATTTTATTTTATGCGTAACTAAAGAATCCCAAAAAGTTTAAACGAAATATCCACCTGGGGTGATTAATTGCAGTCAGCCATTAATATGTTTGAATGTATAGCCATGAGCATTCGTAGTACGAAAATACCATTAGGTATTTTTGAGTACAGAATTATTGCTATACTGTTGGACCATGTACCATCGATTAAATATGTAGATATTAAAGTTATTGGGAAGTTCTGTGCTACTACTTTTTGTTAGCCCCATGTTAAGATATGTATGCGTTTATAGGTTGAAAATGCACCCTAGAATGGGCAACTGGTTTGCTTGACTTAAATTTATTAGCTATAAACAATGAAATTAGGTGTAGAAGCTAGACAGACTCATGAAAGTATATATCTGAGTGCAGTATTTTCAAACAATAAAATAAAATGATTAGGTGAATAAGTGACTGAAAGCTTATAAGACACATTAAAACTGCTTTGTTTTGACAAAATTTATGTATTTTGAACAGTGGCTAAATTGTTCATAGTTATTCTTTAGAGAATTACGTAATACCCCAGTATGAGATGTTTAAATCAAAACAACTTTCCACAAACTACATTGGCGATATTAGTAACTTTGAGATGAATGGAATATTGGTACACTTTTTACTTCGGTATATTATTACGCTCCATTACCAGTTGGTGAGTGGCCAGTGTGTTGGTTTTGAGTGATTCGAACATATAGTGTGTGTGTGTGTGTGTGTGTGTGTGTGTGTGTGTGTGTGTGTGTGTGTGTGTGTGTGTGTGTGTGTGTGTGTGCGTGTGTTTGTTTCTGGGAGGGAGGGAGGGAGGGAGGGAGACAGACAGACCGCAGGTAGTGGCAGTACTCTGGTAGGATTGGACGTGGCTTTTTGCAGCAGTCACTGATATTTATCGTTTACACACAGTCTTGAGCGACATTACAGGTGACGTTTAGGTGCCCCACTTGACGCGTAACGGTAAAATGTCCCATATTAGCTATGTCTCAATATCTCTAGCTGGCCCTAGAGCTCCGACACCCTGGGCGTATCCTTTGTTTTAATTGTCCAGTTCGGATTCTTGAGTAAACCAATCGAATTATTTTCCAGAAACTTTCATTACCTACAGTACTTGTCTCTTCTTACATGTTTCAAGACGTGCCCAAAAATGTTCCCTCTAAAAGCGTTCCACAATAATGCTTGATTTGCTGAATTGTTCTCAGAACGTGATCACCATGTTATGTTCGGTCATAACGCTTGTGGTTCTCGGTGCTGTGCTCGACACAGGTCCCTATGGCAACTGAAATAGCATCCTGGTGGTCGACTTGAGGTGTTTCTGTCTGTCGAGATCCATTCTTTCTTATCTCCAGGTCTTCCCAAGTATAGATAAACTATAAATCTTAGATACAGTGTAGCTGAAAAAGAGGATCACATAGAAGAACCTTGTGCAATCTGTTCTTGAGAACAGGTCAATATTGACTGCACTAATCGGACGAAGAGAGCGAAAGACACTTACGGAAATACTGTTCGGATTGTAACTGGTCAGTTTGGTTTGTACGAGCATGTTTTGGAAACGTTTATGGATCATACATAGCAACTTTTGAAGAAAATGTCAACTCTATTTTCACGAAGTTCTACTACGGAAGAATCAATTTTCGAAACACATTCTTAAGTGATTCTGCTGTCAGCATCGGGGGAGAGACAAAAGAAGAAGATAAGAGGCGTTAGAGCGTTTATAGAGGCAGAGTCATTTACCGTCCCTTACTCTGTTTATAACCAGAACCGAAAGCTGAAGGTCAAATAGTGGTACGGCCATGCGACATACAGCAGCTTGTGAAGAATGTGTATGAATGTTGGTGGGCCTTAAAACTCGAAGCCGGGCCTTGAGTAACCACTGCAGTACAAAACGAATCCAAACAAATAAGGGTAAACTGACCGATATCAAAACTGTAACATGTGTTAGAAATGTGTGTATACATGGAGAGATACATTTAAAGCGATAGGTGGCCTCGAACACACTACTGTGAGTGCACTTTTGGGCCATAGTCCAATGTAATAACGCACAAACATCTATTGTTGTTGCAAGCTACGATACACGGTTACAGAAACGCACACATAGCAAGGCGTCAGCAGAAAACGCGTGTCCTGCTGACTCGAACGCTCTCGGGACAGAGGTTTCGTTGATGATGTGCTACGTCTTTGAAACTGATTTTGGCGGGAGTGACGATTAGCAAGGATAACGTTAATTCTACCGTTAAAAAAAAATTGGATACGTGGAATGTATTTCCCAATTTTTGGCTGACAATTAAGCTGACGAACAGAACGCAAAACGAGTGGACCCTATAGATTTCATTGATAGATGTGAGCGACAGTCATTTCTGGGAATGAGACCTACATGTCTGACGAAGGGAAGGAATTATAGCTGTTAACGTTCCGTCGACGACGAGGTCATTAAAGACAAAAGCACAAGCTAGGAGTGGGAAAGATGAGGAAGGAAATAGGTTATGCGTTTGTAATTGGACTATCTCGCCATTCACTTTAATTGATTTATAAAAATCACCTAACACCTAACTATGGCTGGATAGGCAGAGATCTGAACCACTGTCCCTCCGACTACGAGTCCCGTGTCTTACTACTGCGCCACTTCGTATCACATCTATCTGGAGTCTACGCAATAATCACTGGAGCACTGTTCAACAGCTCCCCCACGTCCAGATCGTCCAGGGTCAAATTAATATCGATTATCTTCTCGACAGCAACGGTACGATCTACAGAGGATTCGTACCTGGTGGCCGAATTAACAGGGTCGAATTCTGTTGAAAACGAATGCTGCTAGGCTTCCAGAGCGTTGGGTGTCAGTTGTAAATAACTGGCACTCGCAAATAGTCATTTCCACGACAACGTCACCGCTCGCGCAACTTCTCAGGCAAGACCTCTTAACTCTTCTCGAACAATCACCATGTTACCTGGATCTGGTAACTGTGGAAATCTGTACCCTCTGTCTCAAGTAACTCCTAAAAGAGACATATTTTTACGCCAGATATTCAAAGATTTGTTACATCTCTGCTGCAGTAGATTCCTCCGCTGACAGATGCCAGCTGCTTTATGAACTTCGCCAAACTGTAATGCGGGCAATGGAGATCACCTTGAAGGAGAACAAAGATTTATTGTTTGTATGTATTGCTTCATTTGGTTTTATGATACCGTTCAACGAAAATCTTAGACACACGTTTGCACCAATTGAGTTCGCGTCAGTAACACGTACCGTTGTTGGACACAATTTCGGCTGCAGCGATGGCAGCTAAGTAACCTAGAGCTTCGTAACAAACTAATAACAATAATGCAGTAATTATCACATAATCAACAATGTCAGCTGTCATTTCACGTTGCTCTAACAGCAGTTCCTACCTCTGAGAAGTTGTTCAGGACACAACCCAACCTTTTCTTATTCATACTTCCCTATTTATATTACAGCCATACAACGGCCGAGCACTTCTTCGCTTTACATCACATATGGAGGCAAATAACTTTCCCGGAAATGTAAAAGCATCTTGTAGCTGCCAATATTAGCCATCTGTGGAAGGGATGTTCCAAAAATACGTCAGAAACGCATTAAAAGTTTATGAAGACGTAAGAAATAAGTTGTTGTAGCTATGATTGAAGGAACAGGAAATTCTTTAAATGCTTTTTTTCTTAACCTTGATGATGCTGTAGCTGTGTATTACAATGTAAAACGTGCCGAGGAAATTCTATGCGTATGCTGGACATTGTAGTCCAAGAAGAAAGTAGAATAATTGTATGACGTCTCGTCGATAACGAGATCGTTAGAGATGAAGTACAAGCTCAGTTACGATAGAATGAGGAAAGAAATCAATAGTACTCCACTTCAAGGAATCATCCCCGTGTTCACGACAAGTGTCATCACTGTAAATCTATATCAGCTATGCTAGAGAGGAATTAGAGCCCCATCTGTCTCGTATTCGGTTCCAGTGCTCCAGTCACAGCGAAACCTCTCTTGGTGTAGTGACAAGACAAACACCGGGAGAAAAGATGGCAATCTTACGCTAAAAGATTTTGAAGCTCTTTGTGTGCTCTTCAAGCATCTTCTTAAATTTTACTAACGCGTCGCGAAATAGAACAGTTTGTTAGAATAGATAAAGATACGGAATACTGATGGCAATACCATGCAAGAAACAGTGCAGCGCTGTTACGGGTCTCAATGAATACTTCCCATGGTCGCCCCCAGGACAAAATGTACCTCATGAGCACCAAGTGTATCACGTTCCTTGCTGTGAACGTTAGAATCCACTCCTCACTATCACCTCAAGGTAATAGATATTCCTTGTATGTTTCTGATGACCGTTCTTCCCCCGCACGAAGTTCTATAACTAGTTTAGTATAATACGGGTACGAAATCTTTTACGACAGAGACCTTGGAGTAAAAGTTCCATTTTAACTTATTTTATTAAAATGACGGCTTTGGAACACTTAGCTGCGGCTTTAAAGGTTCAAAATCGACTGTCAGCGTTTTTCGTTGTGAGTATTAACTTATAGGAACTACAAAAAAGTTGTTAACTACTCTCATATCATAAATTGGAAAATTCGTTACTCTGTTACGTCTGTCATGTACATGCGACATTAATAAAGCTAATGAACACTGTAACCTGCAACTGAAGGGCTTATTTTTCTTAGAGGACAGTTAGAACAGTTCAAGGGGTCTGAGAGGTATAGTCATAAGCAACACTTTTATTGAAATTGAGATATTCACGCTATGACGTTCTTAACGATGCCCTCCTAATCTTGGACTGATGAAGTTCCGTCTTTCTCCAACAGGTATCAGGTGATGACGTAGTGTAGCTACATACTCTGCCGGCTGGTGTCAGTTTCAGGAGATACACAGTCACAAGCCACATCAAAATGGCTGAATGCTAGCATACATCTGAACGTGCTTCGCACATTCTAGGCGCATATGGCAGTGACAGTAGTGTAAATGAGGATTCTGTTCCATTTGACAGTGATGGTGATGAGTCTGGGTGTCCGTCAAGCAACAGTAGCATCTCAGAAGATGTTTCGGTAAGTACACAAAAATATTTTTTACTGGTGATCATTGTTCAGTGGCTTGTGACTTTGTTTCTTGTAACATTGCTCTCACAGCTGATCGTCGCCTTTTGTGTTTATCAGACACCTTTACAGCCTAATTTTAATGACCGCTGATTATAATTATAATAATAATAATACTTATGCTATACCAATATTGACCTACTCATTTGAAGTAGTGAAATGGAGTAACACAGACCTAGAAGCACTCAATACACTTACACGATCACAATGCCACAAATATAGAATACATCACAGACAATCAGCAACTGAAAGATTCACATTAAGCAGAAAGGAAGGAGGAAGGGGATATATCGACATAAAAAACCTACATTAAGGACAGGTAGACAATTTAAGAAAATTCTTTCTAGAACGAGCAGAAACTAGCAAAATACACAAAGCAATCACTCATATAAATACATCGGCTACACCACTGCAATTTCATAACCACTTCTACAACCCTTTAGATCACATAACATCAACAGATACGAAGAAAGTAAATTGGAAAAAGAAAACACTACATGGCAAGCACCAGTATCATCTAACACAGCCACACATCGATCAAGACGCATCCAACACATGGCTAAGAAAATGCAATATATACAGTGAGACGGAAGGATTCGTGATTGCAATACAGGATCAAACAATAAACACCAGATATTACAGCAAGCATATTATTAAAGATCCCAATACCACAACAGATAAATGCAGACTTTGCAAACAACAAATAGAAACAGTAGATCACATCACAAGTGGATGTACAATACTAGCAAATACAGAATACCCCAGAAGACATGACAATGTAGCAAAAATAATACATCAACAGCTTGCCTTACAACATAAACTTATAAAACAACATGTTCCCACATACAATATGCACCACAAAATGTACTGGAGAACGATGAATACAAATTATACTGGAACAGAACCATTATAACAGATAAAACAACACCACATAACAAACCTGACATCATACTCATCAATAAAAAGAAGAAATTAACACAACTAATCGAAATATCCATACCCAATAAAACAAATATACAAAAGAAAACAGGAGAAGAAATTGAAAAATACATCCAACTGGATGAGGAAGTCAAGGACATGTGGCATCAGGATAAAGTTGACATTATACCAATTATGCTATCAACTACAGGAGTCATACCACACAATATCCACCAGTACATCAATGCAATACAGCTACATCCAAACTTATATATACAACTACAGAAATCTGTAATTATTGACACTTCTTCAATTACCCGAAAGTTCCTAAATGCAATGTAACATATACCGTACAGTTAAAAGGAAGTCACGCTTGACCAACGTCCGCGTCACCTTCCATTTTTAACCAGACATAACGTCTGAGACAAGAAAGAAATAATAATAATAATAATAATAATAATAATAGTTTTCACGGCTACAAACTTGTAAGAATATTTTTATTATAAGTGCCATTTCAGTGGCATCTAATGATTTGTGTGGCTCATGACTATATCTCACGCAAGTTCTGTGACTATTTTTCTATTCCTATTACAGTTTGAAGTAAGTACAGCAAATGAACTATCACCTCAGAAACCAAGCTCATCAAGAAAAAGAAAGCGTAATATTGATCAGTGGAAAAATTTAGGGCCAAACGTTGACATAAAGTGGATCAGCAGTACGTGTCTTCTAAAACCAACGAGACTGTTGAGGCAGCATCTTCGGGAAGTTCCTGTAGTTTTTGAATTAAGTGGTATAGGAAACTAATCGGAGAAGAAAAAAAATATTTTCCACTCGTTTTGGGACGTAGGAAACTTTAACACCCACAATATTTACATAACGTGTTCTATTAAAATGTTACCAAAAATGCGAAGGTTCGTTTAACTTTTTTTAAACACTACTGGACCAACTGTCACAAATTTACTTCACCTTGTTCTGCTTCACAGTGAGGAATTTACACCCTCAAATGAAGTTGGGTCGCACAGTTCCAAAAGAAGATGGAAGAGGTTTGTATATTACATTTTCCTATAAGGTATCCATTTTAACCAAATAAAATAACGATGAAGTATAATAATAACACGAAGTAATGTATAAACTCATGTGCTATTTTTTTCATGCAAACGTGGCAATCATCCACATATATTTCAAGATGAAACCGTGAAAGGTGTCAGACTTCTTCAATGCTATACCAAAATATAAGTCACTATAGCAGGCAGTAGAACCCCAAAAAAGTATGTTTTCGATGATTTGATCTCACAATTTCATCTTTATTTCGGGATAAATACTCTGAATAATGCAAGGTAAAGGGCGTCCCTACTGTCTCACAAAGCAAATTCAGGGAAATTTTTGTGTCCGAATTTAACATAGGCTTCAAACTGCCGAAAAGTAACACATGTTCAACATGTGATGCCTTTCTAACAGCAACGAGTAACCCAGAACTATGTACAGAAGAAATTACACAAAGGGGAAAAAAAAACATGAGTTGCATCTAAGAAAGGCTGATAGCGGACAAAATATGATCGTGTCTTTAACTTGTCTGGCTAAATAGAATGTGAAAGAGAACCACGTAATAGAAATGGAGATACCACAAACGTTTCCCACGCCAAAACTGACAGCTGGTCCAGCATTTCAAACGATAAAAATATTGACCTACAACTACAGTATCCACGATTGTACGTCAAATAAGGGATACATGTTTCTGTAGAGTGAGAAGGATGAAGGAAGGGGGTTCAAATGAAGTTGGGATCTGTTTATTACAATACTTATACATAACTGACACTCAAGCCACATAATCACAGATAACTGTAAGGGCCAGGCAAAGAATTGGTCTCTCATTGCTCTGGAAAGGACTCTCGTTGCAACCAAAATATTTTAAGCTGTGCAGCATTATTTTCCCCTGGTAGGTCGCACTCGACTTCCTTGCGATCGTGATTTTGGTCGCATTGAAATTTATGCTAGAAACAGACGTCCAATAGTATACACGCCACATGAACTGGCAGCAGCAGTCAAATCTGCTAGTCCAAAAAATTTCATTGTGAGAAAATGCACAGACAAAACTTCAGAAGCTTGGGTGATCTGAAGCCATTAATCTCGATACCCACTCTATTCAGATCTGGAGATCTCATTCGTTTTAGTGAAGGGACTCAATTTAAGTTTGAGTATAAAGATCCCTTCACACTAAGTGTGAAGCACTGCTACTAAGATATAGGAACCTTCATGCCAGTGGATCTACGTAGCAAGAGGAAAGGAAGGCCTGCTGAACCAGATCCATTTCAGATGCTAATAAAATACAGAAAGCCACTTAAAATTAATCAGAAAAAGGTTGATGACCTACTGTCTCTTATCAAAGCTTTTTCTGGTCATGTGCTGGAAGTAATGCGAACGATGGTGACGTAGAACAACTTCCTTGAGTTCACATTTTCAGTGTAAAATAAAGTATTAGACTGACTTATCTGTTATGTATGTGTGTATGTGAAAGTGCAAAAATTGTTGAAAATTTCTAGTTGTTATATAATTTTAAAAATAAAACCTTTAAAACGTATTTTGTGTTCTAAATTATTTTCAGGGAGACAGTCATAAGCCATTTTCGACCACATCATAATTAAAATGACTCTCAAATAAATGCTACGTAACATAAAGCATATAATGTATTTTATACAAGGTTTGCAATGTATTAAAGCATAACTGAAAGCAAGAAGTGTGTATTTTGTCTTCAACATTTTTATACATTCATCAAACTTTAAACTCGCTGAATCTCAAAATTTGTTGAATGTGGCTTATGACTATCTTTCTCAGACACCTTCAATTGTTTCCACATTTATCCACAACGTCTGATAAATTATTGTACTGATAATGTAAAGGATGATGGTCGAAGTAGAGAGGATATAAAATGTAGACTGGCAATGGCAAGGAAAGCATTTCTGAAGAAGAGAAATTTGTTAACATCGAGTATAGATTTAAGTGTCAGGAAGTCATTTCTGAAAGTATTTGTATGGAGTGTAGCCATGTATGGAAGTGAAACATGGATGATGAATAGTTTGGACAAGAAAAGAATAGAAGCTTTCGAAATGTGGTGCTACAGAAGAATGCTGAAGATTAGATGGGTAGATCACATAACTAATGAGGAGGTACTGAATAGGATTGGGGAGAAGAGAAGTTTGTGGCACAACTTGACCAGAAGGGATCGGTTGGCAGGACATATTCTGAGGCATCAAGGGATCACCAATTTAGTATTGGAGGGCATCGTGGAGGGTAAAAATCGTAGAGGGAGACCAAGAGATGAATATATTATGCAGATTCAGAAGTATGTAGGTTGCAGTAGGTACTGGGAGATGAAAAAGCTTGCACAGGATAGAGTAGCATGGAGAGCTGCATCAAACCAATCTCAGGACTGAAGACCACAACAACAATAATGTAAAGGAGACTATCATCAATGCCATCGTAGCTACCTTAAATTTCTTACACTTAAATTAACATTTTACTTGCTACACCTAAATCAAGTATTAAAAGTGGTTGACAAGGCATTTTGAATGAAATCTTCGGTTTAGAGAAAGCCACCGGCGATACGCTGAACCAAAGACTTATGACTAGAGCTGCACTCTACCAAAAGTACGGTTTGGTATTGCAGGTACATTACATAAATGGCGGAGTAAGTAGTAAGGTTACCTATAGCATTTGTAGTTTTGGTAGGGAAAGAAACATGAAAGAATGTGTGAGAGAAGCTGGGATCCGAAGACTTCTTTTCGATTCTTTGTTTCTTTCTTTGTTTTGAACGTAATTAGAAACGCACATCATTTGGTGTTCAGTGTCTATTGTGTATTTTATATCGTTACAGAAAATAAATTGCATTTTATAAGTAATAAAAATTAGTTAATTGCGTAACTTCTGCGCTTTTATGTAATCAAAGCAGTTACTTTATGCAAGTCCAGTTTGCATGCACAAACATAAAAAAAATATATATAAATATTCTTGCTATCTTCTACTCCTTAGAACTTTCTTCGTTATGATCAAAGACAAGAGTTTCATGTTGTTATTGATAAATGCGAAAGTTTTCATGAACAACAGAAAAATGTTTTACGTAAGTTCTACGAAATACTGAAGCTATGTCCGATGTATCTTATTTTGCGTTTTTTTAACCTCTTTGTTGAGGAAATTGCGTTTTCTAGCGCTGTATGATAAACTGTTGGTTTTCTTTATTTTTACAACATCCCTCTGTTTCACGTTGCAAATCAACAATTTTCGAATGAACCCTTATTTAAGAATTGACAATTTCAATTTTGTAAATAAATATTATTCTCTTTTAAGTAATAGATAGGCGGATGACTTTGTAGAACAAAAATGTTGAGTGAGTTACCTGATCCCTTATATATCCTCATTTAGTTTATAGATGGTTCACTGTTTCCGGTTTGTGGGGGAATCTAGTAAGATACTGATCGCATACGTGAAGACTGTCATTATGAGATAACGCCTAGTAGGTATGCAACTTACCAAACGTACAGGTACTGTGGGTACGACCTTAGCAGAGCAAAGCTACTAGTCTATGCTTACTTATGAAAGTCTACAGTAGTTTTACAACTCTGCTTGTGTCCATCCTAGCGCCTGACAGAGCCAGAGGAAAGTCTTTTCGCGCCTGTCCGAAAATGGTAGGGGTCTGTGGCCTTTAGCGATTCGTGACAGAGGGTGTAAAGTAAGGCCCCTCTCGTCTAGCGGACGGTTGAGCGCTCTTAGTGTTGATCCAGCAAGCAACCTGATGCAGTACAAATTAACTGCTTGTTTTATGGCAAATGTTGAAACAGCTCTAAAAGAGATAACTGAGGCTATGGATGCACACTGTCGTCCACTTGGTTTAACGTATCGGTTAGTCGGACTCGACAGGCGAAACCCAGGTCGTTTCGTTCCATTCTGCTAACCAGCCCAAATGTGGGTTTAAGTCGTTAAATCGTACTCACCTAGGCATACTTTCAACTGGTTTGCCGCTTTCGCTTTAGTTAAATATTTGACAATCAGGAAAAGAGGAAAACATTATCTGGATCTTCGTACAGCTTCAAGGACAGCCTTTACACGTAACATGGTCCGCAAATAGACACAGTATCATTTTAATACCGATACATAAATAAGCTTTCAGATATTGTGTCATTCTTCCCTGAAGTTATCATTATGGGCACCTTACCCACCGAACGTCCATATTTTCGATCAGGTGTGATCAAGGTGACCGAAATGTATCGTAACAGTTATTGCTCTAGTTCACTTCCTATTATCTAATTTACGGATACCCAAGTAATGGAAGCACCGATTAATTTTAATGGTTGAGAAATGCCTGACTAATATGCCCGAGCTGCAGCATCTGAAGCCTTATCGTTGTCTCGATTCCGTGTAGCTACGATGACAGGGTTGTAGAAAAGCATGTGTCAGCGTTAAGGCCTTAATACGCTGTGGGAAATGTAAAATTGGAGACCAGACAGTAAATCCATTTACGAGCCCTGCAACATGCATACAAAAATACGCGCATCCCGTAGGATGTTTTTATTACTAGCTGTGATGATTGTGAATGCCTATTTTTGTTCCACGTTTTATAGTAGCAGGGGATTTACTTTTTTGTTTAATCGTATGCTAGGGGTACTGCGTTTCTTTGCCTGTTATGCCATGTACCTGACAGTAAAACTTCGTAGTTCAGCATAATGAAAAGGCGAGGGATCTCACGAATTCTGTGATAAACTCCATAAACGATGAGAACATACATGAATTTCAGCGTATGCCTCTAATAATGTTGGTAGGTGATGCAACACTTCTAAGGTCTCCTAAATTTAACAAAATAATCAGAACAGTAATATTTCTTACACTGAAGAGACGAAAGTGGCAAGTGCGAACGTTTATGAAGAAATATTTGCTTTATGTTGTTGATCAACAAGAGATAATGGTTGCTTCAAGAATAAGACTAGAAATCAGGTAACTGTATGACATTTCATTAGGTTCCTATCCGCACAGTGGAATATCAAAATCAGAACGATCAACTTGTTTAATGGAGATTGAAAGAAATTAGAAGTTATGATAAGAGAATATAGTTTTTCTGCGAATAATGAAATCACCCGTCCAGTGACACAAGAAGGACCAACACGGTAAAGAGTGCTCTCCTTATGTGTCAAGGTTTCAAAAAAATGAAAAGAACGGAAAGTTAGGACGAGAAATAATACCGACACATTGCCAGAGAGCTTTGAACGATATTATGGCAAATACATAAACAAAAGGAAATTAAGTAAAAAACCGAATATCTATGGGATACCTAGCGACAGGTCAAGTGCGACAGGGAAACAAAACACATGTGCTTTGCCGAAGGCCAGCCATTTGCTGCCTACCGTTCTTCCACAGCGTTTTGATGCTAGGCCTGCATATATCGAACTCCTCTCAATATCCACCCTAAAATTAACATACCCATAAACTTTTGTAAGGTCGTTGGCTGACACTGTGGGCGCCTCTGTGCATTTTCTTTTATTTAGGAACAAAACCCAAAGTTAAAATACTTAAATGGCTAAGTATAGATTCCAAGAACTTCCTAAATTAAAGAAAATAAGAGTGTAGCAAAATATGTCGACATTACACACAGAAAATACAGAAACGTACGATTAATAACTGAAACGTAAATAACATTAGTGGTGCAATATTTAATCGTGTTCTGCATCAAGAAATGTAGATTACTGCAAGTTAGATTGAAAGGAGATTGATAAACACGAGTAGCAAGAGCAAGAATATCTGAAAATATGTGCAAACAGACTATAGTCCAGTATGTAAGAAAAATTAGACGAAAATGCAGTAAGTAAAAATTACACTTCAGTAGCTTAAAAAGAGAGTAACTTTTTTTAAATATCTAGGACCAAAACGAAAATTGTAAATACACTAAAGTCCAGAACACTGAAACACTGATCATGAAACGAAGCACGTATGGTACAATAAACACGAATTTTTAGTAGCTGCATAGATACATTTTTAATATCTTAAGAATATTGGAAGTACCTTTGGTGATTTCGGAAGTCTCATTCTTCGACTTATATTGAAATTTAAAAACCACTGTCGTGCTGCGTGTACTCAAAATACGAATTATCTGCATTCATGTCAGAATCGTGGAAGAAAGTTCTATAGTTGTGACGTAGAACTATGCCAAGGATCCAGTTGGAACAATATTAGAGCTTTCCTATCTCCCCCTCTTTCTTTCTGGGACGAGAAACACAACAGAGCTGCTACTCTGTCCAGGATGAGGTTTGTCTTGTCTTTCTGTACGTATCCCGTCAGTCATGTAGAATTTTTTTATATTTATAAACACGTGAAACCGTTATTAAGTACTAAGCACATACCTTGATACACTTGTGCGAGTAACAGATACACGAATATCATGTGAAATATGTATTTACAGCATAACACTATCTCCGATGTGGTGAGTTCCTTGTTAGTTAGCTGTAATTAGTTACATGTTCCCTAGATCATTTGACCGATTCTTTTTCATCTATCGAAATGATTTGGAACGAATCATTTTACAGGATATCTATGAATAAGTACTAACGTCAATGAACACTATTTTAGTCATACTCATATAATTACACTCAAAAAAGATCTTTTACTTTTATAATGTCCACCAGTTTTGAAGTAGAAACTTGTCAATGGAATAGAAGGACTTGTACAGGACAAATGATTTTAATTTAATTTAAAACCTGCCTTGCTACCTATCAGGCATTTTATGGTATTAGGAAAATAATAAGAAATTTTGCTTGCTGCATGTCGAACTCATATCTTAACTACTGAGAGCTTCAGTAATGGGTAATAAAGGTAATATTTTCGTCTAGTGTTGTACACATGGACATCATTGCTCTTCTCAAATTTTGGTGGCTTATTTACAACGAATTTCATTAGTGAACATGTATAGTGTGACGGCGTAGTTAAAATGCCTAGGTCCTTGAAGAGGGATCTGCATGACATACGTGTGCGCCCTATATATTGCTCCTACCGCTCGCTTTTGTGTAATCAGTACTCTCTAAGTGATCAGTTACCCCAGAAAATTGTTTCATAAAACATTGAGTGGAAATATGAAAAACATGCAAGACGGTTGATTCGTTTGTTTGCAAGATTAGACACGAAGAGAAAAAATATGTAATTGTTTGAGAAGCTCAGTAATTCCTGGATACTTCCTCCAGTTCACGCTCTCAGCAGTATGTCACCCAAAAATTACCTAGATTTCCTACGGCGTACTTCGATGAAGATAATATTATGTTAGGTATATACAGATCCTAATGAAATATTTT
The DNA here is from genome assembly GCF_023864345.2 of Schistocerca serialis cubense. Lineage (NCBI taxonomy): Eukaryota > Metazoa > Arthropoda > Insecta > Orthoptera > Acrididae > Schistocerca > Schistocerca serialis. The sequence goes on from NC_064640.1 coordinate 122,338,862, forward strand.
TACCTCACTTGCTTTAAACCGCTACACTATCAATAGTAGTAAAGGCCAGGAAAGTAATTGTTAGAGTATAGTTATAAAACAACTGCTTATACGGACGAGAAGTGAGATACTGGTAGCAAGCAATTTGGTGTCTCGTTCCTGCATCCACGACAAGTAGATGTTTAATAAGGCTTCTGTTCAAAGATCATGTGTAGTTATAAGGAGAGGTCCATTTAAACATATATTTTTTATCACAGTTATAATTTCCATGCCGATCAGCTTGACGTTCACAAGTACCGTTACGCTGTATTTATGGAAATGTCACCATTTGATTTCGAACCAACTGAAGCTCGAAGTATAGTTCAGTAGCTAAAAAGACAAGAATTGGATGATATGATTACTGATTGAAGTTTTTTTATTTCGAGAAATTAATTAAATTATGTAACGGTCATGTTGTTTCTACTATGTACACAGACGACAGTATTTCTACTTTCTTTATTATCTAGAACGCGTCTGTAGTAACAAAACATATAAAAGTTGTAGACACTGCAATAAACGCTATGCTTCTCACAATGAGAGAGCTGTTAGATTAACATAACCTACCGAGACGTTAGGTTCATGCATTTATACAGCTTGTTTGCGTGATGGAGCACCACAAATGCAGCATCCGGTAACGCCCCAGTCAAAATATATATGCAAAATCAAATGGACTGTTTAAGTTCAACGTCCCGTAGATGGCAAGGTCATTAGAGACAGATAACTAACTTACTGTGGGAGGAATGGGGAAGGAATCTTCTATGGCTTTTTAGTTAAGTGTCCCACAGACAATTTTTACGATTACTGTCGAGATGTGTAGCGAGTTAATCTATGCACTATCTATACATGATTTGTTTGTGGCTACAGAAAACAAACAGTATAGTGACATGAACTTCATACAAATGAACGTATTGGTCTTGGTCGCTACAAGCGAAATAAAGACTTAATAATGAGGTAATATTTTATACTCTGCTAGACGTACTACCAATGTTTAACAAAGTTTTCGTGTTGGAACCGGAAGTAGTTTCCTAGAGGAATTATTTCTGATTCAAAGTTTGTCTTCCTGCCTATTAGGCATGTTATGTTATTTGAAAAATGGTCCAAGATTTTCGTGGCCACATATTTCACTCCTTTCTAAAGCCATTGACACCTTCAGTAATGAGTAACAAAGCTTATAGGGGTGACCATCTCGGAATCCGTTTCAATTTAGATATGGAAGGCACGAAAATACTACCTCATGTGATTCCACTGTGTCGTTAATGGACAAAGTTTTTTGACAGTCATCAGGAAGCTGTAGAACCCTTTAGACAAGCGGGAAGAAAAATTACTCATATTTACAGATGATGTTCAAAACTGAGCTAATCATCTTCGAGCAAGGTATGGCAGAAATCTGAGAAGTTATGCGCTATCTGTTATAACAGTTCTGACATCATACATATGAAATTCAAATGGTTCAAATGGCTCTGAACACTATGGGACTTAACATCTGAGGTCATAAGTTCCCTAGACTTAGAACTACCTGAACCTAACTAACTTGAGGACATCACACACATCCATGCCCGAGGCAGGATTCGAACCTGTGACCGTAGCAGCAGCGCGGTTCCGGACTGAAGCGCCTAGAACCGCTTGGCCAAAGAGGCCGATGTATGAAATTAAAGGCAGTGATATATTCCAGTCAGGAGTGTTCCATATTCTACAGATTAGTCACATAATTGTTAAGTGATCCAACAAGAAACCATGAATCCAAATAAGATCAAATTAACGTGTTAGACAATTAAAGCATAGTCCTCTTTCGTCTGCGTTTAAGTACTATTAAAGTAATCATTGACAATCTCCTCCCATATGCTTACTGGTGTCCCACAACTGTTTGTTTGAAATATGCATCAACTTGTGCCTGCATAAGACACGAGGTCCGACGTCATCTGAATTCAAGATGTGGGCTGTCGTGCGTGGTAGGGATACAGATGCCGATCTAGCAGTAATTTCCATCCAACTGCGCTTCTTTCAGGACCACTTAACTGAATAGTTACTAGTCACTGTTGAGTAATCAAACCATGCAGTGTTTCTTCATAGTCACTAGTTCTTGTTGTTACTATTGCTCTGTCTTCAACCTTTTGGGATCAAAAACACCAAGGTGTATGGAAATTTCGGACAATAAGGGAGATAAATTGCCATTTAACGTCACGTTGACGAGGAGCTTATTCAGACGGTGTACACGCTAGGAATGGAAAACGTGCGGAAGGAAGGGAACTGTCGTAGAATTCGGCTTAAACTATTTACGGAAACCATGGAGAACCTAAATTTAGGTGGCCAGACGGGGAGTTACAGCCTGAACCTTCCGAACCATTCGTTCCCCCTCTCTCGGTAGCGGAAAATATGGTATATTGTAAACGTCCGCTATGTGCACACTGTTCTCGATGTATCCCTTCTGTGTTCTATTTCTTCCATTCTCATGCCTATAAATATCATCTCAACAAAGGCATTTTATTTGCTTCTCATGTCACTCATGGTCCAACAGTGAAATGGTTACTCAACACACACAGCTGACTCGTCAACGAGCAACCGCGGAGAGGAAAGAAGCACGTACTCTGTCGTTTCAAGCAGAGAATGCCTCGCATACAGAAGCACGAAACACTTACCACCGCTGCACCCAGTTATATTTATCGTCATGTAACACGAAATTTCGTCAAGCTTGCTTACTTTCATACTGGTTGCCTGACGTTTTAGTACTTCCAACTAGCTGTTGCCAACTGCTTTGACTGGGCTTCCAACCCTAATTTGTAACTGTTTTAGTTATTTGTACCTCCTCAATACAGGTAAGCTGAATACCTCATATATTAAACAGATGGATCTTTATTTTTCAAATATAATAAGCCGTGCTGCACTTTAAAGTCTAAATCAAAACACAACTTAATAAAAGCAGGCAATCGTAAACTGAACGGTCTAACGAGTAATTTCCGCTTCCTCCAGCACCTAAATTCATTACTTCTGCAGTTTGTTGGATACAGGACTTCTTGCTTCGCAATTTCAGACATTAATGGTAATGCTGAGAGAACAAGATTACAAAAGTATTCGGGTGGACGAAGTTTTTCAGTGATAAAACTCACTGTTCATAATGGACAGATTCATGGTTTGGTAGTTGAATACGCAACGCAATGATAGGGCACAAATTTCTCCCACTGCCACTGATTCTGGATGCCAACTCATCATACAAAACCACGAGGACTCGTTGCGGTAGGCTTCACGGATTTGCAAAAATACTACAATGTGCAGACGAAGAGCACATTGGTCTCTTTGGAGCACTGTAGTGAATCTGCTCACACTGAAAGCGTCGCAGACTAGTTGGGTGACTTTAGAATAAAATGAAGGAAACTGTTTGATTCTCTCAGAACGTTTCTTAAATATGCTTAACATAATTTTGTAGCATTGGGAGGAGGAGATTAGTGTGTAATTTCCTGTCGACAAAAGGCTCGGATGCGGAAGTAGGTCGGCGTGCCCTTTCAAATGAAGCATCCCGGCATTTGCCTGAAGCGACTTAGGGAAATCGCGGAATACTTAAGAGTACATCAGAATGGCCGGACGGGCATTTGAACCGTCTTCCTACCAAATGTGAGTAGAGTGTGCTAATCACTGCGCCACCTCGCTCGGTGTTTTGTAGCATTTATAATCGTCGGAGACGTGTTTGGAGGCAACCCGATCAGGCTGAATGCCTTAGACACACCGTCCAGCGAGTGGAGCAAGGTGGAGGTTTCCTGCTGTTGTGGGGTGGCATTATGTGGGGCCGACGTACGCTGCTGGTGCTCATGGAAGGCGCCGTAAGGCTGTACGATACGTGAATGTCATCCTTCGACCGATAGTGCAACCATATCGGCAGCATATTGTTCGATAGGGTTCATGTCTGGAACATGCTGGCCACTCTCGTCGAGCGATGTACAGGGTGTTTCGAAAATGACCGGTATATTTGAAACGGCAATAAAAACTAAACGAGCAGTGATAGAAATACACCGTTTGTTGCAATATGCTTGGGACAACAGTACATTTTCAGGCAGACAAACTTTCGAAATTGCAGTAGTTACAATTTTCAACAACAGATGGCGCTGCGGTCTGGGAAACTCTATAGTACGATATTTTCCATATATCCACCATGCGTAGCAATAATATGGCGTAGTCTCTGAATGAAATTACCCGAAACCTTTGACAACGTGTCTGGCGGAATGGCTTCACATGCAGATGAGATGTACTGCTTCAGCTGTTCAATTGTTTCTGGATTTGGCGGTACACCTGGTCTTTCAAGTGTCCCCACAGAAAGAAGTCACAGGGGTTCATGTCTGGCGAATAGGGAGGCCAATCCACGCCGCCTCCTGTATGTTTCGGATAGCCTAAAGCAATCACACGATCATCGAAATATTCATTCAGGAAATTAAAGACGTCGGCCGTGCGATGTGGCCGGGCACCATCTAGCATAAACCACGAGGTGTTCGCAGTGTCGTCTAAGGCAGTTTGTACCGCCACAAATTCACGAAGAATGTCCAGATAGCGTGATGCAGTAATCGTTTCGGATCTGAAAAATGGGCCAATGATTCCTTTGGAAGAAATGGCGGCCCAGACCAGTACCTTTTGAGGATGCAGGGACGATGGGACTGCAACATGGGGCTTTTCGGTTCCCCATATGCGCCAGTTCTGTTTATTGACGAAGCCGTCCAGGTAAAAATAAGCTTCGTCAGTAAACCAAATGCTGCCCACATGCATATCGCCGTCATCAATCCTGTGCACTATATCGTTAGCGAATGTCTCTCGTGCAGCAATGGTAGCGGCGCTGAGGGGTTGCCGCGTTTGAATTTTGTATGGATAGAGGTGTAAACTCTGGCGCATGAGACGATACGTGGACGTTGGCGTCATTTGGACCGCAGCTGCAACACGGCGAACGGAAACCCGAGGCCGCTGTTGGATCACCTGCTGCACTAGCTGCGCGTTGCCCTCTGTGGTTGCCGTACACGGTCGCCCTACCTTTCCAGCACATTCATCCGTCACGTTCCCAGTCCGTTGAAATTTTTCAAACAGATCCTTTATTGTATCGCTTTTCGGTCCTTTGGTTGCGTTAAACCTCCGTTGAAAACTTCGTCTTGTTGCAACAACACTGTGTTCCAGGCGGTGGAATTCCAACACCAGAAAAATCCTCTGTTCTAAGGAATAAACCATGTTGTCTACAGCACACTTGCACGTTGTGAACAGCACACGCTTACAGCAGAAAGACGACGTACAGAATGGCGCACCCACAGACTGCGTTGTCTTCTATATCTTTCACATCACTTGCAGCGCCATCTGTTGTTGAAAATTGTAACTACTGTTATTTCGAAAGTTTATCCACCTGAAAATGTACTGTAGTCCCAAGCATATTGCAACAAACGGTGTATTTCCATCGCTGCTCGTTTGGTTTTTATTGCCGTTTCAAATATACCGGTCATTTTTGAAACACCCAGTATTTATCCTGAAAGAAGTCATTCACAAGATGTGCACGATGGGGGCTCGAATTGTATCCATGAAGACGAATGCCTCGCCAGTATGCTGCCGATATGGTTGCACTATCGGCCGAAGGATGACATTCACGTATCGTACAGCCGTTACGGCTGTTGTGGGGTGGCATTATGTGGGCCTCCACCTTGCTCCACTCGCTGGACGGTGTGTCTAAGGCATTCAGCCTGATCGGGTTGCCTCCAAACACGTCTCCGACGATTATCTGGTTGAAGGTATATGCGACACTCATCGGTGAAGATAATGTGATGCCAATCCTGAGCGGTCCATACGGCATGTTGTTGGGAGCCTCTGTACCGCACTGCATGTTACTACGGCATGTTGTTGGGAGCCTCTGTACCGCACTGCATGGTAACAATGCGGACGCGATCTAACCACGGTATTGACAATCTAGGCATGGCTGAACTACTGACAACACGAGTCGTGTACCTCGTTCCAGGTGGAATGACTGGAACTGATTGGCTGTCGGACTCCCTCCGCCTAATAGGCGCTGCTCATGCATGGCTTTTTACATCTTTTTGTGGGGTTAGTGACACCTCTGAACAGTCAGAGGGACTGTGTCTTGTGATACAATATCCACATTCAAAAAATGTTTCAAATGACTCTGAGCACTATGGGACTTAACTTCTGAGGTCATCAGTCCCCTAGAACTTAGAACTACTCAAACCTAACCAACCTAAGGACATCACACACATCCATGCCCGAGATATCCACAGTCAACGTCTATCTTCAGGAGTTCTGGGAACCGGCGTGATGCAAACTTTTTTCATGTGTGTATATTTTGATGAGATCTGTTAATTTTTGTCTAAATTTCCGCACAATATAATGAAATTCCTTGGGACATAAAAGTTTCTGTCCACATACCATCACGGTTTTAGAAAGCATCGCTACTGCGAAACTCAAACTGCCTTGTTGTCAAACGATATCCTACGAACTATGGATGAAGGGCAACAGGCCGCATCAATATTCCTAGGTTTTCGAAAAGCGTTTGACACGGTGCCCCACTGCAGACTGTTAACGAAGGTACGAGCATAAGGAATAAGTTCCTAGATATGTGAGTGACCCGTAGTAAAAGAACACAGTTCGTTGTGCTCGACGGCGTGTGTTTATCAGAGGCAAGGGTATCGTCGGATGGACCCCAGTAATATATGATAGGACCGCACTTACTCTCTATTTACACAAATGATCTTACAGGCAGGCTGAGCAGCAACCTGCGGCTGGTTACAGATGATACTGTGGTGTACGTACATGAGTGACGGTACGAGGATAGAAGATAACTTAATTTCTAATTGTTGTAATGAATGGCAGCTAGCTCTAAATGCTGAAAAATGCAGGTTAACGCAGATGATTTGGAGTAACAACCTCCGTCAAGTTCGAATACAACTTTAGTAGGTGTTACTTGACACAGTCAGGTGGATTCGATATCTGGGCGTAATGTTGCAAAGCGATATGAGACGTAAGGATTGTAGGTGGGGAAGGCGAATGGTCGACGTTGGTTCATTGGGAAAGTTTCAGAAAAATATGGTTCATCTGTGAAGGAAACCGCATATGAAACGCTAGAGAGACCCATTCTTGAATACTGCTTTAGTGTCTGGGATCCGACTAGGTGGGATTATACGAAGAAATCGAAGCAACTCAGAATCCGGCTGCTAGATCTGTTGCCGGTAAGTTCGATCAACACAAAAGTATTAGGGAGATGTTTCAGGAACTAAAATGGGAATCCCTGGCCGGCCGTGTGGCCGAGCGGTTCTAGGCGCTTCAGTCTGGAACCGCGTGACCACTACGGTCGCAGGTTCGAATCCTGCCTCGGGCATGGATGTGTGTGATGTCCTTAGGTTAGTTGGGTTTAAGTAGTTCTAAGCTCTAGGGGACTGATGACCTCAGCTGTTAAGTCCCGTAATGCTCAGAGCCACTTTTGGGAATCCCTGGAGGGCAGGCGAGGCTATTTTCAAGGTATACTATTGTGAAAATATAGAGAAGCGGCATTGGAATCTGACTTCTGAACGATCCTACTGCAGCCAACGCACATTTCACGTATCGTCCACCAGTCTAAGATAAATTGGGTCTTGTACAGAGGCACATAGACAGTCGTTTTTCCCTCGCTCTGTTTGCGAGTAGAACAGGAACGGAAACGATTATTAGTGGTGCAACGTATCCTTCATCAACACCGTATGGATGCTTTCGCAGTATGTTTGTAGGTATAGATGGAGACATAGGAAAACCACAGTGATTCAGATTTGGTGCACTGCACACATTGTCAGTGGTATGTGTCAGCTGATTGTATGAAATCAGCCCAGTAATTTAGGTCGAGGTGGAGACGTGACAGAATATCAGAAAAGGAGCTAATGTATTGGAACGTGCCCAAGATCACGATGTGAACTAAGCTGCTCCATTTCTTGGTCAAGGTATCAAAGGTAACTACAACGAATGATGAACCACTCGCAACCGTTTAACTCGGTGGCTCTAAGAACGAGTGTCACGCCTTATGATTGACAATCGATTTCAAAAATAACAAATTGTTGGTGTCAGTAATGAAGACCCAATGTCAATCAGTTTCTGTGCGAACGTTGGAAAGGGAGCTGCATGCAGTGGACGTTTGGAGTTGCGAATATCTGCTGAGAGTGGGACAAATGACAAACTGCCTATTGGCTTCTGTCTCGGGTTCTTCGGCCGACGTTCATCTAATGATTTTTAGATGAACGTCGGCCGAAGAACCCGAAACAGAAGCCAATAGGCAGTTTGTCAACAAGTGGCCACGAAAGCCTTAACAATTTTGTGGGACAAATGGTTCAAATGGCTCTGAGCACTATGGGACTTAACTTCTGAGGTCATGAGTCCCCTAGAACTTAGAACTACTTAAACCTAACTAACCTAAGGACATCACACACATCCATGCCCGAGGCAGGATTCGAACCTGCGACCGTAGCGGTCGCGCGGTTCCAGACTGTAGCGCCTAGAACCGCTCGGCCACCACAGCCGGCCAGAGCGGGACATACAGTTGAAAGTCTTAAAGGGGTCCAAATAACGCAGAATCTGGACAGTAGCACACTAGAGGCGTATGATGTCGTACGATGCAGTTTTGCCTCTTTTCAAATGATGCAATGCGTGTGGAGGGTGTAGTTCAGTGATGTTCTGTCGATGTTATGTGTACCATGACTTAGACCCACTCAGTCACGTTACCGTGGATATCCACTAGGATTGTTATTATAACATTGTCCGGGCGCTGAAGACCTTGCTGTTGTGCGCCATAAACCCCTCTACTACTACTATAACATTGTCTGTGACGAGGTGAGCATGCTGTGGACACTCCCGTCTTCGAAGACCGTTACAGCTGTGTTTAAAAGGTTGCACGCGTGCGTTCCAGGTTTGACGATCACTCAGTCACACTACAGCACCCCGACTGGCTCGCTAAACCACGCCATGTGTATCCTATGGGAAAAGTCTGGGACTATTTGGAACAATGGTGGAAACATAACAATCTACATTCCGCAATTTGGTACCTCTTCGGTATGTGCTCATCAATGAGTGACTTCAGTTGATACAGTGTACCATAAAAATTTGTAGACTCACTTCTTCGCCGTCATTATCAATGCTAGCTGCGATGTTACACGGTATTTCACAATCTATACAGTTGAGTCCCATAGTGCTCAGAGCCACAATCTATTCACCCGTAGAACTCAAACTATAGTCTGCGTTTAGACAGTCTCACAAAGAAGAATTCCCTACTTTTTCTATCAGCTTGCAGGAGAAGCTACCTATCCTGACGACAGACCTTCAAAAAAATTTTCTGTATTCACACTTGCAACTGTAGAATATTTGTAACTAAAGAGGACGTCGTAAAACTACAAACATATTTCATACTACTTCATTTGCTAGTTAACATCTCGTACAGTTCTGAGAATCGACGAGAAGAGTACACAAATTCCTTTGTAAGACAGTATATGCGGACATCAAAACGAATAGACACTGGCAAACCAAGACAGCTACAAAAAGACTACACGTTTGTCACTCTAGATTTTTCGTCGTTTACCCAAACCAGCATAATTTACAATCCTACCGTTGTCATTAAACGAGTTATTCATATTTATAGATACTTTTATTGTTTAATTCTCTTACTGTTCGTCGTTTCATCAGTATGTAGTTCAACATGATTTTACATGATGGGCGTTGCTCCTCCCTTCAATATCATTAGAAAACATCACCGCTGTGTCACCACGTATGTAAGTACGTAAACATGCATGCGCGCGCACGCCCCTCCCCCCTTACACACACACACACACACACACACACACACACACACACACACACACATTCACTCACTATCTCTCTCTTTCTCTCTCTCGCACACGCACACAGCATAGTTGACTTCAGAATTTGCAGTAGGTGTTTATCCCTTATAATTGTTGACTTACCGTAAATGATTGATTATTCAACCGAGGAAAAGGCCGCGAAGGACGCCTACTCATTCCTCTTTTGTGTTCGTGCGTTTTGTCAGTTCATCATGAATGGTCCTTTGGGAGAACACGATCCTTCTAAGGTGTAACTGTACGTTGTAGGTTTCTGTCAAGAGAGCATGTTTGTTGTAGTGTCATACATACCTTTTTTTGGAGACAGACCTAAATGGAAGTTACCGAAAGCGTCAAACCACCGCTCCCACCAGTAAAAAAGTTCGAAGATGTAACTGGAATAGAAACTCCTCGGTTAACTTGCCGCATCAGATTTGGAAAAAATCGAAAGCTTCGCATGGCTGTCTCCATCATTGTCATCAGGTGCTAGCGGTGAGTGTCATAAAACGGTTCAGGCCTACATATTTATGCACAGAGGACGGAAGCTGATTGGCTAGATTAAGTCATGACACCTTCGTGATGATGATGAATGCTGAGATGGCCTCCTCAGAGTCCAGAGATTACGTTTGCGCTTTCTGTCCAGCGACGCTTGCAGCACCAACACTAACACCAGGTAGTAAACTTCGTTGTCTTTCTTTGACAAGCACACGCTTCCATGCATTCCTGTCTCGGTATCACGTTTCCTAACTTCCACAGCTTCCCTATCCTGCTTCTTTTGGGTCGGTGACATTTTTAGTTGGCCTCATGGCAAAACGAGCTATAGTAAGTTCATCGATCATGTAAGCTGTAAACATCCAATAATAATATTTATAGCGAAGAAGGTGGAAGACGGGAACTTTGCTTTCTCGGATGCGTTACTAGAACAGAAAGCAGATCAACGACTCGGCCATTCTGTGTGTAGGGAAACGGGCGCATACAGGCCCACACTGATGAACAAGTTCGTACCCAAATTGCCAAGACATTAAGCACTTCAGATCTTAAAACCTGCATGAAGTCGACAGTGATACACAAGTAGTATTAAAAGACGGCTACGAAGTATGTAAAATTGTCAGGGGGAGTAGACGTATACGAAACCCAGTTCACAAATTATTCAGTGTGACAATAGTCAATAAAATTGTATATTTACAGAAAACTACAACTTATCCCCTCAGAAGGAGAAAAATGCAGCCATTCTGCAAGTTTTTCACCTTTAGATCTACAGGGTACTGAATCAAAGTAGCGAGGAGAATTATGAGGGAAGGATTTTGTGAAGATTTAGTTAGTGACTGTTAATCTGTTGCAGATGATATAAAAATCTCGTCTCCAGCGAGATTAGAACCAACGTCGAACGCGACTTACACTTTGAAGCACGAACACTTTAAATGTCACACACGGCAGTTTTGTTATAGGTGTCTCAACACATTTCCTTAGAGCGAGTGTTTAGCAAAGCATCTGATGGTCTGCTCTACCCAGATACCAGTACGTGCAGTAATGGGTACCGAGGTTTTAAGGTAACCACTAAGGTCATTACAGCTTTGCAGTGTATGGTCACTTCGAGTGTCTCCTCGCTCCTAAGGGTGCTGTCACGGTGATCCCACAGCATCCCATACTACCTTTACAGAGTGTTGGTTTCCATGTGTGGTGGCGTGCCAGGCTGTATGCACATATGATTCTAGACTTAAACATTACAATTCGTATATTAGGGATAGTTCTGCGAGATGGCTGCTTTCTGAACCTGAACAGCTTGCACGGGCTGTTGATCGGATTTATCACACTAGCATTCCCATGACCAAATCGCAGAAGAATGATGCGTTATACAAGAACACAATTGACTGTCATATCTGTGGACTGCCGTTAAATAGAAAAGTGGAAATTCGGCATAGAGACCACTGTCATCTAAGAAGGAAGTTCCATGACAGAACACAAAGTGCATGCTGCTTGAAATATGAATTGCCAGGACACATACCCATTTTCTTCCAGAATTTGAGTAAGTATGGTGCTCACTTTATTGTTGAGAACTTGAGTGATTTTGGCTTGAGAAATGATAAGGTTACTGTTCTTACGAGAGAAATGAAAAATGGATCGACTTTTCAAGCGAACCACCAAGAACATTATGCTCCACTTCCTAGACTCGCTTTGGTTTATGCATACACCACTTCGCAAACTTGCTTAGACAGTGCATCAGGAGGACACGCAGCTCTCTGGGGCTGCATTTCAAATGGCTCTGAGCACTATGGGACTTAACATCCGAGGCCATCAGTCCCCTGCCCTAGGCAGGATTCGAACCTGCGGCCGCAGCAGTCGCGCGTATCCGGACTGAAGCGCCTAGAAGCGCTCGGTACCGCAGCCGGCCGGCTGCACTTCCCGATAATGCAAAGTTTCAGATTGTGACAAAGAAAGACGTCTCGCCGTATGAATATCTGCTTCCGATGGAGAGGCTCGTCATAATCACATTCACCATTAACACTGGTGGGGGGGAATTATGCGAAGCTTTATATAGTGACCGATATACGTTTACTTGTGGAAATTTTCGAGAAATTAAATTCCAGAGTGTATGTACGAGAACATACATATACTCTATCTCCTCGTACACTGCACTAGGGTTTTCAAGGGTGCCATGTTGAAAAAGGCACATGTCAACATCGAACTATTGATCAATGTCGACATGTTGCTCTTTTTAGAACGTGGGATTCATGCGGGACTTTGCCATTGTGTCCACAGGCACGCTAGGGCAAATAACCCATGTACAGGTGAGGAATTCAATACATACATTTTTAGCTACATCCTATACCTGGCTGTAAAAACGTATATGGCGAGGCCATGGAGCAATCTCTGCTGACTGGAGGCTTTCAATGGCTGTCCGATGAAGAAATCTAAGAGTAAGTGAATTCTCGAATGTGGCTGCTGATTCTAATGTAGGATACGTCATGGAGACAGAACTGGCACATCCTGATAGCTTGGATGACGCGCACAGCGATTTGCCGCTTTGTCCATGCCGCCTAGTTCCATGCAACGGTGCCATTCCCACGTTGCTGACGACACACGGGGGCAAACAGAGATACGTAATGCACTTCAGAAACATCCAGTAGTGTCTCAGTTTGGGATGAAGCTAATTAGTTTCTCGGGTGCTGTCTCCTTCAACCAGTTACGCTGACTGAAGAAGAGTATTTATGTTGTCTCTGACATGAAGGCTTCAGTAAGACGTGACTTTGACACAGATTATTCAGAGTGATGAACAACGAAATTTTCTGCAAGACAATGAAGAATTCGCGATTCCATTGTGAAATTCACATAGTTTACCGCTGGGATGGGCATTATGGCACAAGGGATCATATCGCCAGGCCAAATTTTAAACAGGCCACTATCTTCAACGAAGGAGTTATCACTCTGGACATGGCTAATGTTTTGGTTCTGTTCTCGAAACCTTACTATGTCGGTACGTGCATACTAGATCTACCCAGACTCCAGGTTTCCAGTTTCATTACATATTTGCGAAAACTCATTACACAAGGCCGAAGTTACCTTGTACAGATTCAGACAGTTTCGTTCACTGGGTGAATGGGTTGCATGACGTAATAAGGTGCCACCCCGTCCTATTCAGCACATCTGGAGATGCGGTCGATACTCCTTATGGCATAATGCCTGCAAACATTAAGGTTCTTGGCCTAAGGAAAGTACTGTACAGATGCAGGGTCCATTCAAAAGCGTGCGAGGGGTATGCGTCATGTGGCCTATATTGGCATTCAGGGTTGTATCTCTGAATGAGTTTCTAGCCATTATTATTAAATTAACTGTGAATATGAAGCGGCCAAAGAAAAAACTATCAAAAATTGTTATATACCGTGAGTGTGTCTAACACTGTAATGAAGAACATTTTGTACGAAACTATTATGAACAAATAAAGAAAATTTATTTCCTTGTTGTTACTTACAAACCATACTCTCAAACCTAAAACTCAATAACATCAATGTAATAGGCAGTTCATAATGAATCCAACAATATGGGAACTTTCAATCAGTTGATTAACTGTATGATACCCTCTAAATATTGGCTATATGTAAATTAGTTACATGAAGACCAATTTTGATGGTATCATATAGTTCATCAACTCAGTGAAAGTTCCCATATTACATTATATATCACATTGTTTCTGGGCGTTTATTAATGTTTCTAGTCGTTGGATGCAATTTCTCCATAAATATAATTTTCCGTTTATATATCGACATATTCTCAAACTTAGATCTTACACTTTGAAAATTAGTTGCGAAATAATCTACAGCAAATACTCTAAAAACAAATCTACATTAATTTTGTAATTTTTACCACTCAATTTTAAATGCAGAGAAAACATGTACCTATTTATATTTTGATTTACCTTACTATCTATATCTAATAGATATCATACAATAACAGAAAGTCTCTAATTTTTATATTTACAAATTTTGTAACCTTTGTAATTTGATATAATTACTAAAAATGTTCACATAAATACATATCGTTGGAAAACACTATATAAACTAAATCTGATAAACAATCTAAAAAGTGGAAGGTTCCTGAACTCTGTTTTGACTAATAGTTTGTTCTGGACTGTTCTACAACACTTACACGTTTTATGTAACGTTTGTTTGGAATCAGTTTTTCCCATCTGGTTTCAGTTCTGTTTCTCACACGGTTTGTGGTTGCACTGGGGAAGCTCTTTGGAATGAATGAGACACAGACAAGGAAAAGAGCTCTAAGTTTTATTTTTTAGTACTTACCTATTTACCAGTTCTGAAGCAAGGTTCATCAGATTTGCGATTTAAAAGAAGTACAAAGAGAAAAGTGCATCATACATGGGGGCTGCCACCTGCATTAGAGACTGTTGTGGCTGAACTAGTAATAGTTTTTCTATTACAGGAAATGATATAAGAGAAAATGTATGTTAATAAAAAGCATTAATGCAAAATGCTCCAAAGAAACATGGAATCTGGGGGCTGAAAGAACAGTGATTTGGATCTGGAAGCTGCAAAGGAACCTTACACACACATGGATTATGAGTAAATTAACGTAGCCAAAAAGTTTTAAAACCCTCACAATAAAAAAGTACTTAAGAGCGACGAGCTAAGTATTCAAGAATTATTTAAATTGTAATATTTTCGAATAAAGTACTTCATAACTGTGCGAAAATGAATGATAAAGAATCAGAAAGTGTGCCAGTGGAAGGCGGGGTGGGGGGGAGTGAGGGGGAGGGGGGGTCGTAGATACAAGCCAAGATGTTTTTTAAAATTGATGTGACGTATGAGTAAAAAATAAGCCAGTTCAGAATGACTTTTTAAGTATTACACTATGAAAGTTGGAAGGCATGCAAACAGAAATGAAAAGTAATCATGAATCTCAATATAGAATTACAAGATATGGTGAATGAGGACAGGAAAAGTTTAGTTTCAAAACTGGAAAATAAAGAATCTAGATTGGGAGGAATCGAAACCATCATAAATGCTAGCAGTGAACAAATTAGTAACACATTAACAGGAACAAAGCTTCCCTTGTGTAATATAGCAGGAAAAGCACTTCTAAAGTCAGAACTTGTAAGTAAACTCTTCTAAGGTGAGGGGGGAGGATATATATTTCAAGACCATGTTACCTAACTTCCCTCACCTGCGTCATACAGTTCGTTCAATCCTTCCCCCGTGGTGTTCGTTGCAAGAAAGCTGGGACGTTGCTGCAATAAACCAACAACTACTGATGTGAATAAAGAATTTGCTATGCTAGAGAACAATGGTGCTAGGAGTGTTCATACCGTTTTGCAAATTGAAGTGTGGGGAAACGTGCTGGCAGAATTCTTAAAAGCATGTTATGGTGTAGGTTTAGAAAAAGTGCTCAGGGACGAAAGCTTAGATGGTGTTATGGCAAAAGATGTTAAAAACAGTATCAGAGGAAACCAAAACAGTGACGTAGTTGGACAATAACAATAGTATCCTCAGGGGATCACATTTATGGTATGTGATATAGGATTAGCTAACCAAAGGCCATGAGCTCTTACAGTATTTCTTCAACATAAATTTCTGTACTGCATGTCTTCTCCTTCTCATCCTTATATCTTACTGCGACTGTCTCTCATTATCAACCTATCTGTTTCTTTTTACCAGTCAAATAATCGTTATGTAGTTTTGTGGTGGCCACAGAATTTCACAGCTACCATTAATACATTCTAAATTGAAAATGTATCTGAAGAGCCGAAAGGAAATATATGACTTATTACTATTTATGCTAGAAGAACGTTTAAAGAGAAAATAACTTGATTTATATTTTTTAAGAATTTTGTATTGTCACAGCTTATACTAGAAATATGAAAGTTCTTATGCTTCTTTCTAAACGTAATTTATTGGTTAGGTGGATTATGCAAATTAAGTTGTTTTATGTCATATTAAAACTGTTTGGAATCTGGTGAAGACAATGGATGGTTAAACTTTTCTATTTTGAGAAAATTATGTGAATTTGCAAAGAAATTTGAAGTTTTACGTCAGAGACTGAATATATTTTACTATTTACTGTGTTTATAGTCAACTTGTGTTGGCCCCCCTGCGGGTCCGGGGATTAGAATAGGTCCGAGGTATTCCTGCCTGTCGTAAGAGGCGACTAAAAGGAGTCCCACCCCCTCAAGGGGGTCGTTAGCGCCTGCGTCCGGAGACGGACGGTTCCACGACCTCTATTTGCGGTCATTTTGCTTTTTCACTTCTCGTTTCTTCCTTCCTTTGGTTGGTTCCTTTCTTTGCTCTTTTCCACCTCACTGTCTTCCTTACTCTTTCCCTTGTCTTCTTCTCCTTGCCTTCTCATTGCCTTCTTCTCCTTGCCTTCTCCTTGCCTTCTCATTGCCTTCTTCTCCTTGCCTTCTCATTGCCTTCTTCTCCTTGCCTTCTCTGGTCTCCGCCTCGGCGTTTGAGACAGTCTGTCCTCTCTCTCTCTCCCTCTCTCTCCTCCTTCTCCTCTTCTTCCTTCCTCCGACCCACGCGTTCGCACGCGTAGCCGGTGACGGGGTAACGCGTAATTCCCCGCCCTGGGTAGACATGTAAGGCACGAGCGTACCCCCTGGTAAAGGCCAGGCCCGGGGAGGGGTGATTGCCTGAGCTGATACCTTCTGACCATGCCGATTGGTCCCTCCGTCTGGTTCTCGGGAGGTGTGACCTGAGGTGTAAACATTCACCTAAGGCGGGAGTGCCCTCTGTGAGGGTCCCCAAAAGGAAGGAGCGCGCCATCGGAGACGCTGGCAATCATGGGGGATTCCTCCGCAATGGATTTCACTCCATCTGTCTCGACTTCTGCCCAAAAACGGAAACGTGACCAGCCATCAGTGACAAAAGTACTACCGCCTGCCCCACAGTTCCTCGTCGTTTCTCGATCTGAGGACAGAGAGGATTTTTCCTCTGTCAACCCTTTTGTTATCCAGAAGGGTGTCGATGCCATAGCCGGATCTGTCAAATCTTGTACCAGGTTGCGTAATGGTACCTTATTACTAGAAACTGAGAGCACCTTTCAGGCACAAAAACTGCTTCGGGCCACACTCCTGTACACGTTCCCTGTGCGGGTGGAGGCTCACCGAACCTTGAATTCGTCTCGTGGTGTGGTCTATACTAGCTCCCTCGACGGACTGACTGACGAGGAGATTCAATCTTTCCTCGCTGAGCAGGGCGTGACGGCTGTCCATAGGGTCATGAAAAAGGTCAACAATAACCTTGTACCGACCCGGACACTTTTCTTGACCTTCGATAGTGTTAAGCTGCCATCGCGCATCAAGGCGGGCTACGAGGTTATTTCTGTTCGCCCCTATGTCCCGACACCTACGCGCTGTTACCAGTGTCAGCGTTTCAATCACACTCGACAGTCTTGTTCCAATGCGGCTAAATGTGTCACTTGTGGCAGGGATGCCCATGAGGGTGACTGTCCACCTCCGTCTCCTCGTTGTGTGAACTGTCAGGGTGACCATGCCGCGTCCTCCCGTGACTGTCCTGTCTATAAGGAAGAACGCTGTATCCAAGAAATTCGGGTCAAAGAGAAAGTGTCCACCTCGGCTGCTCGCAAGCTATTGGCTAGTAGGAAGCCCACGCTGCTCCCAGCGGGGAAATACAGTACTGTCCTCGCCTCTCCTCGGACTACCAGGGAGGTGGCAACCCCGACATGCGATCTGACCTTCAGCTCCACGGTCGTCCGTTCGGCCAGTGCTAAGATCGCCCGGTCGACGTCTCCTCTTCCTCCCGTCACCCCTCAGACACAAGCACCTTCATCAGCTTCTGCCAAGACGAAGACCCAGAAGTCAGATGCACGGGCCTTTAAGAAGGAACCGTCCCGTGCAGACTTCCTACGTACCTCGACCTCCCAGCCTTCGACCGGTACTTCCACCAAACGACCTTCCAAGAAGGCTCCTAGGAAGCACAGTTCTCCTTCTCCGCCACGGCGCATTTCTTCTCCTGCGCCACCCAGCGGTTGCCGCCCCAGGCCGTCATCCGTTTCGCCTGGCCGCACCGCTGGTAGCCGAACATCTGGCCGTTCACCGGCGGAGGAAGCCCCCCCTCCCGGCCATCTTCCCAAGATGGCCGATGAACCTACAGACCCAATGGACGAAGACTGTCCGCCTACTGATAGCGGCGGCAGTGCTCGCTCGAAGCCAGGCCCTCCGCGACCTTCGAGGTGACCCCTTCTTTTATCTTCCTTTTCTTACGATGGCACTTATTCACTGGAATATTCGCAGCATTCGCTCCAATCGAGAGGACCTGAAGTTGCTGCTCCGCTTGCACCGTCCGCTCGTCGTAGCCCTCCAGGAAACGAAGCTACGCCCATGCGATCCAATTGCCTTGGCACACTACACCTCTGTGCGTTTTGACCTACCCCCTGTGGTGGGTATCCCGGCTCATGGAGGGGTTATGTTGCTGGTCCGGAATGATATTTACTATGATCCCATCACGTTGCACACCGGCCTGCAGGCAGTTGCCATCCGCATTACTCTCCCCACTTTTACATTTTCCATTTGTACCGTTTACACTCCATCGTCATCTGCCGTTACCAGGGCAGACATGATGCAACTTATTGCTCAGCTACCTGCACCATTTTTGTTAACTGGAGACTTCAATGCCCACCATCCCCTTTGGGGCTCTCCAGCATCCTGCCCGAGGGGCTCCCTGTTAGCAGACCTTTTCAACCAGCTCAACCTTGTCTGCCTCAATACTGGCGCCCCTACTTTTCTTTCGGACACATCTCACACCTATTCCCATTTAGACCTCTCTATATGTACTCCCCAACTTGCACGCCGGTTTGAATGGTATGCACTTTCTGATACATATTCGAGCGACCACTTCCCGTGTGTTATCCATCTCCTGCAGCATACCTCCTCTCCATGCTCCTCTAGTTGGACCATCTCCAAGGCAGACTGGGGGCTCTTCTCTTCCAGGGCGACCTTTCAGGATCAAACCTTCACAAGCTGCGATCGTCAGGTCACACACCTCACGGAAGTCATTCTCGCTGCTGCTGAATATTCCATCCCTCACCCTACTTCTTCTCCACGTCGCGTACCGGTCCCCTGGTGGACTGCTGCATGTAGAGACGCTTTACGTGCTCGTCGACGTGCTTTACGCACCTTTAAACGCCACCCTACAGTGGCGAATTGTATCAATTATAAACGATTACGTGCTCAGTGTCGTCGTGTTATTAAAGAAAGCAAGAAAGCCAGCTGGGCTGCTTTCACAAGCACCTTCAACAGTTTTACTCCTTCTTCTGTTGTCTGGGGTAGCCTGCGCCGGCTATCTGGCACTAAGGTTCACTCACCAGTTTCTGGCTTGACGGTCGCGAATGACGTCCTTGTGGCCCCTGAGGATGTCTCCAATGCCTTCGGCCGCTTTTTCGCCGAGGTTTCGAGCTCCGCTCATTACCACCCTGCCTTCCTCCCCCACAAACAGGCAGAGGAGGCTAGGCCACCTAACTTCCGCTCCTCGAATCGTGAAAGTTATAATGCCCCATTCACCATGCGGGAACTCGAAACCGCACTTGGCCGATCACGGTCCTCCGCTCCAGGGCCTGATTCTATTCATATTCAGATGCTGAAGAACCTTTCTCCTGCGGGTAAAGGTTTTCTTCTTCGTACTTACAATCGCATCTGGATTGAGGGACATGTTCCCGCATGCTGGCGCGAGTCTATTGTTGTCCCGATTCCTAAGCCGGGGAAGGACAAGCACTTGCCTTCCAGTTATCGACCCATCTCGCTTACCAGCTGTGTCTGTAAAGTGATGGAGCGAATGGTTAACTCTCGATTGGTTTGGCTGCTCGAGTCTCGACGCCTACTTACCAATGTACAATGTGGATTTCGTAGGCGCCGCTCTGCTGTCGACCATCTGGTTACCTTGTCGACCTTCATTATGAATAACTTCTTGCGGAAGCGCCCGACCGCAGCTGTGTTCTTTGATTTGGAGAAGGCTTACGACACCTGTTGGAGGGCGGGCATTCTCCGCACCATGCATATATGGGGCCATCGCGGTCGCCTCTCTCTTTTTATTCGTTCTTTTTTAATGGATCGACGGTTCAGGGTACGTGTGGGTTCTGTCCTGTCAGACACCTTTCGCCAGGAGAATGGTGTGCCACAGAGCTCAGTTTTGAGCGTCGCTCTCTTCGCCATCGCGATCAATCCAATAATGGATTGCCTCCCAGCTGATGTATCAGGCTCCCTTTTCGTGGACGATTTTACCATCTATTGCAGCGCGCAGTGTACACGTGTCCTGGAGCGCTGTCTTCAGCGTTCTCTTGACCGTCTTTACTCCTGGAGTGTCGCCAATGGCTTCCGTTTTTCTGCCGAGAAGACGGTCTGTATTAACTTCTGGCGCTACAAAGAGTTCCTCCCACCGTCCTTACGACTCGGTCCCGTTGCTCTCCCATTCGTGGAGACAACAAAATTTTTAGGTCTTACATTTGACAGGAAACTTAGTTGGTCTCCACATGTGTCATATTTGGCTGCCCGTTGTACCCGTTCTCTAAATGTCCTCAGTGTTCTCAGTGGTATGTCGTGGGGAGCGGATCGAACCGTCCTGCTTCGTCTATATCGGTCGATCGTCCGCTCTAAGCTGGATTATGGGAGCTTCGTATACTCCTCTGCACGGCCATCCATCTTACGCCGCCTCAACTCCATACAACATCGGGGTTTACGACTTGCGATCGGAGCGTTTTATACTAGTCCCGTCGAGAGTCTTCATGCTGACGCTGGTGAGTTGCCACTCACCTACCGGCGCGATATACTGCTTTGTCGGTATGCCTGTCGGCTACTGGCAATGCCCGACCACCCGTCTTATCGTTCCTTTTTTGATGACTCTCTCGACAGTCAATACTGGTTGTATGTCTCTGCCCTGCTACCCCCTGGAGTTCGCTTTCGTCGCCTCCTTCAACACCTTAATTTTTCACTCCCTGCAACCTTTCGAGTGGGCGAGAGCCACACGCCACCTTGGCTCCAGGATCAGGTTCGCGTCCACCTTGATCTCTGCTCGCTCCCGAAGGAGGTTACCCCCGGTTCAGTCTACCACTCCCGTTTTATCGCACTTCGTTCGAAGTTCATTAATATGACCTTCATTTATACAGACGGCTCTAAGACCAATGACGGGGTTGGGTGTTCCTTTATTGTCGGGGCACAAAGTTTCAAATACCGGCTCCATGGCCTTTGTTCGGTCTTCACAGCTGAGCTCTTTGCCCTCTACCAGGCTGTCCTTTACATCTGCCGCCACCGACATTCTGCATATGTCATCTGCTCCGATTCCCTGAGTGCTATCCAGAGCCTCCGTGATCCGTACCCGGTTCACCCTTTCGTGCACCGGATCCAACGCTCTCTTCAGCAGCTGGTGGACGTCGGTTCTCCGGTTAGCTTTATGTGGGTTCCTGGCCATGTCGGTCTCCCTGGGAACGAAGCTGCAGATGCCGCGGCCAAGGCTGCGGTCCTCCAGCCTCGGACAGCATCTTGTTGTGTCCCTTCGTCAGATTGTAGCAGGGTCATTTGTCGGCGCATTTTATCGCAGTGGCATGCCGATTGGGCTGCACTTCCAGACAACAAACTTCGGGCCCTGAAACCTCTTCCCGTGGCTTGGACGTCCTCCTCACGCCCTTCTCGGCGGGAGGAGGTCGTTTTGGCCCGGTTACGAATTGGCCACTGCCGGTTCAGCCATCGCCATCTGCTGACGGATGCGCCGGCGCCGTTCTGCCCCTGTGGGCAATTGCTGACGGTCTGCCATATTTTAACGGTCTGTCCAGATTTTAACACCCTGCGTCTTGATCTTGGCCTGCTTTGTACTGTAGAAGCCATTTTAGCGGATGACCCACGAGCAGCTGCTCGCGTTCTTCATTTTATCAATTTGACAACCCTCTCAAAGGACATTTGATTCTACTGTCTTCCTTTTTTAATCCTATGCCTGTTAGTCTGTCCTTTATCGTGTTTTCCGTTTCGTTGCTGTTTTAAACTTGTGACTCGCGGTGCATTCCTCACGTAGTCTGGGGGCTAATGACCGTTGAAGTTGTGCGCCCCCCCGAAAAAAAAAAAAAAAAAAAAAACAACACTTGTGTTGGCAACACAAACTATCTACTATCCTAGTGCATAACCAATGTTGAAGAGGAATAAATATGTAAGATTTTTGTAAGCTATTTCTGTTCATTTACTGCTATATGATATTCTGAGAGAGAGGCTCTATTGGAGTATAGTGTTTGTTAGACCAACGCATACTTGGGGCATTTGAAAGATCAGTTGAGATGAAAACATATTTCTTGGTTTTCAACACAAGTTGTTCTATTATGAATGAGATATGTGGATTATATTCAAAGAATTTTTTTACTTGGGGGTATACTGTTGGATTTTATGGCATGGTATTATGAAGAAGTTTATGGAGATCCTGCAACGTTCATGAGGTTTATGTTGAACTGAATCTTAGTGTGACACTCTGCAGTTCATAACGTTATGAAGAGATGTTCTGCAATGTGATGGTTATATATGTTTGACACACTATCTCTTGGACTTATAAATATATATCTGTAAAACAGTTTAAGCTACGAAACAATGTCCACCATATTTAAGCTTTAAAGGAAATACAAAGAAAGAAGTGTGTTGTACATTGCTGAAGCAAATGGCAGGAGTGCAGACAGAACATGAGTGAGGGCGAGTCTATCTATTATCTGTTGGTTAGTAAGACAAAAGGAGTGATAAGGGGAAAAGCCTTTTTTTGGCAACAAATTAGGGCAGTAAGATGTTAGTCATTAATCAAAGTGATATGTCACACAAATGCCAAAGGGAAGCTACAGCCATTTTTTTTATATTCCCATCATTTTAAGTCACGTAACTGCCCCATGCTAATGCTTCATCATTCTGTCAATGCTGTGAACAGAACACAAGTGACTTGCAATTGGCTCAGAGAAAGGGGAGGGGAGAAAGGAGGGCTGAGGTGAGAGAGGGCTGACATTGAAGGTAAGTTATACAACTACCTCAGAATGGATGACATTGACACTGGAGGACATTGACTTTTGACCTTACTAAAAAAGAAAACAATACGCTCATTGTTCTAAAATATACTCAGCACCACTACTACACAGAACAGAATGTGTTAATGTGAAGTGTTTAATACGCTCCGGGAAACAAAACGGCAAATCCGTTATTAAATTCGTTTATGAGCTCTGAAATCCATTATTAAATTCGTTTATGAACTCTACATCCTGAAGAATCTTGTCATTATTGGTTGTGATGACTGTTTTTCTTCCAAGTTTTAGTGTAGAAGAAAATGTCCCTTTTTGTTAAATCACTTTTCCTTAAAATTCGTTTTTAGTTAACTCCTCACTTCGGTCCAGTTGGCGTATCACTCTTTGCTGGCTGTACGGTACAGCAGTGACATATCTGAGTTGACATTATGTTGGCAGCACTGTGTCTCCTTCTTGATATGCAACAGAGATTAAAGCTTAGCAGCGAAGCATAACCAAAAGACGAATGGTCTCTCGAAATCTGTCCCTGACTGTACGCTGTCTTTCATTTCGGTAGCGCTGTACCGTTAAATCTAAAACGTCTCCTCTGTATGGATGATGGTAGCAGCGCCTACGTCGGATGGTGCCACTGAACGTAGTGACTTCTTTGTTGCTGTTCTACCAGTGTCATATGCGTGGTCACAGTTATGTGCAGAACATCCCACTGCCGTGGCAATGGGGCGAATAACACATTTCTAACTGTGTGGTCCAGCTGCCTCATGGAGTTACCACTCACAAGTCATATACCATTTATTTATTACTGAGTTGCTTAGTAAACAATACCCAGCCTACAGTAATAGTTTTCAGTAGCATCTACGTTGACAGAAACAGCACAGTGATGATGTATTACAAGTGCGTCCAAATATTATTGTTTTGTTAATATATTTTCCTCTCCATGCCCTTTAACAAAGTTGATCACCTCGTCACTAATGTGACTGCGTAATTCACAGCTAATAAAGTAATTGTAATATCTCAGGTGCAAGGCACGTCAGATAGTGCCAGTATGGAAACTTTTGTATATTGATCCTAAAGTAGTGAACGTGGAACAGAGATGGAGTGTTGTCAGCATAATGCACGCTCTGTACTGCGACAGCTTGAGCAAGATGTCGAAATTGAAGAAAGTACCGACGATGAGATCGATTTTACTACTGAAGTCATAGAACCCGCAAACACTTGCATAAAGATAATTTGAAGTCAAGTGACTTTGAACAAAACACAAAAATATCGGTAACGTTGCAATACGCGAATCGTATATGACTACAGAAGACCATAGGTGGAAACTGCGTTTCAGCGGATAACTCTGTAATGAGCTTCGCTCTGAACGATAAGGATATCAGAATGAGATTTTCACTCTGCAGCGAAGTGTGCGCTGATATGAAACTTCCTGGCAGATTAAAACTGTGTGCCCGACCGAGACTCGAACTCGGGACCTTTGCCTTTCGCGGGCAAGTGCTCTACCATCTGAGCTACCGAAGCACGACTCACGCCCGGTACTCACAGCTTTACTTCTGGCAGTACCTCGTCTCCTACGTTCCAAACTTTACAGAAGCTCTCCTGCGAACCTTGCAGAACTAGCACTCCTGAAAGAAAGGATATTGCGGAGACATGGCTTAGCCACAGCCTGGGGGATGTTTCCAGAATGATATTTTCACTCTGCAGCGGAGTGTGCGCTGATATGAAACTTCCTGGCAGATTAAAACTGTGTGCCCGACCGAGACTAGAACTCGGGACCTTTGCATTTCACGGGCAAGTGCTCTACCATCTGAGCTACCGAAGGTCCCGAGTTCGAGTCTCGGTCGGGCACACAGTTTTAATCTGCCAGGAAGTTTCATATCAGCGCACACTCCGCTGCAGAGTGAAAATATCATTCTGGAAACATCCCCCAGGCTGTGGCTAAGCCATGTCTCCGCAATATCCTTTCTTTCAGGAGTGCTAGTTCTGCAAGGTTCGCAGGAGAGCTTCTGTAAAGTTTGGAACGTAGGAGACGAGGTACTGCCAGAAGTAAAGCTGTGAGTACCGGGCGTGAGTCGTGCTTCGGTAGCTCAGATGGTAGAGCACTTGCCCGCGAAAGGCAAAGGTCCCGAGTTCGAGTCTCGGTCGGGCACACAGTTTTAATCTGCCAGGAAGTTTCATATCAGCGCACACTCCGCTGCAGAGTGAAAATCTCATTCTGGAAACATCCCCCAGGCTGTGGCTAAGCCATGTCTCCGCAATATCCTTTCTTTCAGGAGTGCTAGTTCTGCAAGGTTTGCAGGAGAGCTTCTGTAAAGTTTGGAACGTAGGAGACGAGGTACTGCCAGAAGTAAAGCTGTGAGTACCGCGCGTGAGTCGTGCTTCGGTAGCTCAGATGGTAGAGCACTTGCCCGCGAAAGGCAAAGGTCCCGAGTTCGAGTCTCGGTCCGGCACACAGTTTTAATCTGCCAGGAAGTTTCGATAAGGATATCGTTTAACAAACACTTAATAGTAAAGCATTTTCTTGCCACCAAGTAACGAGAAAGGTTTTAAATAGCGTCAGAGAGTGCCATGTGTGAGTAACGTGACGCAAAATATCAGTTGAAGCTATTATTTCACACAGTTTACCTGTAATATGCGTGGAAGTTAATCGGAGCATAAGGGATCAACACAACATGGCATCAGTCAGGACAGCCTCATTTACACTACTGGCCATTACAATTGCTACACAAAGAAGAAATGCAGATGATAAACGAGTATTCATTGGACAAATATATTATAGTAGAACTGATATGTGATAACATTTTCCCGCAATTTGGGTGCATAGATCCTGAGAAATAAGTACCCAGAACAACCACCTCTGGCCGTAATAACGGCCTTGATACGCCTGGGCATTGAGTCAAACAAAGCTTGTATGGCGTGTACAGGTACAGCTGCCCATGCAGCTTCAACACGATACCACAGTTCATCAAGAGTAGTGACTGGCGTATTGTGACGAGCCAGTTGCTCGGCCACCAGTGACCAGACCTTTTCATTTGGTGAGAGATCTGGAGAATGTGCTGGCCAGGGCAGCAGTCAAACATTTTCTGTATCCAGAAAGGCCCATACAGGACCTGCAACATGCGGTCGTGCATTATCCTGCTGAGATGTAGGGTTTCGCAGGGATCGAATGAAGGGTAGAGCCACGGGTCGTAACACATCTGAAATGTGACGTCCACTGTTCGAAGTGCCGTCAATGCGAACAAGAGGTGACCGAGACGTGTAACCAATGGCACCCCGTACCATCACGCCGG
The DNA here is from genome assembly GCF_023864345.2 of Schistocerca serialis cubense. Lineage (NCBI taxonomy): Eukaryota > Metazoa > Arthropoda > Insecta > Orthoptera > Acrididae > Schistocerca > Schistocerca serialis. The sequence goes on from NC_064640.1 coordinate 122,365,479, forward strand.
GTGATATGCCAGTATGGCGATGACGAATACACGCTTCCAATGTGCGTTCACCGCGATTTCGCCAAACACGGATGCGACCATCATGATGCTGTAAACAGAACCTGGATTCATTTGAAAAAATTACGTTTTGCCATTCGTGCACCCAGTTTCGTCGTTGAGTATACCATCGCAGGCGCTCCTGTCTGTGATTCAGCGTCAAGGGTAACCGCAGCCGTGGTCTCCGAGCTGATAGTCCATGCTGCTGCAAACGACGTCGAACTGTTCGTGCACATGGTTGTTGTCTTGCAAACGTCCTCATCTGTTGACTCAGGGACTGAGACGTGGCTGCACGATCCGTTACAGCCATGCGCATAAGATGCCTGTCTTCTCGACTGCTAGTGATACGAGGCCGTTGAGATCCAGCTAAAAGTCATTGGATCTCGACCAACGCTAGCAGCAATGTCGCTATAGGATAAACCGCAATCGTGATAGGTTATAATCCGACTTTTATCACAGTCGGAAACGTGATGGTACGCATTTCTCCTCCTTAGATGAGGCATCACAAGAACGGTTCACCAGGCAACGCCGGTCAACTTCTGTTTGTGTATGAGAAATCGGTTGGAAACTTTCTCATGTCAGCACGTTGTAGGTGTCGCCACCGGCGCCAACCTTGTGTGAATGCTCTGAAAAGCTAATCATTTGCATGTCACAGCATCTTCTTCCTGTTGGTTAAATTTCGCGTCTGTAGCACGTCATCTTCGTGGTGTAGCAATTTTAATGGCCAGTAGTGTACTTTCTCTTCCCTTTCTATAATACTGACCTCCAGTTAGGTTCCCGGGTTCGATTCCCAGCGGGGTCTGAGAATTTCTCTGCCTCGTGATGGCTGGGTGTTGTGTGCTGTCCTTATGTTAGTTAGGTTTAAGTAGTTCTAAGTTCTAGGGGACTGATGACCATAGATGTTAAGTCCCATAGTGCTCAGAGCCATTTGAACCATTTGAACCAACCTCCAGTTAATATTACTTGTATAGCCCTTATATATTCCTTCCATCTTGTGGCTTTCTCTTCTATGTTTGGTACTGACTTCCGTCTGAGTTCGTGGTTTTCATACTCCTGCTTTCCTTTTCTCCAGATGTCTCTTTAATTTTCATATAGGCGGTATGTATCATTCCTCTAGTTACGAGGGCTTGCTGAAAGTAAACGCCTCTGAATTTTTTATGCTTCTCTTAATTTCGATTGAGAGATTACATCTCACATATATTACTTGGTCGACTATCCCGCTTATCTGACGCCAGTTGCAACCCTTTACAGCCAGAGGGCTCAGAATTGTGGCGTGTAACATGACGGTGTGTAACGTAACTGTGTTGTTGCGTGAGGAACAGCGTGCTGTAATCGAGTTTCTGGTCGCAGCAAACGTTCCCCAATTGAAATCTATAGAAGACTGAAAGCTATGTGTGGTGATGACTGTAATGTGTGACGTTGGGTTGTTCGTGCTCGTAATGAAGGAAACATTGGAGCTAACCTCAGCGTGTGTGACTGAGCTCGGTGTGGTAGACAGCCTACAGCAACCGACGGAATTCATCGGAATCGGATTCATGAACTCACCAGAGATAATCGACCGGTAACACTGACACAGTTCTCAGGTACGTGTGGTATATCACTATAGCGAGTTCAGGCCATCATTACAGACCTGCGGACATAAAACTGGGTACACGGTGGGTGCCTCTATGCTCATTTGTCAACAATTTCTTTTGCGTTTTGAGGGTGAGGCTGATGGATGATTTAACAAAATTTTGATGGGTGACGAAAGCTGGGTTCACCGTTTTGACCCCGAAAACAAGAGAGCTACAATGGAGTTCCGCCACAAAGAATGGCTATCGAGGAAAAAGTTCAAGACCATGCCATCAGCAGGTAAAGTCATGTTCACAGTGTTCTGGGATTTTCAAGGTGTGGTTCATTTGGAATCCACAAGTAAAGGCACCACCACAAATTCTGCATGGTACTGTGAGACCGTCAGAAAACTGAAAGTGCGAATTCCAGAATTCGTCCACACATGGAGCACTGTCTCCTTCAGCACGACAATGCCAGAGCACATACGAGCGCTGCGACATCCGTAGCAATCCGACGCCTTAGATTCACTGTCATAGATCATCCTCCATAAAGTCGTGACTTGGTACCATCCTCTCCTCACCTGTTTCCAGAGCTTTAAGAACACATTCTAGAACTTCACTTTGATAGTGATAGAACGGTGCAAGCAGAGGTGAGGTTGTGGCTGCGTCAACAAAATAAAACATTCTACTGTGACGATATCAACAAACTGGTCTCTCGTTGGGAGAAATATATTTATCGCCTGGGTGACTATATTGCCAAATAAATATGTTTTATTTAAAAAGTTTTAAGAGTTTTTTTACATAAAAAATTTGAAGGCAGTAGTTCTCAACACGACCTCGTATATACAGGGTGATTCAAAAAGAATACCACAACTTTAGGAATTTAAAACTCTGCAACGACAAAAGACAGAGCTAAGCACTATCTGTCGGCGAATTAAGGGAGCTATAAAGTTTCATTTAGTTGTACATTTGTTCGCTTGAGGCGCTGTTGACTAGGCGTCAGCGTCAGTTGATGCTAAGATGGCGACCGCTCAACAGAAAGCTTTTTGTGTTATTGAGTACGGCAGAAGTGAATCGACGACAGTTGTTCAGCGTGGGGCACTGAGAATCCGCGGGAACCAACTCAGTATGAACGTGACTCGCCTAAGGTGAACGTTTTCTGTGCCATTTCAGCCAATAAAGTTTTTGGTCCCTTTTTCTTCGAAGGTGCTACTGTAACTGGACTACAGTATCTGGAGATGTTAGAGAATTGGCTGTTCCCTCAGCTCGAACAAAAAGCACAACAATTCATATTTCAGCAGGATGGAGCGCCACCACATTGGCACTTATCTGTCCGTAACTACCTGAACGTCAACTACCCGAGGCGATGGATCGGCCGCCAGGCAGCCCGTGACAGAGCACTTCATCACTGGCCTTCAACAAGCCCTGATCTCACCCCCTGCGATTTTTTCTTATGGGGGTATGTTAAGGATATGGTGTTTCGGCCACCTCTCCCAGCCACCATTGATGATTTGAAACGAGAAATAACAGCAGCTATCCAAACTGTTACGCCTGATATGCTACAGAGAGTGTGGAACGAGTTGGAGTATCGGGTTGATATTGCTCGAGTGTCTGGAGGGGTCCGTGTTGAACATCTCTGAACTTGTTTTTGAGTGAAAAAAAACCTTTTTAAATACTCTTTGTAGTGATGTATAACAGAAGGTTATATTATGTTTCTTTCATTAAATACACATTTTTAAAGTTGTGGTATTCTTTTTGAATCACCCTGTATGCTTCTGTATCATTCCATTTGTCCTGTAGCCAGTCCTGCTTACCCATTTTCCATTTCCTGTCAGTCTCATTTTTTAGGCGTTTGTAATCTCTTGCGCCTGCTTCCTTTGCCTTATTTTTATATTTTCTCCCTTCATCGATTAAATTTAATATCTCCTGTGACATTCAAGGATTTCTACTATGCCTTATCTTTTACCTATTTGATATTCTGCTGCATTCATTATTTGATATCTTAAAGGAGTCCATTCGACTTGCACTGCATTCGTTCCCCTGTTTCTGTCAATCGTTGCCTAACACCCCCTTTGAAACTCTCAACAACCTCTGTTTCTTTCAATTTATCCATGTCACAATGTCTTAACGCCATACCTTCTTGCAAATTTTTAATTCATTAATTTCGTAACTGGCGTCAGTAGTACTTAAAAGAAGAGGAGTTTAGTGATATGGCGTGTTTCACTGTAAGTGAAAGTTTTTACAAAAGCAGACGTGAATATGGCAAACATTATTAGCGTCTCTGCTAACACAATAAATGTAGTGTTTCGTTATACAATATTTACATAGCAAAGGAAAGTTACAATCCTCTATGCCGGAAACCTTGCATTCATGATTAGCACATTTCTTACCTCTTATTTCAAGAAGAAACCTTTCTGCCACAGTTTCGATTGAAATTCAGAGAATTTAATTATTCTGACAGTATACTTTGAGTTCGGGGTGCACTCAGCCTCGTTATGCCAATTGAGGAGCTACTCGACTGAATAGTAGCGGTTCTGGTCAAAGAAAACCACCATAACGATCGGGAGATCGGTCCATTCCGCATCCTCATCTGAGGATGACACGGCGGTCGGATGGTCCCGATGGGCAACTTGTGGACTGAAGACGGAATGTATACATACATATATACATACATATATACATACTTACACTTTGAGTATCATCTTAATTGTAAGTAAATTAATAGTATTACATTTCCGAGCGTGAAGAAGATTGAAAATTTTCTGAAGCATTCCGTTCTTGTATTTCACCTCAGCTTGCAGGATGCGAAAGCCCCTATCCTGCAGAGTTCCGATGTCGACATGGCCAGTGCAATAAGTGGTCCGGATCTGTATTCGGAAAGACAAAGGCTCTCTTGCTCGTGCGGTCATTCTGCTTTATACTGCCATATTTGTACGCCCGAACAACCGATCGTTGGTATAGGGCCTTAAAAACGTTGCGTGATTTCTCCGCAATCCGCGCAAATTGCTTTGTCCCCAACGACATCGATGTGGCAGAGATATAAAGCTCAGCGCTTGGTATGTCGCGGCTGTAGCCGGCAAGTTGGTGGGGGGGGGGGGGGGGGAGGGAGGGAGAAGGGGAGGATGCTGGGAGAGAGGGAGAGAGGAAGTGCAGCTATAAAAACCGCACCAGCTGAGAGACGTCGCCTGAAGTGAGACACTTTCTTACGTGCTGACTACTGACTTTTACGGCGTTTGGAACGGGGCGGTGGGTTACAAGTGCAAAAAACAAAGAGAAATTCTTGAGTCTGATACCTGATAAATTCTGCAGTTTTCGTGTTTACGCCCCGGAGTATATACTTGCTTCTAAGGATAAATGCTAGTCCCTCTTTACGGTCTTCTTCTTTATGTTCCACTCGGCGCTTTGCGGTAGCAGATAACCCTTAAAGATGAACAGCCTTAGTTTCAGGAGTCACGGAAGAGGACATTTGTTGTCGCTCTCTTCCAATTAAAAGTAACAGTCTTACTTGTGGGTAACGTCTGTTTTTAATTAGGACGAAGCAGCCATTAAATGAGGCTGATAAACTCAATAGGCGCAAAAAGAAAAACCAAATGAGCCTGCTGTCCCGTAAGAGTAGAACGGTAATGAGCAAAAATTAAAATAAAGCTGTTATCAGACACTGACTAACTGCGTGCAGTTATTAATCTGTTTCACTCTTTTTTTTTCTTTTTCTTCACGTTGTCACAATAACAATTCACAAGTAACGCAATCCACTACGATTCCTTTGCGAAACTATTACACACACGAAATGCTTTAATAGACAAATGCAGGCCTACAGCCTACAGCAGATAATTAATCATTAAGTAGTCATTCAGTAATGCGTTCACAGTATATTATTCCTGTCATGACCAATCAAACAAGTAATTTGTTTGTAAGAGAGACATTAATATTTGACGACAATATGGCATAAAACTACGGACTGAATAATGAAACGCCGCCTATTATCATCAGTCAAAATTTATTCTGTATTTCAAATACAGTGTTTTTCCTTCCGGGTTCGAAGTTCCGTGCACAGCTACGTCGATAACGACGGTTCACCTGCTCGTGTAAGATAATGGTAGAAGAACCCGGATTGTGGAGACTAATAAACATCTTGATTTTAGCTTAGCTAATGGATGAGGGACCAGCCATCTAACAAATACGATCATGCTGCTGCGTATGAAATACGGAATTTTGCATAAGATTTACAGAGTAAGTACTTAATACTGAGAGAGCTGGATGCCTGCACTGGTCAAGTTGCGGAGCAGTGCTGCAACAACCTCAGAGCTTTCAGTCGTTGGACATACAGTGGTGCTAATGTGTGAGAGGGGCGATCAAAAAGTTTCCGTATGAGGGCGACTCCAATGCGAGTGTATACAGGGTGACAATTATTGAACTGTATGAAATAAAATCGTCATGACGTCTGAAAGATTCGCATTAGGCCGTTCAAAATGCACGATTGGGCGCGGGGAATGATGGGGAACAGTATGGTTTGGTTTATCGGAGGAGTCCACTTTCATTTGGATGGGTTCGTCAATAAGCAAAATTTGCTCATCTGGGGGACTGAGACTCCACATTTCGCGATCGAGAAGTCTCTTCATCCTCGATGGGTGACTGTCTGGTGTGCAATGTCCAGTAAAGGAATAATCGGTGCGATGTTCCTTGATGGCATGGTGACTACCGAACGGTACGTGAAAGTTTTGGACGACATTTCATCCCCATTATCCAAAGTGGCCCTAAATTCGACGAGATGTGGTTCATGCAAGACGAAGCTCAACCCAATCGAAGCAGGTGAGTGTTTGATGTCCTGGAGAGGCACTTTTGAGACCGCATTCTGGGCCAGCCTTTGTGGCCGAGCGGTTCTAGACGCTTCAGTCCGGAACCGCGCTGCTGCAACGGTCGCAGGTTGGAATCCTGTCTCGGGCATGGATGCGTGTGATGTCTTTAGGTTAGTTAGGTTTAAGTAGTCCTAAGTCTAGTGGACTGATGACCTCAGATGTTAAGTCCCATAGTGCTTAGAGCCATTTGAACCGCATTCTGGCTCTGGTGTGCCCAGAGGCCACTGGCATGAGCCTCGATTGGCCGCTATATTCTCCGCATCTGAACACAAACGACTCCTTTTTGTGGGGCTATAATGAAGACAAGGTGTAAAGCAATAACCCCAAAACTATTGCTGAGCGTAAAACAGCCATTTAGGAGGTCATCGATAACATCGATGTTCGGACACTTCAGCGGGTCACGCAAAATTTCGCTATTTGTTTGCCCCACGTTATCGCCAATGATGGCAGGCATATCGGACATGTCATAACTCAAATGTGAATATCTGTAGTGACGTTTACGTGTTGAATAAAGTGCGTGCACGCCGTAATTTGTAAGTAATATTAGTTTTTTCGTATAGTTCAATGATTGTCACAAGTATAAAGTGGATGTCCTGGTTCTACATGGACTAGACAGAGCCCTCTTGGTAAGGTGGAGAGTGTGAGAATATAGTGGCAGTACGAGGCGTCATGTCACGGATTGCGCCGTCCCTCCAGTCGGATGTTCTATTCCTACCTCCGGCATGTGTGTGGGTGTTGTTCTTAGCATAAGTTAGTTTAGGTAGTGTGTAAGTCTAGGGACCGATGACCTCAGCAGGTTGGTCCCTTAGGAATTCACACACATTTGAACATTTGGCATTCGTGTCTTTCCGACGTGAGTATGGTCAATGCTGAAACATGACTACGTTATTGCCAAATGGGTCAAAACAGGTCGAACGTCCTGTCATTCTATTCTTCGCTGCCGACGACAAACACCGGTAGACATCCATCGGAGGATGACGAATGTGTATGGGGCAACATGTTTGTCAAAAACCACCGTTGTGGAATGCTGCTGCTTCGTGATAACGCACGTTCACGTTTCGCAAATGTCGTAATGTAGAATTTACGCCAAGTCAAGTGGCCGACACTCGAGCACTCGCCCTTCAGTCCTGATCCCTCCCCATGCGACTTTCACGCCTTCGGTCCCTTAAAAAAGAACTCGAAAGGTAGACGATTTATGTTGGAAGAGGATGTGCTGCGGGTAGCTGCGGACTTCTTCACGCAGCAGCACATGGCGTTTTACCAAACTGGAATCTTCAACCTGGCACATCGGCGGGATGATCGCCTCAATGCTCCCGGAGATTTTGTCTTATTGCCATGCTGAATCTGAACGGTACAGCCTTCGAACGAAAACTTGTTGATCGCCCTTAATATTTAGCGGTTTGCACCATGTGACCGAGTGGGTGCCATGAGGCCTCTAGCAACGTCAAGTGCTGTCTTTGGTTAGACCTCTTCAGCCATTTGAGAGAAGATAACGATCCTAGCACTTGATAACACCAAATGGTCCACCTCTCAGGTGGTATGGCTTTGGAATGTTTTGCCCCTCTGGAAAGTTCTTCGCTGCCCTGAAGTGACGCAGTGGGCAACAGTAACTTCCCATTCCACCTCACACAAACTGATCGGTCCCGAATCTGCCAACGATTCACCCACACATGTCACCCAGGCGTTTTAGTTGTTATTTTTTATTTACACGTAAAGTTCCGTGGACCAAATTAAGAAGCAAATCTCCAAGGTCATTGAAGGTATCAGTACATGAAATTACAACATAAAAGTAATAAAAGATAAAAATATATTTTTATGAACCCGAAAAAAGTCAGTCCATAAGTTTAAGTAAACGCAATCAACAATACAATAAGAATCAGCTTAATTTTTCAAGGAACTCCTCGACAGAATAGAATCAGTGACCCATGAGGAAACTCTTCAGTTTCGATTTGAAAGCACTTGGATTACTGGTACGATTTTTGAATTCGAGTGGTAACTCATTGAAAATAGGTGCAGCAGTATACTGTACATCTTTCTGCACAAGAGTTAAGAATGTCCGATCCAAATGCAGGTCTGATTTCTGTCGAGTATTAACCGAGTGAGAGGTGCTTATTTTTAGGAATAAGCTAATATTGTTAACAAGAAATGACAGTAAGGAATTTACATATCGAGAGGCCAATGTCAAAATACCCAGACTCGTGAACAGGGTATACAAGAGGTTCAGGAACTTATACCACTTACTGACCGAACCACCCATTTCAGAGCCAAAAATATCCTTTTCGAATGGGAGGAGCTACCCCAAAATATAATACTATATGACATAAGTGAAGGAAAATAAGCCAAGTAGACTAATTTTCGTGTCGATCACTCACTTCAGATGCCGTTTGAATAGTAAAAATGGCAGTATTAAGTCTTTGAACAAGATCCTGAACGTGGGCTTTCCACGACAGCTTACTATCTATCTGAACACCTAGAAATTTGAACTGTTCAGTTCCACTAATCACATGCCCATTCTGTGAAATTAAAATGACAAAAATGGTTCAAATGGCTCTGAGCGCTGTGGGACTTAACATCTGAGGTCATCAGTCCCCTAGAACTTAGAACTACTCAAACCTAACTAACCTAAGGACATCACACACATCCAAGCCCGAGGCAGGATTCCACCTGCAACCGTAGCTGTCCCGCGGTTCCAGACAAGCGCCTAAAACCGCTCGGCCACACCGACCGTCATAAAATGTCAGGTTTAGTTGTATTGTGTGTTAGAAACTGTAAAAACTGAGTCTTACTGTGATTTAGAGTTAGTTTATTTTCTACAGGCCATGAACTTAGATCATGTACTGCACTATTTGAAACCGAACCAATGTTGCACACAACATCCTTTACTACCAAGCCAGTGTCATCAGCAAACAGAAATATTTTATAGTTACCCGTAATACTAGAGGGCATATCATCCTGCTTCTTTAAGACTCGAATATGGCACGTCACCTGCAATCAGAGCCACTGTACCCGAGATCCCAACGTCAGGAATTGTAGTTCTCGCACCAAGCGGCCTCGTTAAAGTGCGACGTTTCTGTACCCTGTCAACATATTGCCTCGCCATAGTTGATCTGCGCATTGTTATCATTATGACTATTTTGAACGCTCCATAACTTACGGGTATAATAATAATATAATAATACAATAATATAAAAATAAGAATATAATAAGAATAAGAATAAGCCTCCGGTATGTTCTGCCAGTCGTAAAAGGCGACGAAAAGAACAAACCACTAATAGGGCTAACCCCCCTTTTAGTGTGATTAGTTGGTTCAGGACAGAACTAAAGAAGCCTCGGACAAGCGCCGTCATGGTCGGGGACGACGCTTGAACCCTATACCCGACCACAATGGTAACGACACTGTTAGCCAACTGGAAAATGATTTAAATCCAAATAGAGGTGTTTTGCAGGATATGCTTCCTGCAACCACCCTAGAAGGAAAACAAAGACAGAGGATGAGATGGTCAGATGAAGTTAATCGACACCTCATGTTCTGTTATTACCAAGCAATAAATCTAGGAACCAACACAATTGGATACAGATCACAGGTATACACAGCATTTGTTACCAGATACCCAGAATTAAAATTTTTAACAGAACAATGACTAGCTGATCAGATCCGTGTAATAATCAAAAATAACAGGATACCCCAGTCAGAATTAGAAAACATCAAACAACAAGTACAACAAATACTGGAACAAAATAATGTGCAAGCAGAAGAAGAAGAAAATACAGTCATGGACTCAAACATCCCAGAGCAAACAAACAAAGAACAACACGCATCAATTAAACAATCAGAGGAAAACGAAATCTTAAGACAGCCACCAGAACAAGCACAAATAGAACTCGAACTAACACACATGTTAGATATAGAAGAAAAATTTCAGCTGACATATATAGAATACAAAGACACAAATACAGACATTAGACCATTCTTGCAAAGACCGCAAAATAACCCACAAGTCAAAACAACAATAAAAAGTATCAACACAATCATACACAACAAAATAAATGAAAACACAACTATGGAAGAGTTACAACTACTTGTTTATATAGGAGCACTCACTACACTAAATATACACACTACGCAGAGATCAGAACCAACCAACACATGGAAGAAACCCACAAAACCAGCATGGCAACACAGGCTACAGATCAGAATAGAAAAACTGAGAAAAGACATCGGACAGCTAACACAATTTATAAGAAATGAAATGTCAGAAAAAAACGAAAAAGGTCAGCTAAAATCTCACAACAAGAAGTGACAGAGCAATTAGATGAAAAGAAGCAGAAATTACAAGCATCGGCCAAACGACTTAGAAGATACAAAAAAGTGAAAAATAGAAGGAAACAAAACCAAACATTCAACACAAACTAAAAGAAATTTTACCAGACCATAGATAACACACACATTAAAATAGACAATCCACCAAACATAACAGACATGGAACACTTCTGGAGCAACATATGGTCAAACCCGGTACAACATAACAGGCATGCACGGTGGATACAAGCAGAAACAGATACATACAAGATGATACCACAAATGCCTGAAGTGATAATTTTGCAACATGAAGTCACCCAAGCAATTAATTCTACTCACAATTGGAAAGCCCCTGGAAAAGATAAAATAGCAAATTTCTGGCTAAAGAAATTCACCTCAACACATTCACATCTAACTAAATTATTTAACAATTACATTGCAGACCCATACACATTCCCTGATACACTTACACATGGAATAACGTATCTGAAACCTAAAGATCAAGCAGACAAAGCAAACCCAGCTAAATATCGCCCCATAACATGCCTACCAACAATATACAAAATTTTAACTTCAGTCATTACACAGAAATTAATGACACATACAACACAGAACAAAATTATAAATGAAGAACGAAAAGGATGTTGCAAAGGAGCACGAGGATGTAAAGAACAACTGATAATAGATGCAGAGGTGACATATCAAGCTAAAACTAAACAAAGGTCGCTACACTATGCATACATTGATTACCAAAAAGCTTTTGATAGTGTACCCCACTCATGGTTACTACAAATATTGGAAATATACAAAGTAGATCCTAAATTGATACAGTTCCTAAGCATAGTAATGAAAAATTGGAAAACCACACTTAATATTCAAACAAATTCAAATAATATCACATCACAGCCAATACAGATTAAGCGTGGAATATACCAAGGAGACTGATTAAGCCCTTTCTGGTTCTGCCTTGCTCTGAACCCACTATCCAACATGCTAAATAATACAAATTATGGATACAATATTACTGGAACATACCCACACAAAATCACACATATGCTATACATGGATGATCTAAAACTACTGGCAGCAACAAATCAATAACTCAACCAATTACTAAAGATAACAGAAGTATTCAGCAATGATATAAATATGGCCTTTGGAACAGACAAATGTAAGAAAAATAGCATAGTCAAGGGAAAACACACTAAACAAGAAGATTACATATTGGATAGCCACAGCGACTGCATAGAAGCGATGGAAAAAACAGATGCCTATAAATATCTAGGATACAGACTAAAAATTGGAATAGATAATACAAATATTAAAGAAGAACTAAAAGAAAAATATAGACAGACTAACAAAAATACTGAAAACAGAATTGACAGCAAGAAACAAGACAAAAGCTATAAATACTTACGCGATACCAATATTGACCTACTCATTTGGAGTAGTGAAATGGAGTAACACAGACCTAGAAGCACTCAATACACTTACACGATCACAATGCCACAAATATAGAATACATCACATACATTCAGCAACTGAAAGATTCACATTAAGCAGAAAGGAAGGAGGAAGGGGATTCATAGACATAAAAAACCTACATTATGGACAGGTAGACAATTTAAGAAAATTCTTTCTAGAACGAGCAGAAACTAGCAAAATACACAAAGCAATCACTCATATAAATACATCGGCTACACCACTGCAATTTCATAACCACTTCTACAACCCTTTAGATCACATAACATCAACAGATACGAAGAAAGTAAATTGGAAAAAGAAAACACTACATGGCAAGCACCTGTATCATCTAACACAGCCACACATCGATCAAGACGCATCCAACACATGGCTAAGAAAATGCAATATATACAGTGAGACGGAAGGATTCATGATTGCAATACAGGATCAAACAATAAACACCAGATATTACAGCAAGCATATTATGAAAGATCCCAATACCACAACAGATAAATGCAGACTTCGCAAACAACAAATAGAAACAGTAGATCACATCACAAGTGGATGTACAATACTAGCAAATACAGAATACCCCAGAAGACATGACAATGTAGCAAAAATAATACATCAACAGCTTGCCTTACAACATAAACTTATAAAACAACATGTTCCCACATACAAGTATGCACCACAAAATGTACTGGAGAACGATGAATACAAATTATGCTGGAACAGAACCATTATAACAGATAAAACACCACCACATAACAAACCTGACATCATACTCACCAATAAAAAGAAGAAATTAACACAACTAATCGAAATATCCATACCCAATACAACAAATATACAAAAGAAAACAGGAGCAAAAATTGAAAAATACATCCAACTGGCTGAGGAAGTCAAGGACATGTGGCATCAGGATAAAGTTGACATTATACCAATTATACTATCAACTACGGGAGTCATATCACACAATATCCGCCAGTACATCAATGCAATACAGATACATCCAAACTTATATATACAACTAAAGAAATCTGTAATTATTGACACTTGTTCAGTTACCCGAAAGTTCCTAAATGCAATGTAACATATACTGTACAGATAAAAGGAAGTCACGCTTGATCAAGGTCCGCGTCACCTTCCATTTTTAACCAGACATAACGTCTGAGACAAGAAAGAAATAATAATAACAATAATAATAATAAATCCCGTGGAGGCCCGGGTTAAGAATGGGCCTCCGGTATGTTCTGCCAGTCGTAAAAAGCGACGAAAAGAACAAACCACTAATAGGGTTAACCCCCCGTTTAGAGTGATTAGTTGGTTCAGAACAGAGCTAAAGAAGCCTCGGACAAGCGCCGTCATGGTCGGGGACGACGCTTGAACCTTATGCCCGCCCACAATGGTAAGGACACTGCTAGCCAACTGGAAAATGATTCAAATCCAAATAGAGGTGTTTTGCAGGATATGCTTCCTGCAACCACCCTAGAAGGAAAACAAAGACAGAGGATGAGATGGTCAGATGAAGTTAACCGACACCTCATGTTCTGTTATTACCAAGCAACAAACCTAGGAACCAACACAACTGGATACAGATCACAAGTATACACAACATTTATTACCAGATACCCAGAATTAAAATTCTTAACAGAACAACGACTAGCGGATAAGATCCGTGTAACAATCAAAAATAACAGGATACCCTAGTCAGAATTAGAACACATCAAACAACAAGTACAACAAATACTGGAACAAAATATACTGGAACAGAACCATTATAACGGATAAAACAACACCACGTAACAAACCTGACATCATACTCACCAATAAAAAGAAGAAATTAACAAAACTAATCGAAATATCCATACCCAATACAGGAAATATACAGGAGAAAAAATTGAAAAATACATCCAACTGGCTGAGGAAGTCAAGGACATGTGGTATCAGGATAAAGTTGACATTATACCAATTACACTATCAACTACAGGAGTCATACCACACAATATCCACCAGTACATCAACGCAATACAGCTACATCCAAACGTATATATACAACTACAGAAATCTGTAATTATTGATACATGCTCAATCACCCGAAAGTTCCTAAATGCAATGTAACATATACCGTACAGTTAAAAGGAAGTCACGCATGGTCAAGGTCCGCGTCACTTTCCATTTTTAACCAGACCTAAGGCCTGAGAAAGGAACTGTAGTAATAGTAATAATAATAGTAATAGTATTAATAGTAATAGCATTAATAGTAATAGTAACAGTCGTCCACAATCAGATCATAAGATGATATTCTCAAATACTTACGAAAATCTTTCTGCGGATGATGCTGTGGTATATCGGGAGGTTGTAACAATGGAAAATTGTACTGAAATGCAGGAGGACCTGCAGCGAATTGGCGCATGGTGCAGGTTCAAAATGGTTCAAATGGCTCTGAGCACTATGGGACTTAACATCTATGGTCATCAGTCCCCTAGAACTTAGAACTACTTAAACCTAACTAACCTAAGGACATCACACAACACCCAGTCATCACGAGACTGAGAAAATCCCTGACCCCGCCGGGAATCGAACCCGGGCGCGGGGAGCGATAACGCTACCTCACGACCACGAGCTGCAGACCATGGTGCAGGGAATGGCAATTGAAACTCAATGTAGACAAGTGTAATGTGCTGCGAATACATAGAAAGAAAGATCCTTATCATTTAGCTACAATATAGCAGGTCAGCAACTGGAAGCAGTTAATTCCATAAACTATCTGGGAGTACGCATTAGGAGTGAATTAAAATGGAATGATCATATAAAGTTAATCGTCGGTAAAGCAGATGCCTGACTGAGATTCATTGGAAGAATCCTAAGGAAATGCAATCCGAAAACAAAGGAAGTAGGTTACAGTACGCTTGTTCACCCACTGCTTGAATACTGCTCAGAAGTGTGGGATCCGTACTAGATAGGCTTGATAGAAGAGATAGAGAAGATCCAACGGAGAGCATCGCGCTTCGTTACAGGATCATTTAGAAATCGCGAAAGCGTTACGGAGATGATAGATAAACTCCAGTGGAAGACTCTGCAGGAGAGACGCTCAGTAGCTCAGTACGGGCTTTTGTCAAAGTTTCGAGAACATACCTTCACCGAAGAGTCAAGCAGTATATTGCTCCCTCCTACGTATATCTCGCGAAGAGACCATGAGGATAAAATCACAGAGATTAGAGCCCACACAGAGGCATACCGACAATCCTTCTTTCCACGAACAATACGAGACTGGAATAGAAGGGAGAACCCACAGAGGTACTCGAGGTACCCTCCGCCACACGCTGTCAGGTGGCTTGCGGAGTATGGATGTAGATGTAGATGTATAAGATGATTTACCTCCAACTGCCAGACAAACTTAAAGATGAATCAGGACCTTAGAAAATAGTAAAGCTAGTGGAGGAGACTCTAAAAATGTGGAACTTTTTAAATGATCTCTAGTAATAATAAAATATGAACTGAAAGTAATCTTTGAAGAAATCTGGAAGACAGAAAAAGTTCAGTGGAGGTGGCCTTGATACGTCCACTACATAATAAAGGCAATAAACAAGAACTTAACAACTGTAGAATTTCCTCGGTATCAGTTGCATGTAAAATATTTTCGAAGATTCTACTAAACAGAATAGAAATCACAATGGACAATCATTTAAGTGAATAATATGTTCTTGGACCAGTGCAGCATGGTTTCAACAAATATTTTATCTGAAAAATATTCGCCACGAATTTCTCCATTCAAAAATCGTATTGCTGATGTTTCTTGAAATCAAAAATTTGTTTTATTCAGTTGACAGGGCAACTGTAGATAAAATAATCCGAGAAATAGGTGAAAAGTACAGATCAGCTATATAATTCGCAAAACACTAACACATACAGTATCAGAAGTGAAAATTTGCGAGAGAAATATGTCATTCGAAATAGACATAGGTTTATGGTAATGTGAAGACATAGGTCCACTTTTCTAAAATTGCGTTGTAGAAAAAAAAAACAGAATTTGAATATAAAACTGAATGGACGTAAATCTTCACCAATAGGACTGGGAAGAGGTAACGAAAATACTAGAATAAACTGTCTCGGTTTACCAGATGACCTTCCTGTACTTTCTGTAACAGTGACATCTGCTGCAATGCAAATTAATATTTCAGAGGAAATAGCAAGCAGCACAGGGTGAAGGATTTTCGCGAGAAACCAAATGTTTAACAAAAATTAAAAATGCTTCGAAATTTCTCAAAATATATTTTGGCCCAATACAGAAGACTAAATAATTTAAATATTTTGGGGAATTAACTCAAGAAAATAGTTTGGAAACGGCTGCTATAGAGGATAGAATACATAAAATGGGAAGGAAATATAATTAAAGAGCATTACACCAAAATATACCTTTCTAAAAGTGTGAATATTAGACATTGCGATGCGGTAGTGAAGCCAAAACTTCTATGCAAGGGATATCCAGCATTACACTGTCATTCAAAAAAGTTGGAGATACTAGAAAGATGAATAATTAAGAAAATATCAAGCCCACGAAAAACTATGGAAGATTGGAAATTACGATTAAATTTGTCGAAACATAGAAAAAGGAAAAGAACTAATAAGAAAAAGGAGGCTGGTATGTTTTTGGCATTTATATCGAATGCCGGAAAGTAGTTTAACCAAAAGGATCTTCTCATATATGTGGGGTAAGAAGTCAACAATTAGTTGAATATACAAAATAAAAAAGGATTTAGAAAAAAATAATACAAAAGTTGATAAAACAATCGATACAGAACTGTTTAGGAAAAATTATAGAATATGGAAGGATTCCAAAGAGGGAGAGTGATAAAAATTGCTCTGATGTGGTCAGAAGAGACGAAGAAAAAACATAGTGAACGGTTGAGAGAGTGCTGGAAGAAACGAAAAGGACAACGAATAAGCAACTTAAATTGGCAAGTGGTCCTCAGCTGCTCCATTAGAGAAGAAATAAATAACAAGATGATGTGTAGGAGAGGGACTTTCAAACTGTCAACAGTGAGTAAGTACCTGAGCCAACAACATCCATGACTGACTGTTAGGGACTAACCTATTACTCACTTAGAATTATCTGGGATAACCAGAACTGCTGGAGCAGCTACCGATGCTGGATGACCGTATTTCACAGAATCATGATTGCCCCATGTCGCTCACATTACACAGAGCTACAGTTAACACTCGCGTTCACCCACTGTGTTGCAATCAAGAAGCGGTTGAAATATGCTCGTAGAGACAGAGCCAATGCGCATCTGCTAATTTTATCCAACTAGCTGTGGAGCCACAATGAATCTGTCTAATGGAGCTACGTGGCACAGTGGTTAATTCACTGGATTTTTATTCGTAACGGGAGAGCTGGAAATGCCAATCCAGATAGTCTGTACAGGTTTTCTGTTGGTTGGTTGGTTGGTTGGTTTGGGGAAGGAGACCAGACAGCGTGGTCATCGGTCTTATCGGATTAGGGAAGGATTGGGAAGGAAGTCGGCCGTGCCCTTTCAGAGGAACCATCCCGGCATTTGCCTGGAGTGATTTAGGGAAATCACGGAAAACCTAAATCAGGATGGCCGGACGCGGGATTGAACCGTCGTCCTCCCGAATGCGAGTCCAGTGTCTAACCACTGCGCCACTTGGTTTTCTGCGATTTTCACAAAACACATGAGGCGAATGCCGTGATGAATTTTTAAATAGACCATAACTACTTCCTTCCCTCATCGACCTCCAGCTGTGCTACTGTTCTATCTCAATGCCGAAGAGTTGTTAAGTTGTAACGTTCCATCGTGCCTTCAAGCTGTTTAATAGTAACTGTACTGAGAATACCACCCTCGACTTGCGCCATAGGGTGGTGGGGTTTCGGGTTCCGCTGGATAGGTCAGGAGTCCACTACACGCAACAAGCGGCTACACGGGTAGCAGGGGTTGTGTGGCGTGGGCTGGGCGGTTTTTTAGGTTAGATGGCCTTGGGCAAGTACAGAAAGGGCAACAGCCTCAACGGGTGCGGGGCAAAGTCAGGACATGCGGGGACCAAGCAGCAATCGGTATTGTAATTGTCAACTGTCGAAGCTGCGTTGGTAAAGTACCGGAACTTCAAGCGCTGATAGAAAGCACCGAAGCTGAAATCGTTATAGGTACGGAAAGCTGGCTTAAGCCAGAGATAAATTCTGCCGAAATTTTTACAAAGGTACAGACGGTGTTTAGAAAGGATAGATTGCATGCAACCGGTGGTGGAGTGTTCATCGCTGTTAGTAGTAGTTTATCCTGTAGTGAAGTAGAAGTGGATAGTTCCTGTGAATTATTATGGGTGGAGGTTACACTAAACAACCGAACTAGGTTAATAATTGGCTCCTTTTACCGACCTCCCGACTCAGCAGCATTAGTGGCAGAACAACTGAGAGAAAATTTGGAATACATTTCACATAAATTTTCTCTGGTCTTAGGTGGAGATTTCAATTTACCAGATATAGACTGGGACACTCAGATGTTTAGGACGGGTGGTAGGGACAGAGCATCGAGTGACATTATACTGAGTGCACTATCCGAAAATTACCTCGAGCAATTAAACAGAGAACCGACTCGTGGAGATAACATATTGGACCTACTGATAACAAACAGACCCGAACTTTTCGACTCTGTATGTACAGAACAGGGAATCAGTGATCATAAGGCCGTTGCAGCATCCCTGAATATGGAAGTTAATAGGAATATAAAAAAAGGGAGGAAGGTTTATCTGTTTAGCAAGAGTAATAGAAGGCAGATTTCAGACTACCTAACAGATCAAAACGAAAATTTCTGTTCTGACACTGACAATGTTGAGTGTTTATGGAAAAAGTTCAAGGCAATCGTAAAATGCGTTTTAGACAGGTACGTGCCGAGTAAAACTGTGAGGGACGGGAAAAACCCACCGTGGTACAACAACAAAGTTAGGAAACTACTGCGAAAGCAAAGAGAGCTCCACTCCAAGTTTAAACGCAGCCAAAACCTCTCAGACAAACAGAAGCTAAACGATGTCAAAGTTAGCGTAAGGAGGGCTATGCGTGAAGCGTTCATTGAATTCGAAAGTAAAATTCTATGTACCGACTTGACAGAAAATCCTAGGAAGTTCTGGTCTTACGTTAAATCAGTAAGTGGCTCGAAACAGCATATCCAGACACTACGGGATGATGATGGCATTGAAACAGAGGATGACACGCGTAAAGCTGAAATACTAAACACCTTTTTCCAAAGCTGTTTCACAGAGGAAGACCGCACTGCAGTTCCTTCTCTAAATCCTCGCACAAACGAAAAAATGGCTGACATCGAAATAAGTGTCCAAGGAATAGAAAAGCAACTGGAATCACTCAATAGAGGAAAGTCCACTGGACCTGACGGGATACCAATTCGATTCTACACAGAGTACGCGAAAGAACTTGCCCCCCTTCTAACAGCCGTGTACCGCAAGTCTCTAGAGGAACGGAGGGTTCCAAATGATTGGAAAAGAGCACAGATAGTCCCAGTCTTCAAGAAGGGTCGTCGAGCAGATGCGCAAAACTATAGACCTATATCTCTTACGTCGATCTCTTGTAGAATTTTAGAACATGTTTTTTGCTCGCGTATCATGTCATTTCTGGAAACCCAGAATCTACTATGTAGGAATCAACATGGATTCCGGAAACAGCGATCGTGTGAGACCCAACTCGCCTTATTTGTTCATGAGACCCAGAAAATATTAGATACAGGCTCCCAGGTAGATGCTATTTTTCTTGACTTCCGGAAGGCGTTCGATACAGTTCCGCACTGTCGCCTGATAAACAAAGTAAGAGCCTACGGAATATCAGACCAGCTGTGTGGCTGGATTGAAGAGTTTTTAGCAAACAGAACACAGCATGTTGTTATCAATGGAGAGACGTCTACAGACGTTAAAGTAACCTCTGGCGTGCCACAGGGGAGTGTTATGGGACCATTGCTTTTCACAATATATATAAATGACTTAGTAGATAGTGTCGGAAGTTCCATGCGGCTTTTCGCGGATGATGCTGTAGTATACAGAGAAGTTGCTGTATTAGAAAATTGTAGCGAAATACAGGAAGATCTGCAGCGGATAGGCACTTGGTGCAGGGAGTGGCAACTGACCCTTAACATAGACAAATGTAATGTATTGCGAATACATAGAAAGAAGGATCCCTTATTGTATGATTATATGATAGCGGAACAAACACTGGTAGCAGTTACTTCTGTAAAATATCTGGGAGTATGCGTACGGAACGATTTGAAGTGGAATGATCATATAAAACTAATTGTTGGTAAGGCGGGTACCAGGTTGAGATTCATTGGGAGAGTGCTTAGAAAATGTAGTCCATCAACAAAGGAGGTGGCTTACAAAACACTCGTTCGACCTATACTTGAGTATTGCTCATCAGTGTGGGATCCGTACCAAGTCGGGTTGACGGAGGAGATAGAGAAGATCCAAAGAAGAGCGGCGCGTTTCGTCACTGGGTTATTTGGTAACCGTGATAGCGTAACGGAGATGTTTAATAAACTCAAGTGGCAGACTCTGCAAGAGAGGCGCTCTGCATCGCGGTGTAGCTTGCTCGCCAGGTTTCGAGAGGGTGCGTTTCTGGATGAGGTATCGAATATATTGCTTCCCCCTACTTATACTTCCCGAGGAGATCACGAATGTAAAATTAGAGAGATTAGAGCGCGCACGGAGGCTTTCAGACAGTCGTTCTTCCCGCGAACCATACGCGACTGGAACAGGAAAGGGAGGTAATGACAGTGGCACGTAAAGTGCCCTCCGCCACACACCGTTGGGTGGCTTGCGGAGTATCGATGTAGATGTAGATGTAGAATACGTCATGAATACCAGCAGGTTGTTGTAGATGATGCTGCAGTGCTATTTTTCTCAGCAGTGAGTTATTGTTCAGTCTAGAAAATAATGTTGAGCATAGAATGTGTACTCTGTACAATAAATAACTATGGATACATTAAGTTTGTTGTGATGTTGCCGCGTGGAGTGACCGCGCGGTTAGAGGCGCCATGTCACTAATCGTGCAGCCCCTCCCGCCGGAGATTCGAGTCCTCCCTCGGGTATGGGTGTGAATGTTGTCCTTAGTGTTAAGTTCGTTTAAGAAGTGTGTAAGTCTATGGACTGATGACCTCAGCAGTTTGATCCATTAGGAATTCACACACATTTGAACATTTGTTGTGATGTTTGTAAGTAATGGAAGTCAATGATTTCCATAAACAAGGGAAAAATTACAATGGTGCTTCCGTCCAGGTTGTTCTCAAGCCACATCCATCCACTGGTCGATCCCACACCTGCCACCTGGCTCCCCACATCGCCATCGCCATCGAGTCGTGGCTTTGAAAGACTACTTCCGAAAAAAAAAAAAAGGTTGTTCCATCGAGAAGAAACATTTTCAGCTGCAGCCCACCAGTTTTTGCAACCTACCAGCCAGTGGTAAACCTTTAAAGTCTCCCAGGGTCGAGCAGTGGGTATAAGTTCCCATCACCATCCTCCCAGATAGTCCCTCCCCCACCGTCCCCCACCTTGTATCCATTTTTGGTTGACAGATCTATAATTGGCGAGGAAGGACTTCCTGCCCTCGCCTGTCAAGCTCAGAGAGCAACAGAGGACTGGAGGTCAGTCTCCTAACATTAGAGAAGTTTAAAGAAAGGAACACCTCCCTAAACTTCGTCGGAACCTCTCAATCTGGGGCTGTTTCTTCAGATACCAAGAGTCACCTTTATTCACGGCTACCACTTAGGATCCAAATATCACGTGGAGCGTCCACAATCCGTCACTTGCGGAGCATCTTTGGAGAACTCTCTCAGAGGTGACCAGGTAACTTATCATTTGTAATTCACTTGGTCATAGCAATGGTAACAGTTTCTAACTGACGATTTGATAACCTCATAGTTTAGCCAAGGACAGCTGTTCTGCATTCAAGAAAGGGAACATGACACCATCCTATTCTGTAATTGCTACTGCCATTACTAGGATGACATCATGCAGGTGTGTGTGGACGCTTCGTAAATGTGGTATGTAAGAAAAACGACCAGCTGTGCGTGGACTGGTTACCTCCTGTAGAGCCGTGGAGTGGGGAGCCTGTACAGTGGCAGGTTTCAGTTGAGTAGGTTGTAACACCATAACTCTAGTACTCTATTGATTTATTTTGCTTTTGTTTATTTAATGTTACTTCGTTGAGCTTCTGTAAATGTGTTTGATTGAATCGATAACACAGAATTGTATACTCCTTTCTTTGTTAAAACTTTGATGTCATGATTTGATTCTATGCAATGTAGTGTATCTGTTATTTAAATTCTTTGTCCCATTTGGAGGGAACAAAACTTACTCTATATAATTGTAATTTCTGTGTGAATAATTTTTTGTAGAAATGTCGATATGTGCAAATGTTCTGTTTTATTTAATGTGTTTGGTTGCTGTTATGTAAACTGCTGATCCTCACTTAGGGTTATTAGTTAGTTTGTATGTAAAAGGTGTAGTGGTTCCCCTCGGGAACGGAACTGTGTTGCGCGCGCAAATTGTGGTTGGCTTAGGTAGAAAAGGTGGAACAAGAGTCAGTCAGGGACGAGCTACGAGTCGGGGACGAGCTACCAAACTGTGCACTGCCATGTAAAAATTGCATATTGTGCTGGTTCCGAGAGAGACTTTTCTGCTACTTTCCAATGCCTCGGATGGATGGATAAATAGCTGGAACGATTCTGGATTTGGTATTCATCATCGTCACCAAGAAGTGCCAGTGTCCAGCAATTCTGCCTGTGAATCCACCTACCAACATGCAGTTGCCACCACGTTGCGCAATCATTGCATCGGAATGCTACAATGATGTACAGTGAAGGATCAGCTTAATGGATGTGTTAGTGTGCTCAAATATAAGGTAATTTATATCTGAATTTATGTACCTACCTTGATTTTTCTCCTCATCATAACACCTCTCAGGTTCCTCTCCGTTTGAACTAAAGTGATATCCGAGTGTCCTTACTGAAAGAGCATTAAAGCCCAGTGTTTTGCTAATGGATGCCTCTTGAACATAGTGAAAAGAAAGTTAAAGTTAATGTGGCAAGAGAGTGAGTTAAAGTTAATGATGCTTGCTGAAAATAATTTTCCTAGTAAAACAGCTTACTAATGTGTTGTTGCCAACTTCAAATTAAAAGTTCTTAAGACTGAGGCTTATAAAGTTTTGCTTAGTAAATGATCACATTACTGCCTGTCGTAAATCGCAGAAGGTGAGTCAGTATCTTACATGTATGTTAATTTTGTGTCTCACTGCAGTAGAAGTGGAAAACTGCAGTTGTGAAACGTTATATACTCATGTTTGCTAAATGTTTGTCTCTCTTGTGTATTAAAAGTGCATATAAATAGTATAACAGGATCCACAGTTTGGCTATTGTGTTAATGCTCGGTAACAAGTAACGGAAAGACCACTAATTATGAAAACCATAATTTCTGTATTCAAATGATAATGAGAAGCATCCTGTTAGTGGATTCCAATTAACTTTCATTTTAAATAGTAAAGTATTTAACTGAGAGAGACTTAAACTATATCCAATTAATGATTCTGCATTGAATAGTAATAATAACGTTATAAAGGCCATTCGGTTTGTGTAAGCCCTGAAAGTAATAGTGTGTTTCGATATCTGTTATAATTTTTCAAATAGTTTGTGCTGCTCTAACTGATAGTTTCAATCTTACCGTAAACGTATGTGTGTGTCAGAGTTCATTGCACTCGCGTGTGACAAAGTATAGGTTGTGTATATCCGTTAAAATTACTAATAACTATTTTCTTGGACGAGAATGTTAATCATTCTCTTGCCTAGTTAGGCTGGCGACCGTTTTCTTTATACGTTAAACAGTGCAGATAGGCAAAATTTTGTTTGTTACTGTTCAAATATTTACGTAATTCTGACTTTCATTTCCGATAAGCCACCTCCGTTAGGTACAACACGGTCAACATAACAAAATTCCTCTCAGAGGTTAACACTGCTCTGTTGCTTTATGCCATAATTGCTTTAATAAGACAGTTTTATTTCACAACCTGCCTCCAGCTTCGAGGTTATGGTATAGCAGTAGCGGACAGGGGTGTTATAAGGTGAGTTGTCATCAGGCTGTTGACCAATGCTGGCTCAAGAAAACATCATTAGCAGTCACATATTTTATTAGAAAACCATCTACAGGCTTTGTAATGTCATTCCGCAGTGGTAACGCCCATTGGTATGTGCTGACGGCAGCAGTTGCCTGCTGGCCGTTGGACCAAGGTACACGACGTCCGCAACAGCATGTGCACCGCCTTGGGGTGACTCTACAACTCAGGAGAGGGTGCGTTGGTAGACATAGGAAGCTGCCATGATTCTTGTTCAAGAGGATAGCAGCTTCTAGCCCCTGTGTTATATGAACAAAAAAAAAAAAGAAAAGAAATATATGTGTGAATGGAAAAATATTTAAACGATAGTACAAGTGCATTATTATAAATGTTATGCTTGTACGAATTTAGGCTATTCGGACTTCCTCTTTTACATTTCAATTGTATATGCAGGTAGCCGACTTCAAGGACACCAGCGCATGCCAAAAAATGAAGAAAATCTCCTTACTTGGCTCCACTGCAGTTCAATAAAAATACTTAATACTGTTGTTAAGTTTTCTCTTATTCATACACACATATGATATGTAACACTCGTAATACTTCATACTTTAAGCAATACAACTTAACCATCCTACTCCGTACGAGAGTGTGAAAACAAATTCATGTACAAAGAAAAATGATTTTTTTTTCGTTTGTCTGCGCTATACCGCGCATTCATAATTGTCTTTGCCGACGCCTATTGTCGATCGCTGTTTAATTTTTTAAAATACATTTAAAACTTACCATATCCGGGGGGGGTCTACCACTATGTACCTACACCCCCCCCCCCACCGCCCCCAGCCCCTTTATCACTATGTACCTACAGCCCCCCCCCCCCCCCCCGCCCCCAGCCCCTCTATCACCGCCACCCCATAGCCGTGGTTTCCACCCTTGTGAGTGGGAGCGTACAGCGTCAATTTGCCTGAACAAATACAGCAGCTGCACTGCCCCAGTCATGAACGACTACCCTACAGGACAGAAGGCCAGGTGTTGCCAAAGTGAGCCTGTAGGTGGCCCAGCAGTTGAAAGGCGCCAAGACCACAGGAGTGGACTTAGAATCAGCAGTAGGCTCGTAGGTGGTGGAGAGAAAGTCTCGTACTGGCTACTTGGAGATCCATGTCGCCTTGTTGCCTAGCATAGTCCTCCCATCGTAGATGTTGGTGCAAGACTGACACGCCATTGACTAAAAATGATGGGTATTTATGCATGTTCGGTAACTGCTTGTTGTACTAAGGTACCATTTCCCACCACTTACACCAGAACAAGCCGGTGGCCAGGAAGTGTACCAACGGGTCTGTCATTTTTATGCTCGCCCTGACTTTCAGCTGTGTCATCGGTATTTGGGCACAGGCTCTAGCCTGCAATAGGGAAATAGGCTGGTGCTATTGCTGCATCTGACTTAATTGTGTTTTGGTCAGTTCTGTGCTCGCTGGCTTCCATGACCCTTTTGCAACAGCAGTGGCAACTGTGCTCTTCTACTTAGTAATGCCGAAAAATATGGCGGCACTACACTCCTGTTACACAGGGCACCAACTAAAATGGGCGCAAGATATAAATGTCAAAGAAGACTTTTCTTCACAGAAGAGCTGCGGGTTAGCTTTTAAACTTGACGGCAGCTATGATTTGATTTGGCGAGAAGCCAGAACCTATTATTATCCTTCAAACATCTGTCAAATAGACGCTTCCGGACGAGGCAGTGCCTGTGGCTTGTCTCTAGGTGCACGCACTGATCGTCAGATCCTTTCATACGAAACTCTTGTTGTGACTATCTATGGAAAGGATACCCTTATCTCAGTGGAACTTACAAGTGAAAAGTAATTCGTCACATACAGGCCGTCTCATACAAGAATATTTTCAATTGAAAACAATTCAAA
Organism: Schistocerca serialis cubense; assembly: GCF_023864345.2. NCBI lineage: Eukaryota > Metazoa > Arthropoda > Insecta > Orthoptera > Acrididae > Schistocerca > Schistocerca serialis. The sequence continues at coordinate 122,391,716 of NC_064640.1, forward strand.
TGAGGCGGAGATCAAGCCCGCCTGGTTGGACGTGCGGTCTAACGCACGGCTTTCCGGGCGGGAAGGAGCGCCTGGTCCCCGGCACGCATCCGCCCTGCGGACTTGTGTCGAGGTTCGGTGAGTCGGCTAGTCTGTGGATGGTTTTTAGGCGGGTTTTCATCTGCCACGGCAAATGCGGGCTGGTTCCCCCTATTCCGCCTCAGCTACACTATGTCGGCGACTGCTGCGCAAACAAGTTCTCCACTTACGCATACACCACCATTACTCTACCACGCAAAGATAGGGGTTACACTCGTCTAGTGTGAGACGTTCCCTGAGGGGGGGGGGGGGGGGGTCCACCGGGCACCGAACCGCACAATAACCCTGAAAGAGTGGTTCTGTGTAGGGCGGCTGAGGGGTGAAGTGGACTGCGATAGTCGTCGTAGGGTTGTGGAACACTGCGGCTGCGGCGGGGACGGAGCCTCTCCGTCGTTTCTAGGCCCCCGGTTAAGATACAATACAATACAAGATGGAGAGCAGCTCAGTGTACTGGCTTAGTTTCCAGTGATCTTAAAGTGACTGGACAAAATTCGAGAGGCATTCAAGAAGTAATGCAACACATTTTTTTCCTGAAAGCAGGTTGGTTTTATTCAGGATACCAATACACAATATTGTTCCTCACTCTTTTTTTTTTTCAACATAGTCTCCGTTCTATGTGACAGTCCTACGCCACCTTAGTGTGATTGCCTGTATGCTCGAATGGTACCACTTTACTGGTCGACGTTGGAGCCAACATCTAGCAATTAGAGCCCCCCCCCCCCCCCCCCACAATAACCCACGTACTGCTTGATGCGGAGTCCATACTTCAACGGGTCAAATGGATGGAAGTGGGAAGATGCGAGATCCAGGTTATGAGGAAGAACAACCCACCCGGTCAGAGTGGTCGAGCGGTTCTAGGCGCTACAGTCTAGAACCGCGCGACCGCTACGGTCGTAGGTTTGAATCCTGCCTCGGGCATGGATGTGTGTGATCTCCTTAGGTTAGTTAGGTTTAAGTAGTTCTAAGTTCTGGGGGACTTACGACCTCAGCAGTTGAGTCCCATAGGGCTCAGAGCCATTTGAACCATTTTGAAGAACAACCCAACAAAGTTTCGTGAGTCAGTTTGTGGCCTGCAGACTTGTGTGAGCTCTTGCGTTGTCATGAAGAAGGAGAAGTTTATTTGCATTGTTATGGTGACGTACACGCTGAAGTCATTACTTCAATTTCCTGAGGGTAACACAGTACACTTCAGAGGTGAACGTTCCACCATGAGGGAGGACACCAAACAGAATAATCCTTTCAGAGTCCCAGAAGACCGTTGTCATGACTTCACCGGCTGAAGGTGCGGCTGTGAACTATTTCTTCGGAGCAGAAGTTGTGTGCTGATACTCCACTGACTGCCGTTTAGTTTCCGGTTCGAAGTGATGAACCCATGTTTCATCGGCTGTGACGATGTTCGACAAAAATGTGCAGGCAATTAGGCACAGATGGTCCTTCGTTGCTCTCGATGGTCTTCTGTTAGGCGGCGAGGAACCAAGCGGGCACACACTTTTGAGTATCCCGACTCGTGGATAAGCGTGTCAGAACTGCCAACAGAGACGTCCAGTTAAGTACCGAAGTATTTGATTGTGATACGTAGATCACCTAGAATCAGTGTGTCCGCACGTTGCTGGAGTCACAGATGTTTGCGGCCGTCCGGCACTTGGGAGATCGGACAAGTTTACAATGATGACAGGCGCCTCGACTAAAGACACACTATGCCTTGCCAATGTTGTTGTTGTTGTTGTTGTTGTTGTTGTCTTCAGTCCTGAGACTGGTTTGATGCAGCTCCCCACGCTACTCTATACTGTGCAAGCTTCATCTCCCAGTACCTTCTGCAACCTACATCCTTCTGAATCTGCTTAGTGTATTCATCTCTTGGTCTCCCTCTACGTTTTTTACCCTCCACGCTGCCCTCCAATACTAAACTGGTGATCCCGTGATGCCTCAACACTTGTCCTACCAACCGATCCCTTCTTCTAGTCAAGTTGTGCCACAAACTTGTCTTCTCTCCAATCCTAATCAATACTTCCTCATTAGTTATGTGATCTACCCATCTAATCTTCAGCATTCTTCTGTAGCACCACATTTCAAAAGCTTCTATTCTCTTCTTTTCCAAACTATTTATCGTCCATGTTTCACTTCCATACATGGCTACACTCCATACAAATACTTTCAGAAACGACTTCCTGACACTTAAATCTATACTCGATCTTAGCAAATTTCTCTTCTTCAGAAACGCTTTCCTTGCCATTGCCAGTCTACATTTTATATCCTCTCTGCTTCGACCATCATCGGTTATTTTGCTCCCCAAATAGCAAAACTCCTTTACTACTTTGTCTCATTTCCTAATCTAATTCCCTCAGCATCACCCGACTTAATTCGACTACATTCCATAATGCTCGTTTTGCTTTTGTTGATGTTCATCTTATACCCTCCTTTCAAGACACTGTCCATTCCGTTCAACTGCTCTTCTAAGTCCTTTGCTGTCTCTGACAGAATTACAATGTCATCGGCGAACCTCAAAGTTTCGCCAATGATAACCATTTTCAAATCCTACTGAAATTACTGCTGTCAGTGAATACAGGTCCACTCAATCAGTTTCCGAGCGAACATTGCGGGGGAAACTGTGTGAAAATGACTTGGAGCCGGGTACATCGAAATTACGAGGGCTACACGGAAAGTAAGGTCCGATCGCTTGCGAAATGGAAACCACAGCTAACATCAATATGTTTTATTTGCAACAGTTAGCTACGTCTTCCAGTTACTGCTGTACACAGTCGCCGCTCCGAGTGAGACATTTGTCGTGCCGTTGTACCAACTTTCCAATATCCTCGTCATAGAAGGTAGCCGACTGTGCTTTCTGCCACTCTCTATCCCGATCTGCAACTTGTAGTCTGTGCGAAAATGTTAACTCCATAGCCAGAGGTTCATTTAAGTAGAGATGAAGATCAGAGGGAGCCAAGTCCGGTCTGTAAGATGGATGATCAAACACTTCCCATCGAAAGCGCTGCAGAAGCGTCCCCATCGCTCCTGAAGTGTGCAGCGGATAATTGTCACAAAGAAAAGAATGCATGGCAGTTACGTTGTGTGGGCTGCATGAAATCAGGCGAAATCTCTCACAGGCGTTCATACTTGAGGGGAGACACTATTTTCTAGGCATCTTTATATGATCACTGTGCCCTCACAACTGAAGTGAGTGACATGACGTGATCGACGAGCATCCTAGAGGCACTGTCCAACACATCTATGTAAATCTTCATAGGATTTTCACTGTGGTTATCATTTCGTGGTCGATCGGACCTTACTTTCCGAATAGCCTTCATACAACCAAATCAACATCTATACTCCCCAAGACACCTTATTATGGTGCGGCGGCGGGGGTGGGGGTAAGTTGTGTACCACAGTTATTTCCACTCTTTACTGTTCCAATCCAGAATGACGGGCAGGTCAGCGAGTAGAATGACTTTTGGTATGCTTTTGTGTGAACTCGAATATCTCTAATTCGTAAATGACGAAATGGCCATTTCGTATTAAACTACATCTGTTACCTGTTTTGCAATGTACAAACAAGTGTGCGCCTTGAATGGTGTGATAAGCAGTTACAAAGTGGATAAGTCAAAATCGACTGGTACTAGCCTTAAAATATCAAAAATGTTCTCCCTGCATTTTTACGTAAGTTTTTCACTGTTTTCATTATATTTTCCGTTATCCTATTCGCGAATATCTAAACTTAACATCTAATCTCACAATAGTAACATGCATTTTACCTCACCTCACTCAAGAGCTGGAGTAAATAATGTATTAAAGCGTTCTGCACCCAATGATGGACCGACAAGTTCCGAACTGCGTAGAGTAATTTAACAAACCTGAAGAAATTTGTGAATGAAGGCGTTATTATTCACACCGTCTGTGTACTGAATACAGTCACATCTACAGCTGCGAAATATGGTTAAATATTGCAAAAAAATTGCTCTGAGCACTATGGGACTTACCATCTGAGGTCATCAGTCCCCTAGAACTTCGAACTACTTAAACCTAACTAACCTAAAGGCATCACACACAACCATGCCCGAGGCAGGATTCGAACCTGCGGCCGTAGCAGTCGAGTGGTACCAGACTGAAGAGCCTAGAACCGCCCGGCCACAGCGGCCGGCTTAAATACTGCATACACAGAATGGATTAATATAAGCAACTGAGGGTAGAAAAAAGGACCAAGCTTGTTTGACTTGTTAAGCACCACAAAAAAGCTGAAAGAGGTGAGAGACCCATACTCAAAAAAATTCATCAAATATCTCGCGAAAGCCGACTTTGAAAATTACATTGACATGTTTCTGGTACAGAATCATCCAACGTCCTCCGTCGTCCTACGTACCACTCTCGTAGGGTGTATAGCGATAAAAGCAGAATAATAAGTACTTTCACAGAGGCAAATATACGATTCTTCCACTCTCCTTTTGTAGATGAAGCAGGATGAAGCCTTACTTTATATTACGATAAAAGTAATCTCCATAATCAGGATATGGCTGAGGAATACACCGTGAACCACCTAAAACTTGCACCGCAAATATTGCGGAAATAGAAAGTGCTATTGATGTGTGGTTCACACAGAATAGACTGGTTGTCAGGCACTCATATTGTCAGCCAGTCAACACGTTATACTAACGCTTAGAAAGTGTATTTTTCGGCAAACATACACTTTTTAAATGTACTACTGCTTACTGCCGTTAACAGACTTCTAGAAGGGCAAATCAGATTGTCAATATTGTTGTTTGCAGGATTCTAGTGCGAATCGCTTACGTGATATCGTATTTTGAATAGTCACCACACCGACACTTGTACAATACCCATGGTAGCACACAATAAAGAACAACACAAGTGCATACACGATTTATCTGAATTCTGACCAGTAGCAAGAGAACTGACCGACGCAGGTTGTGTTCAAAATGACCATAGCCAGTGGCAATACACGCTACCAGTCTGGTATGACATGACTGCTGCACACGTGTTAACTTGTAGACATCGTCTTTCAGCTTTCTCCGCAGAAAAATGTCTACAGGCGTCAAATTCTGGAAGCAGGCCGGCCAAGGTACAGGTCCTCTGCGTCCAATCCAATGATTTGGAAACAATTCGTGCAGACATACCGTAGTACTTCGTGCACTATGGACGAGACAGTCCTCATGTGGGTACCACAGTTTCGTCCTAGTCTGCAGAGGAACGTCTTCTAGCATCCGTGCGAGATGGTCTGCTAGGATGCTGCGAAGCTTGTGCGCGTTCAGTGTTCTGTCTCTGAAAAACAGGCCTATGATCTGATGGTTCATTACCCACACCACACGTTTACACTCCATGGACGCTAACGCTCCACCTGACGAAGCCAAAAAGGATTGCTACAGACCAATAGTGCATGTTTCGGCGGTTTACCTCACCATATTTGGCAAATGTGGCTTCATCATCAAACAAGACACAACTGGAGTTCCGTATCTTAATGCCCATGTGCAGAAGGTTGCACGATTCCCATAATAGTTTCCATGCAGTTCTTGATGAAGACGGATGTGATAGGGATGTCCATGGAGAATGCGTGGTACACTTGCCTGACTCACGCCACTTCCTCGTGCGACTGCGCGGGAACAAACGTGTGGATCAACTAGCAAGAACATAAATTTGTCCCTATTCTGTCGTCATTTGTTTTCTTCTGTTCGTTGTCTATGTGTTACACAGACACTTTCACATAAATAGTTAATGAGGTTGATAAATACACTACTGGCCAATAAAATTGCTACACCACGAAGATGACTTGCTACAGACGCGAAATTTAACTAACATGAAGAAGATGCTGTGATATGCAAATAATTAGCTTTTCAGAGAATTCACACAAGGTTGGCGCTGGTGGTGACACCTACAACGTGCTGACATGAGGAAAGGTTCCAAACGATTTCTCATACACAAACAGCAGTTTACCGGCGTTGCCTGGTGAAACGTGGTTGTGATGCCTCGTGTAAGGAGCAGGAATGCGTAACATCACGTTTCCGACTTTGATAAAGGTCGAATTGTAGCCTATCGCGATTGCGGTTTATCGTATCGCGACATTGCTGCTCGCTTTGGTCGAGATCCAATGACTGTTAGCAGAATACGGAATCGGTGGGTTCAGGAGGGTAATACGGAACGCCGTGCTGGATCCCTACGGCCTCGTATCACTAGCAGTCGAGATGACAGGTATCTTAACCGCATAGCTGTAACGGATCGTGCAGCCACGTCTCGATGCCTGAGTCAACAGATGGGGACGTTCGCAAGACAACAACCATCTGCACGAACACTTCGACGACGTTTGCAGCAGCATGGACTATCAGCTCGGAGACCACGGCTGCGGTTACCCTTGTCGCTGCATCACAGACATGAGCGCCTGCGATGGTGTACTCAACGACGAACCTGGGTGCACGAATGGCAAAACGTCAGTTTTTCGGATGAATCCAGGTCCTGTTTACATCATCATGATAGTCGCATCCGTGTTTGACGACATCGCAGTGAACGCACATTGGAAGCGTGTATTCGTCATCGCCATAGTGGCATATCACCCAGCGTGATGGTATGAGGTGCCATTGGTCACACGTCTCGGCCACCTCTTGTTCGCAATGACAGCACTTTGAACAGTGGGCGTTACATTTCAGATGTGTTACGACCCGTGGCTCTACCCTTCATTCGATCCCTACGAAACCCTACATTTCAGCAGGATAACGCACGACAACATGTTGCAGGTCCTGTACGGGCCTTTCTGGATACAGAAAATGTTCGACTGCTGCCCCGGCCAGCACATTCTCTAGATCTATCACCAACTGAAAAAGTCTGGTCAATGGTGGCCGAGCTACTGGCTCGTCACAATATGCCAGTCACTACTGTTGATGAAATGTGGTATCGTGTTGAAGCTGCATGGGCAGCTGTACCTGTACACGCCATCCAAGCTCTGTTTGACTCAATGCCCAGGCGTGTAAAGGCCATTATTACGGCCAGAGGTGGTTGTTCAAAAATGGTTCAAATGGCTCTGAGCACTATGGGACTTAACATCTGAGGTCATCAGTCCCCTAGAACTTAGAACTACTTAAACCTAACCAACCTAAGGACATCACACACATCCATGCCCGAGGCAGGATTCGAACCTGCGACCGTAGTGGTCGTGCGGTTCCAGACTGTAACGCCTATAACCGCTCGGCCACCCTGGCCGGCGGTTGTTCTGGCTACTGGTTTCTCAGGATCTATGCACGCAAATTGCGTGAAAATGTGTTCACATGTCAGTTCTAGTATAATATATTTGTCCAATGAATACCGGTTTCTCATCTGCATTTATTCTTGGTGTAGCAATTTTAATGGCCAGTAGTGTAACTGTCCATGTGTTTGACGTCTATTGGGGTATCTTGCCACATACACTGTACTAGAACGAACCGCATTCTTCCTGCACTCTCCATACGCCATGATCATGTCGGCTTTTTCTGCTTTGGTATTAGCCGAGTGGTCTAGGGCGCTGCAGTCACGGACTGTGCGGCTGATCCCGGCGGAGGTTCGAGTCCTCCCTCGGGCATGGGTATGTGTGTTTGTCCTTAGGATAATTTAGGTTAAGTAGTGTGTAAGCTTATTGACTGATGACCTTAGCAGTTAAGTCCCATAAGATTTCACACACATTTGACATTTTTTTCTGCTTTGGTAAATCCCATAGTCCACTAACGATCTACAGCTCGGACTTCGGCACACTGACTAGCAAATTACGATGCACTCAGGGAACTCACAAGCACACTCTAGGCGAACGTAGCATCATACCTATCAACTACGCAGGTTCAATGGCAAGTGCGGGTGTGTAAACTTTTCAGATTGTGGTATCTAGTAAATAACTCGCAACAGAATCCAGCAACAACCTCCACTGACATTCTAATTTACTCGAACTTTAGTTTTTTAATGTCAATAGACTCTATTCCTTTTAAAAAGTGTGTTTGCGCAAAAAATAGACTTTATAAATAATCTTAAAATATCTCTATTGGCAAACAAGCGAGCACCTGACTGCCAATCCATTCTGTGAAAACGGCACAACAATAGCACTTCTTATTTCCGCAATATTTCGAGTGCAAATTTTAGGTGATTCACTCTATATAGGAGACTTACTCTTGTTATCAATGTACACACAAAAAGTTTTGCATCACCTTGGTTTCGAGAGTTCCGGAACCTGTACAGAAAATTGGAATAGAGATCATCATGAACATCATTTCCGCCCTATTTTTGGTCATGAAAACAACACATTGCATTTTGTACCACCATACAGTGTTATCTTCAGAAGTGGTGGTCCAGATTGCTGTACACACTGGTACCTCTAATACCCAGCAGCACGTCCCCTTGCATTGATGCATGCCTGTATTCGTCGTGGGATACTATCCACAAGTTCATCAAGGCACTGTTGCTCCAGATTGTCCCACTCCTCAACGTCGATTCGGTGTGGATCCCTCAGAGTGGTTGGTGGGTCACGTCGTCCATAAACAGCCCTTTTCAATCTATCACAGGCATGTTCGATAGGTTTCAGGTCTGGAAAACATGGTGGCCACTCTAGTCGAGCGATGTCGTTATCCTAAAGGAAGTCATTCACAAGATGTGCACGATGGGGGCGCTCAATTGCCGTCCATGAAGACGAATGCCTCGCCAATATGCAGCCGATATGGTTGTACTAGCGGTCGGAGGATGGCATTCACGTATCGTATAGCCGTTACGGCGCCTTCCATGACCACCAGCGGCTCACGTCGGCCCCACATAATGCCACCCCAAAACATCAGGGAGCCTCCACCTTGCTGCACTCTCTGGACAGTGTGTCTAAGGCGTTCAGCCTGACCGGGTTGATTCCAAACACGTCTCCGACGATTGTCTGGTTGAAGGCATATCCGACACTCATCGGTGAAGAGAACGTGATGCCAATCCTGAGCGGTCCATTCGCTATGTTGTTGGGCCCATCTGTACCGCACTGCATGGTGTCGTGGTTGCGAAGATGGACCTCGTCATGGACGTCGGGAATGAAGTTGCGCATCATGCAACCTATTGCGCACAGTTTGAGACGTAACACGACGTCCTATGGCTGCACGAAAAGCATTAATCAAGATGGTGGCGTTGCTGTCAGTCTTCTTCCGAGCCACAATCCGTAGGTAGCGATTATCCATTGTAGTAGTATAAGTAGCCCTTTGGCGGCTTGAGCGAGGCATGTCATCGACAGTTCCTGTCTCTCTGTATGTCCTCCATGTCACAACAACATCACTTTGGTTCACTTCGAGACGCCTGGCCACTTCCCTTGTTGAGAGCCCTTCCTGGCACAAGTAATAATACGGACGCGATCGAACCGCGGTACTGACCGACTAGGTATGGTTGAACTAAAGACAACGTGTGCCATGTACCTCCTGCCTAGTTGAATGACTGGAACTGATCGGCTGTCGGACCCCCTCCGTCTAATAGGCACTGCTCATGCATGGCTGCTTACAACTTTGGGCGGGTTTAGTGACATCTCTGAACAGTCAAAGGGACTGTGCGTATGACACAATATCCACATTCAAAGTCTGTTTTCAGGAGTTCTGGCTCAAATGGCTCTGAGCACTATGGGACTTAACATCTGAGGTCATCAGTTCCCTGTAGTTCTGGAAACTGGGGCGATGAAAAACTTTTTTTGGTGTGTGTATTTGGAAATACATAGCACAAATAAAAAACGTGATAACTCTGAAGAGTCTGAGTTTTCTATAAAAATTGTGATAAAGAAAACCTTTAGTTAACATGTTCACACACAGCCTCAAATGTTTTAAATTGAACTAGTACTGGCTTACAGCGTATATTAATTTGATCTATAGACAGTTTTAATCCATTTCATTTTTGTAATAGGCTTTGAGAAATACTGTGACTTTTTTGAAAATGAATGATTCGTGAATGAAATTTTCCACTCTTGCACGCGAGAAAATAGATACTCAGAAACCCGTTTGTCCATTCTGATGTAGTTTCTCTGAGGTGTGTCCAAATCGCTTTAGGTGAACATAGTTTGGTTCTTCCAACAAGGACATGATCATTTGCATCCACAATCCCTCTCCAACTGAGATGTTGCTCAGCCTCCAATAAAACTGACATCGACATTCCTTGAGACTTGTAATTCCGTAAAACCTACATGTTGCACCGCAATGTGTTGCCTGGGTAACGTAGCAATGAGCGTCGCTGGTTGGCGAACTGCAGGTCATCAGTTAAAAAACAGCTGCCAGCATTTATTTAGTATTTATCTCTCTGGGAGGTTCTCAGAATTTATTATGTTTGAAACGTTAGCATATTCTGCAATATTCAATGCAGCATTCTCCGTCCAGGATGTAAGTTCTGTTCCGGCTCTATGCTCGTAATAATCGTGCTTTCAGTGCTGTTTTACTTCACTGACGCTCTGCTTTCGAATTTGGCTTTGATTGTGATGACGACGTGACACTGTTTGGTGGAGACGCCGTTATTTCAAAACATCTGCATCACCGTGGCTCCATTTAGGTAACGTAAAAGCCGTCTCCTAAACGGGCAAGCACCGAAATACAAGCAGTAAATCGTTCAGACAATATTCAGGAGACCAACGCGTTCCAAAACAGCAACAAGTCAATTGCACATGAGGCATCCGTCAGTGTTTTCCGGAGACGCTGGTCAGGATCCGACCAACGCTGGTACAACCAAATCCTCCGCCAAGTATAGTGGCCCACAGAACACACTTTGGAATACGGATTACAACAAGCAGGTGTGTTTCCCAATGTGGACCCCCTGGACACATTGTATGTTACAGAAAAGAAGGGAAGCAAGTTTTAGACTACTACTACACAGCCAAACACCAACCGTAGCAGCAGTTCTATTCACGCCAGTCAATTACAGGTGAGTGTTATCGACGTGTGGGACAAAGTTCATTGCCCTGCCCTTGGCCGAGATCACTCCCCAACACGCCGTAGCCGTTCTCCGTCGACGTACAGAGGTACCAGCCGCTCGCCTCATCATTTTCTTGTGCCTTTGCCCCGCGTCGGCACAGGATCGGCGTGGTTATTAACGGATTTGGATTGGTTACTGTAAGGGGTGGCCGGACGCCCTTCCTGTCGCCACCACGCCACCTAACCCCCACACTCACCCCCCCCACCCCCCACCCACTCCCCTGCGCGCGCGCCGGAGTATGTGTATCCAAACTGGCTGCATACGGTGTTATTCATGTGAAAGTTAGCGGACGTTTTCTAAATGTTTGCGAATCGTGTAACTGAGACAGGACTTTGGTACCAGCCCAGCATTCAGTGGGATGTGGAAAGCCACCTAAAAACCACACACGGGCTCGGTGGCACACCGACCCTCATCATCAATCGAACTGGGGTCGACGCGCCTCCCTGTCTGGGAAGCGGCGCTTAACACGCACTGCAGTCCGGGCGTGTTTACCAACGGCTCCCCTAGCCACTGAATTTAGGAAAAGTAAGAAGAACATCTATGGAGGTTGTAATCTTACGCTCCCACACATCACCATTAATTTCCTCTTAGCCTCTTCATTATTTTCAAAAGCTTCGAGAGGTGTAAGATATACAAAAGAAAAAGTTTTTACTTATCTTCATTATCTCTTGTTGTTTGCTCCAAGTCTTTGTCTAGGGGTACGTTCTTGCGCCTGAAATTTTGATTTAACGTTATGGGTTCTTGGGGACTAAATAACTGATGAAGTACTATCTGTTGCTATGATCTATTTTATCCCTTTCTTCTATATCACACCGACTTCACAATCTCTATTTTCATACAACCACCAATAACATTGTTGTAGACCAAATTAGAAAAATACGTGCATTTCTATCAGAGGCATGCCCACTACCATCTACTTACTGCTGTATTCACAATATTCCACGAGTTTATAAAGCAAAGAAGTTTACACACTTTCTTGACAAAAGAAGAATCTTCGCTAAAATATCATTATTTTGCAAATGAGTCCAGAAATAAATTTAATAATTAGTGTTAGATTGTGCAATTATTAATATGCATTTTAAATAGGCCAGACCTTTCATAATTCCAAAAATTTTTAAAAGAAGTGTAATTTTAACTATACGTACAGAGCAATAATAAATTAATTCCTTTTTATTCATTTTAGCCTGAAATATAATATATCACACACAAAATCAAATGAAATTTTTTCAGTGAAACAGCCGAGAAAGTTCACCTATACAAGAATCGACATCATACTTGGTATCGGCTATTTTTCTAAAATAGGTAATGTTAGAGGAGTGTGTCCCATTGCAAGGTGAGGTCACCACAGGAGAAAATTCTCCTTTGACGTCACTCACCAAGATGTGAAGAAATGTCATTGGCGTTACCATGGACAGCCATTCTGTCCGGGCGCTAGTCGACTCAGGGACTTCCTTCTCTGTAATGTCGAATGCTATCGTCATCCGCTAAAGGTCATGTACTGTGATACAAAAGTGATTGTGCTGAAAGTAGCAAACGGGATATACGTCCAATTGACTCTAGCACATACTGAAAGAGTGACTATCATCGGCAGAAAGTAGTCTTTCGGCACTGCCATTTGAACAGAATGTAGTCATAATTTTGTTCTCGTATGAGATTTTTTGCAGGCATCACAAGCTGTCATGGACTGTGGAAGATTAAGGCCTCAACGTGAAGGTAAAAAACTGCAAGTAAAAATGATAGTTCTCTGTTGTTTGACGTTGAAGACGTTATTATACTACCGCTATCAACGAGACGAGTTCCAGTCGTTAATGAGCCGGCCGCGTGGCCGAGAGGTTCTAGGCGCTTCAGTCCGGAACCGCGCTGCTGCTGCGGTCGCAGGTTCGAGTCCTGCCTCGGACATGGATGTGTATGATGTCCTTAGGTTAGTTAGGTTTAGGTAGTTCTAAGTCTAGTGGACTGATGACCTCAGATGTTAACTCCCATGGTGCTTAGAGCCAGCCAGTCGTTAATCTAGATGCACAGTGAAACTATATAGCTTTTGTCGACTGCAAAAAGCTACTCAGGTTGTCAAAAGAAATCTATATGCCAGCGATGATCAAATGTATTGTAAGTAGTCAGTGAGAAATTTGTATCACTAATGTGTACGAGCAACCACAACTCGTCACTAAAGCTATGCACATAGGGGCAGTCGAATCAATCCAGGAACGACACCTTAGTGCCATCGACGAAGAATCATGCCTCGATACCACTACAGACAACATGGGGTAGGAAGCTTCTATTGACCTGCCAATAGCGTCTAACCTGACCAGGGTTCAACGTTGGCGAGTGTTAGCCGTCCTGAATCAATTTGCGGATGCTTGCAACACCGGGTTGGAGAAAGTACAGCCAGAGCAGTCGATGAAAAAACACCGTATCAACACTGCGGATCATTTACCAGTTAGGAGCACTCGTATCAGATGCAACCAGCTAAACGACGGTTAGTGTGTGGAAGATGCTGCTAGATGACACCATTGAACGTTCAGAGAGTCTGTGGTTATGTCATACAGTCCTTGTGAAGAAGAATGACATTTCTGTAACGGCTAACGACAACTGAACAAAATCTTGAAAAAAGATGTCTACTCACTGCCGTGCATTGACGATACCCTACACTCCTTGAAAGAGTATTTCTCAACTATGGGCATGTAGCAAGGCTACTGGCAAATCGAAGATGACGAAACTGACATGGAAAATAGCACATTCATAACCCCTGACGGCCTCTGTGGGTTCAAAGATATGCTGTTTGGACTGTGTAAGGCTCCAGCCACTTTACACCGTATGATTCTACTCCATGGACGACGTGTCTTTGAGGTCTCGACAACCATGTTGAAGCATGTTCAGACTGCAGCCCTTCGTTTTTAATTCGAAAAAGTGTCTATTCGTCGCCAAAGAGATGAACATCCTCTGGCATCTAGTGAGTGGAGATGGAGACCATTCCGATCCAGAGAAAATAAATTGTCACAGATTTTTCGACTTCTCAGCACATTCGTGATGTGAAAAGTTTACTCTGAATGCGCTCTTACTACCAGCAATTCATACAGGACTTCTGTACCAAGGCACGGTCCTTAAGGAGCTGCCAATATCATCTTTAGTCCTAGGACTGACTGACGAGAATGCCTAGACAGAGCTTCACACCGATTATGGTATGGTGCATTTAGTGCGCAAATTCAGGAAGATGCTTCCAGGGTACGCTTCATGACCAACATGAACTTCTACACAGCCGAGAACGTGCCTTGCAGATGTCTGTACCGTCAACAAGTTTCTGTCGTATTTATTTGGCAAAACATTCACGATTATGGCGAACCACAATTCTCTATGTTGACTGACTAGACTGAAGGATCTGCTCTGTCGAATGGCTTCAGAAGTATGACTTCAGAGTGGCATATAGAACAGATAAAAACACAAAGACATTGACTTATAAAGAATACTTAGGAGGAACACAGCAGTGTGGATGAAATCCAAGTCTTCGTTTCACTGCATCTACATCTACATTATTACTCTGCAACTCACAATTAAGTGCTTGGCAGAAGGTCCATTGAACCACCTTCAAGGTATTTGTCTACCATTCCAGTCTTGAACGGCAAGCGGGAAAAACGAGCACTTAAATCTTGCTGTGCGAACTCTGATTTGTTCTATTTTACCATGACGATCATTTCTGCCAAGGTGGATGGGCGCCGACAGAATATTTTCGCAATCAGAGGAGAAAGTTGGTGATAGAAGTATCACGAGAAGATCCCGCTGCAACGAAAACCGTCTTTGTTTTAATGTTTTCCACCGTGGCACCCTCTCCATCATTTCACGTTAGTATAAAACGAGCTGACCTGCTTTGAACTTTTACGATGTTCTTCATCAGTCTCATGAGATGCAAATCGCACACTGCAAAGCAGTACTCCAGAAGAGGGCGTAATACCGTGTTGTAAGCAGTCTCTTTGGTTGATATGTTGCTAAATGTCGTGGCTGCTCAACAGAGGGAAGATACAGCAATGCTGAAACGCATAGAAGACCTGAAAAGGAGGAACTGGTCAACGAAGCATTCAAATTAATAAACGGACCATTGTACAAGAGGAACTACGATCCACAGGGGCGGAAATATTTGCTCGTCATATCAGGTTATCTAAGGCCAGCTATCCTGAAGTTTTTCCACGACACTCCAAGATATTCGTTAAGACCTGAGAAAGAATCAGACGCATGTATCACTGGTCAGGTTTCCATTGATCCATTAGACACTTTTTGAGCAACTATAAGGAAGTCCAGCCATGGAAACACGTGCTGCAGTTACCTCCAAGAGCATCTGGTACCAATTTCTCTTGCAGCAGAGCCATTCCACAGAATTGGAATCGATCTCTTGGGAACGTTCCCGAAACTGACAAACGGGAACCGTTCGATGACAGTCTGCACTGTTTACCTCACCCACTGCGCTGTCACCGAAGCTGTGACAACCGGCGAAATTCCGTAAATTGCAAAGTTCCTTGCAGAATTCATCGTTTTGAAGCATAGAGCAAGACGTATGTTGATCTCTAATCGTAGAAAAGTTTTCCAGTCGAAGGCAGCATCAGAAGTAATTGACGCTGCATGATCCACAGACGAACAGTCTCAGACAACACACGTTAATGTCAGAGAGATCCGGATACAGTGCTCCCGTCGTGACATTCGCACAAAACACAGCGAAATAAGAGACTACAGATATAATACCGGTCACGAGGCTAAAACGACAACCGATACACTGTTCCCCGTTCAACCGAACGATACTTAGGAATGTTGTTGTTGTTGTGGTCTTCAGTCCTGAGACTGGTTTGATGCAGCTCTCGATGCTACTCTATCCTGTGCAAGCTTCTTCATCTCCCAGTACCTACTGCAGCCTACATCCTTCTGAATCTGCTTAGTGTATTCATCTCTTGGTCTCCCTCTACGATTTTTACCCTCTACGCTGCCCTCCAATACTAAATTGGTGATCCCTCCATGTCTCAGAAAATGTCCTACCAACCGATCCCTTCTTCTAGTCAAGTTGTGCCACAAGCTCCTCTTCTCCCCAATTCTATTCAATACCTCCTCATTAGTTATGTGATCTACCCATCTAATCTTTAGCATTCTTCTGTAGCACCACATTTCGAAAGCTTCTATTCTCTTCTTGTCTAAGCTATTTATCGTCCACGTTTCACTTCCATACATGGCTTCACTCCATACAAATACTTTCAGAAACGACTTCCTGACACTTAAATCAATACTCGATGTTAACAAATTTTCCTTCTTCAGAAACGCTTTCCTTGCCATTGCCAGTCTACATTTTATATCCTCCCTATTTCGACCATCATCAGTTATTTTGCTCCCCAAATAGCAAAACTCCTTTACTACTTTAAGTGTCTCATTTCCTTATCTAATTCCCTCAGCATCACCCGACTTAATTAGAGAACATTCCATTATCCTCGTTTTGCTTTTGGTGATGTTCATCTTATATCCTCCTTTAAGGACACTGTCCATTCCGTTCAACTGCTCTTCCAAGTCCTTCGCTGTCTCTGACAGAATTACAATGTCATCGGCGAACCTCAAGGTTTTTATTTCTTCTCCATGGATTTTAATACCTACCCTGAACTTTTCTTTTGTTTCCTTTATTGCTTGCTCAATATACAGATTGAATAGTACGTGGGGAAACCTCATCAACTGGACCGAAGAAGCACGACAATTGGCTCATATGCAGACCGTGGACATTCTTGAGAAAGACTGAGAGCATTATAACCCCAAGCACCAAACAGTGAGATAAAGGCCGGAAAACTTCTAACGGGTTTTTACATCTGTGTGGAAAATGGGGATATCGCAAAAGTTACTAAAACGCTACTTTGAGCGACATCATATCCTTCATCGCTTGTCGGATATCACATACGAAGTCGAGGATTATGATCCATCATGAAGAAGACAAAAGAGCGGAGACGTCGTCCTGTACTCCGTATGAAGTCCTACGATGTCCAGAGGCGCAGATCGACAGTGGGGTCTTCTCGTTGAAGGAAACTAAAGACCCGCTCGATAATCACGAAACTTTCACGCGAGGGACGATTACCTCCCAAGCTCATGATAGTGAAGATGATGTGACAACGCTAACAGAATGCGAGCATCGGCCAGCTCTGCCATACCGAAGACCACTGAGAAAATCTGGATCCAGGGTGCTGTAGTCAGCTCCAGTGAGAACTTCTGAAACAGCGGGTGGCTGTTTCTCCACAACAGGGAGCAACGCCTCAGTCTCTGATCCATGCTGCATGCTGCGTGTCGTAGCGGTCAGACTTGTTGGCCGGATTGCAGTGAGTCGTCAATTCAAACTCCACCACAAGCAATTGTTTGTCATTTAATATGTATCAGTTACGGAAATCTCTCGGAAGCACATCTGTTTTTAACGCCTGTGTATCCTGGAATATTAGATGTTTATGTAAATACGTAGTAGCGATTTCTGTCCAGGAATTTAGTTATATTATGACGGCACGTTAATGTTCGTGGTAAATATAGTTTCAATTCTAGGTGTTGTACTTCATTCTCGACCCTACTTTCGTATTTAGACTTGAATGTAGTGGCGACGTGGCAATATTGGTATTAACGGGCTCCGGAAAGGCTCAAAATCATGAAAAGTTCAATTTTTACTTTTTTGCGTTTTCTGAATCTGCAGACTATTACCTTTTAATAGATATATAATTTATTCAATTCCGAAGACTACAACTATTTTTCAATTTTTTTTGAAATGTGTTCTACATGGGCGTGACCCACTGTGGCGCTGTTAAACTGCTGTCAAATGGTGTTATTATTAACGTCCGTGTTCATCAGGTACATTTTAGTGATGTGAGATAAAGTATGTGTTGTGGCTAACCTGTGATGGTTCAATATATATCACTGGTGTGATTGTCGATTGTTTCATGTTTATTTACTCTGTCGTTATCTCGAAAATATTCGTAATTAATTCTGTTTCTTGAGTCTCTGTTTTGTTGAAGTATAATAATGAGTAAAAGTAAAGTTATTAGAAATCCTCTGAAGGCTTTTAAGAAAAGGAGAAATGTTGGAAAGCCAAAGGTATGTGTTATTACTGTAAACAATAAAGACGATAACCAAGTGAGTGAACCTAACCTCTCAAGTACACCTGCCCATAGCAGTCAAAGTGGGAAAGAAAATACTTCACAGAAGAAGCTTGGTTCAATGAGTGAAAACTATGAATGTTTTATGGGCGAATCGGATGTGAATGAAATATTTGATATGTCGGTTCTCAAAGGAATTTTTTCAAACTGTGTAAGATGTATCCATTGTAGTGAAGTTGGTCTGGAACTCTCCATAATAAAGCACGTAGGACTTGCTAGTGAAATACAACTGAAATGTGATAAGTGTTCATACATGACCACCTTTTGGAACAGTGTTGCAGTAACTGCAGCTGAAGAAAATGGTAGCAAAATCTACGAACACAACAACGAGCGATGCTTGCTTTAGACAAGGAACGCCTTCGGGCTGCAGACAGGGCTGTAAAGAGTCTAGAAATACAAGCAAGAGTAAACAGGAGGAGGAACAAGAGGAAGCTGGAGGAGTTTGGAGAGGATGAAGATAATCCATCCTATGGACCTGGAATGCACTAAAAACTTAATCCAATCTTTGTCGCTCGATTCCCAGAACTTTTATTTTCTCAAACTAAATACATGTTTTCTAAGGATCTTCCAAACATATTTGTTTCAAACTTTCAGTAAATGTTACACAGTACCTTCTGCATAATTTAACACAGCCTTTTTCCAAAAAACTGTATATTTTTGAATATATAAATAAAAAATTGCAAAAAAATGTTGTGAATTTTCATTACAATTGAAAAAATCATCTTTAATAACTGAACTAAAATTTTGTAAAATCCCTGTGTTGAGTTGTAGCCCATATTCCAATAAATAATCTGTAAAAAGTTCAACTTCCTACCTCAAATACTTTGTGAGGAAAAATGTAATTTATAAGCGTTATTTTAACATTGCAAGTATAGGGCGTTCCGGAGCCCCTTAACTTTCAGACGTAGGTAGCCGTGCTAGCTGTGGTGAATTTTCTGGCAACGAGCGAGTTGCGGTTTCGATCTGCATTCTAAGCTTGGCTGTGGATTTTAATTTGTAGTTCCTGATTATAAGTGATAAAACCTCTTGGGATATCCGTGTTACTATATGAACACCTCGCGTGAAACGGCTCTAAAGGGGTGAATTCATATTACACGATTTCCTTGCCCTTTAAAACTGTGGTGTTGTGTACATTCTATGAGAATTATTGTGACCCATGATAAGTTCTGCAACGTACAGAGGAGCAGTCAATTTAACTAACTTTCCTTTATTATTGCTTTTCCTGAGTATTAAAAAAATATAGCATCCATCTCAAATAAAGCGTTAGTGAAACGAAGAAAGATGGAAGGAAGATTGTTTCATCTCATAGATGATGTGGACGGAATAAAACCTTAAAACAGAGAAAAATGTGGCAAGGAATAGGCCATGGGCTTTCTAGAGATACCTACACCTACATCTCCATGTAAATCTACGTCTAGATGATTACTCTGCAGTTCACACTTACGTGTCTGGCAGAGGTTTCTTCTAACCATCTTCAGACTATTTCTCTGCCGTTTCATACTCTGACAGCGCGTGGGAAAATTGAACACTTAAATCATTCTGTACGAGCACAGTTTCTCTTAGTTTATTGCGATAATTATTTCTTCCTATGTAGCTTGGCGACAATAAAATATTTTCACAATAAGAGAAAAAGTTGGTGATCGAAATTTCGTGGAAATATTTCGATACAACGAAACATGCCTTTGTTTTGTAACTGCCATCCCAAATCGATCATCATATTCGCGACACTTTCTCCATTATTTCGCGATAATACGAAATGAGCCGCCCTTCTTTAGACTTTTTCGATGTCCTCCGTCAATCTTATCTGGTAAGGATCCCATATGGCACAGAAATACTCTAACAGAAGACGGAGGACCGTAGTGTAGTCAGTTTTTGGTTTGCCTTCCCCACAACATTATCTGTGTGATCGTTCCAGTTTAAGCTGTTCGTAATTGTAATTCCTGGGTATTCAGTTGAACTGACAACTTTTAAATTTGTGTGATTTATTCTGTACCCTAAATTTGATTTCTTTTTGTACTCATGTGCATGACCTCACACGTTTCCTTTTCAGAGACAATTGCCACTTTTGGCACCATATACAAATCGTGTCTCTTTACAATTCGCTTTGATCTTCTAAAGACTTTACTAGTTGGAAAATGACAGCATCATATACAAACAGAAGAGGGCTGCTAAGAATATCTCAATCGTTTACATAGATGAGAAAAGGGCATATTACACTTCCTTGGGGAACGTCAATTGTCAATTCTGTTTTATTCGATAATTTTCCGTCGATTACTACGTACCGAGACCTTTCTAACAGGATTTTACGAATATAGTAGTACAACTGAAGCGACGCTTCATAGGCACGCAATTTGATTAAAAGTCCCTTGTGAGGAACAGTGTCGAAATCCTTCTGAAAATTTAGATATGTGGAATCAGTCTGAGATTCCATGTCGATAGCACTCATTACATCGTATGAGTAAAGAGCTAGTTGTTTTTCACAGGAACAATATTTTATAAATCGTTGCTGACGGTAAACTAATAGACCGTTACCTTCGAGGTATTTCATAATGTTCGAACTCATTATTTGCCCCAAAAACCTATGAAAGGAACCAATTGGTACACTCCCTGGACCGGAAGACTTGCCTTTGACAAGTGATTTAAACTGCTTCGCCTCACCGAGAACATCCATTTCTAAGTTACTCATGTTGCGAACTGTTATTGATTTGAGTACTGTAATATTCCCTTCGTCTTCTTTGGCGAAGGATTTTCAGAAAACTAAGTGTAATAACCTCGCTATAGTGACGCTGTCATCGGTAATATTACCACTGGTATCGCGCAGTAAAGATATTGATTGTGCTTTGCCGCTGGTGTACCTTACTTACAACCAGAATCCCTTTGGTTTTTCTGTCAGATTTCGAGACAGAGTTTCAATGTGGAAGCCATTAAAAGCATTTCGCATTGAAGTCTCCGCTAACTTTAGAGGTTTAGTAAAACTTCGCCCTCCTGGAGATTTTGTGTTCTTTTAACTTTGGCGTGCTTTCTTCGTTGCTTTTGTAACGGCGTTCTGACCTGTTTTGTGTTCCATGGGGGAGCGGTGCCATCTTCTATTAATTTATTCGGTATTTTTATCTCAATTGCCGCAGGTTCTATTTCCACGACTGTAAGCCACATCTAGTCTACACTTTCACATTAAGGTGGGAAGGCGTGGAGACTGTCTCTTAGGAATGGTCAAGCGAACATATATAATAGATATATTTTGCCTTTACTTTCGGTGGATTCGGATGTTGCGGTGGCCAGTCTCGCTACAACGTTCTTGTTGCCACTAATCCATGTATCTGTCATGATGACCCGTATTTGTTCAGGATTATTTGTTGCTGAGAGGTCAAATATGTTTCCGCAACCATTTATTCTTCGATTATCTCCTGAACTAATTGTTCAAAATAGTTTTCTGAGAAACCATTCAGCACGATTTCGGACCACGCTTTACGCCTATAGTGTCTAGAAAGCCTGCATACTCGGTTCGCTAGACAAAAAATCAAACCAGTCGTATTGATGAGTTTTATTACACTAAGAAAATAAACAATACTTAACTTTGGCAATTACACAGATCTGTCGCTAGCAAAGGGCGACATACAGCATAATCAATCCCAAGTCTGTCCTACACAGAGAGCACAAGAGAAGTAACTGGCGTTGAGTCGCTTACCTTGAAGCCGCTATTGAACTGGACCAGTCGGTCGCAGCGCTTATGTCCTTTTCACATAGGGGCCGCTCTTGTCGCGTTGTCGTCCTGGAAGGGGGTCAGTCAGTGTGCGACTGGCTGACCCCTTCTCACAGCCTTCTCTGCTCTGTCATTCCCGACTGGCGTGCCGGCGCTTGACTTCAGACCGTAACATTGCCTACCACTGACATTACACATATATTTTCGCCAACGCATCGAGGGTATATCAAAATCACTACCAGCTATAGTTGTATGAGTATGGTACCTATTTGAGATGATACTCAAGTCTCCTTTGAACTCTTCAGCAACTGAGTCACCTAATTCGTGGTAGTCGGTAAAGGAACAAATGATTAATTTATTCCTGTTGTCAAGTGTAACCTCTACCCATATTAACTCACAGGAATTATCTACTTCAATTTCGCTACAAGATGCACTGCTTCTAACATCAACAAACACGCCACCACCAACTGTATTTAATTTATATTTTCTGAATACTGTTAGGTCCTTTGCAAAAATTATCTCCGACTTGAACCAGATTTCGGTACGTATACCGATTTGAGCTTCAGTGCTTTCTACTAGCGCGTGGAGCTCTGGTTCTTTCCAACGCAGCTACAGCCATTTACAATTACAATCCGTGGCATTCGTATTAAATTATACATTAATAATACGGGAACCCTAAATTTAGATGAACAGGCAAGGACATAATATCCGTCCACCAAAATCCGAGTCCAGCGCCGCGTTCATTGCACCACCTCGACTATTATAGAAAAATATAAATAGCAATAGCTATTTCATACCCATTTAAACGTCATATTTTGCGCTTTCTCCATATTTTTAACTGTGATTTCAATTCTGGGATGTCCGTTACGTAGATTGTATTAAAGAGAAGCACATGTACGTTTGAATTTATTCATCAAATCCTTAATAACTAAAAATGGATGACCAGTACAAATAAACCTATCACAGTTTTGTTTGAATTTTCATTTATAATGAACCGTCTACAACAATCTTTTGATGGTATGATATTTTACCTATTTTAAGTAATACGTACGAAACAAATCATCGCATAAGATTAATGCTTAACTTACTCTATCAAGAAAAATTAAACAAAAATGAAAACTGAATATTCAACTAGGGAATCCGACAAACAAAATAATTCTTCATATAATGTTGACACATGGATTCCGACGCTGAGCAACTCTTACCAGCATAACGAAAAGAACATACCACTGATACTAACGACTTACATTTATCAGGCTGAGAACTTTTCACGTTACTCTCATACGCCTTGGATAATAGAGAGAACATATAAAAAAATTTCAATCACATTCACATTTTGCATTGTACTTAAGTTGATCACCATTTCAACTGAGAAATTTCAGTCTTCCGTTTGACATTACGCAAGTCTTAAACCCTCATCAATAGTAATGGATTTGTAGTTGATAGGCACTGGATAAAGCGCACTATCTTTCGTGTTGACAGTTAAGTTGTAAATTACAGATAAAACACCGGAAAAACTGTTAGAGACAGCAAATGAAACCTGCAGTGGTGTTTACAGTTAGTACAGTAGGAAATAAATTGATGCTGAACATAACGGTAACAACATTAACTTTAGGTTGAAGAGACAGAACAATACAAACATATTAAATGTAAACAATAATTGGATAGACTATGAAACAAACACAGTTTTGTAAGGATGAACCAAAATGTTTTGCCATTCCTATGTACTCTCAGTCCTTTTCTATGATAACAGATTTTCTTTTTTTGGGGGGGGGGGGGGAGGGGGGGAAATCAAGTGCACATAATACAGACACAACGTTGAAATTAAAGAAAAGAATATCAATTAAAAGCAGTTACTAGCTAACTGTAAAGACAATGTATTCGGGATTGTAACCGCACTATCTGAGCACGCGTATCATTAGGAACCTGGTAATTTTTATATTAACAGCTCTGCTCATGATCATTGAATAAGATTCAGGCTCAACCTACTCTTTCATGAAAAATGAAACAAGAAGTGAAAACAGGGCAATAAATGTCACAAGGAACCGAAACCAATTACGAAAAACAACATAATTAAAAAGGGAAGTAAAATTTACTCCTGAAACAATACGCATTTACAGTTAAAAAACCTATGACTCAGTAAAAATAATGTTAGGGTTGCCAAAATTTTAAAAACAAAGCATCTCTGTCTTATCGCATCAAGGTGTAATCATGTAATGTATGTTAGTGGCAAACAGTGTGCCCAAGATCTGTAATGGAAAGTGCTAAGCTTCTTCCACATTTCTGAGTAAATTTTCGTTATGGAGGGATGGTAACAGTTTTTCAGAGAGAACGAAATGGAAAGTCAGGGGCGTCATCATGGACCTCATATCAGCTAAAAGGATGTGTGTGCGGTGACTCGTGGTGAGATGCGAATAAATTGTGTGAAATTAATTTTGAAATTAACTAGGCCTACAAGTAATTATGTGCTCCCATGAGTGTTAACTTTTAATTATGTTATATTGTTATATTAAAGTGTCATGTCTAATATCATTGTGATATTATCTGTGGATGAACTAACAGGTAACTAAAACGGGGATTTAGTAAGATGTAGAGTAGTTATAAAGCCCACGAAACATTTCCAAAAACCAGTACAGGTAAATGACCAAGGATAATGTCAATGTTTTTTTTATATGTTTATAAATGATCTAGGTGTCCATCCTTGTGTGTCCATCTTCTGTGGAAGAGATGGAACATAAAGGGAATTCGAACAGATGTGCAGAACTATAGACCTCTATCTCTAACGTCGATCAGTTGTAGAATTTTGGAACACGTATTATGTTCGAGTATAAAGACTTTTCTGGAGACTAGAAATCTACTCTGTAGGAATTAGGATGGGTTTCGAAAAAGACGATCGTGTGAAACCCAGTTAGCGCTATTCGTCCATGAGACTAGGAGGGCGATAGACACGGGTTCCCAGGTAGATGACGTGTTTCTTGACTTCAGCAAGGCGTTCGATACAGTTCTCCACAGTCGTTTAATGAACAAAGTAAGAGCATATGGACTATGAGACCAATTGTGTGATTGGATTGAAGAGATCCTAGATAACAGAACGCAGCATGTCATTCTCAATGGAGAGAAGTCTCCCGAAGTAAGAGTGATTTCAGGTATGCCGCATGGGAGTGTCGTAGGACCGTTGCTATTCACAATATACATAAATGACCTTGTGGATAATATCGGAAGTTCACTGAGGGTTTTTGCGGATGATGCTGTAGTATATCGAGAGGTTGTAACAATGGAAAATTGCACTGAAATTCAGGAGGATCTGCAACGAATTGACGCATGGTACAGGGAATGGCAATTGAATCTCAATGTAGACAAGTGTAATGTGCTGCGAATACATAGAAAGAAAGATCCTTTATAATTTAGCTACAGCATAGCAGGTCAGCAACTGGAAGCAGTTAATTCCACAAATTATCTGAGAGTAGGCATTAGGAGTGATTTAAAATGGAACGACCATATAAAATTAATCGTTGGTAAAGCAGATGCCAGACAAATTCGTTGGAAGAATCCTAAGGAAATGCAGTCCGAAAACAAAGGAAGTAGGTTACAGTACACTTGTTCGCCCACTGCTTGAATATTGCTCATCAGTGTGGGATCCGTACCAGATAGGGTTGATAGAAGAGACAGAGAGGATCCAAGGGGGATCAGCGCGCTTCGTTACAGGATCATTTAGTAATGGCGAAAGCGTTACTGAGATGATAGATAAACTGCAGGAGAGACGCTCAGTAGCTCGGTACAGGCTTTTGTTGAAGTTTCGAGAACATACCTTCACCGAGGAGTCAAGCGGTATATTGCTCCCTCCTACGTATATCTCGCGAAGAGATCATGAGGATAAAATGAGATTAGAGCCCACACAGAGGCATACTGTCAATCTATCTTTCCACGAACAATACGAGACTGGAATAGAAGGGAGACCCGATAAACAAAGTACCCTCTGCCACACGCCATCAGGTGGCTTGCGGAGTATGGATGTAGATGTAGATCCTCGATGTAACACCGTAAGAACAAGTTGCAAGGCGTCAAGTGTTGCCCCTTCGAGCACCGCACGCTGAACGGTCGCAATACGACCTGTCCAGTGACCCGGCAACGTCCACTCAGGTAATCTCGTAGACAATTTTGGAAATTTGGAGGGAAACCATCTTGTTGAAAGATTTGCAAATTCCAGCACACAAAATGCTTTCTGTGCCTGGTACGCTGTCATTTTCAGCAACTACGGTCGGTGGTACCCCTGTCGGCGGTTTTATGCACATTAAACAACAAAAAAAGAAAAAAAATCAGATTTTGTCTTGTTTGTTACGTTATGTTCAGGTAATTGCTTATATCAGTTTTTAAGTTTTTGTAAGTACCCTGTATAGCTTGAAGATGTACTGGAAAATTAGGAACGAGTTTTGTTGATGACGTGCGTGGTTGGAGAGCAAATGACAGAATACCGACGGCCGTTAGTAACGGTGGAATGAAATGTAGCATGTGTCGACGTCGTCATTCTTTGTAAGGGTAGGAGGCCGCCACCATGGAGCGCCAGAAATCTAATAACGGCTGGCGTAGTCGCAGCGGCCTACGGAAGGTTAGCGGCGGCGCGACCGCTGCCAGACAGTTGCTTAATGCAATTGGCGCGCCGGCTGTAGCGCTCTGCTGAGCCCATTGCGCTCGCTCTTTGAAGCCAGCCACTGCGAGTGCTCTCGCCCTGTCACTATCCGCGCACTCTGCGCTCCGCCTCGGATCAAAAACGTGCGGATTACCGCAACCATTTTCTCTGCTTAATGCATCGGCCACCTGCACAAATGTAATTCTGTTCGTAAAAGCTTGTAAAGGAATTGGGGTACGGAAGAAGCACGAATGGTCTTATACACGATTAAAAATCCACGAAGAGTGCTTATGCACTTCCGAAACGGTGCAAGGTGCACAAATCTGTCTGAGATAAAGAAAATCTTTTTCAGTTAGCTGTAAAAAGGCCAACTGAAGTCAATGCGACACTTACGACAAAGGTAAACAAAGTACACGTTTAAGGAATATCAGACGATGTATGCGACATTGGTTTAGTGCTCTTGTCAAACAGAACTAAGCAAGCCATTTGCAATAGATAGAAATTTTCAGAACATGGCCATTAAAATTGTAGCTGCACTCAACGAAGGTCAAATCGCGTGGGGTGTAGGACATTACATGCTCTGATAGTAATATGATGAATATTTCAAGCGTAACAGTATATGTACGTGGGAGTATTCCGCTTACGCTCTGTATGCGGGGTATTAACTAATATGTGGGAAACCTCTGGGAACTGATAGAGGGTTTAAAAATAAGCAGAAAAGTTCATAAAATAGATCCGGTCAGAGCTTTTATTTTATTAGATATAGACACTTTTTTTGTTGTTACGTGTAGTTTCATTTTTGCCTTTTTGTTTACAAAATTTCAATTTGGTTCAACAGGTACTTTTTTTCTATTCAAATATTACTGGTTTTGAGAAGTGTTAAGTCAAAGCGTTGTTATGTTTATCTTACAAGGAGACCAAGAATGGTTCAAATGGCTCTGTGCACTATGGGACTTAACTGCTGAGGTCATCAGTCCCCTAGACCTTAGAACTACTTAAACCTAACTAACCTAAGGACATCACACACATCCATGCCCGAGGCAGGATTCGAACCGGCGACCTTAGCAGTCGTGCGGTTCCAGACTTTAGCGCCTAGAACCGCCCGGTCACTCTGGCCGGCTCAAGGAGACCATCAGATCTGTTAATCACAGATTTTGATGAGTCTCAGGTACGTCGCAGAGGGACCTTTGCTGAGTACCTGGCTAGTGGGTTTTCATCCAACGACCCCTAGGTTCCGAGAAAATCGGTGTTGAAGTTTTCTGCGTACGACCTACACCTGTAACATTAATTACGTTGCGGCCAACGAGCGGAGTGGAGTGACTGAATTTCGCGGCTACTACATTGCTGGTCCGAGTTCAAATCATGCTCATGCAATTTAGTTTCCCAGTTTCAGAACATTATTAAATAGGCAATATCACACAAAATTATTCGTAAATAGTCTTTTTCACCGTAGTAATTCAATTAATAAATCAATCGTTACAGCAAACTTTCTTGAACTGTGCATTCCATTTGTAGCTCGTAGTTATAACCTCATATACTTTGACGAAGTTCCCTATGTGCGTTTTCTAGACCTGACCTCACCTCTTGTTATCCCTTCTCCCTCATGCACCGTTGCAGATTTCCCAGGCCCTGTAAATCGGCATCTGGCATTTGTCATCAGCATCAGTTGTTCCTAACGCATTGTCAGTGCAGTCTGTGTTAGAAGATTAAAGTGAAATGAAAGAAGCAAGCGTTTCTACAGAAGGACAGTCATAAGAAGAGTGATCAAAAGTAGAGGAGTGTGATGAGCAATCGAAGGGAAAACTCGTTAAAATCTCATATACACCGAAAGATTTCTTCACTATTTGAACCTTCTTGCAAATACACCTCCACGTACGATTCCTGGTAATTCCAGTGTAACAGGGGATGCGATATCCAACGATATACACGATCTGTTGACCGAATGGAGAATAATCATTGTGGATGATTTATTACATGTGATTTATTCTGTAACAAACGGAATAAAAATTTAAAGAAAGTTTGCTGTAATGACTGATTTATTAACGAAATTACTAAGGCAAAAATAACTGTTTTTGAATAATTTTACATGACATATACTATTTAATAATATTCTCTACGATGAAATTGAAAAAAAAGTGGTATATGGGCGAAAGTTGAACCACACCACCAGTATGGTAGCCTTGAACGATACCTGTTGCCTTTCGCTCTCTGGTCAGAACGTGAGTAACGTTACAAATAGGAAACATACGTATAAAACTTCAACGTCGAGTTTCTCCGGACCTAAAGTCCGTTGCATGAAGAACCACTAGCCAGCTACTCAGGACCAATCCCTCTATAACACACCTACGACTCATCAGAATCCATGATTAATACGTCTGATCATCCCCTTAGTAGTTGCCAAGGTACTTGTAAATAAACAAATAATTTTAGTGTTGAGAACACGATCACTAGTGGACGCTTAGTATACAGTTGTGAATGAACTAGTGTTTAATGTGTACACAACATTCTTCCTCCCCTAGAAATCGAATGCCCTATATCCGAGACGGCCCCACTAAAGAAGCATGCGTTAGCAAATTCAGATGGAGAATGACGTGTTGTCCCTGACTTCCAGTCACGGCCATGACACCTGCTCTACCTCATATTTTAATGAACCAGTGTGTACTGTAAACCTCTGGATGAAATGTACTCTAATTAACACGTGTCAGGCGTGCAACTGATGTATGGACCTGCATATTGCAATGCATCTGAAGCCTGATGTGTGTATGCTAGAAGACTGACGAATAGACATCTACCGAACAATTAAACCCTTCAAAGCATATGTGACAAGTCTTGTGGAGACAGATCCTTCTTAGAAAAGGTCTTTTAACTACGGAAGACCAAACAGTGTTAGAACACTAAGATTTAGAAGATCGAGTACTTCATCATAATGAGGACAATAATCGCAGCAGCACCAGAGAAATAGCAGAAACTGTGAATGTGAGTCATATGACAATGTGGAAAGTGTTGAGAGTAACTTCTTTATCCATACCATCTTTGAGAATGAAAGATCTTATTGAAACAGATCTTCAGTCTACAAAATCTTTCTGTACTTTGTTACTGCGGGTCAGATCAGGAGCAACACATTGTCAAGTAGTGGTGCAAAGAGTGTTCTGGTGCAATTAGTTTGTCCGGGTTGCATTCATACAGGAGCAAGCGTACATTCAAAGGCAAATTATTCCCCTCACCCTCTGTTTAAGCTATTGTTTGCTAATTGACTTACAACCCCCTGAGGGTTGATTTATGACACCCTGTGGATAATCCATCCTTCTGAAAAACCGCCACCCTTGCCTCTTACCCTCCCCTAAGCCTGTTGTTCTGCTAAGTGGCTTCTCAAGTAACCTCCACCCCTCCTCACCTTAGGAATATCTTAGCCTTCTCTCCTTTTAAGTTATTTCCTTCCCCCAGCCCTTACCCTCTGCTGGCCTATAGTTCTGCACTCACTTGCCCTGTGGAAAATCCCCAACCCTCCACTCCCCGTCGCCAATACAGTCATACTTTTGATATCAAAGCAATTGACAAATTAATTCAGTTGATCTATTAATTTTCCCTGCCCCTCTGAGAAATTCCCCAGCCCCTCCCCTTCCCATGGCGACTTGCAATCTCTCCTCATCCGCAAATTGGCGGAAAAAACGGACTCTGTGCTGGGAAGAAAGGAATTCATGATATGAAATTCAAATCAACATCAATTATGTAGCATAGGATATACTGTTTACCTATTAAATTAAGTTTGCAGGGCTTGGATCTCCTTATTTCGAGTGAAAAGCTCACCATTCTCTGCTGTTGAGAGGTGCAAGTGTTGTAAAATACTTTTACTATCGACCTATTTACAATAATTAAACTCGCAAATAGATAGTTTTCTCCTATCATGTATACAACATCTCCACAAACTTGGAATCATCAACATAAAACTCTCTTCATACTGTAAGCAACATATCTGGCAAAATAGGGCTATTTTTGACAGTAAACCATACATATCGCCAAAAAGCCATAGTTAAAACATCATAGGTACCTAAAACATCACCGCACTAAGAATATCTGACAACAAACCTTCCGATCTTGTCCACTGTCTCCCAGGCTGCACCACAATCCCCTCCACCACTGTGCTGGTGACTGCACCAAACTGCAGAGAAACAGTTGTGCCATGCACCTTGATTGCACTGGCAATTTAGCATCAGAGTCTTGGTATTTGAAGGGATGCTGTACCAGACACTTAGAGACTGTCAATCAATTTTGAAAATATGGACTATCATTACGGGTACTGAGCAATTCAGCTACCCAGATGGTGCTACCGAAAACAGTAGATACAAGAAACATCTTTAGTGGCTGCTCAGCAGGTAGGTCAAATCTGTGGCTCAAATGGCTCTAGGCACTATGGAACTTACTATCTGAGGTCATCAGTTCCCTAGACTTAGAACTGCTTAAACCTAACTAACCTAAGGACATCACACACATCCATGCCCGAGGTAGGATTCGAACCTGCGACCGTAGAAGCAGTGCGGTTCCAGACTGAAGCACCTAGAACCACTGAGCCACAGCAAATCTGTGTCCGTGGTCCCCATTGTTTGCAGTGGTGTCCTCTGATATTCAGTTCCAGGGAACTTCTGTTGAAACACATTTTCTCTCTTTCTGTCTCTCTCTCTGCCTCTCTCTTGAGTGGTTAGTTCCAGACCAGCAAGCATCTGCTATGTGCCACTGGAAACCACACAAACCCTTTTCTAGTCCAGAACAAAGTAGCAGATACCTGGTGAACTCCCAGCCTTCTTCATAATGCTGAGCTGCATATGTCTTGGAAATAGTCCATTTGCGCTAAGCCCTCTCTATCAAACTGACTGGACAGTTTTTAATTGTTTCCTATCGGTAAATACTAGGATTGGCATATCTGCTGGGAAATTCTGGGCTATCCAGGATTCAATCTCTCAATTGCCTGCTTGCCACACCCTCCACTTCCCCCTTGTAGATTTTCCTTACCTCATCTTGGTGTATACGGGCACAGTTAGGTCATTTCATGGGAAATCCGTTATGTTGATAGTAGCTGAAAACGGTAGTGAGAATTTCAACTTTCAGCTCAATTACACTATGTCATTAAACAACTTTCAGGAGACAGGGCAGAGGTTTGACTGGATTGTGCTTTTAATACCACTGACAGAAACAAAAAAACCAATCAATCAGAAGTTTGATGTCAGGATTGGAAATGGTTCTGCATAAAATGGTAGTTGTAATTTCAAATTTCGGTGGGTATTTATGCCGTCATGGTTATACAATTCCCAACCACCTAAAGGCCTGCTAAGTGTATTGTTTAAAACACCACAGAATTCCCAAGTCGGTTCTCTCTGCTATACCGAGAAGAAGACTAAGGGGAAGACGCCAATCGAGTTACAGGGTAGTAACAACAAAAATCCACATTTATTATTTATTTAAACAAATACCACCCCACCTTTCCCTTCCAAGACAGAGTCCACTGGGATGTAGTGATAAGTCCTCAACACCACACATGGCACATGGCACATGTCACCACCTGAATGGAGCACTTTCTAAGCACATACACTTAAACGACGATCCA
Source organism: Schistocerca serialis cubense (assembly GCF_023864345.2). NCBI lineage: Eukaryota > Metazoa > Arthropoda > Insecta > Orthoptera > Acrididae > Schistocerca > Schistocerca serialis. The sequence goes on from NC_064640.1 coordinate 122,423,788, forward strand.
TTCCATAGTAGTTGTCATGTTTAGAAGTCAGAGACCGTGAAAACTTTCTCATGGCATTGCAGGTGATTCACTTTGTGTGCCCATCTCAAACCACCCACATGCCAGCTGTGCTGTAATCTCAGAGGCTGGAGAGATTGTCACCATGACTGACAAGCAGTCAACTGATCAAGTTACTTGCGTGGAGGGGAATACACATCCATCACAAACACTCATTACATTGAATTTTCTTAAGTTTCCAAATAAAAATCGGGGAATACTCTCAACACACGTAATCACAAGGGCTGCCCAAGGGACAGCTCATTTCGAAACAGAGGACACAGTGCTGCTATGGTCATGATTCGTTTGTCGCGGTAGTAATCATCAAAGGTGTTGGTCACATCCTTCAATCTACGACTTTATCCTATGTTTGCAAGAATATTTTATGACTCCCATCGACATAGAGGGAGATGATCAATTGTAACAAAATCTTACCGAATTTGTAAAGTGTTTCATTTGTTTCATTTGATATTGGCAGTGTAACAGGGTGCACGATTTTCCATATATATATATATATATATATATATATATATATATATATATATATATATATATATATATATATAGCACTCACAGAACAAAATAGGTGGTGGTTTAACAGTGATAGAGAAGTTGAGAACCATTGTGCAATGTCACTGGATAACATCATGAGACCAAAGCAATGAGCAAAAATAGATAGAAAATATGCAAAACTGAGGAAAATACAACAGAATTTGGAGAAATGAGGGTACTTATATGTTTGCCTGATTGTACGAAAATCACTCATATGGTATTCTGCAGAATACCCCTGTGTTATTCTCAGTTCAGATACACCATGAACCCTGTTACACTGTCCACATCACATGACACAAATACTGTTTCGTAGTGAGAAAATAGCCAACAACAGAGAGGAGGTTCAAAAACTACATTCCTTGACTGAAACAGTATTCTCGCATTCCTAGCATAAAGTCGGAGATTGAAAGATCACACCAGCACCTTTGATGATTACCACCATATCGTAGCAGTACTCTATCCTCTACTTCTAAATGTGCTGCATCTTCGTTGAATCTATTGGCTAAGGAGCCTGAGCAAAACTCTAGATGGTGTCTTTCGATGCACCACATAACTCTTCCTCTGTCTTTGACCATCCCTCCCTACAACAATTTCTCCAATTAAGTTTGGAACTGACCAGATTTAGGAGGATACTATACCCACTCCATTCTACATGTCATGAAAGAACAGAACAAGCTGAGTTCCACGTAATCATTATTCACTACTAGCCATTAAAATTGCTACACTACGAAGATGACTTGCTACAGACGTGAAATTTAACCGACAGGAAGACGATGCAGTGATATGCGAATGATTAGCTTTTCCGAGCATTCACACAAGGTTGGCGCTGGTGGCGACACCTACAACATGCTTACATGAGGAAAGTTTCCAACAGATTTCTCGTACACAAACAGCAGTCGACCGGCGTTGCCTGGTGAAACATTGTTGTGATGCCTCGTGTAAGGAGCAGAAATGCGTACCATCACGTTTCTGACTTTGATAAAGGTCTAATTGTAGGTTGCGGTTTATCGTATCGCGACACTGCTGCTCGTGTTGGTCGAGATCCAATGACTGTTAGCAGAATATGGAATTGGTGGGTTCAGGAGGGTAATATGTAACACCGTGCTGGGTCACAATGGTCTCGTATCACTAGCAGTCGAGATGACAGGCATCTTATCCACATGGCTGTAATGGATCGTGCAGCCACGACTCGATCCCTGAGTCAACAGATGGGGACATTTGCAAGACAACAACCATCTGCACGGACAGTTCGACGACGTTTGCAGCAGCATGGACTATCAGCTCGGAGACCACAGCTGCGATTACGCTTGATGCTGTATCACAGACAGGAGTGCCTTCGATGGTGTACTCAACAACGAATCTGGGTGCGGGAATGGCAAAACGTCATTTTTTCGGATAAATCCAGGTTCTGTTTGCAGCATAATGATGGTCGCATCCGTGTTTGGCGACATCATGGTGAACGCACATTGGAAGCGTGTATTCGTCGTCGCTGTACTGGCGTATCACCCGACGTGATGGTATGGGGTGCCATTGGTTACACATCTCCGCCACCCCTTTTTCGCATTGACGGCACTTCGAACAGTGGACATTACATTTCAGATGTGTTACGACCCGTGGCTCTACCCTTCATTCAATCCCTGCGAAACCCTACATTTCAGCAGGATAATGCACGACCGCATGTTGCAGGTCCTGTACGGGCCTTTCTGGATACAGAAAATGTTCGACTGCTGCCCTGGCCAGCACATTCTCCAGATCTCTCACCAATTGAAAACGCTGGTCAATGGTGGCCGAGCAGCTAGCTCGTCACAATGCGCCAATCACTACTCTTGATGAACTGTGGTATCGTGTTGAAGCTGCATGGGCAGCTGTACCTGTACACGCCATCTAAGCTCTGTTTGACTCAATGCCCAGGCGTATCAAGGCCATTATTACGGCCAGAGGTGGTTGTTCTGAGTACTGATTTCTCAGGATCTATGCACCCATGTTGCGTGAAAATGTAATAACATGTCAGTTCTATTACAATATATTTGTCCAATCAATGCCCGTTTATCATCTGCATTTTAATGGCCAATAGGGTACTTTGATATTTTTGTTTTAGAAAGAGTATAACAAATGTTCCAAATTTGTACAGCTGACCGACATTAGTGGCATACACTGGTTTCCTCATTTCTATACTGTAACTGCCGATCTGCGAAGTCTGATCCATACCAGTCTTACTCATGTCTCCTATGCAATTACACATGAACTCTCTAGATGCATGTATGCTGAGAAGATTAGCACTCGTTATTGGCGTACAGTAGGTTTGAGCCTCATAAATTTGAGAATGTCGTGGTGATATAAAAGATGATTAAGAAGAAGAATAAGAAATGTATGATTTATATATGATGGATCTCCAGATAGAAGGAGTTTAAAACATTTTATGTAAATCATTTGTGCTGTCAATTCTGTAATACTGTTGTAGTGTTTGGATTGCATACCAAGTAGATAATGGAAAGAGAGAAATGATTATAGAACATAAAGACACTCTCCTAAGACTACACAATTCTCCACTTAAACATGCTATAATATTGAAGCAGTGTAGTTTCCGATATATCAGTCACATGGAGTGTAATGCTGTTAATACTCCAATGCAGGAAATATATCTTCAACACCTGATATATATTCGTCCTGCCAGTTTTCCATTCCATTCACTATTGTGATAAAGTTTAAGATGGTAAAACTACTACTTTCTACACAAAAGGAAAAATAACATAGATTCTTTGTGATACATGCACTATGTAGCTTACCAGAGATGTATAGCGCCAACTGTTCACATCTGATTATGGTTCAGAAATTACGCTATGCTCACATCAGTCCTATAAAATGATCGTCAGCTACGGAAAATGAATGAAACCACGACATCTTATGAGGAAATAGACAAATGCATAACACTGCTGTTTGACATGTGAAATCACACCCCATGTAGCACTAACTCCATGAACAGGACACCTCTTCCACACACAACATCTGTCATGCAATTGCATACACAGGGGTTGCATTACTTCACAAGCCCCTGTCACTGACTTAGAATCGTTGCAGTTATGAAACAAAAGACACGATTTATGTCCAAGATGTGGCAGGGAAATGGAGTACTTTGCATACATCTTCGCTCATCTAGAGGAGGATGTCGAAGTGAAGATCACTTATCACACAGGCATTGGATGTCCTCAGCTGACTGTTGTATGGAGAGGTTTGCTGTTAATGATTGCAGGTAGATAACCCTGTGTCACACATAGAACATGAAATTCTGTGCGATTCGAACACAGGTTATACCACATAGCTGATACAACCAGAGAGAACAGCGGAAAAAAAGGTTAAATATGTGATAAATGGCCTGTTACGACATCTCCCTCTCTCTAGAATGCATCAGAACTCTACTATTAAATCATATCTCTGCTACAACTCCTCTCAGTTGATATTTACTTTCTATCACCTACACTCCTGGAAATTGAAATAAGAACACCGTGAATTCATTGTCCCAGGAAGGGGAAACTTTATTGACACATTCCTGGGGTCAGATACATCACATGATCACACTGACAGAACCACAGGCACATAGACACAGGCAACAGAGCATGCACAATGTCGGCACTAGTACAGTGTATATCCACCTTTCGCAGCAATGCAGGCTGCTATTCTCCCATGGAGACGATCGTAGAGATGCTGGATGTAGTCCTGCGGAACGGCTTGCCATGCCATTTCCACCTGGCGCCTCAGTTGGACCAGCGTTCGTGCTGGACGTGCAGACCGCGTGAGACGACGCTTCATCCAGTCCCAAACATGCTCAATGGGGGACAGATCCGGAGATCTTGCTGGGCAGGGTAGTTGACTTACACCTTCTAGAGCACGTTGGGTGGCACGGGATACATGCGGACGTACAGTGTCCTGTTGGAACAGCAAGTTCCCTTGCCGGTCTAGGAATGGTAGAACGATGGGTTCGATGACGGTTTGGATGTACCGTGCACTATTCAGTGTCCCCTCGACGATCACCAGTGGTGTACGGCCAGTGTAGGAGATCGCTCCCCACACCATGATGCCGGGTGTTGGCCCTGTGTGCCTCGGTCCTATGCAGTCCTGATTGTGGCGCTCACCTGCGCGGCGCCAAACACGCATACGAGCATCATTGGCACCAAGGCAGAAGCGACTCTCATCGCTGAAGACGACACGTCTCCATTCGTCCCTCCATTCACGCCTGTCGCGACACCACTGGAGGCGGGCTGCACGATGTTGGGGCGTGAGCGGAAGACGGCCTAACGGTGTGCGGGACCGTAGCCCAGCTTCATGGAGACGGTTGCGAATGGTCCTCGCCGATACCCCAGGAGCAACAGTGTCCCTAATTTGCTGGGAAGTGGCGGTGCGGTCCCCTACGGCACTGCGTAGGATCCTACGGTCTTGGCGTGCATCCGTGCGTCGCTGCGGTCCGGTCCCAGGTCGACGGGCACGTGCACCTTCCGCCGACCACTGGCGACAACATCGATGTACTGTGGAGACCTCACGCCCCACGTGTTGAGCAATTCGGCGGTGCGTCCACCCGGCCTCCCGCATGCCCACTATACGCCCTCGCTCAAAGTCCGTCAACTGCACATACGGTTCACGTCCACGCTGTCGCGGCATGCTACCAGTGTTAAAGACTGCGATGGAGCTCCGTATGCCACGGCAAACTGGCTGACACTGACGGCGGCGGTGCACAAATGCTGCGCAGCTAGCGCCATTCGACGGCCAACACCGCGGTTCCTGGTGTGTCCGCTGTGCCGTGCGTGTGATCATTGCTTGTACAGCCCTCTCGCAGTGTCCGGAGCAAGTATGGTGGGTCTGACACACCGGTGTCAATGTGTTCTTTTTTCCATTTCCAGGAGTGTAGTAACATAGATCAATGCCAATTTAGAGGCAGATGGTTCTCTTTCCTAGGAAAGAATCCAAGACAGCAGTGAGCTTGCATGTATTCCTATTACCTCAGTAGACCTACATCAGGATGTTGTTCGACCCATGGAGCAACTGTTCTGAAACGTATTTGTTAGCTGACACAGCATGGTTGGGATTGGTAGAGAGTACAGAGAAGCATATTGTAAATACTGTTTGTTAGAGTTTAAACCACTTAAATATTCTTACTCAGGGTCAAACACGCGATCCATTCAGTAACTGTATATCGCAGTCCCCAAGCTGGTAACACAATTCTCTTAAGTTAAGGAGGGCAATAAGTTTATCGTAGTCATATGTCTAGACACTTTATAAAAATCTATAAGGTGGTGCTAATAGCTTTAGGGTCACAAGTGGGTCTGTGATACGAAATATATAAATTTATTACTCTACCTTTGGTGGACACCCACTTTAAATAATATATTCCAGCCGTCTTATCATTGTCCATAAAAAAATTACTGTTCCCCTGGTTCACAATGTCAACCTTTTATCACATTACCCTTTCTGTCACACACTCGTTCCCACGTGCAAGAATTTTCCTGCACCAAGCAGAGAAGCCGGTGACTGTGGCCGAGAGGTTCTAGGCGCTTCAGTCTGGAACCACGCAGCTGCTATGCTCGCAGGTTCGAATCCTGCCTCGGGGAATGGATGTGTGTGATGTCCTTAGGTTAGTTAGGTTTACGTAGTTCTAAGTTATAGGGGACTGATGACTTCGGATGTGAAGTCCCATACCATTTTTTGTTGAATGAAATTAATAATCTAATGGGTACAGAATGTGGATTGACAGTAAATCGAAGAAAGATGGAAGTAATGATAAATAGCAGAAATGATAACAGCGAGAAACTTAACATTAGGATTGATGATCACGAAGTAGATGAAGTTAAGGAATTCTGTTACCTAGGCAGTAAAATAACCAATGACGTACGGAGCAAGAAGTACATCAAAAGCAGAGTAGCAACGGCAAAATGGGCATTCCTGGCCAAGAGAAGTCCACTAGTATCAAACGTAGGCCTTAATTTGAGGAAGAAATTTCTGAGGATGTACGTCTGGAGTACAGAATTGTATGGTAGTGAAACGTGGACTGTGGGAAAACCGGATCAGAAGAGAATGGAAACATTTGAGATGTGGTGATACAGACGCAGGTTGAAAGTTATTAGACTGATAAGGTAAGGAATGAGGAGGTTCTGCACAGAATCGGAGAGGAACGGAATAGGTGACAGGACAGGATGACAGGAAATCTGTTAAGACATGAGGGAATGATTTCCATTGTACTAGGTGGAGCTGTAGAGGGCAAAAACTGTACATGAAGAAATTGGAATACATCTCGCAAATAATTGAGGACGTATGTTGCAAGTGTTACTCTGAGATGAAGAGGTTGACACAGGAGAGGAATTCGTGGCGGGCCGCATCAAACGAGTCAGAAGACTGATGACCCTCCCTCTCCCCCCAAAGAAAAGGTTCGATCATCACGCAAGTGTCACGGAGATGTTCCGGGAGCACATATGGGAGTCGCTGAAGGGAAGGCTAGTTCTTTTCGTAGAACACTACTGAGAAAATTTAGAGAATCGGAATTTGAAGCCGACTGTGGAACGATCCTACTGCCGATAACATACATTTCGTGTAAGGATCTCAAACATAAAATAAGAAAAATTAGGGCTGGTGCAGAGGTACATGGACCGTCTTTTTTCCTCGCTCTATTTGTGAGTGGAACAGGAAATGAAATGTTTAGTAGTAGTACAGGGTACTCGCCTCCACGCAACGTACGGTGGCTTATGTAGTGTGTATGTAGGCGTAGATGACTGAGGTATCCTGACCTTCCTCGATACAGATGGTATTCGACTGTTCCCTTTGTTGTGGATTGGCAGGAGAGCCAACCCAGGAATACTAGAGGAAGCCGAAAGGCATGCGTTTTAGCTCACGCAGGCTGGCGTGAGGTCTGGAACAGGAAAGGGAAATTAGGCTTTAGAAAAACGGACGTAGCTGGTGGAATACTTAACTTTAATCCATTAATGGTGAACGTCGGTCTGACGGTACATGAATTACAAGATCAATAGCAACTGATAATGGCGCCTTGCTAGGTCGTAGCAATTGACGTAGCTGAAGGCTATGCTAACTATCGTCTCGGCAAATGAGAGCGTATTTTGCCAGTGAACCATCGCTAGCAAAGTCGGTTGTACAACTGGGGCGAGTGCTAGGAAGTCTCTCTAGACCTGCCGTGTGGCGGCACTCGGTCTGCAATCACTGATAGTGGCGACACGCGGGTCCGATGTATACTAACGGACCGCGGCCGATTTAAAGGCTACCACCTAGCAAGTGTGGTGTCTGGCGGTGACACCACACCCTTGGCCAGCACAATTCCAGGACTCTAATAGACTGATATCTGCCAACGGACGGTCGGGAGATTAGAACGCCACCACTCGTCAGCCACTGTGTTGCTGACCTCTGGCATAGTGATGAAGCCGCATGAAATGACGTACGATACATCTGTTATCCAAGCTCAGTACGATTTGCTGTAATGAGGCATATCAGTAACGTTTCTTCCAAAGCTCCGTCAGTGGGTGGTATTGTATACACTCCACGCGCTATACTACACACTATACAGTGGATTGTGAAGTACAGTTGATGATGTAAAATGATTAACACATAAGCATGCTGTCTAGTTCAAAAGAAGAGAAATTATTTATAATGATTACTATGAGTGAAAGTAGTCGTTTCTGAAATGACTGTGTTTGAGAGAATGTAGCAATTACTGCGTGCGTCTGGGAGTGGAGAAAGTTGGAAGAATAGAAGAGTAAGAAATTAAAAAACAAACATCGAAGTTTTACGCAGCAGGTGAGGCAGCAGACACCACACAGAAATGGCAGTCATGAGGTATGCTATTTGTTTAACAAATGTTTCGTTCGTTGAAAGATCAGCAACGCTAGGCAAACAATGAATACACTTGTTGTGGCTGGGATTTGAATACACTTGTTGTAGCTGGGATTCACAGTCATAAAACACTTTTCGAAGGACACCAGCGACTGTTACAAGTCAGCAAGATGAGCTAAAAAGCAGCACTTGATAATGGCCTAAGGCCGAAATTGCAATAGTGTGTAATAAAAACTTACAGCAGTTACTGGCGTAAAGATGATTTCCTTCAAAAAATATTAATAATTACTTTAATTATCCAGGATGATTAACTGGTATACCAACATTTTATGGTGAATACCCGAGAGGCGAAGGGACGTAGCCATGGAACGGCACGTCAACTCCGCATTCATTGTATTTCCCAAGAATCTTATAATTATTTAATACACAGATGTGAATAAGAACACACCCAAAACACGAAACTCAGTCTTAGTGACGCTTTATTTGCTTTGCAATCAACTAAGTACAGACTTTGCTGGCTGGTTCTTCAAGACCATCAACCCATTCTGTCGGGTTCTCAGGTAACCAAATCGTCCATTCTTATCCTGACACTGCTGATTATAATCTTTTGCAGACTGAGGTAAAATTTGAGAAGCAAACAATCTCGAACCTTTCTGTAAATGTCGGTCGCCCATGAGGGAAATCGAGAAATATGCTTTCACACTGTGTGACCGTGTTATTAAAATGCATCTAGGCTTACTCCACCCGAAATCCTCTGTTCGTGGCGGAAATGTGCGTCCAGATGTCGAATTACAACTTTTATTACTGAAAGAAAGCTATGTCATCTAAGTTTAATACATTCTTCATTGCTTTTATGTCACCGAACAAACTAAAATCTCTGGCTGAGTGTCAAGCGACCCACCACGTTAGATGGTCGCGTAAGCATTGGCGCTGGCGTGCCAAATAACTACCAGGTACTTACCGTTTCAAGTCAGCTAGCAATAGCAATCGTAAACTCAGAGTGTTCGTCGTTAATCTACTCTGACGAACATCACGTTTATGAGACGTTTATCTGTTTCCTTTCCGATATGTGCTGTGTTCCTAGCTCCCACTACAGAAACGGCAGTCTTTATGTTGGAAAACATCATAGATTATGTTCGGTTATCTTGACCTTTATGAACTGAGAGCAGTAGCTGCTACCCGATGGAAGTCGTAACGTCTAAAATCAAGCCATTCCTTCAATAAACTCCTGGAGTCTTACTCCATATAACGCTGTATCTGGTTTTATCGCGTTCGTAACGTCTGGCGCTGAAGTACAGAAGAAACTGTTTCTTGCGTGGTTTCTGTTCGCTACACTTGGAGTCCATTTCATAAGTTTGAATACTATCTGACTGACTCACCAATTTTCTCAAATAGTCGAGACGAATGAGCTGTGATCTACCACTGAAACATTACATTGGAAACTATCCCAGGCCATATACAGGGTGGTCCATTGATCGTGACTGGGCCAAATATCTCACGAAATAAGCGTGAAACTAAAAAAAACCACAAAGAACGAAACTTGTCTAGCTTAAAGGGGGAAACCAGATGGTGCTATGGTTGGCCCGCTAGATGGCGCTGCTATAGGTCAAACGGATATCAACTGCGTTTTTTAAAATAGAAACCCCCATTTTTATTACATATTCGTGTAGTACGTCAAGAAATATGAATGTTTTAGTTGGACCACATTTTTCGCTTTGTGATAGATGGCACTGTAATAGTCACAAACATATGGCTCCCAATTTTAGACGAATAGTTGGTAACAGACAGGTTTTGTAAATTAAAATACAGAACGTAGATACGTTTGAACATTTTATTTCGGTTGTTCCAATGTGATACATGTACCTTTGTGAACTTATCATTTCTGAGAACGCATGCTGTTACAGCGTGATTACCTGTAAATACCACATTAATGCAATAAATGCTCAAAATGATGTCCGTCAGCCTCAATGCATTTGGCAATACGTGTAACGACATTCCTCTCAACAGCGAGTAGTTCGCCTTCCGTAATGCTCGCACAAGCATTGACAATGCGCTGACGCATGTTGTCAGGCGTTGTCGGTGGATGGCTCTAAGCAGTATGGGACTTAACATCTGAGGTCATCAGACACCTAGAACTTAGAACTAATTCAACCTAACTAACGTAAGGACATCACACACATCCATGCCCGAGGCAGGATTCGAACCTGCAACCGTAGCGGTCGCTCGGTTCCAGACGGTAGCGCCCAGAACCACACGGCCACTCCGGCCGGCGTTGTCGGTGGATCACGATAGCAAATACCCTTCAGCTTTCCCCACAGAAAGAAATCCGTGGACGTCGGATCCGTTGAACGTGCGGGCCGTGGTATGGTGCTTCGACGACCAATCCACCTGTCATGAAATATGCTATTCAGTACCGCTTCAACCGCACGCGAGCTATGTGCCGGACATCCATTATGTTGGAAGTACACCGCCATTCTGTCATGCAGTGAAACATATTGTAGTAACATCGGTAGAAAATTACGTACGAAATCAGCATACATTGCACCATTTAGATTGCCATCGATAAAATGGTGGCCAATTGTCCTTCCTCCCATAATGCCGCACCGTACATTAATCCGCCAAGGTCGCTGATGTTCCACTTGTCGCAGCCATCGTGGATTTTCCGTTGCCCAATAGTGCATATTACGCCGGTTTACGTTACCGCCGTTGGTGAATGACGCTTCGTCGCTAAATAGAACGCGTGCACAAAATCTGTCATCGTCCCGTAATTTCTCTTGTGCCCAGTGGCAGAACTGTACACGACGTTCAAAGTCGTCGCCATGCAATTCCTGGTGCATAGAAATATGGTACGGGTGCAATCGATGTTGATGTAGCATTCTCAACACCGACGTTTTTGAGATTTCCGATTCTCGCTCAATTTGTCTGCTACTGATGTGCGGATTAGCCCCGACAGCAGCTAAAATACCTACTTGGGCATCATCAGTTGTTGAAGGTCGTGGTTGACGTTTTATATGTGGCAGAACACTTCCTGTTTCCTTAAATAACGTAACTATCCGGCGAACGGTCCGGACACTTCCATGATGTCGTCCAGGATACCGAGCAGCATACATAGCACACGCCCGTTGGGCATTTTGATCACAATAGCCATACATCAACACGATACCGACCTTTTCCGTAATTGATAAACGGTCCATTTTAAAACGGCTAATGTATCACGAAGCAAATACCGTCCGCAGTGGCGAAATGTTACGTGATACCACGTACTTACACGTTTGTGACTATTACAGCGCCATCTATCACAAAGTGAAGAAAGTGGTCCAACTAAAACATTCATATTTCTTGACGTACTAAACGAATATGTAATAAGAAATGGGGGTTCCTATTTAAAAAACGCTGCTGCTATCGGTTTGACCTATGGCAGCGCCATGTAGCGGGCCAACCACAGCGCCATCTGGTTTCCCCCTTCAAGCTAGACGAGTTTCGTTCTTTGTAGTTTTTTCGTTTGATTCTTATTTCGTGAGATATTTGGCCCGGTCACTATCAATGGATCACCCTGTATATTGATATCCTCGTCGACCTGACTAGATTCTAGTCTTCGTTCCTTATTATCGTAGGTACACATTCAGTGCCATTCAGTACCGTGTCACAGAGTACAAATAGGGAAATACTGGTTCTTCAGCCTACAGATTCCTGCTTATCCTTTTTCTTTCACTCACCTGTTTTTTTAAATATATATGTTGATCTGACCACTTATGAATGCATGAATCATTTTTCTATGAAATTTCTTTTAAAATATCTGGCGATTCGATGCCGCTTTCATTAAGAATAATCTAGTTTCTTAAGCCTTTCAATTCCACCCATGTGAAAAAATACAACTTTAAAAATTAGTACGTAATTAGCCTTTATCATCACAGTGAGCAACGAATATAAGAGGAAATTGACAAACGTAAACACTCAATTATTTTAAGCAGGTGCTTTTATAACGGTAGCATGGCGATGTAAGTGCTGATATGTCACCTTAAGACATGTATAACGATAGTATGTAGACGTAGTAAATTTTCTGATCCTGTCTAAAGGCCGCTTACAACACACAGTTTCTACTCCTGCAATTACGTTTAGTACTTCAGATGTTACTTTAGCTTCGGTAATTGAAGCACTTAAACACAACTACCTCCTTAACAACCGCTAGTGACCTCAGATGCCGCGTAGTAAGTAAAGCTTGGTCAAATGTAAAGTTATCATATAGTCTTGGTTGTAGCTTTTCTTTTTCGTCAAACTACGTCTTGCGAGTGATAATAGTACTGAAAAACACGGTCGCCAGCCAATATGACGAATCGATTGACGTTATTCAACAAATTCACCAAATTTGGTCTTTACTATATTTTGATTCTTATTAAAACTTTTTCTCTCTTAATAATTTCTATCACTGAAGGAACAGGCTAATACACGTAGATAGCCGAATAATGACTGCTTTCAGAATTGGTCACACACACACACACACACACACACACACACACACACACACACACACTCTTAGAAAGTTTTGGTCCATGAAAACAACGCCGGAACGACATTAATGCCTACTTTCGTTTCTGAAGGTAAGATAAGCAACATTGCCTCTGAAAACATGTATTACACACAAACAATATTTTACGATACTTTTGTTAGTATCCAAGTGATTGCAAAAGGTTTTTTATACTTGGTTTTTCTCAGTTTTATTGAAATAGTTACTTTACGTAATTTCTTGGACAGAAGGTCCCAATAACCAAATTCACGGACTAAGTAGAATTTTTATTTACTTTACTTACTTTCAAGGTAATCTACAATTCTCCACGTTTACTTTACTTGTTGCACTTGAGTGATGATTTAAATTTAAATGGTTCAAATGGCTCTGAGCACTATGGGACTTAACATCTGTGGTCATCAGTCCCCTAGAACTTAGAACTACTTAAACCTAACTAACCTAAGGACATCACACACATCCATGCCCGAGGCAGGATTCGAACCTGCGACAGTAGCGGTCACGCGGTTCCAGACTGAAGCGCCTAGAACCGCACGGCCACAGCGGCCGGCTATTTAAATTTACTTTGCAAGAAAACACTCAGTTGCGCAATAATGTTTAACACCAATGGATTATCGGTTTCATCCTCTTTAGTATAGGAAAGGAACCCTACTTGGAACACTTCAGGTTAAATGAGTAGTTTTGTGCAAAAGACAATTAAATGATAATTGAACAAAACACGCAAAAACTTGTCAACACAGCTCGTATACAGAACTATGGACGGTTAATTTCAGTAGTGTCGTTGAGAGCACAGTTGCTGGAGATTTAGGTGCTTTGAAGGCACGTACCGTTTTGCTGCGGCGGAGATTATTACTTGTCTTCGTGGCGTCAAATTATGCGACTTATACCATTGCAAATATGAGTATGGCGTTCCTGGGGATCTGCGTCAGTCTAACAGTAAGTAATGGAAGTCTTAGACCATTTCACATCCAGGAACCAACACTCGTTGCAGACGTAATTTTATATCTCCTCTTAAGCGTTGCAAACTTGTACTTTAGCACTTCCCCTTCACTCATGTCTATTAAGCAGTTAAACTTTAGCTTTGTTTAAGCAATACTGCAAAGTACAGCGCGCATCAGCTTTCGTCAGCTGCCTCAACAGTGTCTTGCGCCTGTCTGACCCGCTCCACTTCTCCTCTCTGCTTCGTGCTTCCATTAGTAGCAAAAAATCTCCACCTTTTCCGACCTTCCAGAACGGCGGTAAATCCCTACTGGTTTTTTACCTATATTTAACTTTAGCCCTGAGCTGGTGTTGACTTCATTTTACAAACAATTATACATAGTGAAATAAAAGATACTTATTGTTACTTACATATCATTATAAACATTTGTTAATAATATATAAACATTAGACTTCACACAGTCAAAGAATATTGTCTTCTGCAGACCGAATTATACACTGCGTACTGTACAAATCTCATCCTTTGCTTCATTAGTGCAAAGTCTCTCGACCCTAAAAAGGTCTATGGTGTTACACTTTCACTTTGGAATATAATTTTAAAATTTTTCATAAAATTGACATTTATTATCATAGTAAGCAACAAATATAGGAAGATAATGGCAAAAAGCGAACTGAAGATGTGTTTCATTTTAGAAGTACTAAACTGTCGTATGTGGTGACTTGCGTGTCGATGGGGATGAAATAATGATGATTAGGACAACACAACATCCAGTCCATGAGCGGAGAAAATCTCCGCCCCAGTCAGGAATCGAACCCGGGCCCTTAGGAGTCTGTCGCGCTGACCACTTACTTTCTTTTATTTATTTTTTATTTTTTTATTTTTTATTTAATTTATCGTTGGGTTCGGTCGTTGCGGACGTCACATGACATCCGTTAAAGTTCGTTTGTTGATCCTTCCACTCAGTTTTTTTATGACAGAGGCCAACAAGCTCTCTGACCGAACACGCTGAGCTACTGTGCCGGCGTGAAAATCTCTGAAAATATGCGAATTATGTTCAAATAAATCACATGAAATGATGCGTGCTTGAGAACTGTACGTCCTAGTACTTCTGTCCGCCCCCGGTAGCTGACCATTCAGCTGACCACTCAGCTACCAGGGACGGACAGAAGTACTAGGACGTACAGTTCTCAAGCACGCATCATTTCATGTGATTTATTTGAACATAAATTCGCATTTTTTCTTGACAAAATTCCACATCTCGTGACTTATTTTTTTTCCTCTATTGGATTTCGATTCCCCCCCAAAGGGGGCGGGCTGGCAGCAGCAGCAGCTTAGTACGCCGCTCTTCAGCCTACACAATTTTTAAAACATAAGAAGATAAGAAACAATAAAAACAGGCGATAAAACGGTGACGTAAAATGTAAAACGGCGGAAAATTGTGGAAAGTTAAAACATAAAACTAATGGTGGGCGTTGATAATAAAAACACCGGAAGCAGATAGGGGAAAGGTAGACAGACAATTAAAAAAACACGGCGACAGCCTGGATTCTGTTCACGAGAGATATAAAAAAAAGTCACACCCTGCAGCAGCATGATGTCTGTTCACAACACTTCGGAAAAGACGCTTAACAATAACTAGGAACACTGCGGTAAAAGGTCGGCATGTAAATGACAAGGGCAGATGGGAGGGGGGGCCTGAACAGAGGAGGGGGAAGAAAAAGGGGGGGAGAAGAGAGGAGAAAAACGAAAGGCGTGGGTGGGGGGAACGATGAAGGGAGAGGACTCGGAAGGGGGCAGCAGGGTAGACGCAAGGGGGAGCGGGGAAAGGCAGAGGAAGGAAAACGGAAAAGGACTCGGGGGAGAGAAGGGAGGAAGAGAGAGGGTAGAAAGGGAAAAAACATGATGGAGGGGGGGAGGGGCAGAGGGAGCCCGGGAAAACGATAAAGGAAAGGATGGGGGGGGGGGTGATTATCAGAGTTGATAGGAGGGATAAATGGAGGGAAAGAGGGCATCATCAGGGAGGGGGAGTTGATGGAAGCCACCTTGGGAAAGGAGATGAAGGGTGTAGAGATGGAGGGTAGGGCGGACACAACAGTGAAGGCATGGCAGAGGGTGCGCATTGGAGAGGAAAGGAGCAGATGGGGGAAGGGAATCAGGTCATAGAGGATCCGAGTGGGGGATGGGTGGCGTATGTGTAGGCAAGGCGTAGTGCATGGTGCTCGAGGATCTAGAGGGACTTATAGAATTTGGGAGGGGGGGGGGGCGGATATCCAATATCCAGGTGGGACTGGTGTAACAGAGGATGGGACAGATTAAGAATTTGTAGGTGTGGAGGATGGTAGAGGGGTGCAACACCCATGTCTGGCCAGAGAGGAGTTTGAAGAGTCGGAGGCGGTTGTGGGCTTTGGATTGGATGGAGCGGAGATGAGAGATCCAGTTGAGGTGACAGTCAATGGTGAGGCTGAGGTATATGAGGGTGGGGGAGAGGCGGACAGGATGGGTGCAGATGGTAAGGGAGAAATCCGGGAGTCAGAAGGAGCGAGTGGTACAACCTACAATGATTGCCTGGGTGTTGGAAGGATTGAGTTTCAGGAGCCACTGGTTACACCACGCAGCAAAAAGGTCAAGGTGACTCTGAAGAAGGGGTTGGAACCGTTGGAGGGTATGAGTGAGGGCATGGAATGCGGTGTCATTGGCATACTGAAGGAGGTGTACTGGAGGGGGGGGGGGGGTTGGGGCATATCTGCTGTGTACAGGAGGGAGAGGTGACTTCTATGAAGTCAGAATGCCTAAAACTAATTGTAGTCCCAAATAACAAGCAAAAATCGGCTTTAAATTTGAAAAATGTTGTATTATTTCATTTCGAAACCATTCATAAATGGAGTAGTACAAATTCATATTTACGGTACACTAACTTTTACTGTCAATGATCTCCTCAATATGGCCAGAATAAAAAAAACGCATATCAAAATCTGCAATCACGTTAGATCATCTCCGACCCGACTGTTACTTTGAACGCTATAAATGACAGCTACAATGCACTACACTCGCGGAAGTACCTCAGTGTGCCACTAGATGTCTCTGTCTTGCAATAGCATCGGTAGTTTCATGCTACAGGTACTGGTGCTTCAGACACACATTAATAAAGTGGTGGTTTCACACCGAAACCACTGTTACTTATTGGGTTAATTATCACGCAAACCTTAATCATTAGTTATCGCTCTGTCACATTATTTTGACGTTACATAGGTTGAATAGACATGAACGATGCCCAAGAACATGCTATCCAGGTAAAGTTTTGTAAAAAGTCTTTTCTGACAGGCTTACTAATTACTTCTTTGTCATTTGAAGTCTATATTAATGCCTTGCCTGATTCTTAAAGCTGGCTCCAAAATTTCATTAGAATTGTCCACTCACAGCGATAAATGGGAACGTTGCTGTTACAATTTTCTACCTGTTCGTTTACGTCCGATAAAACGTGGGAAAGAAGAACTGCGCTATTTAGTGAAAGCGTCAAGCCACAGATTTGTTTAACAAATTCCAGATGAAGACATCAAAAGGTTTACTCTTAAGAGCCTTGGAACCCATAATCTGAAACGAGTCACAAAATACTCTACAATCTGTCACTTCCAAGTGAAGTGATGCCCAGGTCGACAAAATAACACAAGTTCAAGCTCATACAGAAGCATGCTTTCGAACCTTACAACAGGAAGAGAGATAATAATTCCACCACTTCACTGACACATGATCTGCTGTCCATATGACAGCGAAGATGCTTTTTTTTTTTTCTTCGAGGTACACCAATACAGCCAGCCTAGCACTAATGCTACAGTGCTGCCTATCCTTTCAACGCATCTGTCTTTCCTACGACTTATGAAAAATTAAAGCAGATTTCAGTGACATCGTGAATAACATGGAAACAAATGCATTGGTCTCTCAGGTTAGGAAGCAGAAAATCAACACCTACACATTCACAGAAATCCAGACTTAACGGTTACAATTTAATCCTAACATTTAATACGAGTTCCACAAGCAATTTATATATGTCTCTATTCACTGTAGTCAAGCACCTTAACACTTGCGAAGGAAGTTCTTGATTGTAATCTACCCATCCCTTTCTTGTTGTCGAGTAGTCCATGACGGTGAAGTCTTTTCAGAGGGTTCGAGAGGAGTAAGATTAACAATAAACTCTTACTCATATTTTCTCGCACAGTTGGCTCCAGTTCTTCATGTCAAGGGGGCTGCTTCTTGAAACTGAAGTTCTCACATTTTCTTTTCTCATGGTTCAGTTGATCTAAATAATTTTGAAGAATGTCTTTGCAGAATTTTTGTTTTCACGATAATTCATTTTTTCACTTTTTACTATATCACATTGTCTTTTGAATCGTCCAAAATACAAAAATACTTTCGATAACATCAGAGGCATGCTTACTACTACCTCTTTCTGCGGTAATATCAGTATTCCAAAGGGTTTACAATTTTTCTTGGCGAATGAATTTCTATTAGTTTGGATTATTAATCTATAAAAGAATCCAGAAATGGACGTAATAAACTGTACTAGATAACGTAATTAATAATAGAAATTTTAAGTGTGCCAAATATTTCGTAATTTCAAATGTTTCTAAAACAGCAATGTTAACTGTACATTCAGAGCTAGTACATATCGAGTGTCACAACGAAAATCAAAGTAATT
The DNA here is from genome assembly GCF_023864345.2 of Schistocerca serialis cubense. Classification (NCBI taxonomy): domain Eukaryota; kingdom Metazoa; phylum Arthropoda; class Insecta; order Orthoptera; family Acrididae; genus Schistocerca; species Schistocerca serialis. The sequence goes on from NC_064640.1 coordinate 122,442,355, forward strand.
CATTTTCATAAACTTTAGCCTGAAATATAGCATATTGTGTGTAAAATTATATGAAACTTTTCAGAAAAGCAGCTGAGATAGTACTGACCAGTCCAAAATTCGAAAAATATTTCTGGTATCGACTACTACTGTTGCGGAAAAGTAATACTAGAGGAGGATGTCTCTTTACATGATTCATGTGGATAAACTCTTTAAGTAGCCACTCTGATTCTCTTCTATACTGTGGGCAGCCAAAGTAGACGTTGACGTCCTGAATCTACCCATAGTCGCAGTATGGTGATAGTATGATGTGAAGTGTTAGAGTTGTTGTCGGTAGCAGCCGTTGTTCAATGTTCTCCAGGTAACAATCCTTACGAACCGTCTTACGTTCCCTATGCCAGCTGAGTTGCATTTAATGCCCAACTTTTCAGCATGTCATTGTGTTTTCGGTAAATCCGGGTGGATTAGTTTGTACCAAGTGCTCTTGTACAGATCTTTGGCATCCGACACCTTGTTTCATTTGTTTTTGGTCATGTCTCTAACAGCCATGAGGTCATCCGCCGGGTTGCGTCGCTCTTGTATACCATTCGTCATTGCGTCCTTAACCAACTGGTCAGCATTCTCATTCCCCACAATCCCAGCATGACCTTTGATCCACACAAATGATACCCCCCTATCCGTTCTGGACAACTCTGATACAGCAGCAACTATTTAGTATGGTAGATAACAACTTATTTTGTCCTTACCAGTTGATATCAGTGTTTGCACCACGGAGAACGAGTGCGTGAGTACTATGATACGGTTAGCTGCTATTGTCATGTCGTATCTTAGTGAGCCATCAATGACCAGGAGTTCAGCTGTGGTAATTGACGCCCCTTTCGGCAGGTGAAATAATTCACTCTTTTTATTCTTAATATCTGTATAGGCATAGCCGACGGAGTCCTTTTATTTAGACCCATCAGTATATACACACGCTGGCCATTGTTCGAGACAGCTTTCTAAGTTGCTGTGATTGATTGCTGTGTTCTCAGAGTATTCCAGATTAATACGTACGTCCAGTCTCTGGTTGATATGTTCATACTCTTGCTCAGAGTAGAGTAGCAGTTGCGTTGTTCGAATTAGGTTCTAGTACTTGCTTAGCACTGAAAATACCTCCATAAATGGTGGTGTTCAATTATGGGTCCAGTATAGGTCAGTGTAGCACGCATTGTATGATCGCAAATTTTGTTACCTCATCTCCAAAGCATTACTGGTGTTTCAGAACGAATTTCCTGCTGAGGTGTTGTCTTGTCTCCGTAGTGCTAAGAGTGCATCCATTTTTCCTACTACAGTGCGTTTATCTGAGTGGATCCTAGAGTTCCGATGCAGTATCGTAGTTCTTTGTATTGATACCTGTTGAGTGTCTGCAGCAGCAGCCTGGAGGCTGTGCCATCCAGCATGTAGGCGTAATCTAGGTCAGGTCCCAGCAGCCCGCGATACATATGTAAAGCTGTTACGGGATACATACCCCATGTGTTGCTCGTCGTGGCACGAAGTTCACTCGGAGCGCTTTCCTACTTACCGTTGTACCGTTCATATGGCTGTATGGTGGGACTAGCGAAGTTTATTGTCTGTATGATGGCCTAGATATTTCACACATTCTTTAAAGTGACTCTGATAAGCACTTAGTCTTATGGCTTCAATCACTTTAAATCTGTTGTCTTGAGTATATGCTGACTGCCGACTTACTAGGTGTCATGGTAAATCCGTTCACGTGTAGCCAGCGTTCGATGTGGTGTATTGTTTCGTTCAAATTATTGTTGACGGCCTCCAGTGACTCATCAGTTGCATAAATACACAGACCGTCCGCATATTGATGGATACTTATTCTGTTTGATAGGATACAACGGAGATCACTGGTACAAACGTTAAACAACAAGGAGGAGAGAACAGATCGTTATACCAGCTCCGTACTGGTCGTCCTCCGCCAGACAGGGCCCTGAGCGGAAAATAGTATTAACCTCCTTTCCTGAAACAGAGACAGAAGGCTGTAGGCGAAGGTTTTGGTAGCTACAAGTGTCCCCGTTTTTCATGAAGGATAAGTAACAGGATTTTGTTGCATGCATGAGCTAAATCCGAATAAAATACCATTAAACAATTATGGATGTTCACAATACGGTGCGATAATGTCTCTGCCATGCGCTGTCCACGTCATAAATCTACTGAAATTGGGTACTAGTTCAAACTGCCCTACGTATCATTCCAAACGCCGTTTAACAATGCATTCCAAACTTTCACGCACGCAGGGTAACAACGATATCGATCTATATGGACAGGCTCACGCTGCGTCTTTCTCTTTCTTTAAAATGCGCGCGATGCGTGTTGTTTTCATAAATGCGATTTTAATTCTATCCTTCCACACTTTTTTAAAATGCGTTATAACATCTGATTGCTTAGTGAGGGCAAGAACTCGATTATTAGAGTGCACGTGTTATCCGACCCCGGGGGTGTACTTTTCGATGATTTGATGGCTGTTTCTAGCTCACGTGGCGTGAAAGATTGTATAAATTGATGGTCTTGTTTTCGAACTTGTCGGTTTCAACCTCTCTGTCACTGTCGGAATTAGTTCGGATAATATTTCTTGCATCACTAGACAGTTTTTCAGTGAGGAGAGCCGTGCATCCAATGCATCTGTTCCCAGATTATCGCTATTGGGGTCTGACGATTTAAATTACAGTGTTGTGCCCTCTTGCACCTTTTCTGTTCTTTAAGTTTTCTTTTCGCCCATGCCCATCATACTTTAGGCAGAATGAAGTTTGTACTAACTTTTTGTATGTTCATAATGCTTCTTTCCTTTCTGAAATCGCCGCTTGGCATATTTCGTCCCACAGTGGACTTACCCTCCCCGTCCGCGTGGCGTGCGTTATCCATGGTATCGATGTCGCTGCTGCTTTTCCAACAGTCCATACCAATCCTTTGTAGTGTACCTCTACGTCATCTGATTCAATGTATGACGAGAATTGTTGCTCCCTCAGTGCTATTTTTCCCATTCGCCAACTTTTTCTTTTCCCTTCTTTTTTCATTTTTCCTTTTTCCTTTTTTTTGTAATTCCAAACATATGGATTATGACTTTGACAAAAATTACAACCGATGTCATACTGCCTATATACCAGAAAGTGGTTCGAACCACGAGTGTCTTGCAGAACCTCCCATATGTCAGAAGTTGACAGCCGAAGGGACAGTACAAGAGAAGAAGCACATCTACCGCCAACTGAGCTACGCCTGCTGTTGATGTTGTTGTTAGAAGTTTCATTCAGGATTACCAAGTTATTTCCGTGCACAGCGTCAAGCACATGTGCTTCCACCTATGGGCATTCAAATCTCCCATGATAGTTGCTGGCTAGGTGATCTTACCCAACAAACGGCGAAAGACATGTCTGCTGCTTCTATTTCGTGGGCTCGATATACTACCACAACGGACGTTTCCATGACTTTTCTCATGTTCTTATACAAAATACCTCGAAGGTGTCATTTCCAGTATTTATAGGTGGTTGGTTGACCTCTATCCCATTTCTGATTAGAAAAGCGACTTCCCAGATTCGACCGTCTCTGACTTACGAACCACGTCACACTCCTGGCCATTAAAATTGTTACACCAAGAAGAAATGTAGATGATAAACGGGTATTAATTGCACAAATATATTATACTAGAAATGACATGTTATTACATTTTCACGCAATTTATGTGCATAGATCCTGAGAAATCAGTACCCGGAACAACCACCTCTGGCCGTAATAAAGGCCTTGATACGCCTGGGCATTGAGTCAAACAGAGCTTGGATTGCGTGTACAGGTACAGCTGCCCATGCAGCTTCAACACGATACCACAGTTCATCAAGAGTAGTGACTGGCGTATTGTGACGAGCCAGTTGCTCGGCCACCATTGTCCAGACGTTTTCAGTTGGTGAGAGATCTGGAGAACGTGCTGGCCAGGGCAGCAGTCGAACATTTTCTGTATCCAGAAAGGCCCGTACAGGACTTGCAACATGCGGTCGTGCATTATCCTGCTGAAATGTAGGGTTTCGCAGGGATCGAATGAAGGGTAGAGCCATGGGTCGTAATGTAGGGAAGCAGCCTACTCACGCTGTAGTAAATTCACATCAGTTTCCATTGTATGTCAGCCAGTCTGCTGTAACTAGCTCTGACATCATAAATGTTGCGCAATACCTTAAAAATCAAGCAAATGAACTAAAACTTTTCTAGCATGTCAGAAATAATACTAAATTAATGTGTGTTAAATATCAGTTCGATAACTTCAGTCATTTTCGAAATTTGGACGTTTTTCTGAAAAAATCATTGGCGCAACAGAAAAGAGCTAGAGACTTCAAAATTTATATTTAGATTCATCTTTCATAATGATTTAATAAAAGCAGTACTTTGGATTTCACAAATTAAGACTTTAGTGGAAATTCATGATTTTCTGGTTTTCGTCTCAAAACTGAAGGAAGCAAGATAGATTAAGTAGATTAATAAATAAGGCTAGGATGTTTAGATTTAAATAGGTTGGAGGTCCGCTATGACTATGAAGATGTGTAAAGTTTCTTTTGAATACCTATAAAATTATAGCGATAGCGGATCTCAAAAGGGCCAGTTCAGAGCTCATCTACTGCGTGCAGTGTAATTTAATTAATTCTCTCGCCCAAAATATTTAACTTAACCACGTCAAAATTTTATTATCAATACTTACCTGCGTGCTGAATGCACGTTTAAATTAAGAGCTTCATCGGCTATCAGCAAAAGAAGCTATAAATTATTATGTAACTTGAAGTGGTGCGTTACTAGCCCAGCGGCTAGTCGAGAGAGCCGAAAAGATCAGGCGTTCCCTTCGCCGTCCGCACCGCGGCTTTATATATAAGGACGCTACGCGAGGAAGCAAGGCCCCAGTTCTCTCCAGACGCTGAATGACACGCCATCTGTGTCGGTAGTCGCGTCGCATCAGTGTATCTGTACAAACAGCCTCGGGTGCCGTATTAACTTACTAGAGATACGCGGAACCATGAAAACATTTCATGTGAAGTGTTAATTCTGGAATGATTTTCATTATCTAGCTTCAGTTTGCGTATTGTCGTATTTTCACGTGCCGTCGCGGGACAGACATTCTACCAAATATTTAGCGTGGCGTTTGATGAAATATTTTCATCAAATTATGGCGAGCATTCTTTTAACATTTAGTTCGGACATTTATAGTTGCATCAGTGCATTAGACTCTGAACTGCTCTGTTAGTTAGGTTGTAGGGATACTTGTGTTTTTTATCAGTGAATTTCAGAATATACTCAACTACTTTGGAAAACCGTTTTTGATAAGAAATCCCGGACAATCTCCTAATTCCTCAGAGCTATAAGCTGCAGCTATAATGGTATCTCAATTGAAGTGGGCACTAGGATCTCTAAATACTGGCTCCATGTTTTATTAAATCACTTTCTGGGTGCCAAGAAGTAAATAGAGAGCCAGTGTTGAGAACGGCGAAAGACAGCATTAACAACATTCTAAAAGCCAGAAACTGATTCAACACGCAAGCATATATCCAGCAATTAATTAAATTATTGTTACAAACTCATCCGCCGCCCCACATATGGTGCATCGGCCGGGAATGGAAATCAACTAAGTGAAAGTGATTTTAACTATTCGGATTCGCGAGTGAAATGCGACACGCAGCTGAGTGATAGAACAGTGAAAGTGTCACGTGTGCATGTGAACGACGCAATTGGATTAACAACACATCTGGATTGACGGAGCTGGCACTGAGTCTAGCGGTGCTGCCGGCATCGCGATAAGTCAGTCTCGCCGCACCGCAGTCGTCCGCTGGAACAGCCGGCGCAGCGCCTGCAATTGCGGGCCACGCAAACACACAACAGCCGTCGGAGAGCCGTCTGCAGTTCAACGTGCCACGTCGCATCAGGAATCCTGGTACGCCGCGCCGGCAACGCCATACGTCGTGCAGAAGGAACTAAGATAAGTGAGAAGCTGTTAAAAATTTTACTAACCTGAACTAAAAGACTGTCGGCGATGGAACCGCCAAAAGAAACTGAGGTTAAACTTAAATCAGAAACTATGTCTGTTGAGGGAACTGTAAATCCAGACAACATTTCAAGTATAAACATGCATGAAAGTAGTAATGTTAAAGTGAAAAATGAAGTATTGTCTCCTGACAGTAGTGTGGGAAGGGGCAATGATTCAATAATAGAGACCCCTGTAGTAAAGCGGAAAGTAGAAATTGTAAATTTATTGGATGATAGTTTCTCTGATGAATTAAAAATGAAACAGTCATCAGAGATGGTAGAGTTTAAGAAGGAGCAGTTAGATATGACTAATCAATCAGAAGTTTCATGTAGTTGTGATGATTCTGGTATTGGAGCTAGTTTTTCGTCACCTGAGTGTGATAAAAAGCCAGCTCGTGAGCAACCCAAAGATGCTGGGGTTGTTGATCTAAATGTTATATTACAAGCAATAGCTGCCAGTCAAACAAATTTTAATATGCGGTTTGAGGCAATGGACAATAAGTTAGAATCCAATAATGCTGAATTAAAGGCTGAAATAAGTGAACAGGTCAAAAGCAGTAATGCTGAAATGTCAGCCAGTAATGCTAGAATGAACGCTGAATTAAAGTCTGAAATTTTGGCCAGCCAAACAAATTTTAATAAACGATTGGAGGTAATGGACGATACCTTCAAGGCTGGTTGCAATAAGTTGAAAGAGGATCTAGACAGTTTGAATTATAAAATTGATTACAACCATGAGGATATTAAGAAAAAGGTTGCTCAACAGTTTTCTGAAATGTATAAAACAGTTAAATCCGAAGTTACTGAGGTTCGCAAAGACTTCCAAATGGAAGATGCGAAGCTGGAGCACAAGTTAACAGAAAAGATCGAGGCGGAATCTGAACTGTGCTCAGATAGATTTAAAGATGTTAATATTAAAGTAAACATATGTCAAGCAGATGTAGATGCAATTAAAACTGACACTACTCATATTGTGCAAAGAGTAGATAATGTTGAAATGAAAGTAGAAAATATCAGTACTAACATTGCTAACATTGAGAGTAAAGTAGCTTCAGTAACTTCTGGTAATGGTAATGTACAACAAGTTGTAGCTGCAAACGCCGCTTTTATCGGGTGTCGGCAGTTCTTGCGGTTCGATCCAGATAAAAATATCCATCCGCTAGATTTCTGGAACGATTTTGAAGATGTGATTCCACCAACTTGGTCTCAACGAGAGAAAATCTCGTTTGTTAAAAGCCATTTAGCAGGTGACGCCATGCGTTGGTCAGCTGATGTTATGTTGAAATGTAAAACATTAGCGGAATTTAAAACAGCTTTTATTAATGAGTATTGGTCTAGCAATAAGCAAAATGAAGTGTTGAGAGAATTTTGGAGTGGGAAACGCTTCAATGCAGGCAAGGAATCAATTAAAGAGTTTGCTAGGTCATGGATTTCACGTTTGTCACATTTGGCGGAAAAGCTGAAACCTGAAATGATTATACTAGGTCTTGAAGCCAAACTGCCATGGTATTGGCAAACTAGAATTATATCTGCCCCTAGAGACAATCTGGATCGTTTCATTGAGTATTTGGAACGTGTAGAACGTGTTGCTGCCAATGAGGAGCAAGCACGTAATAACAGAAATGCCAATAACAATAATAGTAATTTTAGGAACGAGCAAAATGGCAATGTAAACATCAGAACAGTAGGTGTTCACCATCCTAAGAGAGGTAGGAATTGGGGAAATAATTATCAGAACCAACAATGGCGTCCTAGGGATAATAATTTTGTTCCAAACAGAAACATGCATGTAAACAACAGTACGGAAAGTAATGCTGTGCCAGTCAACTATAATGAAAATAAAGGAAACAGTTGTAGGCCGAGGCAGGAAAACTAGTTCCCGTCTATGAGGACACTGGCGCTCACCAGGCGGTTACTTTTCCTAAGCCAGTAGTTAAGGGAATTGGTAAGACAGATCAGAATACTCAAACTGAACAGGTGGATGAAGTGTCGGTAGCATCTAAGGATACAACAGAAATATTAGATCACTCACAGTATTTGATAGATACCGTGTTAGAGGCGCTTTCTAAGTGGGAAGAGAAAGAGAAGGCGCAGCAGTGTAACGATAGGGACGAGCTACAAAATACGGAATTGTCAGGTGAAGAAGCAGAAGAAATTCATGCTTATATTTACGATGAGGATGATGTGCTCTTATCTAAAGTGCCTGTGCAGGATGTTGATAATGTACTAATAGATTTAGGACAGGAGATAAGTGGGAATGTAGAGGGTAGGCTGTTTGGGGTCGATGAACCCAGTAGCTGTGACCAGTTGTCACTTGAGAAGGAAGCCGACGATAATGGTGAAAGTGATTTAGCTGTAACTAATGTTATGCCCGGTCTGGAGGCGCAGAATCGCTCAGACTACAGTAATTTGGGTTATGTTCAGCAAACTAAATGTAATGAAGTCGTGCGGTGTTTCGATTTAAAATTAATAGGCCGACTGGAAAAGGCAGCTGAAAATGTAATTCAGGAAACCCCTACACACTGTGACCTAAATGTAATGAAGACAGATGTCGATCACTTTAGTTGGAGACAAATCCAAAAGGAACTATTAGATGAATGTGAGGAACCACCTGTACAACCTAGAATAAGCCACCCTATAATAATAGTGAATATGTTGGGTATCAATGTACGTTGTCTCTTAGACAGTGGAAGTGAGGTGAGTGCAATATCTCAGTCCTTCTTTGATGCATTACCTGGTAAAGACAAGCTTACAGTAATGAGGGTATAAGGACTAAGAATAATTGGTGCTACTGGCAAGGTGTCAAAAACGATAAAGCAAGAAGCTTTGCTGCCCTTTAATATTAATGGTAATTTAATTGATCATCCGTGTTTAATTGTAAACAATCTCAGTATTGAGGTTTTAATTGGCATAGATTTCTTGTCAAAATATCAGGGTGTTGTTGACTTTGAAAGAAGCCAGTTAAAAATGGTCTTGTCAATAACTGGAGTAATTATAGTACCTTTTAGTGATAAACATGTAGTAACTGATCGTGAAACTTGGGAGCTGCCTATACGAGTTCTGAAAAACAGGAGGTATTGGGACGAAGGTGTTAATCTTAATGACAATAAGTTGAACACAGAAGAAGAAGAAGAAGAAGCAATTATTTTAGACAAAATAGAAGATAAATTGCAGGAAATCGATAGGATTTCAGGCAATCAAAAGGAAGAACTGAGACAGGTTCTAAAAAGGCATCATAAGGTATTTTCAGATCGACCTGACATAGTTAAAGGTTATGAATGTCAATTAAAGGTGAAACCTGGCCAAGTGTTCTTCAGGAAGCCATACCAAATACATGTAGCTAGGAAGGAGGCAGTTCGGAAGGAAATACAGAGAATGCTGGAGTGGGGTGTGATTGAGAAAGCGGTCAGTGAGTACAATAATCCTCTTGTTGTTGTACCAAAAAGAGATGGGAGTGTCAGATTGGTCTTGGACGCTCGTTGGTTGAATGAAATAGTGGTTAGGGAAAGTGATAGACCGCAGAACATGGACGAGTTATTGCAAAAATTCCGGGGAGTAAAATTCTTAACTTCTATGGACATCACGTGTGGATATTGGAATTTGCCACTGGCGGAAAGTTCAAGGAAGTACACAGCTTTCTTGTACGAAGGAGTTTGTTACCAATACCGTGTGGTACCTTTCGGACTTAATATCTCTGTTTGTGCCTTCGTACGTGTGATGTGCCATGTTTTAGGACCAGCTTTAAGTAATAAAATAACAGTCTACGTCGATGATCTGTTAATAGCAACTCCTACTTGGGAAGAACACATAGCTTTATTAGAGGAAGTGTTAGAGGCTATTGAGAGAGGTGGCATGAAACTAAAGATTGAAAAGACAGAGTGCGTTAAAGAGGAAATAGGTTTCTTGGGATATAGGATAAGTGGAAAAGGTATTCTGCCTGACCCCGGCAAGCTAGCAGTCATTGAAAAATTTGAGGCTCACAGAAACAAGAAGCAGTTGAGATCGATGTTCGGTCTTTTTGGCTTCTATAGGCGTTTTGTTAGTGATCAGGCTATTAATGCTCCCTGTCTTCACCTCCTGCTGAAAAAGAATACCCCTTGGGTTTGGACAGCAGAATGTCAACAGGCGTTTGAGGTGCTTAAACAATCTTTAATTAATAGTCCAATTTTGCATCATCCTGACTTTGAAAAACCATTCTGTATGTCTGTTGATGCTAGTGGCTATGGTATAGCGGTGGAGATATTCCAGGTAGAAATAGAGAACGAACAAGAAGTGCACAAGACTATAGCTTTCGCAAGTCGATCTTTACAGGCAGCAGAGAGAAATTATGGCATCTCAGAACTAGAAGCGCTGGCAATTGTATTTGGGATACAGAAGTTTGAGCAGTATCTATTAGGTCACAAGATAGTAGTTTACAGTGACCATAAGGCATTGACCTTTTTAAAGACCTGTAAATTGAGGAATGCTCGCTTGGTAAGATGGTCATTGTATCTCCAGCAGTTTGACCTTGACGTTAAATATATTCAAGGGAAAGACAATCTGGTAGCTGATGGGTTATCTAGAAGTGCGGAGCTCTGTGATGACGCGGGAATTACAGCAACAGACCTAAATGAAGTTCGAATGTTTGCATTGCACGAAGTAAAGGAAGAAAGTGCATTAAAGAGAGTGATTAAGAACTTGAGACGTGAGCAGAATGCAGATGACCAACTGAAATTAGTGAAGAGCTATTTAGGAAATGCGAACTATCCTAAGGTTTCGCAATACTATTGTTTGCATAAAGGTATTCTGTTTAGGAGGAAAAAGATAGGTGTTTCTGAGTGGAAGCTGTGCTTTCCCTCACAACATGTAGACTTACTAATCGACTATGTACACCTGAGGTATGGGCACTACGGTGCAAAGAAGTGCATTGCAAAATTAAAAGAGAAAGTTGTGTTTGACAACATGTACCGCCGGGTGGCCAAGCGCCTAGCATCTTGTGTAGTGTGCCAGAAAGTCCGTGCTGCTAACACCAGAATACAAGGAGATATGCATTCAGTAGAGCCAACTGAAACCCTAGAATTACTGGCTTGTGATTTGTTAGGCCCTCTTCCTGTTTCGAGAGGTGGTTGTACCCATGTTTTTGTTGTGGTGGATGGATTCAGTAAATATGTTAAACTATACCCAATTAAAAGAGCAAATGCAAAAACATTGGTTGAAAAGTTGGAAAAAGATTTCTTCGTGAACGTTGGCGTCCCGAAGAATTTGTTGTCAGACAATGGGCCTCAATTTACTTCTGATAGATTTAAGGAATGTCGAGATAAGGCCGGCGTGAAACATCTGAAAATATCTGCGTATTTCCCCCAAGGAAATATGAGTGAACGTATTATGAGGGAATTGAATAGGCTTTGCAGAACTTATTGTGCTCGGAAACACTCAAGTTGGGCAGAGCACATTAAGTATTTTGAGAATGTAATTAACAACTTAAGACATGATGCAACTGGTTTTGCACCTTGCGAATTGATGTTTGGCCAAGAACCGCATAATGTGATTGCAGATATGGTAGAATTCCCTACTCTAACGCAAATATCCACAGACGAGAAGATACTAAAGGCTAGGGCTAATATGAGAAAAAGAGAGTTGGATAGGAAGAAGCGTCATGACGCAAAAGCTGTACCTACTAGCTTTGAAATAGGTCAATTAGTCCTTGTCAAAACCAAAGAAAAATCAAAGAAAGTAAATGCAGAAACAAAGAAATTCATGTTCGTATACCAAGGACCTTTCAGGATCATAGGAAAACCACATGCCAATGCATATAGGCTGGAGTACCCTAAAAGTAAGAAGCTATTAGGTCTCAGGAACGTGATTGACCTAAAGAAATTCATAGGTAGTGAATGAATGCTGTAGGGAGGAGGTTGTTCTGTAACCTCTACACAGTGTGGCAGCTGTGCAGTCCCAGCTGTGTGAGATCTTCTTTCCTTTTCAGGTCTCACTCACTCTTCATCTTTTCTATCCACCTAAAAATTTCTAACTCTTCTTTACAGCATTAAACCAATGAATGCTGTAGGGAGGAGGTTGTTCTGTAACCTCTACACAGTGTGGCAGCTGTGCAGTCCCAGCTGTGTGAGATCTTCTTTCCCTTTCAGGTCTCACTCATTCTTCCTCTTTCCTGTCCTCAAAAATTTCGACCTCTTCTTTCCAACACATTAAATTTTCCGGTATGGTTATCAATACAGCATTAAGCTAATGAATGCTGTAGGGAGGAGGTTGTTCTGTAACCTCTACACAGTGTGGCAGCCGTGCAGTCCCAGCTGTGTGAGATCTTCTTTCCCTTTCAGGTCTCACTCATTCTTCATCTTTCCTATCCACAAAAATTTCGACCTCTTCTTTCATACATTAAATTTTCCGGTATGGTTATCAATACAGCATTAAGCTAATGAATGCTGTAGGGAGGAGGTTGTTCTATAACCTCTACACAGTGTGGCAGCTGTGTAGTCCCAGCTGTGTGAGATCTTCTTTCCATTTCAGGTCTCACTCATTCTTCATCTTTCCTGTCCTCAAGAATTTCGACCTGTTCTTCCCAACACATTAAATTTTCCGTCATGGCTAACAAGCCATGAGTTATGTAACCATTCTATCCACCGATTAGTGAAACAAAATACCTAATGTGACAAACCTAATAGTGACAAACAATAGAGAAGTTGACGTAATTAAGATATAAAATGTATTTGAGTAACAATTATGTATAGTACCCTGGTAATATAGTAAGTACAAAGTGTTGTGTTATTGGAAATGGTCCCACAATAATAATTTAAAAAGATGTATGAATTCATGTACAAGCAGGATCTGAAGTGGTAGTGCAACCTAGTGTATGCATTAGAGCTAACTAAGAAATAGTAAAAGAGATTGCTTAGTGTTAGGAAAATTATGCAGATAAGTTGTAAGAATGAACTCACCTGGTGTAGCAAGGAAAGGCAGTGTAATAGAATTGAGCAGTGTTTGTGGTTGAGACGTGAAGGACACGTCCCTGAAGTATTTATAAGGTTGGAGCTGGCCATTATTTTTAGTGTAGTGTGTGACAGGATACACCTACACGTATTGAGGTTATCAGTTGGAGGCGTGAATGCGACCACAGGTACCCTTATGTTAGATGAGACAAAGCAGCTCATGGTGTCCTATAGGTTTAAGGAATTTAGCATTACGTTCGTCCATAATTACTTGATGCAGTTTAGTGGTAGGTCTGAGAGAGACTACCTGAGGTTTCAGCGTCCGATCGAGTGGAAATGGATTACCACGTAAGCAATCTAATCAGCTGCAATACACTATGAATATGAAATAAATGTGCTATCCTATGCTTTAAATATTAATACAGTGAGTGTTAAATAAGTTCATACACTAGCAAAGTAAATAAATAACATACTGACAGACGTGAAACATGAATTTTAGCTCAGCATAAATACACTTCTAAGTAAGTAAGTACCTAATTGCAGATGTGGGACTGACAACAGCAGAGGACCAATAAGTGGATTTAGTAGTCAACTAAACGTAGTGTGTTTTGAACACTCACAACTGTACTATTACCAAAAGTTACTCACATGTACAAAGAAACTGAGATAACAACCACTAATCATACTCATACTATCTCTAAGAATAAGGTAATCAAAGACGAGTCAGTTAAGTGCTTAAAAAATAAATGTATCAGGAATGTACCGAGCATTGGTTCAGTGTTCCGGCCCAGAAATAAGAAATTCAGATTAAATATGATTTATGATTGTATGCCTTAGGAGCATAAATTTTCTCCAGTACGTGACTAACGGCGTTTTGAGCCATTTGTTTACCGATTTTATGACAGTTAAGTAACTGTGAGAGTAAAATTAAAAAGGTTCTGTTAACTTTGTTCCAGCAAAATATTGGAAGATAAAATGTATATATCCCCATTTCATTGTGATCCACCCATAGATATTAAGTGAACAGAGTCTGAGGCACTCTTTTTGTTTGTTCTACAGGACAAACCAGATTATGGCAGCCTGGTAGCTGCGTGAAAGCGTGGAGTGACTTGGACACAACTCACAGTGACCCCTCCCCTTTCCCCCAAGTAATTTAGAGAGAAGTGAAGGACGCACACCATAGCAACTTCCCCTTCTCTACCCCTGTGAATGGAAGTGTAGGACGCCAGCCAAAGCGGCTACAACCACGTGTGTAAAAATTATTTGTGAACTTTTCTTTCAGGTTTAGAAAAGACTGCTAAGAGATATTCATCTGTTTATGTATCATGTTATTTTCTTTGAATTTGTGTATGTAAAAATGTATTTAATGGATCTAAGATTTTCATAATTTTTCAATTTGTATGTGTTTGTTTGTCTAAGGCAATATGTATGCCAAAATATTTCATTGACTTTGCTTAAAATTTTGAGTAATGACATTGTTTAAGAGGCAGTGAACTTGCCTACAATTTAAATAATTAATGTAGGTAATCAGTTTTCTTTAATGTTTCTACAGGTTTATATTTCAATTTTGAATTTTCATAGGGAGTTAAACTGTACTATTGCTTCCCTTTTTGTAATTAAATTTTTTTTTCATTCATTAACATTCATAAACAAAAAAATTTAAGTAGAGGGTGATGTAGGGAAGCAGCCTACTCACGCTGTAGTAAATTCACATCAGTTTCCATTGTATGTCAGCCAGTCTGCTGTAACTAGCTCTGACATCATAAATGTTGCGCAATACCTTAAAAATCAAGCAAATGAACTAAAACTTTTCTAGCATGTCAGAAATAATACTAAATTAATGTGTGTTAAATATCAGTTCGATAACTTCAGTCATTTTCGAAATTTGGACGTTTTTCTGAAAAAATCATTGGCGCAACAGAAAAGAGCTAGAGACTTCAAAATTTATATTTAGATTCATCTTTCATAATGATTTAATAAAAAGCAGTACTTTGGATTTCACAAATTAAGACTTTAGTGGAAATTCATGATTTTCTGGTTTTCGTCTCAAAACTGAAGGAAGCAAGATAGATTAAGTAGGTTAATAAATAAGGCTAGGATGTTTAGATTTAAATAGGTTGGAGGTCCGCTATGACTATGAAGATGTGTAAAGTTTCTTTTGAATACCTATAAAATTATAGCGATAGCGGATCTCAAAAGGGCCAGTTCAGAGCTCATCTACTGCGTGCAGTGTAATTTAATTAATTCTCTCGCCCAAAATATTTAACTTAACCACGTCAAAATTTTATTATCAATACTTACCTGCGTGCTGAATGCACGTTTAAATTAAGAGCTTCATCGGCTATCAGCAAAAGAAGCTATAAATTATTATGTAACTTGAAGTGGTGCGTTACTAGCCCAGCGGCTAGTCGAGAGAGCCGAAAAGATCAGGCGTTCCCTTCGCCGTCCGCACCGCGGCTTTATATATAAGGACGCTACGCGAGGAAGCAAGGCCCCAGTTCTCTCCAGACGCTGAATGACACGCCATCTGTGTCGGTAGTCGCGTCGCATCAGTGTATCTGTACAAACAGCCTCGGGTGCCGTATTAACTTACTAGAGATACGCGGAACCATGAAAACATTTCATGTGAAGTGTTAATTCTGGAATGATTTTCATTATCTAGCTTCAGTTTGCGTATTGTCGTATTTTCACGTGCCGTCGCGGGACAGACATTCTACCAAATATTTAGCGTGGCGTTTGATGAAATATTTTCATCAAATTATGGCGAGCATTCTTTTAACATTTAGTTCGGACATTTATAGTTGCATCAGTGCATTAGACTCTGAACTGCTCTGTTAGTTAGGTTGTAGGGATACTTGTGTTTTTTATCAGTGAATTTCAGAATATACTCAACTATTTTGGAAAACCGTTTTTGATAAGAAATCCCGGACAATCTCCTAATTCCTCAGAGCTATAAGCTGCAGCTATAATGGTATCTCAATTGAAGTGGGCACTAGGATCTCTAAATACTGGCTCCATGTTTTATTAAATCACTTTCTGGGTGCCAAGAAGTAAATAGAGAGCCAGTGTTGAGAACGGCGAAAGACAGCATTAACAACATTCTAAAAGCCAGAAACTGATTCAACACGCAAGCATATATCCAGCAATTAATTAAATTATTGTTACAAACTCATCCGCCGCCCCACAGTAACACATCTGAAATGTAACGTCCACTGTTCGAAGTGCCGTCAATGCGAACAAGAGGTGACCGGGACGTGTAACCAATGGCACCCTATATCATCACGCCGGGTGATACGCCAGTATGGCGATGACGAATAACACGCTTCCAATGTGCCTTCGCCGCGATGTCGCCAAACACAGATGCGAGCATCATGATACTGTAAACAGAACTTGGATTCATCCGAAAAAATGGCGTTTTGCCATTCGTGCATCCAGGTTCGTCGTTGAGTACACCATCGCAGACGCTCCTGTCTGTGATGCAGCGTCAAGGGTAACCGCAGCCATGGTCTCCGAGCTGATAGTCCATGCTGCTGCAAACGTCGTCGAACTGTTCGTGCAGATGGTTGTTGTCTTGCAAACGTCCCCATCTGTTGACTCAGGGATCGAGACGTGGCTGCACGATCCGTTACAGCCACGTGGATAAGATGCGTGTCATCTCGACTGCTAGTGATAGGAGGCCTTTGGGATCCAGCACGGCGTTCCGTGCTACCCTCCTGAACCCAGCGATTCCATATTCTGCTAACAGTCATTGGATCTCGACCAACGCGAGCATCAATGTCGCGATACGATGAACCGAAATCGCGATACGCTAGAATCCGACCTTTATCAAAGTCGGAAACGTGATGGTACGCATTTCTCCTCCTTACACGAGGCATCACAACAACGTTTCACCAGGCAACGCTGGTCAATTGATGTTTGTGTATGAGAAATCGGCTGGAAACTTTCCTCATGTCAGCACGTTGTAGGTGTCGCCACCGGTGCGAACCTTGTGTGAATGCTCTGAAAAGCTAATAATTCGCATATCACAGCATCTTTCGCGCCTGTAGCACGTCATCTTCGCGGTGTAGCAATTTTAATGGCCAGTAATGTTCATCCTGGCATACAGAAATTCTCTTCTTTCCGTAGCCATATTTCTGCCAAGCCCATGTATTTTGTATTCCTTCAAGAAACAGCACAAACCTTTCCGTTAGACTGAGCTGATCGGCTATTTCAAAGCATAAATCTGTTGGAACTGTTACTATCCATTAATCTGTATAAGAATTACGGAATGTGCCTCAGTCACTCTTGCAAATACGATTTTTCAAACCCTTAGGAACAGCACCCTACTGAGCCGTGCTAAAGATGGACATATATTTCACGTAAATTATCGTTAAGATTTGCAGTAACAAATGAGTACACCGGTCAGAACGGAGTTCTGTACGGTCAGGGATGTTAGGATATGTTCATCGTAGTACCGGATGGTTATAATTAAAGTGCAGCTACTCCACTGTGGGCTCTAATTCTCGCAGGGCAGCGAAACTTGGTAAGCATGCTAATGGATCAATGTGAGACAGATTTACGCTGAAAAAAAAGTTCCTATTTTGGACATCAGGTGCAAATCTGGCTCTGCACAGCATCTCGTTGACGTCTCCGGTGCTCATATTGAACCAATTATGTAAGCGGTAGTTAACAATAAAATCAACATTTTGCCTTTCTCATTAGTTTGACCTTTCCTCCGCGTGCCATTTCTAAGCCATTAGATACGAAAACATTTTATACATCTTTCTTGCATTCACAGCGTCAGATCTGCACCTGGTGGCCAAAAATGGAACTAATTTTTCCAGCGTTCAATCAGTTCCGCATTAACGCATTACACTATCTACCAAGTTTTGCTGCCGTATGATAATTGCAAAGAGGGGAAAGCAGAAAGGTGGAAGGAGTATATAGAGGTTCTATACAAGGGCGATGTACTTGAGGACAATATTATGGAAATGGAAGAGGATGTAGATGAAGATGAAATGGGAGATAAGATACTGCGTGAAGAGTTTGACAGAGCACTGAAAGACCTGAGTCGAAACAAGGCCCCGGGAGTAGACAACATTCCATTAGAACTACTGACGGCCTTGGGAGAGCCAGTCCTGACAAAATTCTGCTATCTGGTGAGCAAGTGTACGAGACAGGCGAAATACCCCAAGACTTCAAGAAGAATATAATAATTCCAATCCCAAAGAAAGCAGGTGTTGACAGATGTGAAAATTACCGAACTATCAGTTTAATAAGTCACAGCTGCAAAATACTAACGCGAATTATTTACAGACGAATGGAAAACTGGTAGAAGCCGACCTCGGGGAAGATCAGTTTGGATTCCGTAGAAATGTTGGAACACGTGAGGCAATACTGACCTTACGACTTACTTTAGAAGGAAGATTAAGGAAAGGCAAACCTACGTTTCTAGCATTTGTAGACTTAGAGAAAGCTTTTGACAATGTTGACTGGAATACTCTCTTTCAAATTCTAAAGGTGGCAGGGGTAAAATACAGAGAGTGAAAGGCTATTTACTATTTGTACAGACACCAGATGGCAGTTACAAGAGTCGAGGGGCATGAAAGGGAAGCAGTGGTTGGGAAGGGAGTGAGGCAGGGTTGTAGCCTCTCCCCGATGTTATTCAGTCTGTATATTGAGCAAGCAGTAAAGGACACAAAAGAAAAATTTGGAGTAGGTCTTAAAATCCCGGGAGAAGAAATAAAAACTTTGAGGTTCGCCAACGACACTGTAATTCTGTCAGAGACAGCAGAGGACTTGGAAGAGCAGTTGAACGGAACGGACAGCGTCTTGAAAGGAGGATATAAGATGAACATCACCAAAAGCATAACGAGGATAATGGAATGTAGTCGAATTAAATCGGGTGATGCTGAGGGAATTAGATTAGGAAATGAGACACTTAAAGTAGTAAAGGAGTTTTGCTATTTGGGGAGTAAAATAGCTGATGATGGTCGAAGTAGAGAGGATATAAAATGTAGACTGGCAATGGCAAGGAAAGCGTTTTCGAAGAAGAGAAATTTGTTAACATCGAGTATAGATTTAAGTGTCAGGAAGTCGTTTCTGAAAGTACTTGTATTGAGTGTAGCCATGTATGGAAGTGAAATATGGACAATAAATAGTTTGGAAAAGAAGAGAATAGAAGCTTTTGAAATGTGGTGCTACAGAAGAATGCTGAAGATCAGATGGGTAGATCACATAATTAATGAGGAAGTATTGAGTAGGATTGGAGAGAAGACAAGTTTGTGACACAACTTGACTAGAAGAAGGGATCGGTTGGTAGGACAAGCGTTGAGGCATCAAGGGATCACCAATTTAGTATTGGAGGGCAGCGTGGAGGGTAAAAATCGTAGAGGGAGACCAAGAGATGAATACACTAAGCAGATTCAGAAGGATGTAGGTTGCAGTAGGTACTGGGAGATGAAGGACATTGCGCAGGATAGATTAGCACGGAGAGCTGCATCAAACCAGTCTCAGGACTGAAGACCACAACAACAACATAATTACTGTAGCCCAAAGTCGACTTCTGAGAGTAGTTGCGCTTTCATTATAACCACCCGGTACAAGTTTCTGGGCACTCAGACCACTGAATGTGTCTCCTGTTTCTGATTTACTTGTCAATCCTCCGGTATTTCCTACGGCTGGAGCAGGCTCCTGTTGGACTGGAAGAACCGTAGGGCCGGCCAAATCTGTGGTGACTGCGGTGCAGGTGTTGGAACAGAAGCAGGCGCACGAATTTTATTCTATCCCTCCAGTGAAGCCTCACTAGACACCACCAACTTAAACACTTTTATCCAGTCTGAGCGCAGCTTCTACTGCGATGTTGACGCTTCGGAGCTTACGCATTGACTTCAGCGAAAATTTGCATGCGCACAAATAAAGTGGATGTACCTGTGTCACTCACATTAAGTACTTGGGGGATCAAAAGTGATTGGTACTACAATTTTTCGTGTGCACTGGAACTATTTACTGAACAAACGAATACAGAGTATATTAGAGGTATTCCCCGCCAACGTCTATGCACTTTTGGAACCGTTCTGGCAGTTTCCGTATTAGCGTAGCAGAAAATCCTTTGGGGCTATCCCAGGGCCATTAGTGAACAACTACACGAAGTTCATCATTGGTAGTGAACTTCTTACACCTCGCAACTTCTTTTGTTGCGTCAAATAGGGAATAATCCCTAGTAACCAGATCCAGTAAATATGGAGAGACTGGAGCACAGTGAACCCTAGTTCACGCACGGTGGCAATCGCATGGCGGCTGGCATGCGATCGCGCATTGTCGTGTTGGAGCAGAACGCCACAGCCCCCATTTCCGTGGGGGCGTTGTTGATTGCGTCTTCGCCGTTGGTACAGTGAACTGCAGTACCAATCTCTGTTGACGGCCGTATCCAATAGCAGTATCCCTTCCTTATCAAAGAACACATTCGCTATTTGCTTCTGCACGAATAATCCCGGCCGCGACTTCTTGGGACGAAGCCTCCCAGTGTGCTTCCACTTCGTAGACTGTCATTTCTTTTCTGAACTCTCTGTAAGAACAATGCAGATAGGATGATGCGTTTGAGGCAGATGCTGAAGTGGCTTACGACAATGAGTTTCAGCAGCAAGAAGCAGTGGGAGTCAATGAAAACTGGACTTCAGCTGTCTACTACAACTGCTCTGGAACTGTTTGAGGAACTATCTTCCAAGTAATTAATTGACTGTCTACTAACTAGTAGGCTGTCCACACACTTTGTTGAAAATTTCTTTTCCTGAGTCAGTGAAACTGGTGATATTCATCTTACACGAGTAAAATCAAGACATATAACCAGAATGATAAGCGTTGCACGGTGTTCACATGTTCCACGGTCATCATAATAAGTGGATGATGGTGAGTAGTACCTCGACTGTTTTTCCAAATCAAAACAACCAGAGGCTGAGACTGAGTTAGAGCCTCAAGCCTCAGACCCTGTAAGTATTAACAATGTTCAGGTAGCCGGAGTGTATTACTTGTCTGGGTGGGTGGTGCATAAACTTATCATAACCTCAAAGCCAGTTATATGTGACACATGTATTAAATCAATATATTCTCCACAACCTTCCAAGAATCTTCCCTATGAATTGACACCAATTGCGAATCAAGAGGCACTGATGCATCCAACAGAGGCTGCATTTAATGTTATACGCCATGATGTAGAGGTCTTCCAGAACTGCAGTTACGAACTGTTGAAGTATGAGAATGAACCTCACCGTTTGCTTAGAATGTGTCTCTTTTGTATTGAATGGGCTGGCCGGTGTGACCGTGCGGTTCCAGGCGCTTCAGTCTGGAACCACATGACCACTATGGTGGCAGGTTCGAATCCTGCCTTGGGCATAGATGTGTGTGATGTCCTTAGGTTAGTTAGGTTTAAGTCTAAGTTCTAGGGGACTGATGACCTCAGATGTTAAGTCCCATAGTGCTCAGAGCACTATGGGACTGTCTGAAGGGGAAAACTGGTGAGAAAACGAATTAGCCTGTTCTGGGCTGCTGGAGAGAGGAAGGAGTGCACTTTATTTATTTTTTGAACAATTTATTTATCGACAGATTTCATCTAGTTTATTTATTACGCTGATACAAAACACTCACCCTGACATGCTTGGGGTCACAATATACAGTTTACACACCTGGAAGCTACTCGTCAATAATTCAGTACACTGATGTACAGAGATGCAGACAACTCGTAAACTACCCAAATAATCGAGTACACAGCATAGAGGCGTGCAAAATACTCGTACATCACCGAAATAATGCATGCAAACACGCTCGCAATGCTTAAAAACCCGAATATAATGCAGAGCACAAACACTCAGTGCATGTAAAAAACGCAACTTACTAGTGACTCAGACCCTGATTGTACCGAATGGAAAGCCTAAGTGCACCCTCTAACACGTGGAAACTGTCCAGATGCAGAAAAGGAAGGTAAGTGTACTTTATTTATTTTTCTTTGGGAACTGACGCAAATATCCATCATAATTACACTCCTGGAAATTGAAATAAGAACACCGTGAATTCATTGTCCCAGGAAGGGGAAACTTTATTGACACATTCCTGGGGTCAGATACATCACATGATCACACTGACAGAACCACAGGCACATAGACACAGGCAACAGAGCATGCACAATGTCGGCACTAGTACAGTGTATATCCACCTTTCGCAGCAATGCAAGCTGCTGGATGTAGTCCTGTGGAACGGCTTGCCATGCCATTTCCACCTGGCGCCTCAGTTGGACCAGCGTTCGTGCTGGACGTGCAGACCGCGTGAGACGACACTTCATCCAGTCCCAAACATGCTCAATGGGGGACAGATCCGGAGATCTTGCTGGCCAGGGTAGTTGACTTACACCTTCTAGAGCACGTTGGGTGGCACGGGATACATGCGGACGTGCATTGTCCTGTTGGAACAGCAAGTTCCCTTGCCGGTCTAGGAATGGTAGAACGATGGGTTCGATGACGGTTTGGATGTATCGTGCACTATTCAGTGTCCCCTCGACGATCACCAGTGGTGTACGGCCAGTGTAGGAGATCGCTCCCCACACCATGATGCCGGGTGTTGGCCCTGTGTGCCTCGGTCGTATGCAGTCCTCATTGTGGCGCTCACCTGCACGGCGCCAAACACGCATACGACCATCATTGGCACCAAGGCAGAAGCGACTCTCATCGCTGAAGACGACACGTCTCCATTCGTCCCTCCATTCACGCCTGTCGCGACGCCACTGGAGGCGGGCTGCACGATGTTGGGGCGTGAGCGGAAGACGGCCTAACGGTGTGCGGGACCGTAGCCCAGCTTCATGGAGACGGTTGCGAATGGTCCTCGCCGATACCCCAGGAGCAGCAGTGTCCCTAATTTGCTGGGAAGTGGCGGTGCGGTCCCCTACGGCACTGCGTAGGATCCTACGGTCTTGGCTTGCATCCGTGCGTCGCTGCGGTCCGGTCCCAGGTCGACGGGCACGTGCACCTTCCGCCGACCACTGGCGACAACATCGATGTACTGTGGAGACCTCATGCCCCACGTGTTGAGCAATTCGGCGGTACGTCCACCCGGCCTCCCGCATGCCCACTATACGCCCTCGCTCAAAGTCCGTCAACTGCACATACGGTTCACGTCCACGCTGTCGCGGCATGCTACCAGTGTTAAAGACTGCGATGGAGCTCCGTATGCCACGGCAAACTGGCTGACACTGACGGCGGCGGTGCACAAATGCTGCGCAGCTAGCGCCATTCGACGGCCAACACCGCGGTTCCTGGTGTGTCCGCTGTACCGTGCGTGTGATCGTTGCTTGTACAGCCCTCTCGCAGTGTCCGGAGCAAGTATGGTGGGTCTGACACACCGGTGTCAATGTGTTCTTTTTTCCATTTCCAGGAGTGTATGTAATTAATCACAACTATATGCATAGCGCTTCACAAGAACGGCAATACACCACAAAAACTGATGATACTATACAACTGGTCTTATCCTGCTAGGAAAAAATCTCGCAGTACCACTCGAAACTAACGCCAGAAGCACTCAAACTCTACCCTACACCTGCAAGCTAGAGGAAAAAAGGACTGAGGTGTAAGGTACAATGTTTATTCTTTTTGGTGGGAAATACATTCAGCTGACTAGATGCTGGTGTTGGACCGAGAGGAGTTTAAAAAAGGTGTATAGCATCTTTCCCTGTTTGACATCAGAGTTCACTACACATGCCTACTAAAAATCATCCTACAGCCCAGCTAACCGAAATCAATACACGCTATCACAGCTGATGGAAACAATGCGTCACAGTTATAATTACACTTGGAAATTGTCCCGAAAAAAAAACAGCACTCGTACTGAACGGGTCATAATGCATCACATGCACTGGAGAAAATCGTCGGACTAAGAGACTGCAGTTGAACGTGAGTTCGTCTCCATGTACAATAAGAAACTTCCAAAAACCAACATACAGGATGGAGCTACTCAGCCGAAAGATTTGCGGCAACCAGCCGATAGCGTCATGAGCCCTTGCTGGCCAGCACCCAGGTGAAGGCCTAGTAGCCCATAATAACCAGTGCCCAGCTGAAAGCCCCACAGCCCGTACCGGCCAGCCGCCGCCCGCATCGATACGATCACAGTTCGACAGTACAAAAGCAGGTATAGACATACGGAAGACAGAGCAAACGCTCTCCTAATGTTTAGGTGACTGCATACAATCGATTACGGTGCTATACTCTGCCTCCCGATCAGTGCATGCGGGTTTGGTGTTGGCAGCTGTACCACATTTGCAAGCAATTATAGAACACAGAACGAGAAGTTATGTTATGATCGCAAGGATAGAACTGACATAAAATTTACAGAATTACGAAAAATGATGGGGGAATAGGTGTAAATTGACCGAATGTACACCGAAAAGCAGGGAAATTGACGAAGTATTTGCATATCTTCTGGTTGTGGCAGAACAATTTGTACATGGAACAGCTATGCGGCAGCAAGAGGATTCAGAGAAAACATCGAGATGGAAGTGAAGAGAATCAGGGAAGCAGTCATTTTTTTTCCGTCGAGGCAGCACTGTATGTCTATTGAGGTACCGCTGATACACGCAGCCCGCATCTCGTGGTTGGGCGGTAGCGTCCTCGCTTCCCACGCCCGGGTTCCTGGGGTCGATTCCCGGCGGGGTCAGGGATTTTCTCTGCCTCGTGATGGCTGGGTGTTGTGTGATGTCCTTAGGTTAGTTAGGTTTAAGTAGTTCTAAGTTCTAGGGGACTGATGACGATAGATGTTAAGTCCCATAGTGCTCAGAGCCATTTGAACCATTTTTTTTTTTTTTTTTTTTTTTTTTTTTTTTTTTGATACACGCAAGTTGGCTACTGTATTTGACGCTTTTCAGGAAGACAGAGAACTATCCGCCTCTAAACTTAAATGCATCAGCGTTAAAGGATGACAAGAGTGGACGGGGTGATCGATTGAGATGGAGCTGTGACAAGGTACGATTTAATGGTAGACTCATAATGCATTCTAGAGAACGAGAAGTTGCTGTAGGTCAATTTTTCCAGTGTTCTGTCAGGATGCATCAGTCACGAGACCTAGCCTGCGTTCGACTCATATACAGCCAGGTGCTCTCTATGCGATTTAAAGCACTGTCTACTTGCGATCGTTAATGGTTAACCTGTCGGTCATCAGAGGACTTCTATCTCATGTGCAATGAAATGTGACACATTCCTCTAAATGAACTATGATTTATGCGATGTACTCCATCCCCCTGTCGCATCTTGGGTGTAAAACCGAGACTTCAGCTTCATAATTATGTTAGCGATAGGTGCTTGTGAGGCACTGCAGTCCCTGTGTAAACATTTGCCTGACAGATGTGCTGTTTACAGATTTAGTGGCAGAATGACTTGTAATTTTTACATGTCGGACGCTGCTGCTATGCGTTAATCTGTTTCCTTGTATGTGGTATTCCCCGTTACTAATGATCATTTTATATAGGGCTTATGCAAGCATAGTATAAGTTCTGAACCATAATCAGATGTGAACAGTGGATGCTACACATATCTGGAAAGCTATATTGTGCTCGTATCACACAGAGCCAATGTTTTAAGGAAGTAGTTTTTTTGTTTTATAGTTCGATAACATTGTTCATCGTAGAGAAACTGGGTAGAAGGATGTATGTCATTCACTTGAAATATATTTCTTAACTGGAATATTAACAGCGCTACATTCCATACGACTGATAGGTCGGAAACGCAAGCAATCTAACATTGTAGCCTATTTTAAGTGCGGAAAGTTGTAGCCCTAGGAGTGTATGTTGTCTCTTACCAATACCCTCCACTTACTGATCCTAGACTCTGGAACAATACTTTAAAATTGACAGCTTGGTTGATTTACGTAAAAACTGCTTCGAAATCCATCCGTCTGGAGCTCCATTGTGCGTAAAAATCACCCGTTTCTTGTTCTTCTTAACCGTCTGCTATCACATCATGACACTTTCAAATCTGTTACTATACATCGATAAGGAGTGCTAACCAGCTCGACATGGGCGCATCTGGAGAAATCTTGTGCACTTGGATGGACGAGGACTCGGCAAGCTCCATTCATTCACGAGACGTGGAATGTAGCGGTCTACTTCTGGTCACTTGCAGATTAAATCCGTATCAGTGCTGCAGGGCAGGTTGGTCAATGACAATGTGAGGGAGGGGGGGGGGGGGAGTCTTTCAGTCTCTAATTTTACCCTAAGACTCCAAGAATGCTCTGTGACTCCCATCACCATAGAGATAGATCGTAAATTAAACACTATGCTGAAGGTGTTAGAAATATGTAGAGTGCTGTCTGATATACTTTGATGATCTATGTGTTTGCGAGTATCATTGCGAATGTAGATAGATCACTGTGCAGTACCTCCATTCATTATTAATTCTCAAAGTGGAGAAGGGATGGTTTGGCTATGATACTGAAAATGGGAAACACGCTGTTACATAATTGGTCAGTGTTGAAATTATTGTAAAATTACTGTAATTGTTCACACTATCATCTGTAATTCTTATTATTTCAGTACATTGGTTGTGTCTTTTCCACCCCATCCGTCCACTCACATGCTGTTGGTTACCACATAATGATTGACTGACAACGCTTGTTTGAGTTGGGGAAAGTGTTTTGTGGAGGGGTGACACCTTCTGGGGATGACTAGCACCGAAACAGTGATGGCGTACATGACTGCAATATGAGGAATCAGTCGAAATGGAATGCAGAGCAATCAGCTATTCAGTCACTGTGACAGATGAGTTTAAATGTAGAGCTCGGGAATCATTTTCGGACTGCAGTTTGGAAACCCCCCACAACGCCAAAAAACTCTTCCAATTTCCTTCTGTAGTAACTGACTTTCATTTAAAATCACCCAGCGTGTGTGGTGTGTTGTGGTAACAGCAGTGACAACATGATTTACACTATACGACGTCTAGTTTTCTGCGAGAGGCAGTGGACCAGAGCATGTTAATATCACTTTAGAACTTCTACATCTACATACATACACCACAATCCACCATACGGTGCGTGGCGGAGGGTACCTCGTACCACAACTAACATCATCTCTCCCTGTTCCACTCCCAAACAGAACGAGGGAAAAATGACTGCCTATATGCCAGAGACCTCGAAGTCGTGGCGGAAAAACAAAATGTTTGGTAGTGTACAAAGTGTGTTAGAGCAGAAAAAAAAAGTTTCAAACAACGAGGCAGGGTCACAGGGCGCATCTCTTACTACTTACAGTATAGTCCGTGGGATACGATCATCCTCCTACAGTACAGGTGATAAAACTTTAAATTGGTCTGTGCAGTTGATTAATACCTGTATATTTAATAGGGTCGTCACATGTGCTCGAGGTCTGTACGCATGCGGTATTTGTTTTCGATATATGGGAGGAGAGACATGTGGTAAAAGTCTTACCGAGTTCTCTGTCGGATGAAGTTAGTGGAGCTTTTATAGTTCGTAATTTTTCTCTGTTGGATGGTACTGAATAACGAAGATAGCATGTTGGGAAGATAGATGTGAATCGACACGATCTGTAGTACTCGTATGTAGTTTGATGTAGTTTGGGGATGCACCACAGTACGATAGCAACTATCGTTGTCCTTCCACAGTTCCCACTTCCATCGAATGGTCAAAACACAGTCCTGTTGCAGTAACGTAGCTTAGCCTGTTTCTACATTGGTTGCAGAAGGTGGCAGATATATTTTCCTCAGACTCCTACTCAGTTCCGACTTAAACTGGAAAGCTGTAGAAATGGCAGCAGTTGCAAGATGCATGGGGCTACCTAAAACGAGGTTGGAATTTTACTGTAGCTGATAGGTTCAAGAAAGGTGACTCGTTTCGAGATATGAGAGTGCCAGAAATATGATCATTAGTGGCTGCAATCAATAAAGAACTTCTCCATAGGTCCAACACAGGTATGGGCTTGAATGGGAGGACTTGATTCTAAAATCCAGACATAATTTCTAGCGGATAGCGTAGCACTAGAGATCTGAGAAGCTAGTGTACATTTCTTACGACCTCAATCAGCACACCATCCACTGTTTGTGATCCTTCTCAATCAAGCATCGCCTATACCCCAGTCGATATATCACCGAACCTCTGACTTGGCATCGACACAGAATGCGTTACAAATGCTGGAGAAATATCTAGCAACGGTGGCGTGAGGGAGTTGCAAATACTGGTTTCATACCACTTTCCATAGCTGAATCACTTTCTAAATTGGGTAATTTTATTACGAGGTTGCAAAGTTGGTGGCGTGTAAGCGCACTGTTGGTCTGATACTATATACTCCAGCGATCATTGTCTATTATTCAGTGTTACGGTATTTGTCTGGACAAAAAAGGACCTCATTCAGAGGTAATGTCGACCTCGATTTGTAAAGCGGGTGTAGCTTTTAACATGAATACTTGTATGCACCTGTAGATAGACATGTCCACCCATAGTTGATTTTCGGTCAGTATTATTTGGTATCGGCAGCAATCAGTTATTGAAGAAGTATTATACTTCGTAGTAGGTGATATGTAATAGGTTCGCCTTGAGCATCAGGCTTATAAAGTATGTGTTTGTGTTCAGACACGTGGAAAGGAAATGACTATGTCCAGTCGTAAGGACGGTATGGATTTGACGCGGAATACTGTGATGGCGAAGGACGGCGTATGTCAAGTCATAATAATGGTACAGATATTTCTATTTCCAGAGCCATAGCTGTCAGCAGGGTGTATTACCGATACTTTACTCATTGCTGAATGGCATTCAACTGAAACTGCAATCGTGACATTTAATTGCAAGTATAGCGATCAGATATATATGTGACCGATTTCTTGGGATGATTCTGTCTACGTGTGGCCTGTGGTGGGAATGATTCACGTTTCTCGCTAACGGCAGGGACCGTCCGACTGGAGAGGGCTGTTGCAATGCAGGAATGTAGTTGACTTAATCGTGTAGTCCTCTAGACAGACGAATAGCGAACTAATTCTTAGTATGTGTCGGACAGCTTTCGTGATCAAGTGTAAATTTGACAATATGGACGTGCGTTTTGGCTTGGCCATTATTCCCTCCCATGTAAATTGTTCCGTTGACTGCTCCATCGCATTTGACTTCTTTATTTAGTTGAGAGAAGATCGATTGTGGTGTGTGCATCTAGTAGGTGGAAGACACGTTTGCCGGTTCTCTAGATATGAGAAACACCTTATTTGACTTTGTAAATTATAGGGGGTGATTTGGGATCTGCTACATCACTGACATCGGTATTCGAGACTGGAAATATCGATTTCCTCTACTTTATTTTTCGAGTTCCCACGTAAATGTCTTCGCAGACGTGAAAAATTTCTCAATCGAACGTGAAAAAACTATACGGATATTGTTCATAAAAGTAACTGAAGCTGGACTTTGTCTATTTTGGTGGAAAGAGAACATTTATTACGATCGGGAAGGTTTTTTTTTATAGTATCTTTATTACAGTAGTCGAGTTGATGTTAAATAAATAATCGAGAACAGAACTGGGGGTGAGTTGTCTACGATACTGTGGCTCTCGTCCGGTCCCTGCTGGAGCGTGCTACGTGATGTCAAACAAAGTGTTTTCCATCTCAGAACGAGAAGTAGCCTGTGACAGCGCCGCCTCCTAGCCATTAGGGACGGCTGCGCCACTATACTTTAGATGACGAAGATGCATTTAGGGAAAGCCGCCCTTATCTCTATACCTGCTTTTGTATTGGCGAAGCACGATCGTATCGATGTGGGCGGCGGCCAGCCGGCACGGGCTGCGGGTCTTTCGGCCGGGCACCGGTCAGTACGGGCCGCTAGGCTTTCGGCTGAGCGCCGGCCAGCACGGGCCAGTGAGGCATTCTGCTGTGCGCCGCGAGGCCTTCGGCTGAGTAGCTGCATCCCGTAGGTTGGTGTTTGGTAGTTTGTGATTGTACATGGAGGCGAACTCACGCTCAACTGCAGTCTTTTAGTACGACGATTTTTCCCAGAACATGTTATGAATTACGATCCCTTCAATACGAGTGCTGGTTTTTTTCCCGCGACAATTTCGAAGTGTAATTGTAACTGTGACGCAGTTTTCCCATCGGCTGTGATAGTGTTTCATGATTTCGGTTAGCTGGGCTGTAGGGAGAGTTTTAGTAGGCTTATGTAGTGAACTATGACGTCAAACAGGGATAGATGCTATATTGTATTGTATTAAATGTTAACCGGAGGCCTCTAAACGACGGAGAGGCTCCGTCCCCGCTGCAGCCGCAGTGGTCCACAACCCCACGACGACTACCGCAGTCCACTTCACCCCTCCGCCGCCCCACACCGAACCTCTCTTTCAAGTGTTACTGTGCGGTTCGGCCCCCGGTGCCCCCTGCGGGTTCGGGGGTAAGAATAGGCCTGCGGTATTCCTGCCTGTCGTAAGAGGCGACTAAAAGGAGTCTCAACTGTTTCGGCCTTTAATGTGATGGTCCCCTGAGGGGTTTGACCACTCTATTTCCAAATTTTTCCGTTAGTGCGTACCATTTGGGGAAGGACACCTTACATGGTGCATCTTAAATCCATCTTGCCCTAAGATCTGGCACACCTGATATTTTCATGGAGTTGGACTTCCATCGAGCTTCCGGCCACATCCGCTGCAGTGTGTTCTGGATAGCATCCCTTCCCTCCATTGTGCACTTCCATCTTTGCCCTCGTGATGTACATGGATATTTCGACACCCGACATCCAGCACGGTAGCCAGTCCGTTGTGGTGGGGTCGTCATGTACCCTCTTGGTGGTAACCCCCTGACTACACAGGGATCGTACTGCTGATGCCTGAGCTGCTACCTCCCCATGTATGCCGAGGACTAGATGCCTATCCCTTTGGGACATCGGGACTCCCGGCAAAGGCCATCCTGCCAGGTGGTCTTTGCTGCGGCTGAGTGGCGCCCGTGGGGAGAGCCCCTGGTCGGAGTGGGTGGCATCAGGGCAGATGACCCGCAATGAAGTGTGGTACATCATCTCTCACTGGTGGGCCTCCACCAGCAGTCTCTAAGCGATCGAGGTCTAACCTCAATGGAAAGAAGTTTGATCAGAGATCATTTCCATCCCTGGCCACTGCATGGGAGGAACGTTTGTCCAAAGAAGGCAGTGGAGATTATTCACCCCGGTACCTCATGTGTACGCGAGTAGATGGGGAATCATTTATGTCGACCAAGCCCCACTTTTTTGTGGAGCATTTAGAGGACAAGTTCGGGGAGGTGGAGGGCTTGTCCAAAATGCGCTCTGGGTCAGTTCTCATCAAAACAGCATCCTCTGCCCAGTCACAGAGGTTGCTCACTTGCGACAGGTTGGGGGATTTTTCAGTCACCATCACTCCCCCTAAGAGTTTAAACATGGTCCAGGGTATTATATTCCACAGGGATCTTCTTCTGCAGTCCGACGATGAACTACGCGCCAATCTAGAACGACGAGGTGTTCACTTCGTCCGGCGCGTCCATCGGGGTCCTAGGGACAATCAGGTAGCCACCAGTGCCTTCATCTTGGCCTTCGAAGGTGATGTTTTACCCGAAAAGGTCAAGGTGATGGTTTACCGCTGTGATGTGAAGCCATATATCCATCCTCCGATGCGGTGTTTTAAATGCTGGAAGTTCGGGCACATGTCATCTCGCTGTACTTCCGGCATCACATGTCGAGATTGTGGACGTCCTTCGCATCCCAATACTCCATGTGCTCCGCCTCCCATCTGTGTTAACTGTGGAGAACACCATTCCCCCTGCTCGCCGGACTGTAGGATATTCCAGAAGGAACGAAAGATAATGGAATATAAGACCCTGGACCGCCTGACCTACACCGAGGCTATACAGAAGTATGGGCGGCTCCATCCTGTGGCAATGACGTCGACCTACGCCGCTGCTGCAACAACAGTTCTCCCATCGTCACTTATCGTTGGCTCTAAGATCTGTCAGAATCCACCAGCCCCCTTGGTTGCGGGGGGCACTTCACTCCCTGTTGCTCCTGCTCCATCTTCTTCAGGAGCAACACCCCCCAACCATCGAGGACATCAGTTCCCCCTTCCCAGCCGGAGAAGAGTAAGACTTCTTCGGCTACTCTCGCCAGGAAGGGGTCCCTTGGGGACCTACCTTCGGAAGTTCCAACCAGTGGAAAATCGGACACCCGCAAGTGGCTGAAACAACCAACAGTCCCTGGTCGTAGGGCCTCACAGTCGTCGTCTGTCCCTGAGACTGACCCAGTGAAGCCCTCCAAGCCTGAACCACTGAAGGCACAGCGAGAGAAACAGAAGAAGCAGAAAGTCCCTAAGGCTAACGACATTGCGGTGGCACCCATCCCACCGCTTCATACAAGCACTGTGTCTGAGGACGAGGTGGAGATTCTGGCGTCCGCTGAGGACCTCGATCTCGCCGGTCCCTCAGACGCCATGGAAAGCACTAGCACAGGTGCTCATTCGGAGGCAGCAGGTGACCCAGCGGCGTAATCTGCCTTCCGAGTCCCGTCACGCCTTTCTCAGACATGAACAATACCATCCTCCAGTGGAACTGCAGCGGTTTCTTCCACCATCTAGCTGAGCTCCGCCAACTTATCAGTCTTCACCCTTTCTTCTGCATTGCACTTCAGGAAACTTGGTTTCCAGCAATGCGAACCCCCACCCTCCGTGGCTATCGGGGATATTATAAGAACCGGGCAGCTTATGAAAGGGTGTCTGGTGGCGTCTGCATATATGTCCTTAACTCTCTTCACAGCGAGTCTGTCCCTCTATATCAGCTTTAGAGGCTATCGCTGTTCGGTTGTGGACGCCACTGTCTGCAGTCTTTACCTTCCACCGGATGGTGCTGTCGCGCAGCATGTTCTGGCTGCACTGATAGCCCAATTGCCGCCACCTTTTTTGTTACTGGGCGACTTTAATGCCCATAACCCTCTGTGGGGTGGGTCAGTGGCAACAGGTCGAGGCGCCACCATTGAGCATTTATTGGCGCAGCTCGATCTCTCGATTTTAAATGATGGTGCCTCCTCACACTTCAGTGTGGCGCATGGCACATACTCCGCCATTGACCTATCAATCTGTAGCCCTAGCCTCTTACTGTCTGTCCAATGGAGTGTGCATGACGACCTGTGTGGTAGTGACCATTTTCCAATCTTTCTGTCACTGCCACGGGGTCACTCTTCTGGGCGCCCCAGCAGATGGGCTATGAATAAGGCTGACTGGGACTTGTTCTCCTCCATTGCCGCTAATGAGTCTCCCTCTAGTGACGACATTGATGCGGTGGTTCACTCGGTCACCACCAGCATCGTTACTGCCGCAGAATCTGCCATTCCCAGTTCTTCTGGGTCCCCTCGGCAGCGGACTGTGCCTTGGTGGTCGCCTGAGATCGCTGAGGCGATCAAAGATCGCCAGCGGGCGCTACAGCGTCACAAGCGACATCCCTGCATTGAACACCTCATCACTTTCAAACGGCTGCGTGCGTGGGCCCGCCGCCTTATCTGCCAAAGCAGGCAGGAGTGCTGGGAGCGGTATGTGTCCACCATTTGCCTCCATGTCTCTCCATCGCAGGTCTGGGCCAAGATCCGACGCCTCTATGGCTATCGGACCCCTGTCAGCGTCCCTGCACTCTCACTGAATGGAGCAGTTTGTACAGACTCCGACGAAATTGCCAACAGCTTGGAAGAGCATTTTGCTCTTAGTTCCGCTTCTTCCAATTACCCACTGTCCTTCAGCTCCATTAAAGAGCGGATGGAACGTGGGAGCCTTTCTTTTCGCACCCACCATTCTGAATCCTACAATGCTCCATTCAGTGAGTGGGAATTTCACAGCGCCCTTGCCGCTTGCCCTGATACCACTCCTGTGCCAGATCGCATTCACTGTCAGATGCTCAAACACCTTTCAGTGGACTGCAAGCGACGCCTCCTCGACCTTTACAGCCGTCTCTGGGTTGAGGGTGAGTTTCCGTCGCAATGCCGTGAAAGCATTGTCATCCCCGTTTTGAAACCGGGCAAGAGCCCTTTGGAGGTGGACAGCTACCGCCCCATTAGTCTCACCACCGTTCTTTGCAAGCTTCTCGAACGGATGGTGAGCCGGCGCTTGAACTGAATTGGGTACTGGAGTCTCGGGGCCTTCTGGCTCCGTCTCAGAGTGTGCTCCGTAAAGGCCGCTCCGCCGCGGGCACTCTGGTGAGCCTGGAGTCGGCCATCCGCACTGCCTTTGCCCGCCGTCAGCACCTGGTCGCTGTCTTTTTCGACATGCGGAAGGCGTACGATACGACATGGCGTCATCACATACTTTCTACGCTTCATGGATGGGGTCTTCGGGGCCCTCTGTCGATCTTTATCCGAAATTTTCTGTCGTATCGTACCTTCTGCGTGCAAGTCGCGGCCTCTCATAGTTCCTCCCGAGTCCAGGAGAACGGGGTACCACAGGGATCTGTCCTCAGTGTCTGCCTGTTTTTAATCGCAATAAACGGGCTCGCTGCAGCGGTGGGAAATTCTGTCTCCGCTTCCCTGTATGCTGACGACTTCTGCCTTTACTACAGCTCTACTGGCATTGCAGCTGTTGAACGTCAGCTACAGGGCGCTATCCGCAAGGCGCAGTCTTGGGCTGTAGCGCATGGTTTTCAGTTTTCGGCTGCCAAGACCCGCGTTATGCATTTCTGCCGGCGCCGAACGGTCCATCCTGAGCCGCGGCATTATCTTGCCGACGAACTCCTTGCTGTAGTGGAGACCCACGGGTTTTTGGGTGTAGTTTTTGATGCCCGGCTGACTTGGCTGCCTCATATTCGGCAGCTTAAACAGGCGTGTTGGCGGCATCTAAATGCTCTGAGATGCTTGAGCCACACCCGCTGGGGCGCCGACCGATCTACCCTGTTACGGCTCTACCAGGCGTTAATCCAGTCCCGTCCGGATTTTGGGAGCCTGGCTTATGGCTCAGCATCCCCATCTGCGTTGCAGGTGCTGGACCCAATCCTCCACTGCGGGATACGCCTTGCCACTGGTGCTTTCCGTACCAGCCCTGTGGACAGCATACTAGTGGAGGCAGGTGTACCTCCACTGCGGTTACGGCGCCAACGTTTGCTGGCCGCTCATGCTGTCCATGTTTTCAGCTTGCCCGGGCATCCTAACTATCGGCTACTATTACCAGAGTTGCACGTCCATCTTCCAGAACGTCGACCCAGGGTAGGCAGTACGATCGCGGTCCGTGTCCGAGAGCTTCTCTCTGGGCTTGGGGCCTTACTTCTTCCGCCTCCTTTCAGGGCACCTCTGCGTACACCCCCATGGTGTGTGCCTCGCCCTCGCCTTCAGCTGGAATTGGCACAGGGCCTGAAGGACTCAGTCCCTCCGGAGGCCTTCCGCCACCGCTTTCTTTCCCTCCTTCCATTGTATCAGGGCTCCGGCATTGCGTACACTGACGGCTCGATGGTTGCTGGTCGTGTCGGTTATGCGCTTACTCTAGGGGACCATTCCGAACAACGTTCATTGCCGGCTGGCTGCAGCGTTTTTACTGCTGAGCTGGTCGCCATCTTTCGTGCCCTAGAGTATATCCGCTCCTGCTCAGGTGAGTCCTTCGTGATCTGTAGCGATTCCATGAGCGGTTTACGAGCTCTCGACCAGTGTTTCCCTCGTTCTCGTCTGGTGATGGCTATCCAGGAGTCCCTGCATACTCTTGCCCGTTGCGGCCGCTCTGTGGTCTTTGTGTGGACCCCCGGTCATGTCGGTATCCTGGGCA
This sequence comes from Schistocerca serialis cubense, assembly GCF_023864345.2. Lineage (NCBI taxonomy): Eukaryota > Metazoa > Arthropoda > Insecta > Orthoptera > Acrididae > Schistocerca > Schistocerca serialis. The sequence continues at coordinate 122,478,001 of NC_064640.1, forward strand.
ATGAATATGTTGACTGCCTGGCGAAAGAGGCCATCAGTAAACCATCTATGGACGTTGGCCTCCCAGAGACTGATTTGCGAGCTGTCCTCCGCCGAAAAGTTTTTGCGCTTTGGGACGCTGAATGGCGCGATCGGATCACGCCCAATAAACTCCGTGCCATTAAGGAGACGACGACTGTGTGGCGGTCATCAATGCGAGCCAACCGCAGGGACTCAGTCGTCCTTTGTCGGCTCTGCATTGGCCACTCTTGGCTGACACACAGTTACTTAATGCGTCGGGAGGACCCTCCTCTGCGTCGCTGCGGGGCGGCTTTGACAGTGGCCCACATTTTGTTGGCCTGCCCCCTTTTAGCTGTGGTCAGGCAGACATTTGCGCTGCCTGATACGCTCCCTGCCCTTTTAACTGATGACCCTGCTATGGCTGGCTTAGTTTTACGTTTTATTCGAGCAGGGGGTTTTTATCATTTAATTTGAGTGTTTATGTTTTATTTTATTGTTTTGTGTTGATTCTGGCCTTTGGCCTACGGTTTTAAACTGAGTGTTCTCGGTGGTTGGCTTTTCCTTTTTTATTCTATGGTCGACCAACGACCGCCACACTCGGTGTGATTTTAATTTGTTATGTCTGTTCTTTGTCTGAGTTTTTCTTGTCCTGCGTTGTCTGTTGTCTCTATTATCCGTTTTTTTTTACTCTGTGTGGTAGTTTTTAAGTTTTGGAACAAGGGACCGATGACCATTGCAGTCTGGTCCCTTTAATCCCACAAACCAAACCAACCAAACCAATCGGCCCCCGGTGGTCCCCCAGCGGAACGTCTCACACCAGACGAGTGTTTGCGTGGTAGAGTAATGTTGGTGTACGCGTACTTGGACAACTTGTTTGCGTAGAATGCTCATTTGTAAAAGTGGATAGCATGGACTGTCTAAAGAATGGGACTTTTTACGGGCGCTGATGACCGCGCAGTTGAGCACCCCACAAACCAGACATCATCATCGTCATCATCATTTTATTTTTAAACTTAAATATGTAATTTCCAACACAAAAGATGGGCAAATTGTTTTCAGGATGATGATAATTTCCAAAAGCAACCACTCTCTTCTCTAGTGACATAACACTGTGTCGTCTGCTCTAGCCCCATTGTTTCTTTTTCCTGTATTGTAATTTCATGCCCCTGCCCCATATGGGCAGGGGAGGGCTGGCAGCGTCACAGACACATTGGTGTCCAGACCTTCCCTATATCGACCTTGGTCACTTACAGGAAGCAGCAACACCATCTGATCACGGTGGACAGTACTACAGTTTATCTTCACTCATACATTGACACACATTTCAAACAGGTACTTTGTCGAAGTTATAGGGGAAGTGCCAACCAATACTGAATGAATTAAATAGTTTTTCATACATTCGGCGAACACTATTTCCATTCCAATAAAGAAGAAAAGTATAAAATGAACATCAGTATTCCTCACTTCCACCTCCAAAAAGTATGTCAAAAAAAGTGTGTGAAATCTTATGGGACTTAACAGCTAAGGTCTTCAGTCCCTAAGCTTACACACTACTTCACCTAAATTATCCTAAGGACAAACACACACACCCATGCCCGAGGGAGGACTCGAACCTCCCCCGGGACCAGCCGCACTGTCCATGACTGCAGCGCCCCACACCGCTCGGCTAATGCCGCGCAGCAAAAAAGTATGTCAACTACAACACAGTAACTTTCCTATATGCATCGAGAATAATACATAAGAACAATTGCATATTTCTGTGAAAAAATTCACTGCAAATCCATCTTTCTTTTGTTGTACAGCACATAGTTGTATTGGTTTCTACAAATAAAAAAATAGCAGTACAAATATGATTTCTTAGTAATAACGCAAAAAAAACGATGGAATTAGGGCAAATTATAGAACAATTACATACTATAAATAAAGCACAAGAACTCAATCCCTGACCAAAAATTTGTGTTAGATCTCGCTACATTTTTTATAATAGTCGAGTGACCAGTATGCCTGTCCCCTAGAAATCTTTGACAAACAAAAAATTAAGATGTCATGCCGGTACACTTAACACACAAAGGTGGTGTTACTAGGAGCTTAGACTGAGTCTTGAGAAATCAAGAGCTCTTGGACCAACTTGGTAGAAGGTGGCAGATGACAAGCAAGTTCAGTCTCCTGTATGAATTTATTTTATTTAAACTTAAACATGTTTTATGTAACAATTATTCAAACGAAATTAAACCTAAGATCTTTGTTTGTTATTATTACCTTAATCTTTTTTTCTACGATTTTGGGTTATGTACCCTCCTGTGTTTATTACTGTATGTTGGTAGTTTGCCATCTGCATTTGAATGACATTGAGTTTTTTCAGTGTATACCGTGATCCAGTTATGGCTTTTCCTTGGCCGCAACATAATTAATGTCACAGGTGTAGGTCGTACGCAGAAAACTTCAACACCGATTTTCTCGGAACCTAGGGGTCGTTGGATGAAAACCCACTAGCCAGGTACTCAGGAAAGGTCCCTCTGCGACGTACCTGAGACTCATCAAAATCTGTGATTAACAGATCTGATGGTCTCCTTGAGCCGGCCAGAGTGGCCGTGCGGTTCTAGGCGCTGCAGTCTGGAACCACGAGACCGCTACGGTCGCAGGTTCGAATCCTGCCTCGGGCATGGATGTGTGTGATGTCCTTAGGTTAGTTAGGTTTAACTAGTTCTAAGTTCTAGGGGACTAATGACCTCAGAAGTTGAGTCCCATAGTGCTCAGAGCCATTTGAACCATTTGCTTATCCTGTATGTTTATTGTCGTTGTTGCTGTTTTCATTTTTTCATTCATACTGTATATTCAACTTGTCAATTTGTAGTTCGATATTTTACCATTACGATTTTTATGTTTTGAATTGTTCTCCACTTGCATAAAAAATTTAGTCATGATGATGTTAAGGCGCTCTACCGCGGTATCATCTTAAAGTACTAAATCCTATGAAATTCTTTGCGAATCAAACGAAACATTTTATATTCTCGTCACCCTCATGAGAATAAGCTGTTCACTTTATAGACAAGAGAGGTCTGGAACGGAGAGTGCATGCAACGTATGATATAGGTCCTGACTTAAACACGATAACTGCAAAAGAGGTTTGGTGGATTGTACAGAGGAATCCATTAGAATAAATTTTTCCTCCTGAAACGCTATCAGCTCCACGTAATTCACTGAGATTTTATTCCTTGAAAATATAACAAACAAGTATGTTTTGTGGAAAGTACTGTATCAGTATTTTCTACGTGAACATTCCTTTGATCAAATAATCCAATAATCCAGCTTATACCAAATATGATTCAAAAGATACACAACGTGCTGATGATTATTCTGGAGTTCGAATATGTTTATTCACGTATGTGAACACGAAATTTTATTCCAGAGTTATTTAAAGCTTTATAAATTTCATTGCTACTAAAATCACTTCTTTCTCATTGTGTTACATCTCACCTGACCGGCCCAAATTATGTTACTTCTAATAATATTCGAATGGATTGCAAACCGCTCAGTCATTTCGTTTGGTATCTCATTCTTTTTTCTGTATCATGATCATATATCGCAAATATAATTTACTGATGTAGTGAGGCCTTCCTGTATGCGAACGACATGCACAATGATTTTACATGTATTGAGTGTTGGCATCAGAAAGAATGATTGAATTTACCTAACTCTCACTGCATTTGCTACGGTAATCACAAAAGTTGTCCAGTTCCTAGGGATCTTCTATAGAATACTTCGTATCCAACAATCGGCATCAGAGCCTGCAGCATGGCGTATGAAAGAAATGAGTTTCCTAGATCTCCACCTACTTTGAATTACGTTTCCGATAGGTAGTGTATTGTCACGGCCATTGAGAAAATATACGTCACTAGAGGACTCCTAACACTAGGAAAAACAGACAGTAAAGATTTTTTGTTAATGTCGAAAGGTTAGTCGTAAAAACGACTTGGCACAGTAATGCCTACTGCTTAATGGTAGAACTCGAACTGAAGTACAGGGTGACAGTTACTAAACTACTGTATATGAAAAGAAACGCAAATTAGCTACAAACTACCCCGTGCAGACACTTTAATCAGTATGTAAACATCACTTCAGACATTCGGATTCTCAGTCCCCCAAATACGCCTATTTTGCTTATTAAATGGTTCAAATGGCTCTGAGCACTATGGGACTTAATATCTATGGTCATCAGTCCCCTAGAACTTAGAACTACTTAAACCTAACTAACCTAAGGACATCACGCAACACCCAGTCATCACGAGGCAGAGAAAATCCCTGACCCCGCCGGGAATCGAACCCGGGAACCCGGGCGCGGGAAGCGAGTACGCTACCGCACGACCATGAGCTGAGGACTATTTTGCTTATTGACGAACCATCCAAATTAAAATGGGCTTCGTCGCTAAACCAAATCATACAGCGCACACCAATTCCCATCATGCCCCGCGATCAATCGTGCAGTTTGAACGTCCTAACGCACACCTTTCAGAAGTTATGACGATTTTATTTCATACAGTTCAGTAACTGTTACCCTGTGTGTTATTGTTGTATCTCACCTCAAGCAAAAACTGAGCTTCTCTAACTGCCCCTTCTCAAGCCAACGCCATCAAGATGTGACCTTGTTAGGCCTTGTGCTCTGCAGTGAAGCTAATATTTGATAGTGTCGCAGAATCTCTGGGAATTCTAAAAGATGGGTTATAGCCAAATGGTAATTTCGTCCCTCAAATGAACAACACCTATTATTTCTTTCATAGAACTGGTGTTCACATAACCCTTTTTTTTTTTTTTTTTTTTTTTTGAAACATTTACTTCCAGATAGATACGGAAGTGTTTAAAAGCGTTCCAATAAGTGTAATAACCAAAAATTTATGAAGGTTACCTCATTACTGTAAGTGACGTACATTTGTTCATAAATACGTAATAGAAGCACACAAAAAGCCGTGAACATTTTACTGTACTGTTAGTTTTAATGTTTATTGGGAATCTGGTGCGGGCGCTATGTTGGCTCAAAACAGTAGTATAGAAACGCAAAACAATAAAATTTGGCGCAACGGAAAGTCGTCAATGTTGCAAACATTTGATAAGCTCCTTGTCAAATCCGTGGCTCCTGGTAGGCTTTAAAACTAAACTAAAAGCTACCTACATTTTAGAGGACAGATTCCTTTTCACGGAAGAACCTATCGAAACTGCCTGATGTGACCAAGCGAACCACGCGTCAGTAAAGGAAAAAAGAATATACTTTCAGTTAAACAAGATAGCTGTTATGACGTTCATATTCACAGGACATGTACAGTAGTATGTTCCGCAGAAATGATCAGCATTTGAACCATGTCGGCCAGCGGGTTCAAGAAGAACAACGACATTGCAGCACAACACCGCGTACCGGTAAAATGTGCCTGCGGCTCTCGTTGTCTCTGTAAACCGAAGGTAATGGCTCAGTGTGACTTAAGCAACGTGCAGGATGTCTCGCAGACGCATGCACGAACCGTACCGTGAAATCAGTGAGTTTGAAAGAGGATGCATTATTGGCATGAGAGAATGTGATGCCTCCATCTGGGAAATTGCTGCTCGTATGGGACTCACAAGGGGAGGCCGCCAATTGTGAAATTCAGATTCGATTCATACTGCGCATAAGAAAAGCTCATGGCCAGAGGTGTAATGTGGCACAGCAGTAAGATGCACTTCTCAGCCGTTGTCGAGAAAATCGACAGTTAAAAGAAACCGTTGCGGTGAAATGCTCTCTACGGTTAATAGTTTTATACAGCGTCGTGGCGCAGCGGTAAGCGCTCGGGTTTGTAATCGGAAGGTCGGGCGCTGGATCGAATCTCGCGCCATGCATCATTTCTTTTTATTATTAGTTTTTTGTAATTCAAATATATATATAAACTATTAATGAATTGCTTATGCATTTTGGTGAAGGCGGATCGCTCTCCAATTGCACCGCCTCCATTTTTCCGTTTGTTTAACAGGGTGTACCAAAGCTCTCACGTCCGCACTGATTTTCGACGATGTTATGAGTTGCGCTAGGGACCGCATCTACCTTCTTTCGAAGTTAGCACGCAACTACGCTTTTATGCGGCAGCTCGTTTCGGCCCATTGAACATCTGTCCTTCAAGTGTAACGAGCGAGTAACGGAGCTTATATTTCATACCTGCCTCAGCAAATTTGTGTTCGTGGGGTCTCTATTCCAATTCGAACGTTTGACTTACGCTATACGTATTCGTTTCGGAATATCATTTCTACGTCTTCCGTTAACTATACGTGGTTAACATTATGAAGACAATTAATAACATTTGTGAAACATAATGATGTTCGAAGTCGCCAGTTTTTCCACGACAAACGACCTTCAACAACTTATTATATGCATAATTGTTGCAACTGATAGCCGGGAATTACATATATATATATATATATATATATATATATATATATATATATATATATATATTGTGTGTGTGTAAACACATTTGAATAACAAAAAACAAATACTAAAAAAAAAAAAATTGCATGGCGCGAGATTCGATCCGGCGACCTTCGGATTACGAACCCGAGCGCTAACCGCTGCTCCACGACGCTGTCGATAACTATTAATTGTTGAGAGTATTTCACCGCAACGGTTTATTTTAACTGTCGATTTTCTCGACAACGGCTGAGAAGTGCATCTTGGTGCTTTGCCACATTACACCTCTGGCCATGAGCTTTTATCATGCGCAGTATGAATTGAATCTGAATTTCACAATTGGCGGCCTCCCCTTGTGAGTGTTTCGGCAGTTCAACAGGTGTGTGCATAATGGTTCTCGTAAAGCCGTAGAACGCGTCGAGGTGGGTCAGGTCAAACCACGCAGACCACCCTCGAGAAGTTCAACACCTCATCCGAATGGTTTTGCAGAACAGATCTACATCCTACTCGGCTCTGCCGCAACAATGGATCAGTGTAACACATTGAACAATGTTATGGATGACAGTCCGTCGCCGTTACGGTATGGATTACGTGCACATCGTCCAATTGTCCGCCTACCTTTGACGAATGTGCAGAAACACGTAAGATGGCAATGGTATATGGAACGACTTCAGTGGGGACAAGAATTGCATTAGATAGTGTTTTCGGATGAATCCGGTACTGTTTGTCTGAAAATGATGGCTGCATTACGGTTAGCCACAGACAGGAGGAACGGCATCAAGGCAACTGCATTCGCAAAAGACATACAGCGCCAACTGAAGGCCTTATAGTGTGGGGTGCTATTGGGTTCAACCACAAATCACAGATGGTTCGTGTCCAGGGTGCTGTGACCAGTGTGACCTACGCGAATGACATCTTGCGACCCGTAGCCGTACCCTTTCTGCTCAACACCCCAGACGCCATTTTTCAGCAAGACGATGCGCGACCACATGTTGCTGTACGAACGCGTGTCTTCTTGGTGTCACAGGATGTCAGCTTTTTGCCCTGTCCCACCAGATCACCAAACTAGTCACCAACAAAAATGTGTGGGATGTGGTGAAACGGCGAGTGCAGCGCTGTGATCCAATGCCAACCGCCATCAATGAACTTTGGAACCTAGCGATGGCTCTGCCACAGGACGCGATTCGCACCTTATACGCATTTATGACACCACGCATGGAACAATTTATCAGAGCCTATGGCCGACCCTGTGCCTACTATGCAACGGGACACATGCTGAACCAAGGTGACTGAAATGCGAATCATTTCTACAGGACATACTAATGTACACATCTTGTGAATACGGAAGTCCTATCTCTAGTCGTTCAAGGTGTTCTGTTTTTTACTGGATATGGGTATTTTTTATCGTAACTGAGTAAAGTAGCACCCAAACCAGGAAAACACGAATGTAGCTATACTTTTTAGCTAAAAATTGGGTCGAAAAATTTACTGCAGATGGTAAACAGAATGACAGTCTCTGAAAAAAGTTGCATGTAATCAAATAAATCCCTTAGGGCTGTCCCTCCGGGCGGTTTCTCTGGGAGTCTACAAAACTGGCTCACAGTCTCACAAGGAGACCACACGGCAATCGGACTTTTGTAATTTTTTTGTATTCATTGTAGATGAAGTTCGGCACATAATAATCAATCGCACAAAGCAGTTCTATGCAACTCTTAAAAATTCTCTAGAAAATTGACTTTGAAATTTTCCGAGCGTCTTTAACACCATAAAATAAGGTGGCCTGCCGAGTGGGCGGCCTGGGTTCCGTTCCTGGCCAACGTAAATTTTTAAGTAAAGTGCGTGTTCTACGAGCATTTCCGTGAAACATAAAATACCTAACGACGGGAAAAAAAGGGTAGCGCTCGTGGCTGGTAATCGCTGTAAAGCTGGTATTTGGTCGCAATTTTGCTGTTTTTTTTTCGTTCAATTTAAATAGCTACTGCATATAAATATAAAATTCATCAGATATGCGCGAATTAGTACCTATATTATTGTAACTTACACTGATGAGCCAAAGCATTATGACCTTACGCTAACTAGCTTGTTTGTTTGTCTGTCTTTCGAACGAAACACATTACTGATTCTGCGTATCAGGGATCCGACAGTTTGTTGGTAGGATGGTGGTGATTGTGGCATTAGATGTCTACTCACAGGTCATGTAATTTGCGTAAATAACAGGCCGCTGATTTGGGTTCGCGGTGAGACACCCGATGACGACCCAGAGGGATTCCATAGGATTCACATCAGGCGAATTTAGTCTCCGAGAAATCAACGTGAGTTCGCTATAATGCTGCTCAAACAACTGTAGCACAGTTCTGACTCCGAAATACCTACAATTATAATGCTGAAAGATGACATCGCCGTCGGGAAAGACATCCAGCATGAAGTGATTCAGGTGTTTCGCAGCTGTCAGCATGTCTTCGATTACTGGGTAGGAGAACGTCTCCCGAAGCATAATACTGCTCCCACTAGCCTGCATCCGTGGTGCGATGAACTTTCCGACCCGCCTTTCACCTCGGTGACGGCGTTCATGGGGACGACTATCGACCTAGTTATCAAAAATGTGATTCACCCGAAGAACCGACACTTTTCCATTGATCGACGGTCGAATCCCGATGGTCCTGCACCCACTGCAATCGTAACTGACGATGTCGTTTGGTCACCATGTGAACACGTAAGGGTGGTCTGCTGCAGTGCTGTATGTTCAACAGTGTACTATGAACAGTGTATTCCGAAACACTTGTGCATGCGTCGGCATTGTGCTTTTTCGGCAGAGATGCCACATATCATCATCTACCATACTTTACAGAGCAGATAAACCTCAAAACCCCACGTTCTGTGAAGAGTCATGCACGTCCAGTAATTTAGCGCCTAGTCTTAATTTCACTGTCATGGCGTAGGTTCTCACGACAGCAGCACGTGAACATTCGACCAGCTTCGCCGTTTTCGAGATGCTGGTTCACAGGCTCTGCGTAATAATCTGCCATTTCCCAAAGACGCATATCTAATTGGATTTCCCCATCTGCAACCCATATCTTCGCAAGGGTGATCCCTCGTCCGTGTCAGGTCCGCTTACGTACTTTTGTTACCGCGTCACGTGCCAGCAACGCCACCAGGCAGTATCCAACTTAGCGGTGGGCAATGGTCGAAATATTTTGGCTCATCAGTGTATATGAAGGATGCACGTCTTATTTCTAGTTACTGACACAGAAAAATTCTGTTTTCATTGTAAATAGAATTTCCTAATTACATCTACATTCATACTTCGCAAGCCACCCAACGGTGTGTGGCGGAGGGCACTTTACGTGCCACTGTCATTACCTCCCTTTCCTGTTCCAGTCGCGTATGGTTCGCGGGAAGAACGACTGCCGGAAAGCCTCCGTGCGCACTCTAATCTCTCTAATTTTACATTCGTGATCTCCTCGAGAGGTATAAGTAGGGGGAAGCAATATATTCGATACCTCATCCAGAAACGCACCCTCTCGAAACCTGGACAGCAAGCTACACCGCGATGCAGAGCGCCTCTCTTGCAGAGTCTGCCACTTGAGTTTGCTAAACATCTCCGTAACGCTATCACGCTTACCAAATAACCCTGTGACGAAACGCGCCGCTCTTCTTTGGAACTTCTCTATCTCCTCTGTCAACCCGACCTGGTACGGGTCCCACATTGATAATCAATACTCAAGTATAGGTCGAACGAGTGTTTTGTAAGCCACCTCCTTTGTTGATGGACTACATTTTCTAAGTACTCTCCCAATGAATCTCAACCTGGCACCCGCCTTACCAACAACAATTAATTTTATATGATCATTCCACTTCAAATCGTTCCGTACGCATACTCCCAGATATTTTACAGAAGTAACTGCTACCAGTGTTTGTTCCGCTATCATATAATCGTACAATAAAGAATCCTTCTTTCTATGTATTCGCAATACATTACATTTGTCTATGTTAAGGGTCAGTTGCCACTCCCTGCAAGTGTCTATCCGCTGCAGATCTTCCTGCATTTCTCTACAATTTTCTAATGCTGCAACTTCTTTGTATACTACAGCATCATCCGCGAAAGGCCGCATGGAGCTTCCGACACTATCTACTAGGTCATTTATATATATTGTGAAAAGCAATGGTCCCATAATACTCCCCTGTGGCACGCCAGAGGTTACTTTAACGTCTGTAGTCATCTCTCCATTGAGAACAACATACTGTGTTCTGTTTGCTAAAAACTGCTCAATCCAACCACACAGCTGGTCTAATATTCCGTAGGCTCTTCCTTTGTTTATTAGGCGACAGTGCGGAACTATATCGAACGCCTTCCGGAAGTCAAGGAAAATGGCATCTACCTGGGAACCTGTATCTAATATTTTCTGGGTCTAATGAACAAATAAAGCGAGTTGTGTCTCACACGATCGCTGTTTCCGGAATCCATGTTGATTCCTACAGAGTAGATTCTGTGTTTCCAGAAATGACATGATACGCGAGCAAAAAAACATCTTCTAAAATTCTACAACAGATCGATGTCAGAGATATAGGTCTATAGTTTTGCGCATCTACTCGACGACCCTTCTCGAAAACTGGAACTACCTGTACTCTTTCCCAATTTGGAACCTTCCGTTCCTCTAGAGACGTGCGGTACACGGCTGTTAGAAGGGGGTCTAGTTCATTCGCGTACTGTGTGTAGAATCGAATTGGTATCCCGTCAGGTCCAGCGGACTTTCCTCTGTTGAGTGATTTCAATTGATTTTCTATTCCTTGAACACTTATTTCTATGTCAGCCATTTTTTCGTCGTGTGAGGATTTAAAGAAAGAACTGCAGTGCGGTCTTCCTCTGTGAAACAGCTTTGGAAAAGGTGGCTCAAATGGTTCAAATGGCTCTGAGCACTATGGGACTTAACATCTGAGGTCAGCAGTCCCCTAGAACTTAGAACTACTTAAACCTAACTAACCTAAGGACATCACACACATACATTCCCGAGGCAGGATTCGAACCTTCGACCATAGCGGTCACGCGCTTCCAGACTGTAGCGCCTAGAATCGCTCGGCCACCCCGGCCGCCTGAATAAGGTGTTTAGTATTTCAGCTTTACGCGTGTCATCCTCTGTATCAATGCCATTATCATCCCAGAGTGTCTGGATATGCTGTTTTGAGCCACTTACTGGTTCAACGTAAGACCAGAACTTCCTAGGATTTTCTGTCAAGTCGGTACATAGAATTTTACTTTCGAATTCACTGAACGCTTCATGCATAGCCCTCCTTACGCTAACTTTGACATCGTTTAGCTTCAGTTTGTCTGAGAGGTTTTGGCTTCGTTTAAATTTGCAGTGAAGCTCTCTTTGCTTTCGCAGTAGTTTCCTAACTTTGTTGTCGTACCATGGTGGGTTTTTCCCGTCCCTCACAGTTTAACTCGGCGCGTACCTGTCTAAAACGCATTTTACGATTGCCTTGAACTTTTTCCATAACCACTCAACATTATCAGTGTCGGAACAGAAATTTTCGTTTTGATCTGTTAGGTAGTCTGAAATCTGCCTCCTATTACTCTTGCTAAACAGATAAACATTCTTCCCTTTTTTTATATTCCTATTAACTTCCATTTTCAGGGATGCTGCAACGGCCTTACGATCACTGTTCCCTGTTCTGCGCTTACAGAGTCGAAAAGTTCGGGTCTGTTATCAGTAGATCCAAGATGTTATCTATCTCTATCTCTTATAAAATATTGTAAATAAGGATGGTTTAAATTTAGAAAGATATACTAAAAATGAAATTTTTCGTATTTACGTTACCTGCTGCAGCACGTCTCTTCAGTTGAGGACACCTATGGAAGTCGATCTCGAGCCACCTAGAGCGCGGCAGAAGCGCAGGCAGGGCAGGAATCGCGAACGATCATCCGGCCGGATGTCCGGAGGTTCCCGTCGCCGTCTTCAGCGCCCCATCTACATCAACGCCCAGGTCCGCTCCTACGGACTCCGGCGCGCGCTCTCCGCTTGTTTTCCGGCAGAGTTTTCTGGCGAAGCTCAGGGCGAATGCCAAGGTGCGGGCGAGTGCTCGGCGCCGACACCAGTTCGGCAATCCAATTGCGTCGGCGTTCCGTGCACCTCTCAGCCGTCGTCCTCCACTTCCTTACACGACGCCCGTGCGGACGTTTGGGGGGTGGCGAGGAGGGGATGCGATGTCATCGATCATGTCGTACCTGCAGTCAACCGGCGCAAAAATGCTGCGTGTCCACCCAACGTACCGGCGGCGCCAATCCGGACGAGGCTTGAGCCACGCCTCCGCGAGTTGCGAAACACCGCCGCTGCATACGGGTATGAACTACGACAGCAACAGACCAGAGCGGCATTTCCGTTTGGAGTACAGTTCGAGTTCTGCTTCTGCTTCGAGTTGACAGTTATCACGTCATCGCCCTTTCAAGTTTATTTCAGACTTGTATATTCAGAGTTATTGAGCAAGCAGTAAAGGAAACAATAGAAAAGTTCGGAGTAGGCATTAAAATCCATGGAGAAGAAATAAAATCTTTGAGGTTCGCCGATGACATAGTAATTCTGTCAGAGACAACAAAGGACTTGGAAGAGCAGTTGAACTGAATGGACAGTGTCTTCAAAGGAGGGTATAAGATGAACATCAACAAAAGCAAAACGAGGATAATGGAATGTAGTCGAATTAAGTCGGGTGATGCTGAGGGAATTAGATTAGGAAATGAGACACTTAAAGTAGTGAAGGAGTTTTGCTATTTCGGGAAGAAAATAACTGATGATGGTCGAAGTAGAGAGGATATAAAATGTAGACTGGCAATGGCAAGGAAAGCGTTTCTGAAGAAGAGAAATTTGTTAACATCGAGTTTAGATTTAAGTGTCAGGAAGTCGTTTGTGAAAGTATTTCTATGGAGTGTAGCCATGTATGGAAGTGAAACATGGACGATAAATAGTTTGGACAAGAAGAGAATAGAAGCTTTCGAAATGTGGTGCTACAGAAGAATGTTGAAGATTAGGTGGGTAGGTCACGTAACTAATGAGGAGGTATTCAAATGGTTCAAATGGCTCTGAGAACTATGGGACTTAACATCGCAGGTCATCAGTCCCCTAGAACTAAGAACTACTTAAACCTAACTAACCTAAGGACATCACACACATCCATGCCCGAGGCAGGATTCGAACCTGCGACCGTAGCAGTCGCGCGGTTCCGGACTGAGCGCCTTAACCGCGAGACCACCGCGGCCGGCTGAGGAGGTATTGAATAAGATTGGAGAGAAGACAAGTTTGTGGCACAACTTGACTAGAAGAAGGGATCGGTTGGTAGAACATGTTCTGGGGCATCAAGGGATCGCAAATTTAGCATTGGAGGGCAGCGTGGAGGGTAAAAGTCGTAGAGAGAGACCAAGAGATGAATACACTAAGCAGATTCAGAAGGATGTAGGTTGCAGTAGGTACTAGGAGATGAAGGAGCTTGCACAGGACAGAGTGGCATGGAGAGCTGCATCAAACCAGTCTCAGGGCTGAAGACCACAACAACAACAACAACAACAACAACATGTTCAGAGTGTGTACTTGAGTATAACGGGCAGTGTTTGTGGTAACGGCACTTGGAACATTTAACCCTAGTTTACACGACGAGATTGGGTTGCACCACTCGTTGCGTGGAATGAGTTGCACGCATATGGTTTCATATATGACTGTAGACACGGCGACACCAGTATACACTTCGATTTCGTCGTTTTGTGGGTCCCTGAGTCATTTCGGATATGACAGTTTTGGCATCTGCCCGTCGCACGGGTTGTGATGGAGTTAAAGCTTGTTGCGTGGAACCGCTGCATAAGAAAAAAATAAGAAACGTGTTTCGATACGTAACTGGATGAAGAAAAGACGTCAGCTCGGTTGCTCAGCATCCTTGCTGAAATAATTTATAACGGAAGATCCAAGAAGTTCTTTTAATTATCTTAGATTGCTACCAGAACTGTTCCCGTTTGCCGGCCTTAGCGGTGAGCGGTTCTAGGCGCTACAGTCTGGAACCGCGCGAGCGCTACGGTCGCAGGTTCGAAGCCTGCCTCGGGCATGGATGTGTGTGATGTCCTTAAGATAGTTAGGTTTAAGTAGTTCTAAGTTCTAGGGGACTGATGACCTCAGATGTTAAGTCCCATAGTGCTCAGAGCCATTTGAGCCATTTTTACAGTGGCAATATTTCAAAATTCTAACATGTGTGAATGGTTAGCACTGCAGCGACGTTTTAAATAGATGAATATTGAATAAAGTATGCAGCTTCTTGAATTTGTATAGCCTTCCCTCCTTTCAACAATATTCCTTACCAAAGAGTTGGCCAACTCGAACGATGGGATTTTAGTCTTGTAGATGAGAGCATTGCCACAGCTACAATTACACTTGCTTGTATTTTCCTTAATTCAGTTGTATATGTGCTCGTAACTCTATAAATTTTGCCCTGCAGCTCAGATATTGTCCAACCATCTATGTTATGATCGCACAATGTTGCTTATTTCCGTAATCAGCATCACTGAAATCACACAAACATCTATGCAAAACATAGATATCCAAAAAGCGAACATTATTCTCCGTTCCACACTTCATATTTCAGTTTATCTACACTCTACGAACATACATAACCTCAAAACTCATGCAACTAGTGTCGCCAAAGTAGGAACACGCCGAAAGTGTTTAGCTTCACCAACGAGTTGCGCAAACGTGCGGCGCGGATGCGCAGTGGCCGGTAGCGCAGTTGCCTGCAACCTAGTGCCGTCGTGTAAACTAGGCTTTAGAGTGTAAAATTTACAGAGTTCCATATCAAGCAACTCATTTTGTCTTTGGATGCTTCTTCGTATAACTTGGAAATCAAGACTTATATTTGCACAAATAATTCCACGCGCTTTCCCAGTAATGCACTGCATTTTTTTTTTCTCAGCCGAAAACTAAGCTACGAATGCGAAAAGTTACGTATGTATTATTTGAAGGCTCCTGCGTGTGCGCGCCAAGTTTCCGTCACTTCCGACAGATATCGTAGCTGCAGGACAGTTTCAAAATGACGTCTGTAGGCGATGTACGCTACAAGCAACGTGCCGTCATTGAATTTCTCACTGCAGAGAAAGAAATTGTGGGCAATATTCACAAATGCTTGAGCAAAGTCTATGGATAGAGGTCTGCGCGGATAAGAAAAGTGCAATCCGCATCCGCACCGCATCCGCAAGGTCCTAATCCGCAACCGCATCCGCAACAATTAATCTGCATCCGCAAGTTCCTTATCCGCATCCGCACATATTTAAGTTTTGAATGACTAATTAATAGTAATAGACAGTAGTACTTAGAATTATGGTATGTAATGACATAGTTATTGTTAGGGTGCCATTTCTGCGACAACTTAACCACTTTTGACGTCTTAAATCACAGGAAATGCTCTATACCTACTCTAAAGCAGACCACTCAAAACAGGAAAGCATTGGCGCTCCGGAGCACACACAGTAGTGGCTCGGATCTCGTGAGATTGGAAACGCTATTTTAAAAAATAAAATTCAATGTAATAATTTTAAATGATGAAAATACGTGTATAGAAACAATTATATTTCGCTGCTCTTCTGCCAAGGCAGCTGAAAATGACGATGGTTTTAAACTGTTACTAGCACATTGCATTATTTACCGACAGTTTTTTTGTACTCACTACTTGGATGCATCAAATTTTGAAGCCATTCATGTCAGCTGATGATTATATTATAGCTTACGCGTTCAGTCCTCGTCATTTCCAGGTGAAAATATTTACAGTATTAGGCCTACACTGCAAAACGCTGGCGCACCTGTGAAAAAGTTAAACTACCAGCAATAATTGACGTTGTCTGGAAGAAATAACTCGTCTTCCGAAGAGTGGCAACAAAATCAGTGGTTATAAAAATTTGGAGTCCATTTAGCTTTAGCTAAAAATACGATTGAAATCTCGAACCTGTACTTTTGGCTGACTTATCGAATTAAGACCTAGCGCTAAATGAAATGTCTGTTTCATTCTCAACTAAACAAAGTTTTTCACACTTTAAAACATTCTCAACATTGGTCTAAATTACTAAGACAAAATTTGCAGTACATTTCGCAGTTAATACTTTAAATGTTAAAAAATAATTTTTTTCAGGGTTTAATGGAACTGCAAACGATTTCTAGATGTCTATATAAAAACCACTGTCCCATAACTTCAAATGTTAGGCACTGTTCCATGTTAAGCAATACCGAGTTAAAGTTAAAATGTTCTATTTTGTTACGAATGTCAGCCCTTATCTTTACTAACTGGCTGGTAAATTAAAAGACACATTATTATTTTGGATGATTTGAATATTTTGTAAGTTTTCAATGTGATCAGAATAATCTTTCACGGGCTATCGCAGTCACAGCTTGTTGGTGGTCGTGAGCCGTAGTTTGAAGTCCCACTTGTAATTAATTACAAGGCTCGCTGTTCACAAAGAGCGGCAATGCTCGGCGGCTGCAAATGTTACTGTAGTGCGCGCTAAAATTTTGGTAGGCACTTATGAGATCATCATTACCTAGTTTGATAATATTGACGTGTTAGCTGTTGAATGTTCTTGTTGCGAAGAGTAAAAACTTAAAATTGAGCTCTTTAATATGAAAATTACAACAATACAAATTGCTTGTTAAATATTTCCTTCTTTTACCTAATGCTACTTAAATGTTCCTGTTGGGAATAGTAAAAATACTGACAACAAGTCGAGGAAGTTCTTTACTATAAATATTACAATATAAACTCACAGGCTTCAGATTAAGTATTTTCATCTTCTGCTTGCTTCTGATTCAAATTCTGTAAAAGAAACAATCAGATGGAAAAAAATGTAACTAATTCAGATAAGCCCAAAAAATACAGTGCAGTAAGAGAAACTGTACAAGTACCTTTTTACTTTGGAAGATTACTATGCAAGAACATGTCATCAATCGTCTGTGGCTTCAAAGACGTGCGTAGGTCCTGCATTATTTGTCCCGCTGTAGGGAAGCTTCTCTCAGATGGCGCGCTGGACGCTGGAATGCAGTGCACGAAGTATGCGAGTTTGGAAAGACGCGGATAGACGTTTTCACGTCCATGCCACCAAGCTATCAGGTCGATGCCTTCCGAAAATTGGACTTTATCATTCGTATATCAGAGAATTTCAACTGACGCAAAGTCAAGATCTCTCGTCGATTCATCTTCTGAGGAATCTTCAAATTCATTAAAAAGTACGTCAGACTTCTGTTTTTTTTGCAGGAATTCCAGATGTTGTTTCCTCCTTATCTTTTAACTGTGGACAAGTTCTCGCAACATAATTTTTCGCTTCCTTTACAACTTCATCTTTTTCGGCACTGCTAAGAAATTTTAGGTTTTTATATTTTGGATTAAAAAACGTTGCAGGTTTTTGGGTTGCTGTCATGTCCCATTTGCTGATTAAAATAGACTTGGCTGTACTCTTTAAATCTATCAGAAATGGGCTGTCGCCATCATTTTTTTCAAGGAAGGAGAGGAGTTTTAACTTCCACAACACACATAAATAAAGCGTAGGGGTTTTGGAGGCTTCGAGATCACAAGAAGCTATTTTAAATGGTGTCAGAAAGGTTATTATATCTTCCCACATCCTCTTGTCTATAGAATCAATCAAATTATCTTGATTCTTCTCTGACAAAACTGACCGAACTTCAAACCATTGTGAATTAATAGACTCAAACATATCCAATTTACTTTTCCATCGTGTGTCTGTATCTCCTTTTAATGCCTTCTGAAGACGATTCTGAAGACCAGATCTTTTAAAGACAGTTGTGATAGCTCGACAGGAATTCATTAGTCACTGCACGTCACTCTTCTCATCACTCGCGTCTCCTCGAGTCGTGTGCTCGAGCACAGTATTACGAATGTGTGCTGAGCACGAGAGCCTCTTGTATTGGCGAAGTGCTGCCACAATATTTGGACCTCTATCCGTAACGAACACGATGTTATTCACAGCAATGAATAAATCGAACGACCGTAGTATCTTAATTAAGTCAAGTTTAATGTTTTCTCCTGTTTTTTATTAATCTCACTCTCAAAATTTCTGGTACACAACTCTCGATCCTGAAGTTTCACTTCTTCATAATTAACATAATGTGCAGTCACTCCCATATAGTTTATTTTACGGTACGAATCAGTCCATAAATCTACAGTCAGTGCTCCACCTATATCTCTGAATATATTCTTCACTTCTGCAGAGACAGTTTCACGCAGACGATCGGTCGTTTCCTTCAAATTTCTGGATATGGTGGTTGGATGAGGTAGCAGTTCCTTAGCACTCACTGCACCGTGCTCGGCCCCCACATCAATAAGAAACCGTGCCGCCTCGAGAAACCCAGATCCACACGCAACTTCGAATGGTAAAACGTCTTTGCTGACATGATTGATAAGTTTTTCTGTCGCGGCTGTCTTCAAATTTGGCGGAACTTCAGGAACTTTCACGTCTCTCTTGGTATTTAAATAAGTAATTATGCTACTTCGTCCAGTCTCACACGAATGTTTTAGCAAATTTGAAGTTTCACTTTTGTGTCCAGTGTAGGAATATACTTTTTTACACGCAAAACAAGCCACTATATCTTTTATCTTTTCGTTGCCATCAAAAACGTATCCGAATTGTCGATTTCAATTTGTTTTCCTTCACTAATGTAAAATCACCTTTTTTTCACCTTACACGAAATCGTCTCCATCGATATGGTGTTCATTTGAAGAAAGAACTCTCACTGATGTTTGCTACGATGCACGTTTTCACTCGGTCACTACAAAGCGCTAACTGAAGGCAGCGGAAAATTGCAACGGGCACCTGTCTGGTAGACAGTGGGCAGGTTTGCCACCCAGAGAGCACTTCACAGGCCACACAAAAGACACGGTCGCGGAAATGGATTAGGCGCAGGTCTCTTGGTTACAGCTACGTCGGTCGTAGCCAGGGGCTGAGGACAACAGACATCCGCCCTACCCGGGCCCTGCAAGATTCCAAGGCTGTCAACAGACTTGAAGTTTTCAACTAACATTGCAACATACCTACTGGGCAGATGCCTTGCCCAATATCCGCAGATGACCCGCGGATATCCGCGCCGGTCACGATTTTATCCGTCAAGTGCGGATATCCGCATCCGCGCAACCTCTATCTATGGAGCATCTGCTGTCAACAGAAGTTCAGTTAGTCGCTGTGCACGGAGGGTGAGGTCATCAGATGGCGGTCCGGTGGAGCTCCACGATTTGCAGCGGTCGGAGAGACCATCCACGGCTGTCATACCTGACATGTTGCAGCAAGCTGATGTAGTCATTCGCGAGTTTGGACCATTAAAGGATGCCATTCGTGGAAAACATTTTGAGGACGATGAGGAGGTGATTCGAACAGTGAAGCACTGGCTCCGGCACCATGTCAAGGATTGGTACCGACGGGGCATACACGTCCTTGTTTCGCGCTGGAGGAAGGCCATAGAACGGGAAAGAAATTACGTGGAAAAATAGGGTGTGTAGATAAAACACCATTCCCTCGTATATGTCATTGTAATTCTGTTCAATACAGAATTGTTTAAGAAAAAAATTGGGTGCATTACTTTCTGGGCAACCCTCGTATATTTCAGCATTAAATAGAGTTGTTTTAGATGACTGTATGAGTTAATTCTAGAGTTGTGTTGTACCACAGTTCGGTCTTTTTGGTGCAGTTCATAAATGTCGTAGTAAATGGTCGGATTACCGGTAATTTTGGCAGCGTTCGTAGGGAAACAAACATACATGAATGTGTGTGTGTGTGAGAGAGAGAGAGAGAGAGAGAGACTGAGAAGCAACAAATTCTATTTGTCCGTTATTTGTTTGTGTTGCAGATAATTAGAACTGCACATCGTTCAGTGTTGGTCCATTATGTATTATGTATCCTTACAAAATACAAATTGCGTATTTTAAGTAATCAAAATTAGTTGATCGCGTAACTTCTGCGCTTACATACAATCAGAGCAGTTAATTTTGATGCAAGTTAAGTTTACATGCACAAACACTAACAATCTGTACTACTGTCATCGTTTTTTCTGCTGAACAGAATGTTCATCACGATCAAAGGCAAGGGTTTCCTACTGTTATTGGCTCTGAGCACTATGGGACTCAACTGCTGAGGTCATTAGTCCCCTAGAACTTAGAACTAGTTAAACCTAACTAACCTAAGGACATCACAAACATCCATGCCCGAGGCAGGATTCGAACCTGCGACCGTAGCGGTCTTGCGGTTCCAGACTGCAGCGCCTTTAACCGCACGGCCACTTCGGCCGGCCCTACTGTTATTGACAAGTGTGAAAGTTGTTTACAAAGAACAGAAACACGTTTTATGTAAACTCGACGAAGTATTGCACAGTTGTTTGGTATGTTATCGTTTTGCGTTTCGTTACTTTTGCCCCTCCTTTAGGAAACAGTTTTTCCTCACGCTTTATGATAAATCTGTATTTTTTTTATTTGTACTGCAACATTCCTCTCTTTCACGTTACAAATTAACAACTTTCGAATAAAACATGGATTAAATATTGACAATTTCAATTTTTCTATAAATACTGTTTACCTTTAGGTAACAGACAGGAGGACAGAACAACAATGTTTCGCAAGTTATGCGGCCCTTTGAATATCTTCACTCAGTTTTTAAACGGTTCAGTGCTTCCGGTTTCTATGGAAATCCAGTAAGACGCTTACCGCATACGCAAACGAAGCGATCGAAATGTGACGCCCGATACGCATGCAACACACCTAACGTACAGGAAACGTGGTTACGACCTAACCGACCAAAGCTACTAGGTAAACTAACGTAGTCAACGCTTACTTGTGGTAGCCTACGGTAGTTGTACGACACTAGTTAATTCAGTACACTGTTCTCTTCGTCCTCATGCGTGCACGGAATGAGAATACAACAGTTTTAGCTGGTAATAGCAATTGATAAACTGGAAATTAGAGATAAACAGCATCTGCAGGTTAACCGCGTATTTTCAAATCACTCGACTACATAAGCGAATCAGACATCAAAATCTTCTTGAATGCTACAAAATATACTTACAGCAAGAGTTTTCCATCTGAAGATGTCGTTACCAAAATGAATTAACGATAGAATGATAGAATAATCGGTTCTTTAGCGTAAAGATAAGAGATTTACTGTCTCGATAATCATGTTTTTTTTCATTGAGGCAGCTCTACGAATACATCCAAATCCTTTCATCATACGGAGAGAGTATAAAATGGCTCTGAGAACTATGGGACTTAACATCTATGGTCATCAGTCCCCTAGAACTTAGAACTACTTAAACCTAACTAACCTAAGGACGTCACACAACACACAGTCATCACGAGGCAGAGAAAATCCCTGACCCCGCCGGGAATCGAACCCGGGAACCCGGGCGCGGGAAGCGAGAACGCTACCGCACGACCACGAGCTGCGGACCAGAGAGTATAAAAATTATAGATTCTTCTATTACTGTCAACACTGTCGGTTTGTATGCACGAATGCCCCAGTTCATCACATAATGTTCACTGAAGTTCCAATCGAGGTTTTGGGCATTCCAATCTAGGCGGACCACAGGGTTTTGTTCGAACCATGTTATAATTACCCTTACTCTGTTTTCGGTAGTGTAACTGTACAGGTCGAGAGAACGTCTGATTCCAAACTGTTATCTCAGTGTTGGAAGCATGTTAGTGGTAAATATGTTTCCATAAATACCTCCGTTCATTCGGTCGCACTCAAAAACAAGTGATCGATGCCCATAGGATAAAAAATCAGTCCCAATCTATCTTATTTTCTTCAACAAATTTCTTTGCCCTCAACACAAAATGATGATACGTCTACCAGTTCGAAATCTGCCCATGTGAGTGGCACGTCACTTGGTCCAACAAACATACTATTTGCAATGGTTATTCTGTGATAAGTGGCTTTTTGTCAAAACTAGGAGCGCTTTTCGACAGGCCGTCCCATCAGTGACTTCTGTACTTTGGCTGTAGGGAAAAATCCCCTCCAATAGCTCGTCAAAGAAGGAAGTTACTGGTTCCTACAGTACGCTTTGTAGTTCAGTGATTCTTACCAACTATTTTCTAAGGCTTGCCTTCACGATTATTATCTTTAGTAATCGACTGAATTGTTTATAACACAAAAACTTCGTTGAAATTGAGCTACTGAGAAATACCCGTCACGGAACTCCTGAACAATTGAACCCCTTGATCGTATTTAGGCTCACTCAGTTCTTTCCACTGAGTCAATCGGAGAGAGAAAACGTGTATGATGGAAAATTGCCGGCCGCGGTGGTCTAGCGGTTCTATGCGCGCAGTCCGGAACCGCGCGACTGCTACGGTCGCAGGTTCGAATCCTGCCTCGGGCATGGATGTGTGTGATGTCCTTAGGTTAGTTAGGTTTAAGTAGTTCTAAGTCCTAGGGGACTGATGACCTCAGAAGTTAAGTCCCATAGTGCTCAGAGCCATTTGAACCATTTTGTTGGAAAATTATGCCTCTTCTATTACCCTCAAATGCATTATTTTATGTACACGGAACGCTGTCAGGCATGTTCTTGCTGCCCGAAGCCTTTTGGGTACACAACGTATCACACGAGCGAGTACCAAGGTTGCACCAGTTCTTGCTATGTTGCCGCAAGGCTGAAAAACAACGTCTCCAGTAGAAATGGTCTTCAGTATCGGATAGAATGTCAAAACATAAGTTACTGCGAAATTTTAGAAACCTACCAAACCAATAATGGACTATTCCAGAGCCAAAGTTGGGCTGAACCAATGTAAACGCCCGTGCGCTAAAATGGAGTATCTAGAAGGTTTCAAATGTTCATCTTATTGCGGTAGTTGCTTTGGACACAGGAAGTGTACAAGTCGTTCGTGAATCCTCGTGGAGAGAATAAGGCACGCGGTTTGCTACCTGTACTTTCTACTTTCGGTAGGTGACATTTTGGCTTTTCAGCCAGGGGACACGTTTTTTACTGTGGCATTTTTGCGGCAGTTATAGCGTACTGGTAATTTCGATTTTCCAAGTCTAGTGTCCACTGCTTTAGCGTACTGCAGAGTTATTATTAAGTGGCAGTTTTTTATTAGATCAGGGAGCTACTAGTTGGGTGGAGATAAGATTCGAATAAACGGTTTGTTAATGTCGTCAGAAACGTCAAAGAAAGCTGAAGTTCTTTATTTTGGTATGGATTTCTGACCTTCCTTTGAATTGGCATTCACAACAAAGCTAAGGTTACAGAGGACGTCGCAGGGTGAATGTACGAGATTTATAGAGACTGTTAGCACTTGTTCTTGGAGACCATTGGACAGAACTTTATGTTTAACTGTGTGCAATAATTATCAGTTGTGTCAGAATTGCGAATATTTGCTACAACGTAGTAGGTGGACAATAGGCATTCATTCTGTTTCATGGAACGTTCCCCTCTCCCCTCCCAACATGCAGCTCTACCCCTCTTTCCTCCCCACCCCTCTCACCCTTCCTTCCTTCAACACATCCATACGCCCTACCCTTCACTACCATTTTCTAAGCCATGCCCTATTGTTTTTGGAAATAGGTCAATCAGAAAGCTTGTAGGCCAACAGATATATTTAGCTCTCACAAAAACAGTTCAGTATTTTAATGTGCAATTTACATTTCTGAACTCCTTCTTAAGCTACGCCCCTTTCTTGGAAATAGGCCAATCAGAGCTTCCTATCGCAAGGATGGGCAAGGCATAACACCATTACCATCCAGTGGCGTTAGTATTTGCGTAATGTAGCATGGTATCAGACATATTTGCGCCTTTGCCAACTTTAGTTTGTTTTTCATTCGTTGGGGGCCTCAAACAATGAAATATTCCTCCATGAGAAGTTAGAAAAGATATTATTGGTTTATTTTGTTAACTTTTCTGTTTTCAATATAGCTATTGAGAGTTGTTTGCACTTGAATATAGGTGTGTTAACCTTGTAGGCCTCACAAACAGATGATAGCTTTATTTCGTAATTCCTGTGAGAAAAAAGACTTGAAGTTGCAGCCACTACCACAGTGAAATCAATAACCTATTTTTGTTTAGCTGTATTTGAAAGAGCGCCTTGTATACTTGTGAGTGAAATGTATAACGGTTTGTTTGCTTATTGTATTCCAGAGTTTTGTGCTATTACGCCACTATATTCCAAGTAAAACACGCTGAATTTTCATGGCACTGTTGTCTGCGCTGTAGGGGCATCATCTGCTATTCCAAATAAAATTCAATATACATGGGTACAATAAATGAACAACGATCAGCCGACGGTTTTAGAAGTTTTTTTAGTAATGTTTCACTTCATCTAACACCATTCCAGGGCGAACGATGATAATGCATAATGATTTGCAATAGAAAAATACCATTGGCGTTATTGATTGGCTTTATTCGTTCCGATTTTCGTTCTAGCTGAGGCTCTGATCCACTGGGACGGATAACATTTGTTCTTATCTACACTGTAAACGTAACTGAGGAAGCAACACAAGAAGAAGGTCTCCAAATGCTCACAATATTACTTCTGTCTACCGTTTCCATAGCAGATCTGCAACAAATACAAGAAGGGCGTCCACTAACTCCACAGGACAAGATGCAGTTTGAAAGTCTACAGAAGGTGTTATTATTATCACTCGATTCCAAATTACTTTTATGTAACGTCAATTACTGATATTCAAGCAGTAAAAAATGCTAAGTTAGCAGTACAGAGCTCTTGATTAAATAATGAAAGTAAACAAACGTACGCAAAAAATTTGAACTAAATAAAAAACTGCAATTACCACCTGCACCTGTAACTTACGTGAACAATCCTGGTACATGATAGATAATACAGAATATGACTAAGAAAATAGCAACAGAACAGCAGAAAATGCAAAAAAGAAATTAAATGTGCTCATGAAAAAACAATTACAGGAGAACACTCTCTTTTACTCCAGAAAATGTTACCACAAGGACTTGTACCACCGAGACTACGTACTTCCTAAGTTGCACAAAGAGGGAGTGCCGTTATGCCGCTTTGTCACCACCATATAGAGTCCTACATGTTTGCTGGCAAAACATCTGAAAGTCTTACTAAGCCCTCCGATGGGTAAATACCCGCACCATATCCTCTATTCTGTGGCTTTTGTTTGTGAAATCCCTGAACAATTTCAGACGGAAGGACTCAGACATCCTGATAAATTTTGATATTCTTTCCCCCTTCACCAGTGTGCCTCTACGATAGTCGCTAGGACACATGGCTCAGAAATTGGACTCGAACCCACCGACATTTTCAGCCATGTCCCGACCTCCGCGCATTTTCTTTTTAATGGAGAATATTATGAACCAGATCTGCCTCCTCCGTATCAGATACAGAAGCTACTGCCCCATCTGAGTACTTCTGTAAACTCCATGTCACAGCACACAGAAATTACCATGGACTTCTGGACGGTTGACTTGTGGTAAAAGCTGACAGAGACCGTTGGCACTGTATGAAATTGATCGTTCGGCAGATGTTTCTCCGGATGAGTTGAGAAATCTGCTGCGTTATCATCTACCCTCAGTGGCGAACGATAATGGATGACAGTAAATAGCTGTGTGCTTCCGTTTGTTCGCCTACAGCACCCCAGTACGACATGCACCAGGCTATTGGCCCCAGATTGAGTCACAATGATTCGAGGAATTCTCCACAAGTACGAGAGCACTTTTTGGGCCTGCAGGTCATCTGGTCTCAGTCCTGTTGAGTTCGACTGGTACACCGTCTAGCGAGATGTGTACGTTCTGGATCCTGCTCAGACCCATCTCCCTGAGTTGTGAGTGTTGGTTGAGTGCTCATGGATCAAGATGGCTCTTCAACTTTCCGGCATCACCTTCAGTCCATGAGACGTTGGGCCGCTACTGTCAACAGAGATAAAGTTGGTGCTATAGACTACTATGTACGTACCTCTAATTATTCACGGCTGTGTAGTCACTTACATAAACACTCGAGGTTTTCAGATGGCCCCCACAATCTCACTGCACTCAGAATACTCCTCATCACTGTAGGGCACTGAGTAACACGAACACTTGTTAAGATTTTCCATAGTATGCTGAACTCCACAGTTACGTTTCGAAGATTCTTTTGGGTGTCTTTACATACTTAGATTCTCCTTACTTTCACCACGATTCTAATTAATCCGTCCAGAGAGTTCCATATGGTGTAGTCTAAACTACACTACTGGACACTAAAATTGCTACACCACGTAGATCACGTGCTACAGACGCGAAATTTGACCGACAGGAAGAAGATGCTGTGATATGCAAATGATTAGCTTTTCAGAGCATTCACACAAGTTAGGCGTCGTTGGCTACACCTACAATATGCTTACATGAGGAAAGTTTCCAGCCGATTGCTCATACACAAACAGCAGTTGGCCGACGTTCCCTGGTGAAACGTTGTTGTGATGCCTCGTGTAAGGAGGAGAAATGCGTACCATCACGTTTCCGACTTTGATAAAGGTCGGATTGTAGCCTATCGCGATTCCGGTTTATCGTATCGCGACGTTGATGCTCGCGTTGGTCGAGATCCAATGACTGTTAGCAGAATATGGAATCGGTGGGTTCAGGAGGTTAATACGGAACGCCGTGCTGGATCCCAACGGCCTCGTATCACTATCAGTCGAGATGACAGGCATCTTATCCGCATGGCTGTAAGGGATCGTGCAGCCACGTCTCGATCCCTGAGTCAACAGATGGGGACGTTTGGAAGACAGCAACCATCTGCACGAACAGTTCGACGACGTTTGCAGCAGCATGGACTATCAGCTCGGAGACCATGGCTGCGGTTACTCTTGACGCTGCACCACAGACAGGAGCGCCTGCGATGGTGTACTCAACGACAAACCTGGGTGCACGAATGGCAAAATGTCATTTTTTCGGATGAATCCGGGTTATGTTTACAGCATCACGATGGTCGCATTCGTGTTTGGCGACATCGCGGTGAACGCACATTGGAAGCGTGTATTCGTCTTCGCCATACTGGCATATCACCCGACGTGATGGTATGGTGTGCCATTGGTTACACGTCTCGGTCACCTCTTGTTCGCATTGACGGCACTTTGAACAATGGACGGTACATTTCAGATGGGTTACGACCCGTGGCTCTACCCTTCATTCGATCCCTGCGAAACCCTACATTTCAGCAGGATAATGCACGACCGCATGTTGCAGGTCCTGTACGGGCCTTTCTGGATACAGAAAATGTTCGACTGCTGCCCTGGCCAGCACATTCTGCAGCTCTCTCACCAACTGAAAACGTCTGGTCAATAGTGGCCGAGCAACTGGCTCGTCACAATACACCAGTCACTACTGTTGATGAACTGTGATATCGTGTTGAAAGTGCTTGGGCAGCTGTACCTGTGCACGCCATCCAAGCTCTGTTTGACTCAATGCCCAGGCGTATCAAGGCCGTTATTGCGGCCAGAGGTTGTTGTTCTGGGTACTGATTTGTCAGGATCTATGCACCCAAACTGCGTGAAAATGTAATCACGTGTCAGTTCTAGTATAATATATTTGTCCAATGAATACCCGTTTATCACCTCCATTTCTTCTTGGTGTAGCAGTTGTAATGGCCAGTAGTGTACTTTTCACAGGTCATAGTTCCGAAATTTTAATAAGTTCTGCAGGTATGCATATTTTTGCCCTAATTTCATCTCTTGGTTTGTGTAGTTCCATATTTATACGATGGCCATTCGGAAAGTAAGGAACGATAGGTCGTGAAATGGAAACCACAGTGAAAATCAAAACTGTTTTATTTGCAACAGTTAGCTAAACCTTCCATGCTACTTATTTCCGTAGACGCCGATCCGACTTACACGTCTGTCATAGCGTTGTACCAACTTTCCAGTACCCTCGTTATAGAAGGCAGCCGCCAGTACTTTCCGCCAATTCTCTATACTGGCCTACAGCTCGTGGTCTGTGCCAAATGTTGTCTTCATAGCCAGCGGTTTATGCCAGCAGAGATGAAACTCAGAGGGAGACAATTACGGGCTGTATTGTGGGTAATCAAATATTTCCAACTGAAAACGATGCAGGAGCATCTTCATTGCCCCGTGAGAATGCGGCTGAGAATTGTCTTGAAGAAGATAACGCATAACATTTATGTAATGTTGGCTGCATAGCTTCAGGCGAAATTTCTCACCAGGCCCTCGTGCTTGGTGGGAGACACTATTGTTACAGGTATCATTATGTGCTTCCTGTGTGCTCAGAACTAAAAATAACGACGTAACGCGATCGACGGGCATACTAGAGACACTGCCCAACACACCTGTGCAAAACTTCATCAGATTTTCCCTGTGGTTTCCATTTCGCGACCGATCGTTCCTTACTTTCTGAATAACCCCTATAACTGATGGTGAATGAGCTTGGTTTTATGATAACATGTTTCTGGTTCATAGCCATGCATAGGTTGCACCACCTTTTCATTTTTTTTTTTTTTTACGTTTATCCTATGTGGCTCTTTTCCGGTGAATGGCCGGTGTCTGAGTGCCGCCTAACTGTTCATCATTTCCACAGGTTTTTAATTTTAGATATCCAGCGATCTTTCTTAGAGCTTCACCTAGAGTCACATGTGTCTGATTAGTATAACACAGTCTTTGGTAGGAAAAGAAAGTACTGTGGCAGAAACTGTAAACTGGGCTATACTCTGTTACTACCAGTAAATTTCTGAATGATCTTGATACGGGCAGAGACTTTCTACTAAGGAAGAACTTACGGAACTATACTACACACAGGACGCGGTACACGGGTACCGGGTGCTGTGTGGATTGGACTGGGCAGGTTTTTAGGTTAGTGGGTGTTGCAGAAGTACAGAAAGGGCTTCAGTCTCAAAGGGGGCAGGACGAATGTAGGAGGAGGGAGGACACAGGAACAACGAGTATTGTCGTTGTAAACTGTCATAGCTGTGTCGGGAAAGAACCAGAGCTCCAAGCACTAATAGACAGCACTCAGGGTCAAATCTTCGTGGGTACCAAAAGGAGGAGATAAATTGAGCCGAAATTTTTACAAAGGACCTAACGACGTCCAGAAAACATACATGAAATACATTTGGTGGTGGCGGGTTAGTTGCTGTTAGAAGCAGTTTCACATGTACCGGAATTATAGTAGGTGGCTCTTGTGAGTTAGTATG
Organism: Schistocerca serialis cubense; assembly: GCF_023864345.2. NCBI lineage: Eukaryota > Metazoa > Arthropoda > Insecta > Orthoptera > Acrididae > Schistocerca > Schistocerca serialis. The sequence goes on from NC_064640.1 coordinate 122,507,572, forward strand.
GCAGAGGTTAAACTTAACAACAGGAATAAATTCGTCTTCTTTGGTTCCTTTTACCGACCCGAATCAAATGATTCAGTTGCTTAACGGTTCACAGAAAACTTGAGTATCATATTAAATGAGTACCCCGCTTATACCATTATAGTTAGTGATGACTTCAACATACTCTCGTTATGTTAGAGAAAATACATGTTCAAAGCCGGTGGTCGGTATAAAATTTTGGCAGCAATTTTACTAATTCTTTCTCCAGAATTTTTTTAGCAGTTGCTTCAGAAGCCCATACGCAGAGTAAATGTTTCCGGAAACGTACTTGATCTCTTAGCAGCAAAAATCCTGAGCAAATAGGGAGTATTATAACAGGTACAAGGATTAGTAACCATTAGGTTGTTGCGACGAGACTGAACACCGCAACATCTAAACCCACCAACAGTAAACGAAAGATATATGTTTTAAAAAGAAGCAGAGAACAATTCACTTGACGACCCTGCTAAGAGATAGTCCCGACTCATTCCAAACTATGGAAGTGTAGACGAAATGTGGCTTAATTTCAAAGAAATAGCATCTGAGTCTATTGAGAGATTAGCCTGCTGGGGTGGCCGAGCGGTTTTAGGCGCTATAGTCTGGAACCGCGCGACCACTGCGATCGCAGGTTCGAATCCTGCCTCGGGCATGGATGTGTGTGATGTCCTTAGGTTAGTTAGGTTTAAGTAGTTCGAAGTTCTAGGGGCCTGATGACCTCAGATGTTAAAGTGCTCAGAGCCATTTTCACTGAGCGATTTATACGCAATAAAGTATTAAAAGAGATCTGATCTCTCATGATACACAAACAGGCCAGAACACTTGCAGATGCAACGCAAAAAACATACAAATTTAAGAGAAGACAAAATCTCCAAGATCAGCGATGTTTTACTGAAGCTCGAAACTTGGGGCGGACTTCAATGGGAGGTGCTTTCGATAGCTTCCACAACGAAACTGTTTCGATACATGACATGAAATCAAAAGAGATTAAGAATTTCTGTCCGTACGAGGGGCGCTCAATAAATAACATTTTCTCTCGATCAATTTCGGGTGAATAAATCAGGAATTTGTTGTGGGGCATCGTGGAATAGTCCCACTTCAGTCCCTGCAGTTTCATGAAGTTCCGATAGATGACAGCGCAGTACGTAGCCTTCAAAATGGTGTCTGTAACGGAGGATTGTTCCAAGCAGAGCTGTCATTGAGTTTCTCTTGGTGCAAAACCAGAGCGTCACATACATTCGTAGGTGCTGTCATCATCGCTACAAGGTTGCGCAAACGTCTCTGATCTCCCGCCTGCCGGCCAGATGCTCACAACAGTGACACCTACAATGTGGTCATTGCCACAAAAACGAAAAGGAACTTCCTATTCTCCACAACAACACAAGCCATCACAGAAATCTGCGCACCCGAGATGAGCTCAGAACACTTCATTGGACTGTTCTTCTTCATCCACCCTACTGCTCGGATCTCGCACCTTCAGACTTCCGATGAAGGATGCAATCCGCGGGAAGCTGTACGTGGATGATGAATTTATTGATGCAGCAGGACGTTGGCTCCGACGTCAATTAGTGGAGTGGTGCTATGTGGGCATACAGACCCTCCGAGTAAGGTGGCGTAAGGCCGTCGCATTGAACGGAGATTATGTAGTCAAAATAATTAGGAATAATAAGGTGTTTTGAAATCCTGAATAAAGCCAACTTGCTTGCTGAAAAATGTGTTGCAGTAATTATTGAACGCCCTTCGTATGTAAAGTAGACCAATGGCAAGAAACAATCAATACGTTCACTGTGCAATACCAGTGGTAATATTACCAATGACAGTGCCACTAAAGCGGAGTTTTCCCTAATTCCTTCACCAAAGAAGACGAAGTGGATAATCCAGAATTCTAATCTAGAAGAACTGCCAACATGAGTACCTTAGAAGTAGATGTCCTCAGTGTAGAGAAACAGCTTAAATCTCTTAACAATAGCACGTCTTCCGGCCAAGATACGATATCAGTAACGTTCCTCTGAGAGTATGCTGATACAATAGATCCATAATTAACTATGACACTCGTATAACCGTTCGCTCGACGAAAGATCTGTACGAAAAAAATGGAAAGTTGCACAGGTCACACCAGTACACAAAAAGAAAATAGGGGTAATCCGATAAATCACAGATCCACATCACTGCCGTCGATTTGCAGTAGGACTCTGGAACAAATGCTGTGTTCGGACATTATGAGTTACCTCGAAGAAAACGGTCTATTGATAGATAGTCAATACGGATTCTGAAAATATCGTTCTTGTTAAGCACAACTAGCTCTTTATTCACACGATGTAGTGAAAGCCATCGACAGCAGCTCACAAATTGTTTCCACATTTCTAGATTTCCAGAAGGCTTTTCACACCTTTCCTCACAAGAGAGCTTTAAACAAATTGGGTTCCTATGGGATATCCACTTTAGTCGTGAAACTGCTTTCGTGATTTCCTGCTAGAAAGGCCACAGTACTTAGTAATGGACCGAAGATCATCTAATTAAACAGAAGTAATAAAGTGATATCTGTGATTCCCCAAGGAAGTGTTATTGGCCTAATCTATTTTTAAAAACATTGGTATATTCTTAGCAGCTGTTTTAGACTGTTTGCAGATGATGCTGTCATTTACCGTCTGGTAATGTCGTTAGAATCAAAACCAATTGCAAAATAACTAAGTCGCGAATCTGTGCTAAAAGTTGCGGTTGTCTCGCAATAAGGGAAGTGTGAGGTCATTCACATGAGCATGAAACGAATTCGGGTACACGATGAATTACACGAATCTCAAGGCTGTAAGTTCATCTAAACACCTAGGAAGTACAGTTACTTACAACTTAAATTGGAATTGTCACACAGATAATGCTGTGGTGAAGCCAAACGAAAAAAAGCGTTTTACGCTACGCTAATTTGTTCTCTGCTAAGAGTACTGTTGTGCTGTGTGGGGTCACTACCAGAGAGGATTGACATAGGACATCAAAAAAGTTCAAAGAAAGTTATCACGTTTTGTAATATCGCGAAACAGTGGAGAGAGTGTCAGGTATATGAAAAAGCTAATTGAGGTGGCAATCATTAAATCAAAGGTGTTTTTCGCTACAGCGAGATCTTTCTACTAAATTTAAAACATAAACTTTATACTCTGAATGCAAAACATTGTATTGTCACCGAGCTCTTTGCGATGTTCCCAACCGTACACTCGATTATTTCCTGACTCCGTCATTTTGAATGCCATGTCATTCGACTTTCAGCCGCACAGTTACAGTACAGTACTGAACAATTAAACCATAAATGCAATATTCGGTTCTAATACCTATGTGCTGTAGCTACTGTGCTTGTTGAGAGATTGTGATTAAACCTCTCCAGCATTTCCTCTTCAAGCTCTGTTATGCGGACACATACTCTCGAAGCTGCATATTTGGCCGTTCTCTGATTTGCGCGGCAGCTCTTGCAATAAACACTAGACTAATTATCTCGCAACCAGGGATATAATTCTATTGAGAGTTCTTGACACCGTACAACGCAGCTCGTAGTGCTTTTGTGCGTTCTGCATGTACTGTTTTCACCATCCCATCTGTACAACATAGAATGATCTTGCTTTACACTGGCTTTGCAGATCCATATCCATATCCAGATCTAGACAGTGCTGTCTTTTCTGTAATGTCTTGGAATTTTTTCAATTCTTTTGTCATCATTCTTCCCACTGAGTTGATGCGGCTCATCGCGACTTCGTCTCCTGCCTCAGACCAGCAGTGGCACTCAGCGTGCTGAACTAAACTGGCGGAAAAAAAATCACAACACCAAGAAAGAGTTCTGCGACATAAATGAAAGTTGGTAGCCGTGTTTCTACACCTGAAATGATGTCTGTTCCAATTTCGTGCCATTCCATAAGCGTGACACTCTTAGCGCTGCTTTGAGGAAGCAAATCAGGTTTGCTTTAAATACACGCTGTAACAGTTGTTACCCTTGAGGCTGTGCCTGATGACCCGTTAAGGCGACAAAGACGCCATTGTCATCACCTCACTGAGTTTGAACGAGGTCGTGTAATAAGGCTGCGAGAGGAAGAATGTTCTTTCTGCGATATCCCAGGAGGATCTCGTAGGGCTGTAGCCACTGTACATGACTGCTGGCGGCAGTGATCACAGGAATGTACGGTCACTAGGAGACTGGGCTCCAAACGGCCACCGAGAGGGAAGATCATTGTGTTCAGCGTATGGCTCTGACGCATGGTACACCGTCTGCAGCAGGAGTATGAACAGTAGTTAGCACCACATGACACAACGAACTGCTACAAGCCGGTTACTTTAAGAACAGTTCCGAGCCAGTCGACCTATAGCGTGCATTCCGCTGACCCCAAACCACCGCCATTTGTGACTTCAGTGGTGTCAAACGAGATCTCATTGGAAGGCTGGGTGGAGATCTGTTGTGTTTTCTGATGAAACCTGGTCCTGCCTCGGTGTCAGTGATCGCATACAACCAACCTGTCTGTATGCTAGACACACTGATCCTACAGCTGGAGTTATGGTATGCGGTACGATTTCGTATGACAGCAGGAGTACTCTCGTAGTTATTCCACCCCGCTTTTCTATGGTGACGTTTCCGTGTGTTTGGTCAGGCTGGAGTCCGGACAGTGAACACAAACAACAACACTTGATGAAGGCTATTGAGTAATCACTGAAAATAACAACAGAAGATCCGCAAATATAATGTCTAAGTGGAACGACTTCGTTGGGCATCAAAGCTGCAGACTTCAAACAAACAATCAAGCCTAGAGAGAATATACTTACGCGCCATTCCTGCAGTCAAGGTCTGGCTGCTTCCAATTACAGCTTCATTCACACCGTAGAGCGTCAGTTGGAGGGGAACATCAGAGCATTAATCACGAGTTGGGATCATAGGTTCATCATAAATTCCTGTCTATTTCTATGAAGTTCTACGAAAGAGGTAGACTATTTCAGAAAATACCAGCGCCAAGAAAGATATAAGACACTGAAATGAAATGTATAACACCGATTAAATCCATGTCAGTACTTAAATGGTTAGGATGAACAGCCTAAATGGTTAGAAAGTCTTTGAGAATTCCTAATGGCGTGAAGACTATGTACTGCGATTAAAACGTAACGAAGGTCACGCGTTCGCTATATAAGCGGGCAGTGCACGCCAGCGGAATCATTCCGCTGTGAGTTCCATCTGCAACAGCATTGAAGCACTATGCCTCGTCGACGTGTGCATCGCCATCGCCGCCACCGCATGCCAGTTTACAAACACATAATTAGCTTGGAAAATAAACTTGGACCAAATGGCACTGCACAATCTATTATACTTAATGGACCAATTTTTTTTCGCGGATGTCGAGTTAATTTTTCACTCGATGTTACGACTGGAGCAGCTGGCAGTGGGTGGTTTACACTCGCAATTGTCCGCTGTGAAAACGCATCGCCACCTGGACTAGAATCTTTTGCCGACCGAGATGTCATCGCCTACAAGACTTGGCACTGTGGAATCGACCCGAAGACGCAAAGTAGACCTAATTTGTTTATAGTAATATGCCTTTTACTCTGTATACCCGCTCTTGTAGAAAAGTTTCTAATGATGGGTTCAGACAACACTGATAAGTTCGTGGGGAATCTCGTTCCTCTAGGATTCTATGGAAATCACTCTTATCAAAAGTGATTACTGGTGAAGCGTAACGAACAAACTGAAGAACAGCTTTCCCGGATGTGTCACACAGATGACGTGTGTGATGAACAATGGGACAAAGGAAGTACCGATATCCGTCATTCTTCAGAGTAGGTATGCGTATTCCTCGACACATGTGATGATTGTCCATCAGTTATTAGCTTTAGCTGTAATATCTCCTTGATAGAACTTGTCCTCAACACGCAGACATAGAGATCCCATCCTGTATTCTTGTATCACACTTGGTGTTTGTCTGCAGTGTCGATAAACGTTGCAATCCGTGACATCGTGGTTGTACATAATACATCGCTCTGTGACGATATGAAATTAGGTCTCGTGCAAAAACAAAAAAAAAAAAATTGAATTTTAGTTGGCCATTGACAATGTTGACGTTGACTTGCTTATTATAATTGGAGCCATTTGTAAAGAAGATAATTGGAGACGGAGAGAAGGCTCGGGTTAGGGAAGGATCAGCAAGGAAACGAGCCACGTCCACTTCAAAGTTATCATCCCGGCATTTGATTTGCCATAAGAGAATTAAGAAAATCACTGACGTCGAACATCTGGATAATCGGGCTGTCATTTGAACCACCAAAAGAAATCCAGTGCCTTACCACTGCGCCACCTCACATGGTGGAGCAGTTTGTGAATGTCGGTTAATATATGCCAGCTTGACAGTATGCATGCCGACACAGTGCACTACAGATGCCACTGAACCGTCGACGCAGACAGGTTCAGCTAGACAGTCGAGCTATTAATGGAAACCCAGCTAAACAAATGATTAAGGCCAAGTGGATAACATGGCTCCAACCCCACTTTGTCGTCACTGTGTGGTGCAGATCGACGCAGCGTATTGCTGTATTTTTAACCATAAGTGCCGGCTTGAGTGGCCGTGCGGTTCTAGGCGCTACAGTCTGGAACCGCGAGACCGCTACGGTCGCAGGTTCGAATCCTGCCTCGGTCATGGATGTGTGTGATGTCCTTACGTTAGTTAGGTTTAAGTAGTTCTAAGTTCTAGGGGACTGATGACCTCAGAAGTTGAGTCCCATAATGCTCAGAGCCATTTGAACCATTTTAACCATTAGTTTTATAAACACTGCCATTCTGGATGCCCTGTGCGATCCTCGATGCGCTTGTGTTATGGACATGCGTGTCTGAAATCCCCGTCCCACGCCCCCAGACTTCAGTTCCCTTTGTTTCATGAAACTGATTCAGGTAAACGCCGCGATTGTTCCCCGTCCTTGTCTTACCCGAGCTTCTGCTCCATCCCTTATGGCCTTGTCCTCGACGAGGCGTTAATCCTTAACAGTCTCTCCTTACTGTACAAGCCATGCGTCACGGTATAACAATCCAATTTTCCGGATATCTATCACTCACTCCCGGTAGTATTCACAGTCTTATACTTCGACATTTGACTTCGATGATACATGCTGGCAGTTGTTTTCACATTTTCAATTCATACGACGATTCTGCAGTGAATGAACTTCACAAAATCATAAGTGCTTCGGCCACACAAGGCAGAGATGTGTTGAGTTTACTTGTCCGCCATCCGTCTGTAATCTTAATCACGTATTGCTAAAACACTGTTTTGCTGATGTTCGAGATACTTATTCAGTGGCGCCATATCTTCTGAGAGATGCAACTTTTACAGTGTTAATATGTTTTCAAAATCCGATCTGTGAATTAAGTCCGTTAAAACTATATGGAAATTTTGTTAAACTATTTAATGTCATAGACAAATAATATACACTTTTTCGTGATGAAAAAGTTAAATGAATTAAAATGCCTTGTTCACGACCCTTGATAGAACCCGTGTATTTTCACGAACTTTGAAGTAATATTTATGAAGCCGATGCAGTCACAACTAGAAACACGTGGAATAATTTTACCGCCGTGCGGTGGGGCCGAGCGGTTCTAGGCACTTCAGTCTGGAACCGAGCGACCGCTACGGTCGCAGGTTCGAATCCTGCCTTGGGCATGGATGTGTGTGATGCCCTTAGGTTAGTTAGGTTTAAGTAGTTCTAAGTTCTAGGGGACTGATGACCTCAGGTGTTAAGTCCCATAGTGCTCAGAGCCATTTTTGAATAATTTGACCCTAAGGTAAATGCAGTGAGTATCGTGATTCTGTTATGGGGTAAACTGACAACAGCTGAAACACCTGAACGTCAATATTCAGTTGTAAAATACCTCACTTACAAATAAACTGACCCCAACTCTCTTCCTGGTTTCATTTGTCAGGGTGACGTGTGAACATGCGTAGAAGCCGACAAGGTAGCGCAAGAGTATCAAGTTGGCACCATGTAGCTTCTTATCGCAGTAATCAATAATTGGAAATATGAGTGTTTGTACAATTTTGTTTTACGGATCAGGAGGAAAGACCTGCTTATATTTTTATAGGGCATGCAGAGATGCTGATGCCTTCTTGCACTTTGCAGTCACATGCGCAGTCCAATTGAGATTTTCAGCTATTATTACTCGTAGAGTCTTTTCTGAAGAAGAGAAGTTGATATTTGTCCCATTTAGGGTTAGAGATGGTAGGGACCCCGGTATTTCGGGCTAATGAGCCTAGAATGACCAACCGGTACCAATTAGGGTGGAGGAGGAGATGGCCAGAGAGAGGGGGGAGGAGATGATGGACTGAGGGAGAGGGGAAAAGGAGATTAGGACGTACATCAATTTCCATACCTATTTAGCAACTGCGAAGCATTTATGAGTTCGCTAATACAGTACAAAAAAACTATGAGTCTCAATAACTGTACAGATTTTCGTCAAGATTCATACAGAAAACTGTGGAGCGTTTCACCCTATTCATCGATTGCTGTTTGTGTATTAAATTAATTGTTGGTATTATTCTTTTTTTTTTTGCATGTAAGTAAAAAGACTATTTTTCTTCGTTTAAAAAAAGGGAGGATAAATAAACAGAGAACTGCCTATTCATTCTTTGAAAAACGTAGCTAATAACTTCTTCTGCTGCTGTCCCTCGAAGACGATTAATTATAGTAGTTCTGTCACCTACCTGCAAAATGTACCACCTCTGATTGATATGTGTTATGTATAAGTCCGTTAAAAAGTGTAAGGAGGAGTAGTGTATCCAAAATTGAACCTAGCGCAAGGCCATTCCTGACATTTTTGTTTCTTAATCGAGGGAATATTCTCCTTTTCCAGAATTATTTTTCGTCATTATTTTCATTATTTTTGTTAAATATGACGTAAAACAGTGCGCTGCATCAAGTAGCAAACGCAAGAGATTTTTGGGTCGCCTTCATTTATTGGTTTAGCATCTGTAAATACTTTTCGTATCCCAGGAAATGTGAAAAACAGCTTATAAAAGTTTCCTTGTATGTATATCGAACTTGCGGCGCAGATGCCATAAATTCGGTATGCAGTACAACGATGTTCGAGAACTGTCATGGCGAGGTACAACCTGTCACTTCGCAGTCCGGAGAAGTTACAGCTTACCGTCAGAGCTGGCCGCTGATATGCAACCGGCGGCCGTCATCGACAATATTAAAAAAATTGTTAAAAGGAACAGTGGCGCTCTTCATTTGCCCAAATTAAAGGTTACAATGCTTTTAACATGGTCCAGATAAGCAGTACCATTTCAACCGATCTACTGTTAGGTTCGAGTCTTCAAAGTAGACAGACTTGGTGAAGTTCATTGTCGGGAGCGAGCTATTGGACTACCGATGGCATTTATCACTTAAAAAATGCTTCCAAAATAAATTTTTGGAGGAAAAGGTTTATATTTTTGTGATTAAAAGAGTTAGAATTCAGCAAACGATTCGTATGGTAGAGGGAGATTTTCTGCAAATAGTTGATTTTTAAGACGCATAAGTAATTATTTGTTGTTATAATGGTATATTTAAGGGCTGTAAGGGCAAGAGGTAATGATTAATGTTTAAGACTGTGAGTTGTTGTTTTGTCATAGCTGACTGGTATCCGTATCCTTCCGTGAAGTATTGCTAGAGATTCAGACAGCACACTCTATGGTAACTGAGTTGTTGCTATTTTTTGGTTGTGTGTAGGTGGAATTTTCGCCTTGAGCGAGGTAAAGTTTGAAGCTCACTGTATTGTAGGTGACGCACCCCTGCATTGGCTAATGGAAACTTATCTTTTGTTTAAAATGAAAATTCGCCAGTGAGTCTGAGGAGATCATTCCTGAAATAGTAAAAGAGTGACCACTCTTATTAAGGAACCATTATGAAACCTTTCGTACAGCAAAACTATTACTTCTGGTTTTATATTGTCAAGTGACCTTTTCAATAAGAGATTTATAGTGGGTCGCCTATCGTGAACACTTGAAGAGGGTTTGATTTTGATGAAATTGTCAATTGTATGGACCAACGTGGTGGTGGCACATAGATTTTCTTTTTCTATTACAGTCTATTAGTGGGAACTAAGAGAATTTGCTGGCCTTATATACTTGCGACGTATTGGCTGTACCTGCTATTAAGGATAAAAGAGAAACAATAAAGATTCAGAATTTAAACTAGTACTGGCTTCGTGGCATAATTAAAATAATTTACCCTTCACTGCCTTCAACTCGAGATTAAAGATAAATTAGAAATATAAGTTCAAAAGTATTTCTTTATCAAAGCAAATATTCTTAATATGATGTAGGTAGTCGTAACAGCAATCAATATAACGCAAAGAGTGTTTCTTTACATTACGGTTAACTAGTTTAAAAAAAGAATATATACATGTGTGTGTGTAGTAAAATATAAGTAGTTTCGCTACTGCTACTGATTTAATATCATTGCGAAAAAGGTGTTACTATTAATACGGATTTTTTTTTATTTTCAACTGTTGTAGTCGGAATACATTTTTGGACAGTAAACTATAACAAGTCTGAGCTTATAGTCTGCACTGTGCACTAAATTTAAAAGTATTTAAATGATCTTTCGCAGTAAAATAAATCTAGGTAGACCAGTGAAACAATTTATAGACAATTCTATTAACTGTATTTGTATAAAAAGAGAGTGGATTGTACTTACTACCTTACACTATCATCACTTTCAGATGATTCACTAATACGTATAAGCTATCAGGAAAGAACGAAGGAGTATCTGTGACAGTATAATAAATCAAATGCGTTGAAGCTATAATTGCTTTCATGTACACTAATAATTTTGTACTGGAAAACCCATATTCAGGTTGCAGTTTTATGGAATAGATGTAATAATTGTTGCTCTTCTTCCTGATTCCTTATGGATAAATAATAGATGAATGATGAATGGGAAAGCTAAAATCTGTAGCGTTAACCAAATAATAATTTAGTAGCTCGTGCGCCTCCCCGTGCATCAGCACAAACAACAAATGGTAAAGCACAAAAACACTATCTACACGGCCTCCATAATACGTGGCTGGCCTTATTAAGTATTGGCTACGTTACCGTCCAGGGGCCAACCACTGTATCTGTTTTATTTACCCAAATGAAATTCAGTCATAAGTCCAATACATGGGGGCAGGTATTCGCGGTGAAATAATGACCACTTGTCACACCGCTTTATAGTTCAAGAAACTGAGTTTGTTTGAAAAACACAGTACCACTTATCATAATTAATAATTGTTCATTGCTGCGATTATAACCATCTGAGTGACGACGTAAATGATCTTAACAGGATCACAAATGCGCGTAAACTTCCGAAAATTCACAAAAAATAATGAAAATTCCTTTAGTACATATCTGAAGTTAAGGTTCCATAGTGATGAAATAACGAAATTCCGAGTGCAGATCACTCTCAAAACTAACCGCAGAAAAAATTTTTAAAGTTTAGACTAACTCACTTAATCCGAAATATTCAAACTCCACACTTTGAAAATGTTTTAGAGTGTTCGCTTTACCACACATTATTATTACAAATCCACACTACAACCAATTTTCCTAACGCAAAATTTTCTAAGTCCCCAAGTCGAAAACTAATCAGTGTTGACTGTCGCCACATGCGAAATTCACAAGCCCATGACCAAGTACTTAAAAATATTTGGATTCACTAGTCATGCGACATACTGCCGGAAATATGTCCTGTCTCTTTCAGATCACAACGCTGACTGACACTCAAGCACAAAGAGCCCTGAGAGAAACCAGCCACCACATTTAAACCCTTACATAGCCATGAGTCAAACACAATTCCAACTCCTGAAACATGTTTAAAACTACAAATTTAGTGTTATGTACATGTATTATATAGGTAGTTGCATGTGAACCTCCTCAGCTTTGTAGTGCAGTACAGAATTTTCCTCTAAGTTAAGCAGTTAGATCGCAAATAATGGTTTCTGTCCATGTAAATGCTACTTCATGCTATGTTACCAAAATATATAATCAATTAAAACTAATTATAGTCATACATCATATATCCCTAATGACGTCTACTTTGTAATGATTCTGCTACTTACAATATTTCTTTCATACCTTACTTATGTAAAAATTTAGGTTTTCATGCAATATACGTACATTACGGTTTGTAAGTCAAAACAGGCAACATTTACCAAAAATGTTCTATAATAATTTGATAGTGCTCACTGAGAACTACCCGTTAACACTTTGTGTGAAAAATTCGCTTAAAGTGTTATCGAGATATTAACTTTTAAATGTCATCTTATACATAGAGAATGTAACATTAAATAACTTCTAAACTACACTTCATATCAAGGGTGCGTCTTCATCTCTGCACTCGTTTTAATTTTGTCATTCTGACAATTTTACTGCCATCTTTGTCACTATTTCGATTTATTTCTTAATAGATTTATCCTTCCTTGATATTTGTTCTGGCCAGTCTAGTCGCTATAGTGGCTACCCTTCCTTGTTTCCGGTAGAATGTTGGGTTTTTACGACCTCACATCCAAAGATAGAGTCTACCTGACTTTTGGTCTAAGGTTCTCATTCACCGATCGTCTGCCAATCAATACCTCAAAGGGTACCACCATCTACTTGACAGCGTGAGATTCGTGCGACTACTAGGTTACATCTCTCTCGACCGACCCGCCTGAACCTTCACGATCAATCCATCGTTCATTAAACATTTGTGTTACGAGCTTGCTTCTCCATCCCCTGAGGCGGGTTCATACAAAGCAGTGAGGCTTATTAATTGGAACAAGATACAACGTTTCAAGGTAAGTTGAAACAGTTGCTATGGAATGAGCTATATGGAGAAAGAGAAGCTAATGTCAGTAGTAATTTATCCCATACTAAATTTGTGCCAATATTTGAAAGTAGATGTACTAAACCTTTATCAAGAAAATCGATTATAAAGAGAAGCAAGCCATGGATAACTAAGGAAATTAAAATCTCATGAAAGAGGAAGAGGGAAATGTATATAAAGTGCACAATAAGTCAAGATCCAGAATTACATGATTGCTACAAAAATGCTGTTATATTTTAAGGAAAGTCATTAAAATGGCCAAAAGTATGCAGATACTGAAAGAAATTAATAATACAGATAATAACATTAAAACTACGCTCCTGGAAATTGAAATAAGAACACCGTGAATTCATTGTCCCAGGAAGGGGAAACTTTATTGACACATTCTTGGGGTCAGATGCATCACATGATTACACTGACAGAACCACAGGCACATAGACACAGGCAACAGAGCATGCACAATGTCGGCACTAGTACAGTGTATATCCACCTTTCGCAGCAATGCAGGCTGCTATTCTCCCATGGAGACGATCGTAGAGATGCTGGATGTAGTCCTGTGGAACGGCTTGCCGTGCCATTTCCACCTGGCGCCTCAGTTGGACCAGCGTTCGTGCTGGACGTGCAGACCGCGTGAGACGACGCTTCATCCAGTCCCAAACATGCTCAATGGGGGACAGATCCGGAGATCTTACTGGCCAGGGTAGTTGACTTACACCTTCTAGAGCACGTTGGGTGGCACGGGATACATGCGGAAGTGCATTGTCCTGTTGGAACAGCAAGTTCCCTTGCCGGTCTAGGAATGGTAGAACGATGGGTTCGATGACGGTTTGGATGTACCGTGCACTATTCAGTGTCCCCTCGACGATCACCAGTGGTGTACGGCCAGTGTAGGAGATCGCTCCCCACACCATGATGCCGGGTGTTGGCCCTGTGTGCCTCGGTCGTATGCAGTCCTGATTGTGGCGCTCACCTGCACGGCGCCAAACACGCATACGACCATCATTGGCACCAAGGCAGAAGCGACTCTCATCGCTGAAGACGACACGTCTCCATTCGTCCCTCCATTCACGCCTGTCGCGACACCACTGGAGGCGGGCTGCACGATGTTGGGACGTGAGCGGAAGACAGCCTAACGGTGTGCGGGACCGTAGCCCAGCTTCATGGAGACGGTTGCGAATGGTCCTCGCCGATACCCCAGGAGCAACAGTGTCCCTAATTTGCTGGGAAGTGGCGGTGCGGTCCCCTACGGCACTGCGTAGGATCCTACGGTCTTGGCGTGCGTCCGTGCGTCGCTGCGGTCCGGTCCCAGGTCGACGGGCACGTGCACCTTCCGCCGACCACTGGCGACAACATCGATGTACTGTGGAGACCTCACGCCCCACGTGTTGAGCAATTCGGCGGTACGTCCACCCGGCCTCCCGCATGCCCACTATACGCCCTCGCTCAAAGTCCGTCAACTGCACATACGGTTCACGTCCACGCTGTCGCGGCATGCTACCAGTGTTAAAGACTGCGATGGAGCTCCGTATGCCACGGCAAACTGGCTGACAATGACGGCGGCGATGCACAAATGCTGCGCAGCTAGCGCCATTCGACGGCCAACACCGCGGTTCCTGGTGTGTCCGCTGTGCCGTGCGTGTGATCATTGCTTGTACAGCCCTCTCGCAGTGTCCGGAGCAAGTATGGTGGGTCTGACACACCGGTGTCAATGTGTTATTTTTTCCATTTCCAAGAGTGTATATGGAATATTGTAAAATGTGAGACAGGACAACCAGTCACTAAACAGGACACCATAACAGTTAAACTACATGGCAATGATAAGACTGATAAATCACTAGTTGCAAGTACTTTTAACGATCAGTTTCTAAAGGTAAGAGAAAAATTAGGATTAAATGGTTCAGTTAAAGTAGCAGGAGAATACACTAAAAAGTCATTCCACAAAACTTTAACCAACTACATGTGGCCCTTACATCTTTCACTAAAATAAAAGAAAAATTCCAAAAATTTTCAAAAGCTCATATGTTGTTGACAGAATTTCAAACAAAACTCTGAAAAAGTTCTTCCAAATAATAAGTGATGCACTTAGTAACATATGTAATGCCCCACCGGCGCAGGGAACTTTTCCAGGCAGGTTAAAATATGCAACTGTCAAATCTCTTCATAAGAAACTGCCAAAAAGGACTTAAATAATTATTTTCGTACATTCATAGTTGAAATGGAGGACAGTGGAACCTCAGCTGGTGTAAATTTATATTAAAAATGAAAAAATTCCTCTAGCTACATTTAAGGTGTCGATTTTATTTTGGCAACTAATTTGAACGTCGTAACAACGTGATCTTCAGGCCCATACACTTGTTGACGTCAAGTGCGTGCGGCTGATTGTAGAAGTCAGTAGTGAGATACGGACGTGCTCTGTGTGGAAACTGGTTAGTAACTAGTATGAAGCTTAGACCGGTGGTTCCTTACTGACATCTTTTCCCAAAGTATTCTAAAAAATATTTTACTCAAGAGTAGTCTCACATTTAAACAGAAACACTTCATGCAGAGAACTGGAATACAGTATGCTGCTTGGTATTTTATTTTAGTATACAAGCTTATTTCAGCTTTATTGCCTTCATCAGTACAAGTCCAGACGTTCTAGACGGACATATGTCAACTCTGAGTAAATCATTACTGCTGTGTGTAGTTGTTGGTTGTCATATTATGTTCAGCAACGTTGTTCAGTAGTTTGCTGTTACCCGTATATTATAATACGTTTTTCACTATCTACAGATTGGTTTTATTCAGGATTCCAGTATACCATATTATTCCCCACTCTTTTTGATACAAAACCCTATTTTTCAAAGTAGTCTCCGTTCAGTGCGACGGCCTTACGCTACTTTATGTATGCCCGCATGGTACCACTCTACTAGTCTGCGTCGGAGACAACGTCTTGCTAAATCTTCCATGTACTACTTCCCGTGGAGTGCGCCCTCCACTGTGTCAGACAAACGGAAGTCTGAAGGTGTGAGATCCGGGCGGTAGAATGGATGAAGAAGAACGGTCCAACGAAGCACATATCTCTGTGTACCGCAAGTGGTGGACGGGTGTGTCAGAACTACCAACAGAGATGCCGCCGGCCGAAGTGGCCAAGCGGTTCTGGGCGCTTCAGTCTGGAACCGCGCGACCGCTACTGTCGTAGGTTCGAACCTGCCTTGGGCATGGATGCGTGTGATGTCGTTAGGATAGTTAGGTTTAAGTAGTTCTAAGTTCTAGGGAACTGATGATCTCAGATGTTAAGTCCCATAGGTGCTCAGAGCCATTTGAACCATTTTTTGAACAGAGATGTCCAGTTCAGCAGTGAGGTGTTGACTGTGATTCTTCGATCACCTCGAATGGGAGTGTCCGCACGTTCAACACCGCAGGAGCTATAGCTGTGGGCGGCTGGACAGCACGCGGGAGGTAGGAGAGGTTTGCGCGACCTCACTGCGAAGATGACACACGTCTCGCCCAACGACTCTCCCTGCTTTTGTTCCCGCCGGGTCTCCACACACATTCTGCAAGCACCTATGAATAACTACGATGCTCTGGGTTTCCGCCAAACGAAACTCAGTAACAGCTCTCTCATTGGAACGCGCCTCCGTTGCAGACGCCATTTTGAAGGCTACGTATAGGGCTGCCACCTGTCAGAACTTCATGAAACTATAGGCGTTGAGGCGGGAATATTCAACGATGTCGAACAACAAATTCCACATTTTATAATTAAACTTTTGTTACTTGAACCACTGTAGACGTCAAACTGTTTCTGTATGGGTACTGTTCAGACTGTGCGCTGCGGGAGTTGCGTTGTAAGTTGTGTTAGTGCCGCGGCGTGCCGTTAGGCGCAGTTACTGGTACAGCGACGTTGGGTTGGAATAAAAGAATCTGTGTACATTACAGCTTCTGGCAGGGTCAGGTCCAGGTGAGCAGGGCTTTACTCGTGAAGCTGTTTTACCAAGACAACAGCAGTAGTGCAGCAGTTCTTTGCGAGTAAAGACGCATTAAAGAAAAACAGACAGGGTTTCTTTCGGCGTTGGGGTTAACAACATGATTCGGAAGTACGAATTAATTGGCAGTTTGGGAATCGCTCCTGGCAGAGGCCGACAGCCAATTGTACCACAAATTGTTGAAGAAGTTATTGTTGCTGTAGGTGAGAATGCTGAGTGCAACGTGCGAACTTAAAGTAGCGAGTGACCTGTGTCACAACAGCTAAACATTCCATGGTCCATCATTCGAAAATTACTGCCAACAATTGTGAAATGGTACCTCTACTGCGTTCCCAGCCTGTCGTGGATGAAGATGGCCGTCAAACTGAACAACGTTTGTAAATCATGGTACGCAGTTAGCAAATGCTACCCTGTCATGTGGACATTAAAATGTGTTTATTTCAATGATTTTTTCGTTATTTCTCTTCCGCATATCCTTACAAATGTTTCCACAAAGTTTAATTGTCCTACGAACACTTTTTTTTTTTTTTTTTTTTATGAGGACACCCTCAGGCAGCGAAAGTTTAATCTTAACCACCCTGTATTGCTTCATACCTTTCACCCTTCGTGAAATTAACATGACTATAAAACCAGAGATATTCGAGCTAATAAATAGTCTTACTGATGGTAGTTCGAACTGGAGAAGAGCGAGACGGTAATGATACCCGAAGTAGCGTTTACCACACACGGCAGGGTGAGATGCCCTGTATATATGCACGAGTAGGTGCAGATGAGTCTCTAGAGCCAAAGTCCAGCTCGTTCGCAAGAACTTGGTTGTTACCATCCGCAACAGTTTATACTCAGAATCTCTTATTTTATGCTAATACCTCAAAGAAAAATTAAAACGTGTAGATAAATCACAAATATTTAATGGGCTCACCCACCAAATTTCTGGCAGCAATTGCTCAATAAGGAAATTTGATAATAAAAGTTTGTATGTTTTCACTGGAGTAGGAAGTACCTTGTCATCTTAGAAACCACACAGGCAGTGTAGTTTCACGCATCCAAGGCCCTACCTGTTACATTTGAAGCCATGTCGTAAGAAATTACCTCCAGATTTGCGTCTGAAAGCCATTTACCTGTCACTACGTTGTTATTAAAGCAGTTACGAACATAGATAGTACGTTACAATGAGCCTCTGAGTATCAGCGTATTCATTACGGTAGCCATTCAGCCATTCTGGCTCAGAATATTCGCCAACAGGAAAAAATAAGAACAAAATAATAGACGCGTAACGTATTAACAGAAACGTTTATGACTTCTTTGTTATATGGTGAATCCGACTGTATTATTTATTAAAAATGGTTCAAATGGCTCTGAGCACTATGGGACTTAACATCGGAGGTCATCAGTCCCCCAGAACTTAGAACTACTTAAACCTAACTAACCTAAGGACAGCACACAACACCCAGCCATCACGAGGCAGAGAAAATCCCTGACCCCGCCGGGAATCGAACCCGGGAACCCGGGCGTGGGAAGCGAGAACGCTACCGCACGACCACGAGATGCGGGCTATTATTTATTACTGACTATATTATTTCTAGCTTTTATTTTAGCACCTGTGTTACCATACCATTTTCTAAAGAATAGAATACTATTCTACATCTACATTTATACTCCGCAAGCCACCCAACAGTGTGTGGCGGAGGGCACTTTACGTGCCACTGTCATTACCTCCCTTTTCTGTTCCAGTCGCGTATGGTTCGCGGGAACGACGACTGTCTGAAAGCCTCCGTACGCGCTCGAATCTCTCTAATTTTACATTCGTGATCTCCTCAGGAGGTATAAGTAGGGGGAAGCAAAATATTCGACACCTCATCCAGAAACGCACCCTCTCGAAACCTTGCGAGCAAGCTACACCGCGATGCAGAGCGCCTCTCTTGCAGAGTCTGCTACTTGAGTTTGCTAAACATCTCCGTAACGCCATCACGGTTACCAAATAACCCTGTGACGAAACGCGCCGCTCTTCTTTGGATCTTCTCTATCTACTCCGTCAACCCGATCTGGTACGGATCCCACAATGATGAGCAATACTCAAGTATAGGTCGAACGAGTGTTTTGTAAGCCACCTCCTTTGTTGATGGACTACATTTTCTAAGGACTCTCCCAATGAATCTCAATCTGGTACCCGCCTTACCAACAATTAATTTTATATGATCATTCCACTTCAAATCGTTCCGCACGCATACTCCCAGATATTTTACAGAAGTAACTGCTACCAGTGTTTGTTCCGCTATCATATAATCATACAATAAAGGATCCTTCTTTCTATGTATTCGCAATACATTACATTTGTCTATGTTAAGGGTCAGTTGCCACTCCCTGCACCAAGTGTCTATCCGCTGCAGATCTTCCTGCATTTCGCTACAATTTTCTAATGCTGCGACTTCTCTGTATACTACAGCATCATCCGCGAAATGCCGCATGGAACTTCCGACACTATCTACTAGGTCATTCATATATATTGTGAAAAGCAGTGGTCCCATAACACTCCCCTGTGGCACGCCAGAGGTTACTTTAACGTCTGTAGACGTCTCTCCATTGATAACAACATGCTGTGTTATGTTTGCTAAAAACTCTTCAATCCAGCCACACAACTGGTCTGATATTACGTAGGCTCTTACTTTGTTTATCAGGCGACAGTGCGGAACTGTATCGAACGCCTTCCGGAAGTCAAGGAAAATAGCATCTACCTGGGAGCCTGTATCTAATATTTTCTGGGTCTCATGAACAAATTAAGCGAGTTGGGTCTCACACGATCGCTGTTTCCGGAATCCATGTTGATTCCTACAGAGTAGATTCTGGGTTTCCAAAAACGACATGATACGCGAGCAAAAAACATGTTCTAAAATTCTACAACAGATCGACGACAGAGATATAGGTCTATAGTTTTGCGCATCCGCTCGACGACCCTTCTTGAAGACGGGGACTACCTGTGCTCTTTTCCAATCATTTGGAACCTTCCGTTCCTCTAGAGACTTGCGGTACACTGCTGTTAGAAGGGGGGGCAAGTTCTTTCGCGTACTCTGTGTAGAATCGAACTGGTATCCCGTCAGGTCCAGTGGACTTTCCTCCGTTGAGTGATTTCAGTTGCTTTTCTATTCCTTGGTCACTTATTTCGATGTCAGCCATTTTCTCGGTCGTGCGAGGATTTAGAGAAGGAACTGCAGTGCGGTCTTCTCTTTGAAACAGCTTTGGAAAAAGGTGTTTAGTATTTCAGCTTTACGCGTGTCATCCTCTGTTTCAATGCCATCATCATCCCGGAGCGTTTGGATATGCTGTTTCGAGCCACTTACTGATTTGACGTAAGACCAGAACTTCCTAGGATTTTCTGTCAAGTCGGTACATAGAATTTTACTTTCAAATTCACTGAACGCTTCACGCATAGCCCTCCTTACGCTACCTTTGACATCGTTTAGCTTCTGTTTGTCTGAGAGGTTTTGGCTGCGTTTACACTTGGAGTGAAGCTCTCTTTGCTTTCGCAGTAGTTTTCTAACTTTGTTGTTGAACCACGGTGGGTTTTTCCCGTCCCTCACAGTTTTACTCGGCACGTACCTGTCTAAAACGCATTTTACGATTGCCTTGAACTTTTTCCATAAACACTCAACATTGACAGTGTCGGAACAGAAATTTTCGTTTTGATCTGTTAGGTAGTCTGAAATCTGCCTTCTATTACTGTTGCCAAACAGATAAACCTTCGTCCCTTTTTTTATATTCCTATTAACTTCCACATTCAGGGATGCTGCAACGGCCTTATGATCACTGATTCTCTGTTCTGCACATACAGAGTCGAAAAGTTCGGGTCTGTTTGTTATCAGTAGGTCCAAGATGTTATCTCCACGAGTCCGTTCTCTGTTTAATTGCTCCAGGTAATTTTCGGATAGTGCACTCAGTATAATGTCACTCGATGCTCTGTCCCTACCACCCGTCCTAAACATCTGAGTGTCCCAGTCTATATCTGGTAAATTGAAATCTCCACCTAAGACTATTTCATGCTGAAAAAAATGATGTGAAATGTATTCCAAATTTCCTCTCAGTTGTTCTGCCACTAATGCTGCTGAGTCGGGAGGTCGGTAAAAGGAGCGAACTATTAACCTAGCTCGTTTGTTGAGTGTAACCTCCACCCATAATAATTCACAGGAACTATCCTCTTCTACTTCACTACAGGATAAACTACTACTAACAGCGACAAACACGCCACCACCGGTTGCATGCAATCGATCCTTTCTATACACCGTCTGTTCCTTTGTAAAAATTTCTGCAGAATTTATCTCTGGCTTCAACCAGCTTTCTGTACCTATGGCGATTTCAGCTTCGATGCTATCTATCAGCGCTTGAAGTTCCGGTACTTTACCAATGCAGCTTCGACAGTTTACAGTTACAATACCGATTGCTGTTTGGCCCCCGCATGTCCTGACTTTGCCCCACATCCTTTGAGGCTGCTGCCCTTTCTGTACTTGCCCGAGGCCATCTAACCTAAAAAAGACAGAAGTGGAAGCAGGGAAATGTGGATGTAAATGGAAATTTGTTTAAATTCATATATATACTCACCTAAAGCACTAGACCGATTTCAGCCAGACGTGGTAAACATATCACTTACTG
This sequence comes from Schistocerca serialis cubense, assembly GCF_023864345.2. Classification (NCBI taxonomy): domain Eukaryota; kingdom Metazoa; phylum Arthropoda; class Insecta; order Orthoptera; family Acrididae; genus Schistocerca; species Schistocerca serialis. The sequence goes on from NC_064640.1 coordinate 122,529,021, forward strand.
TCTGGAAATTATTGCTGTGGGGTTAAGAACCCGCTAAGTATCGAAGGGGTGTCGGTGTAAAAGCAGTATAGTCCACGACATGCACATACCTGTATTTTAGTCATACAGAATTTGTGAATGAGAGCACTTAGAGACTTGCAACAAACTTTACACATAATTTCAAACCTTAACAAAAGTTTTGTCGCAGACGAATCCCACAAAATGATAAAAGGAAAAAGGTTTATCGCTTAGAACTTTTTCACTCTTCATGAAGTAAAACTGCCGCATAAAGCATGACGTTTTAATTTATTACTTCTTTACTGTTAACTCTATTCGCAACACACTTCGCAGACAGTATCCTAATATGTCGCTCAATGCAGCTGTAAAAATATATCATCGTACAGGAGATATAACGTCATAAACACAGATGCGTGAAAAACTGCTCCACCATGCATGGCGAAATATGGGTACAAATATGTGTGAAATACGTTAAACATATATAAACCCTTAGAACGAATTAAAGCCAATTTGGTATACATAGGAGTATTACTTACAGTCGGGAAGGAAATACTGTTGGGGTATGAACCATCAGCCTGGTTTTGGAATGAAGGTGATTTCGTGGAGACAGAAGAGGGAGGGGGAGATTGACAGACAGTGAAGGGAAGGAGAAGGTGGACACAGATAGGGGAGAGAAGGAGATGGAAAGTGGGATGGCGAGCAGGAAGCAGACACAGAAAGAGGCGACAGGAAGAGATGGACAAAGAAAGGAGAGAGGAGGAGACAGAAAGAGACAGGGGGAGGAAGAGAGAGACAGAGGGAGGGAGGACGAGAAGATGAACAGATAGAGGGAGAGCAGGAAATGGACAGAGAAAGAGAAAATAAAGATATGGACAGAGAGATGAGAGAGGAGATGGATAGAGAAGGGAAAGAGAATAGATTTGTTACTAGTATGTTCGAACAACCCACAAGTATTACAGAGACGCTTCGAGAACACAGATGGGAATCCCTGGAGGTAAGGTGACGTTCTTTTTGAGGAATATTAATGAGGAAATTTAGAGAACCGACATTTAAAGATGACTGCAGAATGATTCTACTGCCGCAAAGAGATGTTTCGCATAAGGACCACAAAGATAAGATATGAGGAATTACGGCGCTTATGGAAGCATACAGACAGTCGTGTTTCCTCACTCTGTCTGTGAGTGTAACAGGAAAGTAAAATGGTTCAAATGGCTCTGAGCATTATGGGACTTCACTTCTGAGGTCATCAGTCCCCTAGAACTTAGAACTACTTAAACCTAACTGACCTAACGACGTCACACACATCCATGCCCGAGGCAGGATTCGAACCTGCGACCGTAGCGGTCGTGCGGCTCCGGACTGTAGCGCCTAGAACCTCTCGGCCAACAGGAAAGGAAATAATTGGTAGCTTTACAGGGTACCCTCCATCACGCACCGTGCAGTAGGTTTCGGAGTACTTATGTAGATGTAGAGGAGATAAGCAGAGATAGAGGGAGGAGGAGATGGACAGAGAGAGGGTCAGCAGGAGATAGTCAGAGAGGTTTAGGAGGAGACTGTCAAAGAGAAGGCAAGGAGGGGATGGAATTAGAGGGGGAGGAGAAGATGGAAAGAGGGGGATGGAGCAGATGGATAGAGAGGCGAGGAGGAGAGAAGGGGTTGGGGAGTAAATGGGCAAAGAGAGGATTTGGAGGAGATGGACGGAGAGTGGGAGGAGGAGGTGGAAGAGATAGGTAGAGAGGGGGTGAAGGAGGAGATAGACGGAGAGAGGGGGAAGGAGATGGACTTCTAAATGATTCATACACACCCAGGCAACTCTGGGTACTCAGCTAATGTTAAATGAAGTTTATGGAGCGGGAGCGGTGCTAAATCCCATAGGTCTGCATGTTTCTTTGATTTTTGGAATTTATTCCTGACTCGATGTGGTGTTTGTATTGTCATATTTTTCCTAGTAAATTGTAAGTGCGGATAATTTTTGCAGATTAGTTTCCGCATTACCATCTCCATTTCACACGCATTGGATTACAACTATACTCCATTTAATTTTTTATAGACTGTCGTGGCATATTTTTTTGTATAGTATATTCTACTGGATTAATTTCATACCACTTCTATTTGTTCTGAAAGATCATCATTCTAGGAGGTTCCATCTATGTTTTGCAGTGCAATATCACATGTTCTGGACGTTATAGTTCACAAGAAAAATGGCTCTGATCACTATGGTACTTAACATCTGAGGTGATCAGTCCCCTAGCACTTAGAACTACTTAAATCTAACCAACCTACGGACATCACACACATCCATGCCCGAGGCAGGCTTCGAACCTGCGACCGTAGCAGTCGCGCGGTTCCGGATGAAGCGCCTAGAACCGCTCGGCCACCGCGGCCTGCATAGTTCACAACAGTTACATGTTAGTATAACGCTCCCGAAATGTGTGTAGGCCTTATGGATAGAGTAATTCACAGCTATAACATGAACTACCTCTCTGCAGGTTCTTATATGGCGCTTCTATGCTGGGCATACGACCAGTGACGTTGGAGTCACAGGCTCCCTTCCAATCTCTTACGCGCCACTGTTTTATTGCAACCTCCAATGGCAAGTGACATACAAATATTTTGCTGAGTCCTGTCGAATACGCATTATGGTGCCTGTACAACATATTCAGGTACTCTGCGATGATGTCCTATGGACACATAACCAGAGTAAGAAGAAGGGCAGCACGAATGACCACAAGCTCGTATGTTTGTTTGATCCATGGGACACTGTCACAGAGATGCTGAAAAACTAGCAGACGCTTGTAGAGGCAAACAGTCCTGTGAAAGCCTACTTAACAAAGATTCAAGGAGTAGCTTTAAGTGAGAAATCTAGAATATACTGCAACCTCTTTTTCCCGAAGCGATTCTGAAAACAAGAATAAACCAATTACGGTGCGTACAGAAGCATCTAATTCATCATTGATCCCTCGCGCCATACGTCAATGGAACGGGAAGTAGTCCACATAAATTGTACAATGGGAACTACCCTCGCCAATGTACTTCACGACAGTCTTCGGAGCGTGGATGCAGACATAGATCTAAATGATTAGAAACGTGTCCTGCGGTCTCCTGATTACACTTACGGGACACCCCTGTGCGCAAGTCTCAGATTATTTCTATAACGCTCCCGACTGAACTGCTGCGCATAATAGGCGCTTACTTTCTGCAAAGACCTACCCTTGTCATAAATCTACAGCTACACTCATGAGCGAAAATGTTATGACCGCCTGCTTAATAGCGTGATCATGCACATTTGAAACGCCATACAGCTGCAGTTCTGCGAAACATGACTTCGAAAAGTCGTTGATATTCTACCAGAGGTATGTGGCACAATATGGCTACGCAAAGGTCAGCTCATTCTCGTGAACTACGGGCCAGTGGTTTGTGGGCGCAGAGCTGGCGCCCGACAGCTTCTCAGACGTGTTACACAGCCTTCAGATCGGGCGAAGTCATCAAAGTGAGTTGACTGTCATGTTCCTCAAACCAGTGAAGAATCATTTTGAACTTGTGGCACAGACAGTTACCATTTTGGAAGATTCCATCGCTGTAAGGGAAATGTAAACCAAAAAATGTTGCAGTTCATCTGTAATAGTGATCATGTAGTCCATAGCTGTAATGGTGCGTTCGATTAACACCACAGGATCCATGGAAACCCAGGTGAATGTCCTCCACAGCACAACACTGACCCCCCCCCCCCCCCCCCGGGCCTTCATCCATGTCCCTGGATGATGGCGTATCCGGACACGACCATCGACCTGGTGTAACAAGAATCGTGATTCATCCGAACAGGCGACGAGCATTCAATGATTTTCGGTCCAATCTCGATGATCCCGTGTCCTCTACAATAAAACGCAATTGATGATATCGTTTAGTCACCAGGAGAATGCATAGGATGAGTCTGCTGTGGAGCTCCATATTTATTAACGTGTGCTGAACCGCGTGCTGCGAAATACTTGTACTTCAACCGGCCGTGTCGTCTGATCTGCCACAGACCTCTCCCTATTCTGCATTATAGAGTGAGCAAGAACCCGATCTCCACGTGCTGTGATGAGACTGCCATTCAAACGTTTCCCATAGATGCTTGCAACAGTAGCACGCGAACAGCTTCGCCGTTTCCAAGACGCTTATTTCCAGGCGCCCGGTCATACCAGTCTGCTCTTTGTCAAAGTCGCGTACGTCACTGAATTCCCATTGTTGCGGTTCGTATCGTCACTAAAATGATTCGCCGTTCGTCAATGTTCCGCGTATATAGCCTACCTGACAAAAGAAGTAAAGCACCCAGAAGAGATGGTCAGGTGTCAATGTAACTTCATAGGGGCTTGCAATTCACTGTGACTGGTAGAACGGCCACCAGAATGCATTAGCGTTGTTCGTATATAGTGTTGCTAGCAGGCCTGGTAGAGTATACAGGGTGCGTCAGCAGTGTCAGACGTTGTGTTATCACTGTCAAGGACACAGAAATGCCGCATACGTGTGTAATGTCGGTTGATTTGCTGGAGGGAACCAAACAGCGGGGTCATTGGCCCCATCGGATTAGGAAAGGATGGGGAACGATATCGGCGGTGCCCTTTCACAGAAACCATCCCGACATTCGCCTGAGGCGATTTTAGGTGAATCACAGAAAACCTAAATCGGGATGGCCAGACCGTCGTCCTACCGAATTCGAGTCCAGTGTGCTAATCAGTGCGCCACCTCGCTCGCTATACCTGTGTAAGGAAAGGGCTTCATTGTATTACTCTATTTGGTTGGCTGGCCAAATTATGCAGTTTCCAGATTTGTAGAGCATTCTGATGTGACTAACCTGATGTTGGACTGCATGGGGACGTGATAGCAAGTGTATTCGTCGGCAAAGTTTCGGTCGACCACGTCTTACCACCACAAGGAAGGATTGCTTTAATGTGCACTAGGCGCACTGTAGGAGCTTCACATCCACGCTGGTCGTCCGAGAACAAGCAATGGATTTCTCCGACAATTTTGTTATCCCACAACATTGGTCATGAGACTAACAGCAGCCAGATTAATGAATTACCGTCTCGTGAGTAGTCGACCGTTAGTACAACAATACACGTATGGAGTGGTACCATTACTGGGAATTGTGGACTGCTAGTGTATGGGGTCGTGTTGTATTGAGCGATGAATCGCGGTTCTGCACTAGCCTGGACAACCATTGTTGGCAAGTATGGCTGCGACTTGGAGAGAGGTCCCGTCCTTCCAATGCTTTGAAGAGGCACACAGTCTTACTGTTGACGTCATGGTTTGGGGAGCCATGAAGTATAGTTCCAGGTCACTACTGGGAGCGACTGAGGAAACTTACGAGCATCTTCCGGCCATGTCTGTTACCACTCTTGTGAAACTGTTGTTATGCCATTTTTCAACAGGAAAATGCTCGTCCACACATGGCACGTGTATCTATGAACTCTCTGGCGCGATGTTGACATAATCCCGTGGCCACCAAGGTCCTATATCCATCCCTGATTGAACGTATGTAAGACTAGCTGGGCTTTCGTTTCTCTCCCTGTGCCAGTATCAGCGCTATCAAGGGCCATTTACAACAGTTGTGGGCCAGCTTTCTTCAAGAGAGAAGTCAACGACTTTGTGCCACTATTCCCAACCGAATCAGTAATGCAACCAGGTGAGGGGAGATGAAACGTCATAATGATCAGTGGGCTCATACTGCCAAGTTGTTTATGAATATCACTGGATTTTGTAATCACTGAAATAACATCACACACCCTTTTAATACGTGAAGTTTCGTTTCGTTATGTTTCCTCCTCGCCTTCTGGGTGCTTCAATTTTCCGTCAGTCTGTATTTTCCTTACAGCCCGCAGCGCCACCAGGTGGGTTTCAGTCTTGCAGATGGCAGTGGTCACAATGTTTTGATACATCAGTTAGTAGGACAGTGCCGAAGTTGTTCCAACACAGACCTTGCTGTAACAAACACTGGGGACTGTGAAGATTACATTTCAGCAAAATGTATCCTCCTCCACGTTGTAATCTATGCTTCAGATCTGGTGCACGAGAGAGCACCAATCATTTTGATTGAGTATTGTGCCTCATAACTGATATCTACAAATTACTATGATGTTTAGTCCCTATGTGCTGTACCCATACGTATTAAAAATGGAACCAAAGAGGGTATAGAATTATTGCTACGGAGTTTCTGTCCACGTGGTTTCTGTGCGAGTCCACAAAGTAGCAAGAACGGTACTTGTAAGGCGGCGACCAACAAGTTGTCAATACAGAAAGAATCTTTCACTCTGAAGTGGAGCTGCGTTATTTTGAAGCTCTCTGTGAGATTAAAACTGTGTCTGACCAGTACGTGAACCCTGAACCTTGCTTTCATGGGAAATGCTCTTACCACGGAACTAATAGGCTTTTACCTTCTTTTACCTTCGTATTGTATTGTATTGTATTGTATTGTATTGTATGGAACTGGGGACCTAGAAACGACGGAGAGGCTTCGTCCCCGCCGTAGCCCTCAATAGTTGACAACCCCACAACAGGTTACAGTAGTCCACTCACCCCACCACCGCCCCACACCGAACCCAAGGATAGGCTTTTACCTTTAGTAATTGGGAACTGTGTGTGTGCCAAAACCTCTAGCTAGCAATGTGAAATCACTTTTAAATTCCGATTACAATGTCAGCTCTAGAATCGCAATTTCCACCCTACTTTTAGACATGGACATGAGTGTGCAAATTACTTTTGATGTAACTGATATCGATTAATCTCAGCTAAATCTGACTATACGTAAATGAATGTAAAGAATGATTGATTATCAATAATACTCAGAATGACTTTTTCATGGAACAGTCACAAACAATGGTTAACTGTTACGTAACGAAAACTATGCCCTTTTAGAGAAACGCATCCACTAAATTTGTATGAAATTTAATAAATGAAAACTGTTTCCAAATTTCTCGAAAAGGTTCATTTGGGCTCTACAATAGAGTCTTACCTTCGCAATGGATGACTCGGCTTTGGTCTGTTTGCACTGCAAACATGATGAGCTGAAAAAACTTCTCTGCACGGCAGTTTGACCTTTTAATTCGGATATCAGGATGCATTAGCTAATTGAACTTTTTGTCCCGTTTTTTTTCAGAAAAAACAATCACTGTTCACGCAATGGTGCAAGACATCAATGAAACTCCCTCTCTGGCTTGGAAGTCCTTCCGACTCTTTCGGTCGCCCAAGCTCTATTCAATAATACCACAACCTCTGGTATCAAAAAGGATACCTATCACTCTTGTATCTGGCATGCAAAGATGCTCAAAGTGGTTAACATTCCAAATAAGCCGTCAAATATACCAACCAAACTGATATTTGGAATGATATACAAATCTTTCATTACCAATTCTCCTAATACATACACCTATGAAAACCACGACCCTACCAAACATATATTTTACAGAATGTTTCTTGCTAAGAGCAAGGAATATTTTTTTAAAAAAATGTTGTTAACGAGGCAGAACTTAATATGCTGGTATATGAATACATTAAAAATAACCAAAAATACACAGAACTGTGAATCTAAAGATTACAAAATGGAAACAGTATTATACGTTGAAAAATAAACATATGAAACATAGTTGATAAACGTAAGTTTTGGTAATGTCACATGGACAGAGAAATATTACAAATGTTACTCAGAATATAATGATTGTGATTTACAATATTTTGGATAAATTGGTCTTACATGACTGTATAGTACATATATAGCATGAATACCGAACAGTACCATAATAAGAACAGTATAATACATTTGGGATAAATATATGAACTAAATGACCTACAACTGTTCACGTCATGTTGATACAAAAAGTCAGATTTATTTGGAAACAAGTAAGTTGTCTTTCTCAGCTAGAATTTTTGTTTTCACGTATTTACAGTTAAAGAGGAGGATAAAGCTTATAGACTATAGGGTAGACTCAGGGAGTAAGTAAAGTGATCAGTTTCCCAACTGACAATCCAATCATTCACAGTAGTCAGAATAACAGCAGGGTTGGTTCAACACTGCCCGAGGCAGGATTCAAACCTGCGACGTAGCGGTCGCGCGGTCCCAGACTGAAGCGCCTAGAACCGCTCGGCCACACGGGCCGGCCCACTTTCATAATAACATGCCTTTACATTACCCATGGTACTATAAAAGGGCTTCAGCAGATTTTATGATTTTAGTGGAAAAAGAAACCTTGAACAATTTATATACTCCACAGCATACATTCTCATTACTCATCCCTGCTTCATAATACATACCTCATCACTTACTCTGCCCTAATTCATCATATAATTCATCATACATACCACATCTTTCGACGTCTCTAATTGTACCAGAAAAGCTTACTTCATTACTCTCATTACTTCTAAAAAAAAACTCCATATTACCTTAACCCCGTTTGCTCTTATACTTCGTACATCATATTCCTATTTCTCTTTACGCGTTCAACTACGCTGTATTGCATTTCTCTTTCCACCAACCATTCATGTTTCATTCCACGACCATCAGTGTACAAAAAAAAAAGCATCCTTAACATTGTGACAATGACCTAGAAGATTGAATAGATATGTAGTTTACCACATATTCCAAACAAAAATACCATCCAGAATGAGAATTTCACTCTGCAGCGGAGTGTGAGCTGATATGAAACTTCCTGGCAGATTAAAACTGTGTGCCCGACCGAGACTCGAACTCGTGACCTTTGCCTCTCGTGGGCAAGTGCTCTACCAACTGAGCTACCGAAGCACGACTCACGCCCGGTACTCACAGCTTTACTTCTGCCAGTACCTCGTCTCCTACCTTCCAAACTTTACAGAAGCTCTCCTCCGAACCTTGCAGAACTAGCACTCCTGAAAGAAAGGATATTGCGGAGACATGGCTTAGCCACAGCCTGGGGGATGTTTCCAGAATGAGAGCACTTGCCCGCGAAAGGCAAAGGTCCCGAGTTTGAGTCTCGGTCGGGCACACAGTTTTAATCTGCCAGGAAGTTTCAAAAATACCATCAATAACAAGTCAAGAAATTTTATATCATTTACTGTCGCTCAAAATTAACAAACTATTTGGAAAGAAAAATATTGCAGTGTGAACATACTATAATAACATTAAATAAGAAAATACACGAGTCATTAAACAGCAAAAGCTACTCACCATCACCAAACATTTCTTTACAAAACGTAATATCTCTCTACAGACTGGCATTACTGCAAAAGCTGAATCGTAAGTTAAACTTCACATTAAAACATTTTCGTAACAACTCATTTAAGGCTTGTGGCCGATGTATTGCTGGCCAAATTATAGTACAGATCTGTGTCGAATCAAGCACTAATGTTGTAAATCTAACTTTTCCGTTAACAATATGAAGTGGACTGTTCTATGAGCTTACAGCAGGTTCAAATGTTTCTTGAGCTAGCGTTATTGTTTTAGTTTTGCTCTTTATATGAGAGAAATGGTATACAGTGGTACTCAAAAGTGTGTTTCTTTACCTTGAAGCTGTACAGTAGGTTTATTACAGTTCTTGGTCTGTCAGCGAGAACTCTGAAGTGAGAATGTAGAATTTCAAATAGGTCTTATTTATCTGCTTCATAAGTACCCTCAGCATTGTCTCGTATCATTTCTTGAACGTTGATAGATTGTTCACTTTCATAATAAAATGGCTTTGAGCACTATGGGACTTAACATCTGAAGTCATCAGTCCCCTAGAACTCAGAACTACTTAAACCTCGCTAACCTAAGGACATCACACACATCCATGCCCGAGGCAGGATTCGAACCTGCGACCGTAGCGGTTGCGCGGTTCCAGACTGTAGCGCCTAGAACCGCTCGACCACGCCGGCCGGCCCACTTTCATAATAACATACCTTTACATTACCCATGCAACTATAAAAGGACGTCAGCAGATTTTGTGATTTGAGTGGAAAAAGAAACCTTGAACAATTTATATCCCCTTGTTCCTTTGAAATCCAGTCTTCACGTTTCAAGCACACTATCGTACCATTAACTTCTAATTTTGCGTCTGCTCCATTAAAATTTAAAATCGCTAAATTTTCGCTCAAGAAATCAACACCCAAAGTTTTTTCTGTGGTAAGCAGTGGGACTACTAGAAACTCTGCCGAAAACTCGTGTCCTTTACATAAAAAATCTAAACAAATTTGGTTCCTCACATCATCTGTTTTTCCTATATTTGCTCCTGTTACCTTCGTAAACTGTAGTGGTAATGTCGGACATTGAGCTACTTTCTCACATTTACTGAATGCAGTGTCATTAATAACAGAAATCGGACTCCCAGAATCTAAAACGGCAAATACCACAAATTTTCCAGTCGATATGACGATGGTAAGATTTGCTAAAGTATTTTATATATTGTCTTCTCCTCTAACACAGTGTATCAGCATTTAATCTGTTTGTTACTATTAAGAACTTTACTCTCATTGTATATACCTCAGCACCACACAAAAACCTACAGCAGTTCAAACGTTATGTGTATCTCAGCTGTATATCTCAGCTACTAAGTGTAAAAATTGTAAATATACCTATTAGTTAGCTTTCTGTAGATATGTGATTGTGTTCATTGGCCACCTGAACCATCAATATATCAGTGTAACATTGTGTTAGCAATTTATGCTTTTTTGTCCAGAAAAGACGTTCCATACGAAAACTGCAAGTAATCTCGTCTTTTACATTATAATGTACTTGTCCTAGCCGTCACTGGGACAATCTGAGAGAAGAAAATGCCACAGCTCTTCACTAGCTCTAATGTATTGCGGTCACTCTGTGAAGAGTCTGGGTCCTGGTTCCACTCTCAATGCAGGCCAAATTCTTCTCATATTCCATTACAGAGCTGCAAGCAACCTGATCGAAAGTCAACAAGAAAATCTTAAGATAAATTTTGCATCGAAAGTCCTCTCGCTACTTCCAGTACCCCAGACTGCAAGTGTGAAAAACTTACGATGCTACATACTTGATAATGCCTTTTTTCTGATCCTGCTGACTACTTTTGGTTTTTGTGAATGCACAATTTTATTTATGAAATTGTTGCACGGAATTATTTCGTAACTGAGCTTCTTCATGTGTCTACTCCAACTGCCAAACTCCGATATTATTTCACTGTGACAAAGAACAGCTCGTAAGCATAAGCTATTTGGAATTCCAAACGAGGGTTGTCCAGAAAGTAAGTTCCGATCAGTCGCTAAATGGAAACCAGAAAATCAGAAACATTTTATCTGCAAGAGTTAGTTACACTTTCCAGATACTTCTCTGCATAGTCGCCGCTCCGACTTACATATTTGTCGGAGCGTTATACCAAATTTCCTACACCATCGTCATAGAAGGCAGCCGCCTGTGCTTTCTGATAATTCTCTATTCTGGTCTATAGCGCGTAGCCTGCGTCCAAGTGTTGTCTTAGTATCCAGTGTTTCATGCGAACAGAGATGATACTCAGGACGAACCAATTAGGGCTGTGTTGTGTGTGATCGAACACTTCCCATCGAAAAGGCTGCAGGAGCGTCTTCACTGCTCCTGCAGAGTGCGGCTGAGAATTGCTATAAAGAAGGAAATGCGTGGCAGTTGTGTTAGGTGGGCTGCATTCATTAAGGCGAAGCCTCTCAGCGGGCCCTCCTACTTGGTGGGAGACATCGTTGTTCTAGGCACCTTTACTCGCTCACAGTACGCTCACAACTGAAAAGAGCGTCTTGATGCGATCGACGTTCATACTGGAGTCACTACCCAATACATCTGTGCAAAGCTTCATTGCGTTTTTCCTGTGGTGTCCATTTCGCGACCAATCAGATCTTACTTTCTGGACAACCCTCGTTTCTTATTAATGTACCGATTTCGGCACATTGAGGTTACAGATACTTCATGTTTAATTAAAATGGACTTTCGTCGTAAGGTTATCGTGGTAAGTTGTAGTTCATTTGCAGTAGTACAGTGCGTATATTAATAGCGTTTCTCCCTTAGTTTATTGAAGACAACAGTAAACGCAACAGAAATTAATCATCAACTTTATCCAAAATAGTCTGACAATGCTTAGGTAGTTCACATATTCCAAGCCTATAGAAACCTACTCGTTCGGTGTTAAAGATGTCAGTAAGCCACGTTTGAAGTGTAGCTCCATCAGGAAAAGAATTTTCTTGGCGATTGTTCGATAAGGGAAGGTGAAGATAAACATTTGAGGGCGGAATATCAGGTGAATAAGTGCGTGAGGGATGACTTTCTGCAGCTCGTGGTCGTGCGGTAGCGTTCTCGCTTCCCACGCCCGGGTTCCCGGGTTCGATTCCCGGCGCGGTCAGGGATTTTCTCTGCCTCGTGATGACTGGGTGTTGTGTGATGTCCTTAGGTTAGTTAGGTTTAAGTAATTCTAAGTTCTAGGGGACTGATGACCATAGATGTTAAGTCCCATAGTGCTCAGAGCCATTTGAATCATTTGATGACTTTCGAAACAAACTCCTGGACAGTTATGCTCGTGAAATCATCAGAGTGCGTTATCGTGCACTAGCAACAGATGACGCACTTTTGTTGCTCGTTTTTCTTCTACTGCAACAAAAAGGTATCTCAGTCATTGACAAAAATGCCAGCTGTTATGGAAACATCCCGGTTAATATGTCCATAGTGCACAACACCCTTTTTTGTATCTCTAGATGCAAAATGTTATCCGTTAACACTGCCCTTTGGTCGAAAAGATATGCTTTGTTAGGGCGCAACCATTAATTCCTTCTTAAGAAGTTACATAAAGACATCATAAGTTGTCGCCAGTAACAATACTGCATAGGAATTCTCAATGAGCGAACTGATGACGTTCAACCAAAAATGTAGTGGTAGTCACCACTTTGAGTTTTGTTGCTTTGAATCAGAGCATGCAGTACTCCTACACCCAACCTCTGCATCTAGCGTATTGAATGTAAATGTCGCAGTTCATCATGTAGAATTTCATTTGTCGAGACTTCCTGAATATGGAATATCCTTTTCTGACGTGATTTGTCACATAGCACACGCCCACAGGCAATATAAATGTTTGGATCTCCTTCCACTGCGTGTACCCCACCATTAAACCCAAAGCGAGCAATATGTCGCCAGTGTTAGACATTTTTTCATTTGCGACTATTTTATAAAGCTTAAGCAACTTCATTTAGGTTGAAGCATACAAAATCCGGTATGTAATTGCACAACAAAGACTATAACTTCAAATAATAAAATGACGCTTGATAAGTACACACATAGCAACCCACGCGTCTTGTCTAACTGCGCTATGTATGCTGAACTACAATAAGCACCGATCTTATACTAGCAGTGTGAGAGCATAAACGTGCTGAAGTGCGCCACGTCGTGATCATCTGCTCGTCCGTTAGCTGACCTCAAGGCTCCTGTGGAGGGTAGCCGATGGCTGCTGTAGAATGAGGAAATTCGAGCATAGCCTGTTCTGATCCTGACGCACCCACAGACCTCTTGAGGAAGGTTTTGCTGTTAGTGTTAGGTTAGAAAGTGAAGCAAAGTATCTTTGAAGCTCCAACAGACTAATATCCTTACCTGACAGCCGAAATGCTGTTAAAAACAAGAAATGATTAGATTCGAACTCGCTACTTTGCGTCTACTTGGCGCGACGGAGGGGCAGCCAGTTTTATTGGTATCTTAGGTAAACGACTAAGACTTAGGCCGGCCGGGGTGGCCGAGCGGTTCTAGGCGCTACAGTCTGGAACTGCGCGACCGCTACGGTCGCAGGTTCGAATCCTGCCTCGGGCATGGTTGTGTGTGATGTCCTTAGGTTAGTTAGGTTTAAGTAGTTCTAAGTTCTAGGGGACTGATGGCCTCAGCTGTTAAGTCCCATAGTGCTCAGAACCATTTGAACTAAGACATAACCTTTGTGGCGGCTTGATGGCAGCCAGGTTTTATGTCTGAGGCTGTACATCCTGTTGTAGACGGTGTCGAACAGACGACACAAACAGGACTACATTCACCACTGTGCTTCAATGCTGCCAGGAACACTCTACGAACCTTGCATGGTCCAGTATCAGTTCAAGGCATGATAATCCATATATAATGGATGTATCGTTCTGTATCATTCCATCTCAGTCATAAGCTGTAATTACTCCTTGAGGGTATTTTTGGTCACGCAAATGAAGGATATAATTACTTCCTTTGCAGTAGCTAAATCTTAATAGCTACTTGTTTCACATTTTCACTTCATTCGTTGGCTCTTCGCTAAATGAGATTGGCTTAATGTTGAGTATTTTGGTTATTCAAGAGAGGGCACCACTACTGTGCATGTGTCATTTCAATCACTTGTTACTGGTACACCAGTGGCGTACATAGTCTTGAGAAAGTGGAGTGAAAAGTTTTTAGAGAATTCAAATCACTGTGTATAGCCCCAAGCAGAACACGTAATTTTAAGGAATATCCTTGATGTGAAAATATTATGTAGACCATAATACGCTAACGTATATTTAATGTACCGTTACACGATATTCATATGCAAAATATTGGGACAAATGTTTCGTTAGCACATTGAATTTGAACCCATAAAGACAGTCAACGTGTCACAGAGACGCGAAATTTTTTATCAATAGTATTTTCGTAACATTTGGGATGGTATGTTTTTTGAAACTAATACTGGAATACAAATCTGAGATTTCAGGAATTGAATAACGATAAAAATACTGATGTTCAGTTCTATACGTTTATATACTTTTCCAGCGAGAATTGAGTGTATGGACAATCAGAAACAGCTATGTGGCCCAGATAACGTGAACATTGTCACTAATGTAGTAGGTGTTACGACAGCAAGAGTCAGATTTTATATGTTCTATATGTTCATACAGTGTTGATGTTCTTAGTACTTACTGTGTACAATGACGTCACTGGATGGAGTAATCCGCAAAATGGTGCATAAGATGTATCACTCTAGCGTTGTTACGTGGAAGCAGAGTGCTTCAAGCATGAACGGCTGGAAATTATTTTTACAGTAAAATGATGTGTGAAGATTTCCGTCATGTGTAATGACAGTCGTTCATATTTACAGAGGTTATTAATATAGTTTAGTGTTCAGATTAGTTATGAACAATTACACGGAAGTAATGGGTTGTGCCAATTTCTCAAATGTTTCGTACTGCAATGCCACTGGAAGTTTCCATTGCGAGCAAGACGTACTGAACTAGATGGACGGAAAAGCAGATAGAGGCAGCACAAAATGGGAAATTCATATGTGAACTGCAAAACTTCACACAATCAGCTGCCGGCCGGGGTGGCCGAGCAGTTCTAGGCGCTACAGTCTGGAACCGCGCGACCGCTACGGACGCAGGTTTGAATCCTGCCTCGGTTCAAATGGTTCAAATGGCTCTGAGCGCTATGGGACTTAACATCTGAGGTCATCAGTCCCCAAGAACTTAGAACTACTTAAACCTAACTAAACTGAGGACATCACACACATCCTTGCCCGAGGCGGAATTCGAACCTGCGACAGCAGCGGTCGCGCGGTTCCAGTCTGTAGCACCTAGAACCGCACGACCACCCCGGCCGGCTAAGGCGCTGCAGTCATGGACTGTGCAGCTGATCCCGGCGGAGGTTCGAGTCCTCCCTCGGCCATAGGTGTGTGTGTTTGTCCTTAGGATAATTTAGGTTAAATAGTGTGTAAGCTTAGGGACTGATAACCTTAGCAGTTACATCCCATAAGATTTCACACACATTTGAACATTTTTGAATAAACTGACCTTAAGCCTTATACCGCTTTATCAGAATCTACACTGCTCAGACCAATTAAAGAATCACTTTTTCGAAATCTCAAAATTGTCTTCCATTGCGACATGTAAGTTTGAAATTTAGCACAAAAGTGCCTACAAATTTGCTCTGTAATGGTGCAAAAGCGTGCCGCCCTGCGACATCGGGCACGACGGCGCTTCAAACAGCGAGACGTCGACACATACGGTAAAACGCCCACAGCTCAGAAGTTGATGTGACGTGTAAGGTGGGTTAACGACGTCACACCGATACCATATTTCAACACAGTTCTGCCAGACTACCACTGTGGACATGTCACTCGCTGGGAAGGTCGTCACACCCCATCTTATTCAAATCTGACTCCTTCTTTTGACGCTTCTGCAGTTGATATCAGAAGGACGACACCCAGATTTGAAATCACGCGGTTTCCTTATGGGCGACTCAGGAAAAAATTTCAAACACATCTCTGCTCAAAATACACACTAAAGGCTTCAAGGAGTGGCATAAAGGCCGTCAATGAAACCACATCTTTCCTTGGGGCGTTGATTCCGTCAAATATCGCAATTGAAAACGTTTCTCAGTGCGATAAGCAACACGAGGGCGTTCTTCACAGCCCTTTGCGCTGCTGACACCCCAGAACGTTCCAGCCTCTCTCTAAGGACACTGTGTGGTGCATCGCCATTGAACGTGATGGTTTTGCTTTCGAGTGTAATACGTCCGCAATTTTTGCTCTCGTGTACAGATTGAAACCACTAGGGAACGTTCAAAGTCATTCGACGAAAGGTGAACGTGATCCGAAGCAACAAGGGGTCCATATGCTTTTTCAACCCTCATGGGGGTGGGGGGAAGGGGATGAAACCTAGGGGTGTGTCAGCAGCGTCAAAGATTGTCAAGAACGTCATCCTGTTTCTCATCGCACTGAGCAATACCGTTTTCGACCACGAAAATTGTGGAAATCAACGCCCCAAGAAAGGAGGTGGTTTCATTGACGACCTGTATGCCTCTCCCTGGGGTCTTTCGTGGCTGTTTTGAGCGGCGGTGTGTCTGAAATATTTTTCTCGGCCACCCATAAGGAAACGGCGTGATTTTAATCCAAAGTTCTGACCACAGTGACTGTGGTAAAATCTGGTGTCAATGTGGCATTGCTAACCCACCTTACTCGTCGCATGAACGTCTCTGCTCTGGCCTTATTTTCACATGTGTTAACACCGTGCTGTTTCAAGAGTCGTTGAACCCGAGGGTGACGTCACAGGGCGCCACGCTTCTGCACAATTAGAAGGGAGCGTTGTAGGTAGCTTCAGCGCCCCTTTCAAACTTGTACGTCTCAATGGAAGACAAGTATTGGGTTTCGAAAAACTGATCCTTTAACTGTGTCGCGCAGTATGTTTTCAAGTTTCCTTCAGGGAGGCCGAGAACATGTGCTTTATCTCGAGGTTCACTGTATGAAAATATTGCTTTATTCACTGAAAATATTCTTAGAACTTGGGCATTCTCCCAATCAGGAAAATGGTCGCTAATAGAATGTATCACTGCTGGCAAATGCTGACTATTGCAACTGGATGGACAGAAAAGGAAACACACATACGAGTAAAATCGGTCTAAATATTATTTGTAAACAAGGTAGGTTTCAAAATGAAGCTTCCAGTGTGTGTGAAACTAAAGTTTAGAATCAGAGTGTATTACTGGATTTGACGACTGTCTGTTTTGAATGTGGAAAATGTTCAAAAAATTGAAGGTCCTTCAGCGAATATTAAAGAGGGGCATGGTGTAATTGCGGAGACACACAGGTAAACATACAAATTAATCAGACAAAAAACTGAAGTTTTAGACCCACAAATATCTGTAATGAGAATGTAAAGGACGTGAGAGGTATGTACAGCCAGGTGGATGGATGGTAAATGGATGAAGGAAGTTCTTTAGTGGGCTCAGTGACATAAGCAAAGACCGAGACGGCCTCCTAATCGAATCGCATTGAAAACATGCGGGAGCAGCATGAATGTGTATCGCTAAAGATAACAATTCTTGGAAATGTATAAAGAAACCCTTTATCCAGCGGTAGATATCAAATAGTTGATGATGCAGTAAATATTCGAGTCTAATGAAATACTGTATCGGAAATTGTATTTTAAAAATCGCTATGATCGTGACTAAACCATAACTGGAACCTTCTATGCTTTGATTAGCACCCCCAGGGGGTAATTACCTCCGAATTGGGAACCACTATCTCAGAACCTTTACCCAACAAGCCATAACCACATTCTGGGACGACAAAACGCAGAGACATTGGTGTGGGAAATAGCGAAAGTACTTTATTATCATGCGAAAAATGTATACATGCAGTATATGAAATAACTCTGATGGGAACCAAAATAGTTTGTAGAATATCGTTTTGTTTAAGTTAACATTAAAATTTGACATTTACGATTTTTAATAAGGATCACTAAATAAACAAATTTAAGATAGAAGATGGTGACCAAAAATTTAAAAACCTAGCTGAAGACAGCAAATAATTTTAAAGCTTATAGTTGTCCAATCACTCTGAGCTGAACAGGGGCGATCATCATACAGAAATATTAATTGAGGAATGTTAATTTATTTGAAGTATTCGCTGTATGAAACAAATACAGATTACTTTATCTACTATGTCGACATTTAGTAGAATAGAAAATAGAGATGTAAAATTACTGTAGGCTACCATAGACTACCATAAGTAACGGTAGGTTACACTAGTTTTCCTAGTAGTTGTTCGGTTAAGCATGTACCCACATTTCCAGCTCATTGGATGTGTTG
This sequence comes from Schistocerca serialis cubense, assembly GCF_023864345.2. Taxonomy (NCBI): domain Eukaryota; kingdom Metazoa; phylum Arthropoda; class Insecta; order Orthoptera; family Acrididae; genus Schistocerca; species Schistocerca serialis. The sequence continues at coordinate 122,547,541 of NC_064640.1, forward strand.
CATACCTACCAGGCGTTACCTCATAACTGTCGCTTTCTTTATACGTACGATAAGTGTCTCACTAGATTCCCTTAGAAACCAGCAGCACTGAACGGTCTAGAAACTGAGTGAGGATATATAAAGGGCTGTGCAAGCTACAGAAAATTTTTGTTCTTCATAGTTATCCTCCTGTCCGTTATTTAAGAATAAACACTGTTTATAACAAAACTAAAACTATCAATGTATAATTCAGGTTTTATTGGAAACTTGTTAATTTGTAATGTGAAACAGAGGGATGTTATAGTAAAAGTAAAGAAAACAATACAGAGTTATCATATAGCCCTATAAAATGCAATTTACTCAACAAAAGGTAAAATTTTAAACAATCCACAAGTCAAAGATATATCAAACATCGCTTCAATACTTCGCCGAACTTATATAAAGCATGTTTCTGTTATTGAAAAACAACGTTCGAATTTATCAATAAGAACTAGAAACTGTTGCCTTTGATCATGGTGAAGGTTCTATTGAGTACCTCATAACAACAATTATTAGGAATTTTCTTTTATGGATGTGCGTCTTAGCTGCACTTGCATCAGAAGTAATTGTTTTGGTTACATAAAAACGCAGAAGTTACGCGATCAACTAATTTTTGTTACTTATGAAATGCAATTCGTATTTTGTAAGGATATAAGGTAGACACCAGACTAATTGTGAATGATGTGCGGTTCTAATTATGTACAAAACAAACAAAAAACCAAAGAGATGTCGTTGCACATTATTCACTTACACACTGTTTGACGTTTCTTTCCCCACTAGTTCTACCAATACTACCGTCAATCCTACCTCTTACTACATTATTTACGTAGTTGACCAAAGCTACCGAACTGTTGTTTTGTACAGCGCAACTCTAGTAGAACGAAATAACTCAACCCGATGGGTTTTGGAATATGGGAAATACTATGGTCAGACACAGGATGTTACGCAGGTTGGCCTGTACGGAGGTCGGTCAGTAAGGAATGCCCCAAAATTTTTTTACAGCTGTTAACAAATATAGGAAAATATTATTTTAGGTACTTCAGATTTGATGTTTTTTCTGCACGTTTGCGAAGTTGTGAAGAATTCCAGCGGAGGGCAGAACCATAGTGAAACACAAAATGACGTCTACGGAAGACACTGGTTGCAAGCAATGTTTTGTAACGGAGTCCTTGGTTGCGGAAAAAGAAACCGTGGCGAACATCATTAAACGATTGAGTGCAGTGTACATTAATGATTCAGTCGATAGGAATACTCTTGGGTTCTGGATAAAGAGAGTTATAGAATCAGGAAGTGCAGAAACTGAGCTCCATGATCGGCCAACTTTCGGGGCGTCCTGTGACGGGCGTTGCTCGCAAGTTAAATCACATGGATGCCGTTATTCGTGCAGGCCAACGCAGCACAACTCGATAGTTAGCTGTAGAGCTGTCGGTGAGCACTGGAGGTGAGTGTGAAACTATTGCGACTCTTTGGTATTCAAAAGAATGCTCAAAATGAAATGCAGAAGTGGTCACAGCAGACCACCAGATTAAAAAGGAAAGCCATTTAATCTGAAATATTGGACCTTCTTGAGGCCAATGTAGAGGCCTTGCCTTCTTGCCACGGAGCGTTACAGACTACGAAACCTGGAAGCATCACACAAGCTTGCTTTTACCAACGGGGAGTATATGCTACCCCCCCGCCCCCCCCCCATCCCGTCGGAGGTTCGAGTCCTCCTTCGGGCATGGGTGTGTGTGTTATCCATAGCGTAAGTTAGTTTAAGTTAGATTAATTAGTGTATAAGCCTAGGGACCTATGACCTTAGCAGTTTGGTCCCATAGGAACTTCTCACAAATTTCCAGTATATGCTCTTACACAATAACGTCATGGAGATTATTTAGAAAAATAATACATGTAAAACAAATGTTGACTGGCGTTGTCACCAAATTCTAAATATTAAGAATACAAATGTTGTGGAGCGTTATTTACTGAGCGACTCTAGTATATTCAGACCGCTCCGACGGGAGATAACCTGGAATTTCATCGGTTTGCACCGTCTGCATGTGGTTGTCACTGACCAATCCATGGCGGTTACCGCACCGTGGACATGCCTATCTTAAGGCTGTTGTTACATAACCATGCGAGCATTGACTGTGGCGATACCGTGTTCCGAATCATCAATGGATGCTATGAGCTGCAAAAGTTTGATATCTTGATGCTCTAATGGCCTTGAGAAGGATTAGCGATATTATCTTCTATGAGGTACTAGCACAGTCGGCTCTCAGGGGCGTCTCATAAGGATGTAGAAGCCACGATGTATGGTTCTGCGGTAAGCTGATGTGAGCTACCGCGAGCTCGTCCCAGAATCAACGACCGCATGACTGTACAGGCGCCTCGTCCCAGGCGCGAAGCAATCTCGTTCGAAGTACGTCGTATGTTTGTAATGCACTCTCTGTCTGTGACGAGGCATTGTGTGACACAAGAAGCACTCTAGTAATCGGAGAGTCCATCTTCCACTACTGTAGCTTCCACAAGGACACGTTATTTATACTCGGCCTGGGGCAGTTCAGAGATCGCTTGTACACGAGAACTCTATGTCATTTGCCTACTCAGAAAGTTTAACGGTCCAGATGACAAGAAATTTAACGTCTGTGGAAAATAAGCAATGTGCTATGAGAAAAATTTTAAGCGATTCGATGTGTTTCTGATGATGATATTGTCGTAACGTTTACTGTACTCTGAACCACACCATGAGTCGCAAGTTCTTGAAATCTAGAACACAGTTAGCGTCTGAAGACATTTTATCGTTATTTTTTCCTGTGAGTAAATTTTCTAGTCGGATCTCAGCAGGGACTTATCTTCACGTACAGTTCTCTCGTAATTGAAGAGCGGCGATAGATGAGCGGCGCATTGTTAATACACGGATGCGGCGATATATTAACGGCGCACTGTTAATACACGGAACTTTAACTTGGCAAGCTGATTTCGATTTAAGATCCTTATAGTGTTTTGACACATTTCGTAGTTTGAAACTGACTTACAGATATTTCGCATGGTATTGTTTGTTCCGTCACCTTGACGAGACATTTCGAACACGACGTTTCTTAACGGATATCAGATGCCAGGCGTCAAGCAATACGAGAGTTCTCCCACACATCCAAATAAATGTAATATGGAAAATTCAGCAATTGGTACCTTTCCTTTAAATCTCTCAACTTCAGCACTGTATATAATATACCGGTACGAGTGCTATTCGGAAAGTAAGGAACGATTGGTCGGGAAATGGAGACCACAGTGAAAATCAAAACCGTTTTATTTGCAATGGTTAGCTACACGTTCCAGGTACTTCTCTACACAGTCACCGCTCAGACATAGACATCTGTCTTAGCGTTGTACCAACTTTTCAATTCCCTCGTTATAGAAGACAGCCGCCAGTGCTTTGCGACGATTTTCTACTCTGGATTGCAGATCGTTGTCTGTGTCAAAATATTGTCTTCATAGCCAGCAGTTCATTGAAGCAGAGATGAACCTCAGGGGTAGCCAATTACGGACTGTATTGTGGGTGATCAAACACTTCCCATCGAAAATGCTGCAGGAGCATCTTCATTGCCCCTGCAGAGTGCAGCCGAGAATTGTCGAGTAGAGCGAACCGCATGACGGTTATGTTATGTGTATTGCATAGCTTCAGCCGAAATCTTTCGTCAGGTCCTCATACTTGGCGTGAGACGCTAGTTTCTAGCCATATTTACATTCTCACTGTGGGCTCAGAACTGAAAAGAGCGACATGATGCGATCGACGGTAGTACTAGACACAGTACCCAACCCATCTGTGCAAAGCTTCATCAGATTTTCACTGTATTTTCCATTTCGCGACCGATCGTTCCTTACTTTCCGAATAACGCTCGTATTATTTAATACAAATTTCTCGAGTGTACGAAGAATTGTTGCGACAGTGTGTTAGTCTGATGTGCTACGGGGATTTTCGTTTCGAACTGAATGCATAAGAAACACTTCTTTTTTGTTATTACAAGCCGACATCAGGCATAGCTTTGTTCATTATTAAAATTATTACTAACAAATAATCATGTTTCAATATCAAACGCGTTTTACACATCCCTACGCTGGAACAAACATTGTGAAGCTTATTCTTTCATTAGGCAGATTCAGCCTCCCGACATGTCAGGCAATCGTTTACATACTGTCTGCTACATATATAGTATTCTCTTAGCATTATTATCTAAAATTTTCGGTCGAGGTCGCAGTATAGGTTTTTGGTAATTCACTTTCGGTACTCCGGCAAACAAGCATAATAACTGAGAGATGTATGGCAATGAAGTATGTGTTAACATATTCGAGACTGACCTTAGTCACCCTGGATGAGGTAGTGGGACTACTATTTCCAACACATTTTTTTTTCGAAGATCATTACTTTGTAACTGTTAATGCAATAAATTTGTTTGGTGTTTCATTTGAAATGATGAAACCTGGTTTATATAATCTTAAAACCTTATTATGACATACTAAAACTAGCGGATATACGAAATGATTTATTGAATCATGGTTTTATTCCGTAGAAAAACTTGTACACCGTCCTTACACATGATTCGCCTTGGAGTAGAGCTACATACGACTTTAGACATCGACAGGATGTTTCTTTTCGGCATGTTTTTCCCTAAAGGCTGTTAATGACATCACAACACGCTTTGCAGACACGTGTTGGAAGCAGTTTTTATGGTACTTTTTCTACCAGAGTTGTCTAATGAATGTTCATTTAAGAAATACTATATTTGAAACGCTTCACCACAATGCTGTTGAGAAAGACCCATCGGAATGCAGTCCATTTGAATGGACACCGGTTGTGAACGGATCTGCCGTCAGCGCGCTTCGCAGCGTCTTCTGACGTTGCCCAGGGTACACACGATTGCTACTCATTTCTACGTCCAACAAGTTTAGAGGAAAACTGTTCCGAGAGGATGCAGAACTCACTATGTTCCAGGGATGTCCAGCCACAACAAACTGTTTTTAGAAAGATACCAAACTCTCTATGAAGAGGACCCACTTGCAGAAGCGACGATTCAAGCTGGTGAAATACTGCTGCAAGCCATTTCAGCAACTCACAAGGCCAAGTGGAGTAACCTGACATGAAGCTGAACAGTAGACAAGCCTGGAAACTGCTTAAAAACCAGAGTGGCAGCCCTGTAAAATCACAAGACAATTTTACGAGTGTGACTCCTGATAAAGTGGCAACCCAGCTCCTGCAGAACGGCAGAATAAAAGGAATTACGCCCAAAGTATCTCTTCAGCGCGACCCAGAAATAGGGCATTATTTTTCGTAGGGAGCCCTTCTCCATGGTTGAATCGGAAGCTGCCGTCTCCAGTTTGAAGATGCATGAGACTGCAGGTGTCGATGACCTTAGAGTTGAACAGATAAAGAACATCAGCTGTAAACCGGTGGAATGGCTACTAAGCCTCATGAACACATGTGTCGCCAAACTACACATACCAAAATGTGGCGGAAGTCTCGAATCATTGCAATAATTAAGCCTGGGAAGCAACCAAATGATCCAAAAAATTTTCGTCGCATCTCCCTTTTATGCCACATCTCCAAGATATTAGAACGGCTTGTACTTAACCGAATCAGTGCCATCCTCGAAGTGAAGTCTATCCCACAACAAACAGGCTTTCGTGCTGGCAAATCATGCTGTAGTCAGATCTTGAATCTAACCCAGCAGATCGAGGACGGTTTTGAGCGAGGTGAGTTTACTGGAGTCGCTTTTGTTGGTCTGACAGCTGCATACGACAATGTGAATGAGACGAAACTGTTAAAGAAAGTTTATGATCTTATTAGCACCTTCCTTCAGAACAAAAGATTCAAAGTATCATTACAGAGTAAGAGGAGCAGATGGTGAACGCAGAAAAACGGTCTCCCCCAAGGCAGTGTGCTTGCTCCAGCATTGTACAATATCTACACAAATGATCAACAAATACCAGCAATTTCTAGGCTCTTCATCTATGCTGATGACACAGCAGCAGCTGTTCAGGGGGCAACCTTTAAAGAAGCAGAGGAAAAACTGTCTCTAGCAATGGATGAACTCTCCAGGTACTATGATGCCAACCACCTGAAGCCCAGTCCCAGTAAAATTCAAGTGAGAGACTTCCACTTGCGAAACAGGGAAGCGCAGCAAAAGCTGGACATCACATGGCGAGCAGACCAACTGAAACATTGCCCGACACCAGTCTACCGAGGTGTCACACTGGACAGGGCTCTAACGTACAGGCAGCAATGTCTAAACGTAAAACAGAAAGTCACTGCTCGCAATGGGATACTTAAGAAGCTGATTGGTAGCAGCTGGGGAGCCAACCCGCACCTCCTAAGGACTTGCACTTTGTGTATGCTGCTCCTGTGTGGAACGCTTCAGCTCATGCTAAGCTAGTCGATATTACGGTCAAATATACTGCAAGGATCATATCAGTCGTCAAAATTCTCAATGCCAAAACTATGGAAAACGCGAGTAGTGGGCCAACAAGGATACTCAGCACAAGCATAATGATACAAAGCGCTTTTCCTGGAGTACAAATGCCGGTCGCGGTGGTCTAGCGGTTCAGGCACTCAGTCCGGAACCGCGCGACTACTACGGTCGCAGGTTCGAATCCTGCCTCGGGCATGGATGTGTGTGATGTCCTTAGGTTAGTTAGGTTTAAGTAGTTCTAAGTCCTAGGGGACTGATGACCACAGATGTTAAGTCCCATAGTGCGCAGAGCCATTTGAACCATTTTTGGAGTACAAATAGTTCAAAAATCGAAAACTGCGAGGTAGGACAATGCAGAGATCATTTTTTACGCAGTCTACTTGGCTGCCAGCAGGGAGCGGGAGACTCAGTGTTAGCTACGACTGTTTGCGCACTGTACGAGCAGGACTCACGCGCCGTCCTCGTAACTAACTGGCGCTGCTCGAATCCTACTCGGGTTCCGTCCACAATGTGTTCCCAGGATCGTGTCTCATTCGATACCATGAAAGCGATCCAAGAAAAAATAAAGTGAAACGAGAAACAAAAATTACTGGTGCTGTTGAAGTCTGTAGTCACTGATAGATGAATCATTGTGTGTCCTGCTTGGCTTTACATCCTACCTGAGGGTCGGACCATGATCCAGAAATGCATAACATATAATGAAGTTATTTTCGTTGTGATTGAGTTTATGTTTGTTCGTATTAAAGTTGACCTTTCAGTCATTATCGTCGAGAGGCTGTATAGGGAACTGAAAAGAAATTCTGAAGTTGTCTTCACTTGGAACTTCGAGATTCAATTTCGTAATAATGACAGAAATTTTCACTGACCATGGGACGCCATAAAGAGGGATCTACACGAGAATGAGGAACCGTTCGTTCGCTTCGCAGCTGTTCACTCTTCCGTCATCTGACAAAAAGGCAACGCAGTCCGTAGGAGAAAAAGATGATGGTAGCACAATATTAAAAGGTATGTCTACAACACGAATCAAAACGTGCGTGAGATGTGATGTGCTGACGAAAAGTGGAAGGGGTATCACATACTTGTATTCTGGTGCACAGTACATTGAAACAGAAGCTCTCTGGTGCTAAATGCAGTTCCAGTTATAGAAGGAAACATAAAGTAGTCTCAGGAGAGCGAATAAAACGTATGTCAAAATCAGTTGTAAAAATAAGACACGATACTGTAGAAGATAGAAATGTGAGAGCCTTTCATGCTTGTAATGCGATGAGAAGTGTAATGTGTGTACACTTCACCCACCGTGTTACAAAATCAGTAACCTTAATGGAATTTCTGGCTTTCGCTCTCCTTTACGATTAGTTGAGAACCCTCTCGTGAAGTGCTTTACCTTTTTTTTTCTTATGGACAAAGTACTATTTTATGCTCATACGATGCGAACTCATGGGCACACAGTGGAATAAGATTTCCCACCGTGCCCCGATAGGTTTTGGGTTCATTAATGTGCTCACGGATACTCCACACCACTTTATTAGTTCTCTTGCGAATGAAAAGCGGAACAGGGCCCTGTGACGTTGAGTATCCTTAGGCCGCGCGTTTCATTGGCCATGCGGCTGGGCGCGCCAAAAGGTGGCGCTCTGCTTTCCGAAATGGTCTCTATAGTTTCAGCCGAGGTGTTTCCTGGCACTTCGATGTCTTTGAATCTCCAGGGATTTACCGCCGGATAGAATGGCGGACGTTAAAAGACGGCGCGCTGGAGTGCCCTATTGTTCCCATCAGGGGCTGGCGACGTCGTTCTCAATGGCTGCTTGAGCTCGGTTCTTGCGGAGCCGTTTCCGTTGCGTGCCTTCCTCACCGCCCTTGTGTCGGGCCAAGAGGCGTTTTGCTTGCTCGGCTACGCATCAATCGAAGGAAGGTGTTCCCTCCGTGTCCTGCCTCGTTCAAAGAGATGACGGACGCGATTACAAGCCACACGAGCGCCAACTCAATCGTCCGTATAACTGATGTATGGTCGATTTTCTTCTCCGGGGATCAGTTATCATGAAAAACGTTGGGATAATTCCTATTTATTCTATTTTCATAAATTCTTGCCTTTATTTCTAATTTTTAAAATGAAAAACAAAGACAGTGAACGTGAATAAATCTTATCTTTGGGTATCAGTTTTATTATGTCAGAATCTCCAAACACAAAGTGTTTTGTGTGAATTAGTTAAACCAATACGCAGAGCATGTTTCTTTTTACATAGTTTCTGGAAAGATTTTGTATATAGGATTCACCATCATTTGTGCATCAAACATTAAAAAAATAATACAATATTTAGGTGCTGATTACGTTGTGAAAATTTTCTTCGTGTCACGGCGTAGTTATCAGAACTCCAAGCGAAGTGGAAGTCAAACGTAAGAGGATATCGTAAGGAAGGATGATGATGTAGTTCATTATGACAGCTAGTTTTTGTAATTTCCATTACTTATCAACCTGCAATCTTTTATTCAGTATCATAGAATTGAGCGATTGTTCATTTGGTGATGGCGAGAAATATGGCTGATGGTGGCTGTGTGTGTGTGGGGGGGGGGGGGGGGGGGGCGGAGGAGGAGGGAGATAGCAGATAAAAGCTGTACAGGGAGGTGAAGACACGACTATGATAAGCATGGCGAAATGGATGTGGCCTGTAGTAGTTATGCGTGACTGAAGAAAGTTGCGGAGGACAGTCCAGCATGGAAAACTGCTGTAAGTCCTCGTATCAAGGACCTCAACAACAATAGTGTTGGGTGGTGGTCATTCTGGTTCCATCAAGTCAACTTGTAATCTAGTAACGATTAAGGCTAGATATTAATACTTCATTGACATCGAATGAATTAGAGACGGAGCGTCACCACGATTACGGAATAGCGGGGAAGGAGATTGGCAACTGTCTTTTGAGATAATCGTCTATCGCATTCACTCGAATGGAAACCTCGGAAAACCTGTAGCCTCACGGCCAGTCGAGGCGTGTAGTGAACATCACCTGCAGAGAGGAACTGATGATGCTTTAGCTTCTCGGAACGGAATCGTCAGACATTTTGATCACGGATTTTGATGTATCATAGGTATGCGAGTTTCCGTAGCTCTATACACGTAACGTTAGTTCTGTTTCCAGCAAGGAGCGTGGTGCAATGGTTAAGGTTCACGACTACCACTTTGACGGTATCGGTTCAAATCCTACCTGTGTACTTCTTCTTGCATAATTAATTCATGCGGATGGCAGATTGATCAGATGCCCTAAGATCAAATTCCTGTAGATGGAAAAGGAGCATGCACCTTCAACGTAAAAATTATCCCACCCATATGTACTCCACTTTGTCAGCCCAATGAGGCTTGTTTTTATAGACAGGATAAAATTTTCCGAAAAAATTCAATATGCTCCTGACTTGCTAACAATTCATACAGAAGTCGATTCGATGGAAGAATCTATAAAAATGCATTCTTTAATTCTGTATCGGTTTAACGCATCAACTTTCACTGGATGATCAAACACGTGTGGTTGACATCGATCGTGATCGAAGAAAGACCAATCTTTTTGGATCTACACGAAGTGTGTTTTCTGGTATCGCTTCTGATAGATCTGTGTGCCTGCAAAGCAGTAGCTTTCATTAAATGTGCGCGACTTTCTACGAATTTGTTTTTCGGTTGTTTCTACGACAAATACCATCCGGAATTCTGTTCTAGCACTGAAGGCGGTGCAAGCGATAGAGAATAAGACGATTCTGTGATCTCTTCCGTAAGAAACGGAATATACATTTGAAGAAACTTTGCTGTAATGATAGTTTTAGTTATGAAATTATTACGGTGAAAATTACTATTTTTAATAACTTTACGTAACATACACTATTTAATGACATTCTATCCAACGAAATTGAAAGAAAAAGCTCGTATTAGCCAAGAACCTTAGCCACTGCACTACACTAGCTTGATCGAAACGGTACTAACGCTGCGGTTGCAGCAGACTCTTCTAGTTAACGCATCCACAGCACAGGAGTTCGTTTCTTAGATCTACACTAAATTATGAAACGTACGCAAAGACCATTCTTGGGCACAGAAGGAGATGTCATAGGCTGCTCCTTTGCTATTCCGAGACAAGGGAAGTATTAAAGCCATCAACTAAATGAACCATTATTCAGGAACAGTACACTTAAAGCTACAGCAGTTGCATATGAACACGTTTCATGGGATCTTGTCGACTTCCATCTCTGTAGCGGGGATACAACATATCGATAAAATAGCGATTTCTATTAATTATTTAAGGAAAAGCAAACAAACACAGACCGTAATGTACTTCAGTGGCCTCGGTGTGTACTAATGTGGCAGGTGCTTTTGTTAAGAGTTCTCCGACATCAACTCGAGCGGGTCTCCATAGACAGGCAAATGGGAAATCAGTTGCGAAATTAAATTGTCAGGCACTTGTGTGTCCTCAGCTTTATGGAGTCCACAGACCGCCCTGCAAAGGGCCACTTTGCTTCATGCCTATGTCTGGGGCAGTGCATTTCAGCCTCACGTTGAAAAAAGCGGGCTTTTTGTCACAAGAACGCCGACCGAACGAATATATATGGGCCTCTAGCCCAGCTGAAGATAATTTGCGCTGGTGGCTCATCTATCATCACTTGATGATATACCTGTGCTGTCCTGGCGTCAGTTGGGCTTCTGATGTGACTATTGCCGGCGCTGTGCTGCACTTCAACTTCGATCATGGCTTGGACTCCAGTCTCAGCACCAGAACAGTCTAGCTCCAGCAGGCTATCTCCTCAGTCCAAGCCTGCTACTAGACGTAGGTCTGCTAGCGCCACCCATCCCGGGCTCTCGGAAATCAAACTGGATCCACTCTGGTGGATCAATGCCTAGCGCTCTCGTCTCCGGACATCCTGGCTTCGACCCGAGCTTCTCCAAGTCCTGCTTGCCACCTCCTAAACTACCGACAGCACTCGTTGCTGGCCGTTTCTCCGCGATGGGTGATTCCGCCTATCTCGGCGAGACAGCCCCACGCGGCAGCTGCCTGCAATCCATTCATCGCCTTCCGCCGCCTCATCAGTTCCCGGCTGTAGGCACTGCCCGACATTGCCATGTAGGATGGGCTGCCAACAAAAGCTGTTTATCTTCTGATAGCATTGTCTGGCTTCGCCATCACCACAGACCCGCCATCACCCACTCCCTGTGGTCAGCCATACTCGGCATCCTGACGGTAGTTAGTGACCGGGGAGACATCACAAAGTATGTTCCAGGGTTCAATTTTGGGTTCACTCCTGTTCCTTATATATGAGAATGACCTCCCACTTAGCATTCAACAAGCAGAATTGGTACTTTTTGCAGACATTACTAGTGTTGTAACAAATCCCATTAGAGAGAAAGCGACAGAAGAAAGACTGTACATACTCGGCATCCTGACGGTAGTTAGTGACCGGGGAGACATCACAAAGTATGTTCCAGGGTTCAATTTTGGGTTCACTCCTGTTCCTTATATATGAGAATGACCTCCCACTTAGCATTCAACAAGCAGAATTGGTACTTTTTGCAGACATTACTAGTGTTGTAACAAATCCCATTAGAGAGAAAGCGACAGAAGAAAGACTGTACATAAATTTTGAAAAAAAAGCACTATATTGAGTTCTGTAGAACAAATATACCAAGAATTGATGTAGCACGTTACCGCGAGTCAGAAACGGGGTAGAATGCTCCAAATTTTTGTGTGTACATACTGATGAAGATTTGAACTGGAAGAAGCATATTATCTTGCTTCTCAAACAATTAAGTTCAGCTACTTTCTTCATCATATAACTGCTAATCTTGACTACAGGCAAATCAGCCTCGTAACATAGGAGTAACACATGGTGTTCACCCACGAACGTCGTGTTGGTATCTTCGTGTTGGTATCTCTTCAAGGATGTAGACAGTTCAGCTGCACCGTCACAATAAACATATTCACAAGTGAAATGCATCATAAATAATCCATCGCAATTTGAGAAGAACAGTGATGTCCATACTTACAACACCAGAGGGAAAATTAACCTTTATTTCCCATTATTAACGCTGTCAGTGGTTCAGAAATGCGTTCAGTATGCAGCAAAAAATGTTTTTGATAACTTGCCTAATAATACAAAATGTGGACATCCTTCAATTCCGCTGACGAATTTCTACATAAAAAATAGTAACCAGTAAGAAGAAATCCTTGTTTTTAAATGTATTTGCGCTAGTGAGATTAAAAAAGAGTACTCGTTACTTTTAAAGCCAGTCACGTACACATATCATGTAAATTGATTAGTTCCTCATCATTCCGATAAAAGATGGCCATCCTGCTATCCTTGTGTAACTACATTGTGGTCATAAATCCGAACCGCTGCAAAAGCTTTATAATAACCAGAATTTGAGCTTGTATGCTGAAGACGGAAGTGTGGATGCAACCAGTCATCACATATATTGACACCACAGCAAATATCACTGGTACATTTTTCACTGGCGTACATAGCCGAAGAGGATGTTGTATAACGGAAACATTATTTCAACATTTCCTGCAATATCGAGCATATTTGAAAAGCACGCCGAAGTTCTTCTGTTATTTCCCTTCTATGCATGTATTCATGTCCTCAACATACTATTATTTTAAAACTCTGACAGTGTGTTTACTGTATCAAAAGTGTGATCAGAGTAGCCGTAACAGCGATAGGAAAAGGATTCACACTCCAACAACGTTTAGGTTTACAACTTGAATCTCGTATTGAGCATCGGGATGATAAACCACATTATGCCAGGATAGCTAGAAAACTATTTTTTCGTTTGTCAGTTTCTGAATAATAGCAAGCAAACTGAGATAGCTGCTGCTACATCAACGAAGACCCATATTTAAAAAATCATTTTGTCCTACGTTAACATCATCATGCCGGACAATAATCGTATAATAAACGCCAAAAGGTAGCATTTTTATAAAAATGTGTCTATGGAAGGCTCAACAATGGCGTCTACAAATTCAGCGGTCGCCTACACTTGTATATTTTATGTCTGGGAAGGTCGCAGTAACTATAGCTTGAGATCATACAACGTGTAACACTCGCATATACACTACTGGAAAAAAATTAATACACCCGAAAAGACGAAGTCGATTTTGATTAGATGACGGCTTATGCCATCTGGAGGACAGTAAATGTACTGGTAATGATTTCAACGTCGTCCGCCGACAGATAGCGCAGTGGCATAACTTCGAGAGCGCCATCTGAGTCTACCGTTAATAGAGAATGCTCACAGCCAGAAAATTCACTGTGGCGCAGACATGTGAAGCAAGCAGGCAATCATGCCACGGAGATGCACCCGTGCTTCTTAGAGCCAACTGCATGAGTTTGAAAAAGGACAAATTGTGGCCGTCTGAGTGGCGGGATGGTGATTTCGCAGAATTGATATACTGTTTCCAGGGCTCTCGGGTGTCCAGCCGGATGCGATCGTTGAAATCCCACGATATTTCGGTGAATAATCTTTCCGCCATCATCAGGTGGTTCTGATGGAATGGTCTGTCTCCTCTCTCACCTTTTACTTTCCCCTCCTTCAGGAAGTGTATGGAGGAGTTTATGGCCTGTTGGCATTTACTCCACAATGTATGTTGTGTGTGTGTGTGTTTCTTGGATAGTTTTGACTGTCTGTGTATTGTGGTGGTGTTCTGGTGGTGCCTTGTACTTGCCTGAGGTTGGCGAGATGTTGGATATTTTAAGGATTAAGGACTGGTATTATGACTTGGAGATTTTGGGATTTTTCTCTTCAACTTAGTCGTCGAAGATCGTCATAGGCCGTTTGTGCTTATCACGGGACATGTCGTACCGACCTATGGAATGGATGAGATTATTTCCAGATCTGGAAGAGCTCTTGTAGAAAGCCCTTGACAGATCTTGGAATCTTTCTTTGGGGGGGGTGGGGGATTTCAGCAGTGGCGTGCAGATCTTCGATGAGGAATCTCATGGGAAGATGCAGTGTCCTCCTGAGGGAGCAGTTCTGCAGTCTCTGGAGTTTGTCCAGGTTCTGCTTCGCCATGTATCTCCAGACCGGGCACACATATTCCATTACTGGGTGTATGAGTGCCTGGTAGACATATACTCCTACATAACAGGGAAGGGAGATGGTTGTGTTGAGGACTGGGTATAGGAAGAATAGGATGAACATTCTGACGCAGACTTTTCTGTGGACCTCGTCTATGTGGGGTTTCCACGTTAGTCTCGAGTCCTACGTTATGCCGAGATACTTGGCGGATCTGCGTCAGGGGAGTCGGAATCCATGTAGGTGCAAGTGAAAGGGGGGGGGGGGGACGTTGAGGGGGTCCTCATCTCCCGAGCCTCTGAGTGATCAGTAGATTAGCTGTAGTAGTAGTAATAGTAGTAGAGGGCTTTTTGGGCGCACGACAGCAAGGGCTTCAGCGCCCGCTCAGTAACATAGTGAGACGGGTGTCAAGAAAAAAAAACTCAGAACAGTAATATAAAACAGAACATAAAACACAGGTAACAAGCTGTGAAAAATATGAGCTTACCCATACCGAAGCGTGGGATGAAGCAGGGCGTCAGCAGTAAAACATGGACAACACAGAAAGAAAGTGGTAGAAGGAGCTAAAACAATGTAGCCGATGTAAGTGGCTGGCTGACCGCAAGGAAAAAGGGGAGGAGTCAGCCACTCTGCAATGCACTAAAACCTCCAGCCTAAAAATTTAGGCCAGAGTCCAGACACATCACAAAACTTTAAAACCCTAGACACACACGTCTCATCGTTAGCTAAAACACGAGGCAGATCCCCATCAACTCGTGCTTCTGCCCTTGCATCAAGGTATAAAATGCAGTCTGTTAAAATGTGCTGGATAGAGGTGCACACCACAAGCATCACAAAACGGAGCATCCTCCCGCCGTCATATAAAACTATGTGTGAGAGGACAGTGCCCGATCCGAAGACGTGTGAGGGCCACCTCTTCCCGCCTGAGCAGCCGGCAGGAGGAACGCCACGGCCGAGTGGTTGACTTTACCGACCGCAGTTTATTGGCCGTCACCGCCAGCCATTCTTCCTCCCACAACTCCATGCACTTCCTGTGGAGTGCAGAGATGGCAGACTGCAAGCGAATAGGACACTGGACCACATCCTGCTCTCTGCAGGTCTACTTTGTAGCCCGATCGTCCTGTTCATTGCCCCATATTCCTACATGACCAGGCACCCAGCAGAAGGATACCTCCTTACCCTTCCGCTGGAGCAAGTACAGTTGGTCATATATCAGCTGGACCAGCTCCTCAGTTGGGTACAGATTCTGCAGTGATTGTAAAGCACTAAGAGAATCGGAGCAGAGAAGAAATCGATTGCCCCGAATACGATTCATCTGCTCCAGTGCATTCAGGATCGCGTGGAGCTCCACTGCGAAAACGGTATATTCATCAGGGAGGCGAAGCCGGGTAACATGATCAGGGAAAACGACAGAACAGCCAAGGAAATTCTCCCGTTTGGAGCCATCAGTGTAAACGACGGTGAAAACGTGATGCACATCTAAAATGTTAAAAAACAGAGATTGGAATCTAAAATCTGGTGTGCTATCTTTCTTAAAAGTAGTCAAATCTAAAATAAGTTTGGGTCTCCGGAGGAGCCAAGGTGAAAATCTGCTCCAACCGCGACGTAAAACACGAAGACCAGCCATAGACATCGCAGCGAGGCAATCCTGTGCGCGAATCCGATAGGGCTGCGTCGCACGTTGCCGGTTATGAAATAGCCGTGCCAGAGGAGGCTGAGCAACGGTATGGTATGCAGGTGTGTATGGTGTGGACAAAGTTTTGTAGGCCTGGCGCACTGTAAGTAGCCGTCGCCGCATATGAAGTGGCGGTTCACCAGCCTCCGCACAGAGGCTTGGTATGGGGCTAGTTCGGAATGCCCCAGTGGCCAACCGAAGTCCTTCATGGTGCACAACGTCCAACATCTTTAAGCAAGAAGGTCTCGCAGACCCGTACACTGTGCACCCATAATCGAGCCGAGATCGCACAAAGGCCGTGTAAAACAGGGGCAGAAAAGTCCTGCCAGCTCCCCATGTAATGTGGCTAAGACATTTTAAAATACTTGAAGCCTTAAGTGACCGTCGTTTCAGGTCTTTAAGATGAGGTAACCAGGTAAGCTTCGAGTCAAAAATGAGCCCTAGAAATCTCGCCGTGTCTTTAAACGTAAGGACAGTGTCCCTCATCCTCAACTCAGGAAAGGTTAAAATCGAACGAGAACTGTGAAAAAGAACACAAACAGACTTCTCGGCGGAAAACTTAAAACCACTCTTCTGCGCCCAGTCATCCAAACGTCTAAGAGTAAGTTGCAACTGACGCGTTGTCGTTGCAAGGCTGGAAGAAGAGCAAAACAAAGAGAAATCATCCACAAACAAGGAACACTGGACAGGACTTTTCACTATGAACGTAATGCTATTAATAGCGATGGCAAACATAGTCACACTTAAAACGCTACCCTGAGGGACACCGTTCTCCTGCTCAAAGCAATCAGACAGGACGTCACCAATTCGGTATCTAAAATATCGTGCGAGAGGAAAGACTGAATAAAAAGAGGAAGACAACCACGAAAACCCCATTCGTGAAGCTGCTCCAGGATGAAACGCCTCAAAGTGGTATCGTAGGCCTTCTCGATGTCGAAAAATACACCTAGAAGGTGATGACGGCGTAGGAAACCTTGTTGTATAGCCGCCTCCAGGAGGGCAAGGTTATCGAAGGTGGAACGAAACTCCTGAACCCACACTGAAAGCGACTAAGGAGTTACCGGGATTCTAACATCCAGACAAGTCGGCGGTTGACCATCCGCTCCAAGGTCTTCCCCATGCAACTAGTGAGGGCTTCACTACGGTAGCTACTCGGGCTCGTGCGGTATTTCCCAGGTTTTAAAAAAGGAATTAAAACTGCCTCACGCCACGAGTCAGGAAAGTGACCTGACGCCCAAATGGCACTAAAAAGTGCGAGAAGGATTTCTTTGTTGCGCATTGTGAGGTGCCGTAGCATACTGTAATGGATCCTAGCGTGACCAGGGGATGTGTCACGAGCTGCAGACAATGGAGAATTCAGCTCCCATATAGAAAATTGGCAGTTGTAAACTTCATGAGAGGTGGACTGGAAGTCCAGACCACACCTCTCATCAACCGCTCTATGGCGCTGGAAACTTGGATCCTGACTGGTTGTTGCAGTAACTGTGGCAAAATACGCTGCCATAGTCCGGGCAATGTCTCGCGAATCCGTGTGGAGAGTGCCGTTATTCATTACAGCAGCCATGGGGCACCTCCCTCCTCTGCCAGAAAGTCTCCTGATGGTCTCCCACACAATGGAACTTTTGGTGGAACGATTAATGGTCTTCAGGAACTTTTGCCACGACCTCTTCTTGCTCTCACGAATAATGCGGCGACATCTTGCCCTCGCCACCCGAAAGGCTGCAAGATTCTCAGCATTCGGCCGACACTGGAAGCGACGCAGAGCCGCATGCCTGGTCCTGATTCCAGAGCGGCATTCGGCACTCCACCAAGGGACAGGTGACCTCTTCCGGTGGCCTGTGGACTGTGGAATTGATGCTGGAGTGGCGTGGTGGACCGTTTTGGTAATATGATCCACCCATGCCTCAACATTTTCACAGTGTTCGAACTGGGCCAACTGGCTATAAAGTGTCCAGTCGGCTCCACTGAGCACCCATCGTGGTGGTCTCCTTTCGGGCCCCACGCCATCTGGCAGGTGAATCCAGATTGGGAAATGATCACTGCCGTGCAAGTCAGCAACCACTTCCCAGTGAGCACTGGCGGCAAGAGCTCGAGAGCAAAGCGAGAGATCAATGGCAGAGAACGACCCAGTCGCTGTGCAGAAATGAGTGCTCTGTCCTCCATTGAGCAAGTAGACACTGGATGACAGGAGAAGCCTCTCAATTGCTCTACTCCTGGGACAGGTAATTGCAGAGCCCCAAAGCACATTGTGGGCATTAAAATCACCACAAAATATGAATGGCTGGGGGAGCTGTGTAAGAAGGTCGGTGAGGGCCGCTTCATCAAGTGCATCATGTGGGGGCAAGTAAAGCGAACATGCAGTCAATGGATGACGCACCTGCACGGACACGCCAACGGCCTGTAAAGTCGTCGTAAGCGAGAGAGGCGAGGAGTGGTAGTCTGTCCTGAAGAAAATACCTACGCCTACTCTAGCTCTCTCTCCACGCAGGTCGCCTTTTTGTGGAGCGTATAGCCTCGTTGCTCAGGGGAGTATGATGGGTGGAAATAAGTCTCTTGGCGACACAGACACAGTGGTCTACCCTGAGAGAGTAGACGAAGTTCCTCCACATGCGTCCTGAACCCTTGCAAGTTCCACTGAAAGATGGGAGCCATCTATGATGGGGGTAGCACCTTCATCCTGTCTCTCCGACGGGGCGGGTAGACCGCAGCAGGTGGAGGGGCAGGCGTGGGGCGAGATGATTGCCCCACACACATGTCGTATTCCATCAATTCTGGGGAAGAGTCAGATGAAGCCTCACGTAAAACAACATCCGCATGGTCAGACGGTTTACCACGGGATTTGACCCGCTGTTGCTGCTGTACAGGAGCCTTCTGCGGTTTGGTGGGCTTTGGAGAAGCCGACGTGGGAGTGGGAATGGCCATACTGGACTTCGGAACAGCCTTAACTGTTGGAGGCACCAGGGGCTGGCCCAAGTTCGCCATTGTACCTTTGTCTGCCGTTCGAGTAGGGGCTACCGGCTCTGAAACACTGGCTGCGTCGCAAGCGCACTGACAGCTGCAGGTATTAGTGCCAACACTCGCCCCCTCTGTCTGCGTTGAGGCATCGGCTTTTGGAGTAGGCTTCTGAACCAGGGATGCAAAATATTTAGGAAATGTGGGAGGTTGCATCGACCTATAGATCTTCTTGGCCTCACCATAGGAGATACGCTTGGTTGTTTTTATTTATTGGACTTTGCGTTCCTCTAAAAATATTCGGCAGTCCCTACTCCAAACAGGGTGGCTTCTAGAGCAATTGATAAAGTTGGCTGGATACGAGCAACCAACTCCTTCATGAGCAGCCTTACCACAGTTGCCACAAGTCGCTTCGCCTTTACACCCTAAGGTGGTATGCCCAAAACGCTGGCATTTAAAACAACGCATAGGGGTCGGGAAATAAGGCCTCACACTAAGGCGAAGGAAGCCAGCTTTAACATGTTCAGAAGTTTCGTGTTACTGAAGTCGGAATAAAGGAGTCGGATTTGACAAGATTGCCATCTAAACTCTTCATGATATGTTGGACATCAACGATACTTTCCAGAGCCCACTCACGTTGCAGTTCTTCCTTGGGAATGTCAACTAGATGTAGTTCAAGGTGCTGTGCAGTTCAGTGTCTATGGCATACTCTCTAAGGCATTTAACAGATTGGAGGTTAGTTGCTTGCTGGGAAGTGGAAGTTTCCACTAGCTAGGTCTCATTACGTAAGTGCTTCACCGATTTTAAGGAGCCACAGATTCCCTCCAAACCCTTTTGTATGTAGAAGGGCGAAACCTTCTCGAAACTACCCTCCTTCCGTTTCACAATGAGAAACACATTCTGATTACCAGAATGCATTCTGTTACTTAAAACTGGACTTGTCAAAGAAGTGCCAGAGTCAGTGGGACTGATTGCACGATCCCTCTTAAGAGACTGGGTGTTAGAACCTTCTAGCGGCCCACCCTTTCCGCTGGGAGGAAGAAAAGAGGATTTCGAAGCATCCATCTCGGTCCCACGAGCAGCTAGGGAACTAGAAGTCCACCTAGACAGAGCCCCGCATGCCTAGGTAAGCCTTATACAACTGAGGTGCGGTAGGTACCCCAGAGGTTGCCCGCTAACGACTGTTCCACCTCAACAGCCATGCATCTCATCAACGCGCAGCACACCTTGAGATTGAGGGGTTGTTTATAGAGGTTTATTCCATCCTCGCGATCCGGGCGGTCAAGCCAAGATCCCCAATCCCTGAGACATACAACATTCTACCGCCGTGCTGTACGGTGGTCGCTGAAGTATGCTCAGAGCTTACGGTGACAGGGGACTGGCAGCACTTACCATTCCCCAGCTCAGGAACCCCGGGGTCGCCAATCCCGTACCTGGCACCTGAATGCCGAGCCCCTGGGGGCTGGGTGATCAGCATAGCATGTGTCTTTTCAGGATTGATGGCGATGCGCCAGTGACAGGCCCAGGTTTCTGTGTTATCTAAAATCATTTGCGGTCTACTAATGACCAGGTCCTTATTCGCATTTCGAGTTTAAAAGGCTGTGTCGTCATCATACTGTGCAGTGTGCACCAGGGGAGCCTTGGGAGTGTCTACAGTGTACAGACTACAAAACGGGCCCCAGGACCGATGCCTGTGGCACCCCAGCACGAATACGCCTTTTGGTTTACGTGGCTGTTTCTACCCTGACAGAGAAAGATCTGTTCGTGAGATAGCTTTGGATTAGTCTGACTATGCTCCCGGGGAACCCCTGTGTGTATAACTTGTATAATAGCCCTTTATGTCATACTGAGTCGAAGGCTTTGGCTACATGAAGTAGCACTATCCCTCAGTAGCCTCTGTGGTTGAAGACCTCTGTGGCTGCTTCCACCAGTCTCATGATCTGTTGTAGGGCAGAGTGCCACTGTCGGAATCCGAATTGGAAATCTGGCAGCAGTCGCTCGTTGGTGATGTTATCTCGAATGGGTATTAGCAGGAGGCGCTCAAAGATCTTGCTGAGAATTGGCAAGAGGCTAATCGGCCTGTAGTGCTGCGGGAATAAAGGGTCTTTCCTTGGTTTGTGTATCGCGACCACTTCCACGTGTTTCCAGTATGCTGGGAACTCGTGGGTATGAGTAATCTCGTTGAAGACGTTCGCGAGGTGTTCTATAGCTGAGGGCGGGAGGTTTTTAACTAGCTAGTTGGTGACACTGTCATGTCCTGGCACCTTTTCTTTTAGGGAGGGACCTAATTACTTTTGCTACGTCTTCGGGGGCGAAAAGTGGGGGTTCGTCCTCTGGGTTCTCTCAGCATTGAGAAAGACGACCAGTTGACGAGGGACTACCACTTCGTATTCATCATCCTGGGAAACTGCCACTTGAAAGTGCTTCTCACGGATGACGGAGAGGTCGTTGGCCTTTTCAACATGGCTGTGGGCCAGACCCCGCTCGCTGTGCAGTGGCGGCACCCTAACGCGTCTTTTGGTGAATTGCTTGGTTGCTTCCGTAGTGTGTGATCGTCTACTTTTAGGGCTGTGTGGCGGTTTTGCCATTGCTGGTTTCTGTGCTCATTGAGCACTGCCTTCAGCTCTCTGTGAAGATGATTGAGCAGCCTCCCGGTGGCCTGATTACTGGTGATCTTCCATTCTTTTGCCACTCTGTTCTTGTGTCGGGTTTGAGCTAGCAAATTTTCTGGGAGTTGTACTTCCTGGGGCGGGCCGTCCCTTTGCGGGGGAGAGGCTTCCTCCGCTGCCTGCAAGATGGTATCTGTTAGGTCTTGTAGCGTTTATTCTACTGTTTCGGCAGTAGGTGGCGCAGCGCGAGCAATGTCAGAGGCGACAGTTTCTCGGTGTCGCTCCCAGTTTGTACGTTTGTAAAACGTCTGATACTGTGGGAGTGCTACCCATTTTCCAACATCGACCTTTACAATCACTGGGTTGTGGCTGGAGGACGTTCTGTTGATTGTCCTTGCGGCCACAAGCCCCGCGATCTTCCTAGTGAGATCTATGTCTAACACGTCGGGCCTACCTCCATTTTTTGGAAAATGTGTGGGCTCGACCGGTCCCCATGTTTCGACGTGGTGGTTGCGCGCTAGTTGTTGCAGTTTGGCGCCTGCTCTGGAGGTTACTTTAGAGTTACAATCGGGGTGTTTGCCATTGAAGTCGCCTACTATTATGAGTTTGCCTTCAATTTGCCTTAGAGCAGCTATATCTCCCTCATCTATCTCATTATGTGGGGGTCGGTAGATTGCAATAATTGTTAGGTGTCCGGTGGCAGTGGTTACTTCCACCGCCACTGCTTCGATTTTATTGGTAGCTGGTAAGAATACCTGGTGGTGGGGGATCCCTCTTTTTATGTATATGGCCACTCCTCCGCCTTGGGTTGGCTTGTCTTTACGGTAGTTAACGTAGTTGGGAACTGTCGCTTTTATTCCCGGTTTTAGGTGGATTTCCCCCATCATGCATATGTCGACAGAGAACTCCTTCATGAGTTCTCTGAACTCGACCTCTTAACAATGCCGTTTGCGTTAATGACGTACATTTCAGGCCTTTGATATTTGGTCGTCTATCCATGATGGGGTTTTGAAACTACTGAGTAAGTCGCAGAGGAACGACTGCCTGAAGGGCAACGAAGATCTGAGTGTTCTGCTTCTGGGCCTCCCTGAATTCCTTCATAATTTCCATGAAGAGGTTCATGGTCCGGACCATAATGCCTAACAATTAATCTGAGGGGATGTACTGAGTGTGGGGATCCCTAGGGCCCGTCGCTAGTGTATCACCATCAACTCTGGAAAGGCACAGGCTATGCTGATTACCCAAAGACTCGGAAGGCGCGAACCTCCTCTACGTCCCCCCCCCCCCCCCCCACCATCTTCATCTAAATGGAACCCAACTCCCCGGGCGCAGAACCGCCAAGTACCTTGGCGTAACCTTGCAGTCTCGTCTTACGTGGAAACCCCACATAGACGAGGTCCACAAAAAGGTCTGCGCCAGAATGTCCATCCTATACCCAATCCTGAACTCAACAAGCTCCCTTCCCTGCCCAGTAGCAATAAACGTGTACCAGGCCCTGATCCGGCCAGTCATCCCCTGTCTGGGGATAGGCGGCGAAGCAGCACCTGGACAAGATCCAGAGGCTGCAGAACCGCGCCCTCAGGAGGGCATTCCATTTACCTCTTGGATTCCCCATAGATAATCTGCACGCCGCAGCTGAAATCCAACTCCTGAGAGGGCGTTTCCAAGATCTGGCAAGGGCCTACTATGAAGGTTCTTCCACATCAGGAAACGCCCTCATCCACTCCCTAGGTCGATATGACATGTCCCGCGACAAACACAAGCCCCCCATGGCGATCTTCGACGATTAAGTGGAAGAGAAAATCCCAATACCCAATCCTTTATTCCTGTTCCTGTCTATATAGCACCAATCATCTCGCCAACCTCAGGCAAGTACCAGACACAAACAGAACAATCATCACATTTCACAGACACCAAAAAACTACAGAAATAATCACACACACACGTACACAGGGGAGTAAAAGCCGAAAGGCTACAAACTCCCCCTCACACTTCCCCAAAGAGGGGAAAGTAAAAGATGAGAGCAGCAGCAGACAGACCTTTCCGTCAGAACCACCTGATGATGGCGGAAAGGCTATTCGGCGAAATATCGTGGGACTTCAACGATCGCATCCGGCTGGACACTCGAGAGACCTGGAAACAACACATAGGCCGGGAAATCCTCCGATAATATATCGCTATACTAGTTGAACGTGCTGCGTCAGTTGTGCAACGATGCTGATATCGGTGGTCACTTGAACATTGTCATCCAAGTAGATGAGGTTACAGTCGTCCACGTAGCAGAGACGTCCGCCCATTTGTTGGCAACAGTGGCAGGTCGTGCAGGTACCACGGCACAGGTAAGAGGACATGTGAACCCCGACATTCCCACACGAACTGTTGCGAACGGATTATTAGCAGTGGGACAAAAAATGTTCAAACGTGTGTGAAGTCCTATGGGACCAAACTTCTGAGGTCATAGGTCCCTAGACTTACATACGATGGAATGCTGCGCCGTGGTATTCAGCGGTGAAAGCAGATTCTGCCTGCACGCAAGTGATTGCCGTTTCACGTAAACATAAATGGTTATATCTGGAAGTGGACTTCAACCACCGAGCGTGGTGCGCCGTGGTTAGCACACTGGACTCACTCTTGGGAGGACGATGGTTCGAGTCCCCGTCTGACTGTCCAGATTTAGGTTTCCTGTGTTTTCCCTAAACAAGTCTAGGCAATTGATGAGATGGTTCCTTTGAAAAGGGCATGGCCGATTTCCTTCCCCATCATTTGCTAATCCGAGATTTACTGCGACTCTAATGACTGCGCTGTCGACTGGACGCTAAGCTCTAATCTTCCTCCCTCCCTTTCCTTCAGATTTGAACCGCCATCCTACAGAACGTGAATCCAATTTTTACTTCTGTATCCATAACGTGCTACTGAATGTGGTAGATGCCAGATGCAGTGTGAGGCTCGCTACTGAGTTACTGAAGATATATATGTACACCATTTCACCAAAAGTTCAAATGGTTCAAATGGTTCTGAGCACTATGGGGCTCAACTGCTGAGGTCATTAGTCCCCTAGAACTTAGAACTAGTTAAACCTAACTAACCTAAGGACATCACAAACATCCATGCCCGAGGCAGGATTCGAACCTGCGGCCGTAGCGGTCTTGCGGTTCCAGACTGCAGCGCCTTTAACCGCACGCCCACTTCAGCCGGCTTCACCAAAAGTATCAATGCTCCTATTAGTGGACATTAAAAAGGGGATGTCCACTCTGAATCATCACAACGTCCTGAACTCTGCTGAGGGCACTTTCAATGAGATGTATGAATATCTATGGAGGAATGGCATCCCATTTGTCCTTAAGAATCAAAACCAGGGAAATTAGTATGTTGAACGCTGATATCTTGAGCGAAGTCGGCGTTCTAAAACACCCCAGATGTGTCCCATTGGGTTCAGGACGTATCTCTGTGCAAGACAGTACATTTCAGGAATGATGTTGTCGACAAATCACGCCCCCACTGACAGGGCATTGTAACACGCTGACATAAAAATAATCATCGTCTCCGAACTGTTCATGTACTGTACGCTGTAAACCATGAGGTAAAATGTCCTCAATAAGGAGACCACAACCTAACCAAGAAAAAAAAATACTTTAAAAACAACGTCCTCTGTAATCACTATTGGCACTCTACATAATGGGATGCAACTTTCTCCAGACATTCGTCAAGCCAAACCCTTCCATCGGATTGCCACAAGGTATCGCGTGGTTCATCATTCCAAATCATTCGTTTCCAGTCATCCACTGTCCAGTCGCGTCGGTCATTACACCACCTCAAGCACTGACTATAGAAGCGTGTGGCTTACGAGGACCTGTTCGACGATTGTAATCCATTCAAATCATTGTGCTAGCTGGAATGGTAATAGCACTTTGAAACTCACGAGTGAGTCCTTCCATCGATTTCATGCGGTATATTACAACCACCCTCCACAATGCTCGATGCTCTCTCTGCGTCAGTAAACTAGTCCTACCTGCTCTCGGTGAGCTTCCTGCTTCGTTTTCCTTCACTTGTCGATCCACCAACAATCGGCCTGGAGAACTATAGAAGCGTTGAAATATTTCTTATGGGTTTATTTCTCAAGTGACATCCAGTGACTAGTCCACGTTCGAAATCACTGACCTCTCCTGACCGACCCACTACGCTGCTGCTGATTCTCCATTGACAACATGATATTCCCCGCCTCCCCTTCTGCTGGCGAGTCCGCCTCTCATGACATCAAGTGGTCAATCGCATGTTACATATGGTTGTCCGGAGACGTTTTATTAAGAAGTGTATGTACGCTCCATCCGATGTACCATAACTCGACGACGTAGAAGGATGAAGTACGGGACAATTTAGCTAATGAAGGAGGCTGAGGAATAGATTAGTGACCATTGTCAGTGAAAAGTGGGAGTTGCTAAGTAAAAGGTTGAAGAAGAAGATGAAAACTGAAACCATGGAGGAGCCACTTGTAGTCCTCCACTAGTAGAAGAAGAAAAATTAGATATTACCGCAATGTATGGATATCGCAGATAACACCATTAACAGAAATATTTTGGAATAATTTGCAATGACGAACAAGTAAGTCTGGTTACAAATATATTAGCAGAATAACGGGAAGCGCTATCTCAACAAAGCAGTTTAACGAATGTCTATCAGCGACGAGCAGAAGTAGTCGAAAAACAACTGTCGACCAGATCTGTGAGGCCAGTTCGTGCTCCTAAAGTGATGTGAATTGCAAATCAGCTACCTGGAGCAAGTCATTTTTATGACGGATGGGTGATTGGAAAGGTTAGAGACCGTATAAGAATACGCTGATGTGTATGAGAAGAAAGTAAGAGAAATAGTCTACGGTATATTGCCCATTTCACGACGACGTCTTTAGACATGGAGCCGATGGTCAGATGGGGGGAAGTCGGGAAGTAAACCGACTGTATCCTTATTAAACGAACTATTCGGCATATACTTATCAGCCAGACCATAATGACCACCGACCTACTATTGACATAAACCTGTCAAGCTGATAGCAGCGTCACCTGGCGAGGAATGACTGCTAGTGAGACACTGAGACACACACACGCAGCATGTAGTTTCGGTGAGCGTGCTGTCCGTGTGTAGAATGGGGAAGGCACGCGATCTGCGAGGATCTGAGTTTGACCGAGGGCAGAATGTGGTAGCCCAGAGGTTCGGCACGAGCATTTCGGAAGCTGTACGACTTGGCGGGTGTTCGAGGAATGCTGTGGTGAATGTTTCCAGCACCTGGCGAAACCAAGGTGAAACCACGTCCAGACGTCGTGGGGTTGGGTGGCCACCCGTCAGTACAGATGTCGGATGTCGTAAGCTGGGCAGGTGACAGACGGCAAATTGTAGTGGAACAAACATCAGACCTCAATGCTGGGCAGAGTACAAGTGTGTCTGAACACACAGTGCACCGAACACTCCTAACAAAGGGCCTCCGTAGCCGACGAACCATACATGCCCCAATGTTAGCACGACGACATCGACAACTACTACTGAAATGGTCATGTGACCATCGGCACTGGACGTTGGCGCAGTGGCAGAGTGTTCCATGACCTGATGAATCTTGATACCTTCTTCATCATGCAGATGAGAGGGTGCGAATCCGTGGTCTTCCAGTGGAATAGCGCCGTGATACCTGTACTGCGGGACGGACAAAAGCTGACGGCGGCTCCGTTATTCTCTGGAAAACATGTATGTGGGCATCCATGGGTCCCGCGGAGGTCGTGCAAGGCACCATGATGGCCAAGAAGTATCGTCCACTGGTTGCAGGCCACGTACACCCTTCATGACGATCATGTTTCCCGACGGCAGTGACACTTTTCAACACGACAATGCGCCATGTCACAAGGTCAGGAGTGTAATGGAGTGGTTCGAGGAACGCACTGACGAGTTCCAGTTGATGTGATGGCCCCAAATTCGCCAGATCTGAACCCGATCGAATACGTTTGGGATGTCATTGAACATTGCGTCAGAGCTCATCGCCCTCCTTCCCCGAAGTTTACTGAAATTAGGTGATGTATGTACAGATGTGATGCCAACTCCCTCCAGCGACCTACCAAGGCCTCATTTCTTCCACGCTGTTATCCGTGCCAAAGGTGGACATACCGGCTATTAGGTTCTGGCTGATCAGTGAATGATACCCGGTTTAGGGAAATTGTGGAAAATCTGAATTTGTGTTGTCTATCAGGATCTTATTAGAAAGGAGACCTTTCCAATTCTCCGAAAAGCTGATAACCTCGCCCTCCAGTTCTCTAATCAACTCTTCCAATTCAGCTTTTCTGTAATCTTCGTAATTCAACGAAGGCGAACTCTGGGACCTCTTCCAAGAACTTAACGAACGATTTCTTCTTGTATTATGTTCCACCTAAAATGTTGTTCAGTCTCTAATACTCTCAATGTCCACTCGACATGAAATCGTAGCAGAAATGAACATAACAAAAAAGGCTTATGTTCTCTTTGATTGTTGTCCCACGAGTTATTTTATCCTATGTAAAATATCAATAAGGAGAAAACTGCAGCCAGCCACATTAAGACAGTGTGGCTGGTAACAGTTCTGTTCCTCATCGACATTTCATCGGCGTTTGGGAAGTTTTGTCTAAGTTCGTGTGAATTCGTCTTTCCTCCAAAAATAGATTTGACAATTTTTTAGAAGTTTTGTATAGGAGTTTGGAGGCTTTTTCAGCGTAGCTTGACGAAACTGCATGCTGCTATGTTACTAGTTTCTCGTCATGAGAACCAACTAATGTAGATGTGGAGTACAGTAATTGTATCTGTGATAGTCATACTGTGTTACCACAATTTTCATAATTAGTTAAACGGAATGATTTGATGCTTTTTAGTAGAAGATATTGCTGTCTATGGAAAATAAAAAGGAAGAAGAATATGTGAATGGATATCTGCACTGCGGTCGTTTTTATCGCAATGGAGCGTTAAGTTTCGATCTGATGGAACTTTGATCACAGCTGTAATTAATGCGAAATTAAAAACGTTCAACCACTGTACAAAATAAATGCTGATACGATTGGTGATTGAAAGTCGTCTGTGTACAGACAGTAAATGGTATACGCTGGGAAACGCCTCGCAATGAAATGGGCACTGTGCGTTGCGCGACTTGGATTACTGACGACTTCAAGTTCGGTGCCAACAGCGGTCGTGAGCTCCCATTCTTTAAGTAAATGGCGAGACGCTGTATCCTTTCTTTGGCTTTGCAGCTTCCGGTGCAACAGTGGCCGCGACAGTTAATGCGACATCTCGCGTCCGGAAGAGGGCTGGAGATGGGGACCGTAGCTCATGTTACAACACCAAATCTCACACTCCGTTTAATAAGGCTTACACGCAGGGCTGGAGAAGGAGAACCACTCAGACATTACAATTTATCTAGTAGCTCTGGAGTACTGCACGACTATACGTCATTCTGCGCATAGCTGTTGCCGCCGAAATCTCATAACTTTATTTTAACGTACGTAGTAACTGGAAGCTAGTTTATTTCTCATCCTTAACACTGAAAAATGTACTAGCTGCGAATAGATTTGATAGTTCCTTTAACGACTAGAAGAACAAAGATTTTCTTGCTTAATTGAAGAAGCCGATGACGAGTGTTGCTTCCAAATTTTATACATCGTTTTTCGAAGGCTAAAACTGGGCATCTGAACTCACATATATATGATTTTCTTCGCTCGTTTGGGGTAACAGTGGCGTGGACTTAATGTTCACCTACTCAGATCTGTATTTAAACACATTAAAATGAAACTAATTGTTAGCGGGCTAAGTAATACTTTCCTCTTCCCACAGCATAAAGTTGAGACAGTGGTTCTTTAAGCCGGTTAAGAGTAATGTTGTGATGGCCACAGTAGAACCTTCTCCACATCTGTCCACAGTTGAGCCACTATAAACTTGATGTTACCTTTATGTTCAACTATATCGTCCATTTGGTGCTGAGGATGTTTATTGTTTAGCAGTAGACTTCGAGGATTACATTCTACCTTTATATCAGAGATTCACATCTCTCATATTTACAGGAAACAAAGAACTTATGAATTTTCAGAGTATTATTGTACATTATCCTAAGTACAGCCTACTATTACAAAGATTTTTTATAAACGTGAAACATGCTTTTGCAAAACCAAACATTGAATATCTCAGTAAGAACAGGAAAATTTCAAAGGTAAATTTCTGTTGATGACGTACCAAACTGTTGCGCAGCAAACAGTAATTAAATGTAGGAATAAAAATATTGTTAGAACCGGCTGTTTGCGGCCGGTGTTGCCCAGCGGTTCTAGGTGCTACAGTCTGGAACCACGCGACCGCTACGGTCGCAGGTTCGAATCCTGCCTCTGGTATGGATGTGTGTGATGTCCTTAGGTTAGTTAGGTTTAAGTAGTTCTAAGTTCTAGAGGACTGATGACCTCAGAAGTAAAGTCCCACCGTGCTCAGAGCCATTTGAACCAGTTTTTGAACCAGCTGTCCGGTGAGTAAGCAACGGACGCATAACCGGCGTCTACACTAGGAAGAACTAAAGTACAAACAAACTCGAGCTTTTTTCGTCATAATGTGCTAGAGAGAACGTCACGAACACATCATTCAGCACTTGGATAACAGTGTAGAGCACACACAATGCTTTTCTATACTGCAACGTATATTAACTTCACCTAGGGATGACACAAGAACGCCTTTAAAGCTGCAAACTCCGCATAAAGGAACGCTCTTAAGCTCTTAAATTGAACATTAGGTCAGCTGAGAACACTGAAAGACTCAGAAAACGGTAGCACAACCAGTCCAGAACACAAGGAGGATAACATCATCGACTGCGACGAAATCATCGCCTTCCATCCACGCTCTCAGAGTTAGGCCACTCCATCTGCTTCACTGATACTGATGGAAGGTCATCTATGCTAGCTACAGTATGCCATGGTGAATACAACAAAGTGTCTACAGTTGCTGCCACCTTGGAGTCATCAGCTACGAGTCCACAGCCATCTGGCTGCGGAGGGAACTTCGACTTTACGAGCTGCATTCCTGCCGGTCACGACGGCGACTGACTTGAGGATGAGGGCTGAGCCGATCCGTGATTGGCGATCCGATCTGCCCATCTGCAGGCTGTTCAACCCGGGAGTAGGGCGCCTGTGCTTGGCAGTCCTGGGCAGTACAAATACCGCCTCCCTGCTGTATGCTGGGACTGCCCCTCAGCCCGTCCTTCGTGTTACTGTTCGGTCTTCAGCCCACACGTCATCTCGGCAACAGACAACAAGGTCATGCAGATTCCTGGGGCCGAGCCTAAGAACAGCTTCACTCAGCGAGAGCGCTGAGGTTCCAATAGACTTGCACAGCCACGCTGAGCTGTAGCAACGCTCCGGATGACAGACCCTTCTGTGAAGGGGTCACGCAGTGACCGTAGACAACGCCAGAGCCTGGTCTGCGGGCTTCTTGCCGTGAACTGACGTACTGCCACGTACCTTCATCCAACGCAGACTCAAAACGACTGCTGCTAGGCAGACAGAGTGATTGTAAAACTCTAGGAAATAAAAGTCTGTTGATTGAGTGACGTCCCGTAAGCGCCCCACCATCGTCCTTCTGCGAATAAGTTAAGGAATGACTAACTGATGCTTTACACATTTATTAAAATCTTTCATGAATATCTTTAACTATTACTTCGAGACTTTACTCAGAAATGCTTATTTTGAATTCATGTTTGCCTGCACGTATTACATTATTATTATTAGTATTAATATTATCTAGATATTGACCAACTAGAACGAAGTAACTACTTCAATTCCTCTTCTTTCTCTGTTGTTCTGTTTTTCCAGTACTCTTTCACTTCTCCCTACGTTGTCTTTTTCATCTGTCGTTGTCGGTCCGCAGCTCGTGGTCGTGCGGTAGCGTTCTCGCTTCCCGCACCCGGGTTCCCGGGTTCGACTCCCGGCGGGGGCAGGGATTTTCTCTGCCTCGTGATGACTGGGTGTTGTGTGATGTCGTTAGGTTTAAGTAGTTCTAAGTTCTAGGGGACTGATGACCATAGATGTTAAGTCCCATAGTGCTCAGAGCCATTTGAACCATTCTTGTCGATGTCGTGTCATGAGCTGAGGCCTGCGACAACAACGCAGCAGAATGGCATCATGGTAACAGGGATATATTATAAGAATGGTGGCGGTGCAAAGTTTCACAAGAAAGCCTAAGCTGGATACAATAACAACTTCTCAGTGCACTGTGTCGGCAGGATACGCCTACTACTGCTCCTGCTGGGTCAGTGGTTCACAACCCTTCTTAGACCATTACACCTGAGTGCCATGACACATTAGCTAGTAACCCCACCCCCCATCCCCCTCCCCGCCATCTGTTTCCCCGCGTCCCTCACTCCATTTATCACCAACTTTAGCACCTAATTAAACTGCAGAATGACAGACTTTTCTTCGAACACTTTTATATGAGATGAATGATATTCAGTGTGTGTGTGTGTGTGTGTGTGTGTGTGTGTGTGTGTGTGTGTGTGTTATAATGAATACCAAAGGAATTCGTGGTGTATCATAAGTGCCACCCACAACTCCTGCTCAGAAATAGCTAACTATCAACAGTGAGGGTACATACTCGTAACAAAACATGCTTCCCCTGTATTATTCCTCTTCACTGTGGCATTTGTTTAACATGCACTCTGCAACCCCATTTAAAATCAAACAAGTTCAGATGTGTGCACTGTATTTACTCTTAGTAAATCACTTCACTGCTGCACAGGCAGAAATTGGACGACTTGAGGCTGTTAATGATTTGTGTCAAACCATAGTGATAACTCTGTGAACTCTGTGTACAGCACTACAGTAGTCCTTATGTAGTTACTGCTGTGTTGTGCTGACAATTAATTCGTTTATCTAGAATGAGATTTTCACTCTGCAGCGGAGTGTGCACTGATATGAAGCTTCCTGGCAGATTAAAACTGTGTGCCCGACCGAGACTCGAACTCGGAACCTATGCCTTTCGCGGGCAAGTGCTCTACCCTCTGAGCTACCGAAGCACGACTCACGCCCGGTACTCACAGCTTTACTTCTGCCAGTACCTCGTCTCCTACCTTCCAAACTTTACAGAAGCTCTCCTGCGAACCTTGCAGAACTAGCACTCCTGAAAGAAAGGATATGCGGAGACATGGCTTAGCCACAGCCTGGTGGATGTTTCCAGAATGAGATTTTCACTCTGCAGCGGAGTGTGCGCTGATATGAAACTTCCTGGCAGATTAAAACTGTGTGCCCGACCGAGACTCGTACTCGGGACCTTTGCCTTTCTTTCAGGAGTGCTAGTTCTGCAAGGTTCGCAGGAGAGCTTCTGTAAAGTTTGGAAGGTAGGAGACGAGGTACTGGCAGAAGTAAAGCTGTGAGTACCGGGCGTGAGTCGTGCTTCGGTAGGTCAGATGGTAGAGCACTTGCCCGCAAAAGGCAAAGGTCCCGAGTTCGAGTCTCGGTCGGGCACACAGTTTTAATCTGCCAGGAAGTTTTAATTCGTTTATCTGTTTTAAAGCGAATAATGAAGCACTTTCTGGACTACTGCAGCTACTGTCTACAACTTGGAGAAGCCA
Source organism: Schistocerca serialis cubense (assembly GCF_023864345.2). Lineage (NCBI taxonomy): Eukaryota > Metazoa > Arthropoda > Insecta > Orthoptera > Acrididae > Schistocerca > Schistocerca serialis. The sequence goes on from NC_064640.1 coordinate 122,580,875, forward strand.
TTTCCTTGAGATATTTAGCATTTGTTACATATATGTCTCACTTTTACCATCAGCAATGTATTAGACAAAGCTCAACATACGTGTGTGGTGGTTGGGCTATGTGGGGAACCTGTACCCTCCACTGATTAAGAAAGGTAATTACTGATAACTTATATAATCAATATTATAGTCTTACGAAACTGTCATACAGTAATGGGTTTTTGGAAATAATGTAGTTTCGTGACTGAAACAGAGTGGAATCGTTTAGATTTTACCCCTCAGAAAATTTCATTTTACCCCTCAGTGGGACCCACTGTCTGTGATAGGTGAAGCTGAGACACATTTCAGCAGCTTACTGAACAAGAAAAGCAAGGCGAATGATGTCATTGCCACTTCACAGTAGCAGAGCACATGAGCCCATTCTTTATAAATACTACTTATGCTCTGGTAGAGTATTATTCAGTTTGCGGCTAGCCAGCCAGTAATGGAATCCTACGGCATGTCTGATGAGGAGCCGTGGCTGCTGTCACATGGCAGGCCTTCTGGAGGTTCAACTAGTATGGCCTGGGAGCAGATCGCCATCCGCCTCTGTGAGGGTATGCCAACGTTGTCGCCCACTTCCGGTCCTGTTATAGTGCCCTGAGAGCAGGCAGGGGCGGCTGTGAGACACGTTGGTGTGATTGGGTGGTGGACTGTAGGTGGGAGCCCAAGAGTCTCCAGAGAAAGGCAGCTTAAAATGCAACAAGTTATAAATTGAAGCATATAAGCTGTGTAGTATACCGCGTCAGCAGCAGACTGGTCATTGAATTCTGCTGCGCTAGCTGCTTGACACCCTGTGTTGCTGACATGGATGTCCACCTAACGCCTGGAGCTTCATACATTATATCAGCAGTGCAGTTGCTTCACCAGTGCCATGTGCACTTGAGAATGGCGTGTGTGTTATGGATCCATGTGGTCGACTGTGTCACAGGAGGGGATACCTACATCGATGAGTGACCCATTCTGTGATGGTGGTTTTGCGTGGTGTGCAAGGGGAGTGCCCACTGCGCCCTAGGCAGGAGTAAGTCATGCTGCTGGTGTCGTCCTGGGGTGGCCAGCTGCGCCATGGCATGAAGTCCACAGAGAACTTAGGGCATAGGGCTGTTGCCTTGCCCCATGCTGCAGTATCGCTAAGTTTGCTGCTTCAGCAAGCTAATCAGGCTTGCAAATTGCGCCAGCCTTGTTAAATTACTACAATGACAACGTCCCGTGCATGCCTGCTGTCAGTGCTGCTACAATACATTACTGAGGCTCACACTAATATGCATGTATGTGGTTGGTATGCTACATTACCCTCCTCTATGAACAAATCCTGGTCACTCTGGTCGATCTTAAAAGCAGTTTCATATTATGCTTCACATTTGTACAAAATACAGAGAAATTTTAACAAAAAAAAAACTGGCGGCTTGCTCACGCGGTAGGAATGCCAACCACTGGCATTAGTACTGTGCGGGTGCCAAGTGGCGGACAGTTTCCACCAACATGCAATGATTGTAGCTCTTGCACTGACTGGCTCGGTCTCATGTTATGTGTTACCAAATGTAATAATTTCATACATGTGAAGATTGGATTTTAAAATACCAAAACCAGTCGTGGTTTGAATAAATATTAGTAAAACTCAAGCGGATCCCTCTAAACTAATTATCATGCCTCTCAGTTGCATATGTCCTATGTACTAAATCTCATGAAGTAAAAATAATTGAGAAAGAAGTGGAGTAATTAATTACCGGTTAAGTGAGGAAGAGAACATGAGATAGTTAGTTGTAAAGTGTTTGTGATTTGCGTGTGAAAAATTATTATATTAGTGTACAGTATAATATAGTATACAAGAGTATAGCATAAATATACAACAGTATAGTACAAACACTAATTTAGAGGGAATGTTTTCTTGTACGAACTTGAGTATCCAGTACTGAGTTTAAGATAATAAAGTATTAGATTTAAAAGCATATTTGAGAAAGCATTTGGTTTGAACAAGACGGAATGAGAGAGGAACCAGGAACATTGTATGTAATTGTTCAAAATGGTTCTGAGCACTATGGGACTTAACATCTATGGTCATCAGTCCCCTAAACTTAGATATGTAATTGTGTTCTATGCATATGTGTCAAGACTGCTTCAAAGAGACGTCAGGGAAATCTGTGGTGGATTTCGTAAAGGCTTCGATTGCAGTGAAGCCGAATATTATACCCTTTACAGCCAGAAAGACTTAAAAGACCTTCCCTGGTGATGCAAGAGGCAGGGAAGAAACAGTAAATAGCCAGGCAGAACACGGAAACTATTAAGACACACTGAATGAGCTGGTTGCCCAAGCCAGAAACAGCAGAATGGCATCATGGCGACAGATATACTGTATATTGTTATAATGGTAACTGAGCAAAGTGTTGTAAAAAAGCTTAAGCTGGAGGCAATAATAACTATTCATCACACTGACTGTGCAGAATATACCGACTTTAACTCCTGAAAGGTGGATATAGGAGACCTTTCATGTCATGGCTGAACACGGGAAGCAAGGCAGATGATATCAATGCTGTCTCACAGCAGCAAAGCATACAGGTCCATCCTATATAAAAACTACTTCAGTTCTGGTGGAGTTTTATTCAGTTTGCGACCATTCAGCCAGGAGGAGAGGCCCATATTAGTCGACACTCTGCTCTTCTATTCACCTTTGTCTTTCAATGGAGCAGCAAGTCCTGTTCGGAGACACTTGAACACTTAATTGCAGCACTGACTACCAAATCAACGCTGATGGGGAGCTGCAGCTGTCATCATTGGCAGGCCTTCTGGAGGTTTAACACCACATCATAATTTTAATAAAAATGGTAATTTTTCTAATCGATTAACTAACGAACTGGGAATAAACTGTCATCCACCTTTGAGGGGGCGTGCAACTGCTGCTGCCCATCTCCATTCCAGTGGTAGACTATTGGGAGACCACAGCACTTCTCTGCATACCGTCACATAACCCAAGCAGAGTTGGTAATTGCCTCCCCTGTGTGCGGTCTACGACAGGGTCATTAGAGCAATGGCCATTGTCGTGGAAGCTGTCTGCTGCCTCATTTGATATGGACATAATTGTATGCTAATGCGAGCGGCACATTCCACAGAAGAACGCCACTAGCGGTCCTGTCAGTACTGGCTGCTTGAATGTTTGCATCTTAACTGTCCCATTTTGCGGAACATACATGTTTAACGTTTTAACACTGTCTTAACACCTTCAAGGACTAGACAGGCATCTACGTTCTGAGTCATTGTCATCCATGACCTTGGGTGGTCGATCAGGGATCTCCTGAGCTCGACCTGACCTCAACCCACCACACACCGTAGTGTCCTACACCGGGGCAGTAAGGAATGTAACACATTCATGTACATTGTTTGACTATATTGGCACTAATGTAATAATTCGTGATTTTCTTTATTTTCTTGTACAGGAGATGAAACATTTGCTTCGCTGACAGAAATATTAACAGGATACTTCTTTTCCAGGTACGCTCACCACATTGTTGCAATAATTTCTCTCACTATTATACAAGACCAACTGAAAACAAAGTAAAAATTGACAACAAAATTGTCGAAAATTAAATAAAATAAAAACTGGTCGTTTTAGGATATGGATATTTGAGGTAATCTATGTACGATGCTGACCTATTTCTGAATGGCTACAATAGATAGCTGGAACCCTTCATAGTGTGTGACTAGTTCGTGATTATTTCAAGTTAATACACAATATAAGACTATTTTTCAAACATAGATCATCCATTTTGATAACTATGTCACATTTTACTAACGATGAATGTCGAAATGGGTATTTGGAAAATACTGTTACGGAACGGTAGTCCAATAAGATCAAGAGATGGACTAGCAGGTTAATATGTGAACGACACGCCTTATTCAGTGAACGCTTCCGACATTCATTTCATGTGATACAGTGAGTCCTCAAAAAACTTAAATCGAGATAATTGGACAGATGTAGGCTCATTGCTCCTCCTGAGTCAAAATCCAAAGTCTTACCCCGCAGCCGGCCGGTGTGGCTGAGCGGTTCTAGGCGCTTCAGTCCGGAACCGCGCTTCTGTTACGGTCGCAGGTTCGAATCCTGCCTCGGGCATGGACGTGTGAGATGTCCTTAGGTTAGCTAGGTTTAAGTAGTTCTAAGTTCTAGGGGACTGATGACCTCAGATGTTAAGTCCCATAGTGCTGCGAGTCATTTGAATCTTACCACACATCTCATTGCTTCCGCTAAGATAAAATAATTAGTGACTTTTATAATGAAATATTCATACAGCGTATTAATCTAATCACATAGCGTACTCGTGTACAGTAATTTTTTATGACACAAAGTCATTACTTATTTCTTATTTCTGTATGTTTCTATCTGAGAACTTCTAGTGCTGTTGACCTTTCCTGGCAAACTATATTACTTTAACAACTTAACAACAGTGTAGATTCCACCAGTACGAAGATCACTGTGTTGCAAGTGAAATCACTAATTCAATATATACATTAAAGATCTCTCACACTATTTTGACGTGCATGAATTAAGAGGCTTGACATACAGGTTTCCTTTGTGACCTGCCTCTCTGTGAATAACGTTACATCATATGGAAATTACTAATTTCCAATCAACGTGTTGAGTATATCATAGAACATTAATTATATAAAATGAGATAGATATGGTGTAGCTAGAGCTGAACTAAAACACTAAGAAATTTATACAGTGGTTAAAATAATATTAACAACCAGTTACTATGGTGTGAGACCGATATTATCATTTATAACAATCTCAGTCCTGCTGCCTATAGAGGTACATAAATATTGAATTGTGGTTTACTGGATTTCATACCACCCTTCTCAGATAACTTCTGTAATTTCTTGAAAAGAAAAAGGGTTGTTAGCTGTTTGTCCATTAATCAACTGGGGAAGCGAGGGAAACGTGTTACTTCTTCTCGCTTACCATTTCAGTCTTCAGCATTTTAAGGCGTTTGAGTCGGGAAACATCGACCTGGCGTATGCAGTCCCTTGTTAGGACCAAGGCCCGCTACGATAAATGAACATGTTTATCTATATTGGATTCACAAGAATCGCCAGTTACATTTTAAGTCTTCGTGACAATATGATTCTTCGAAAACGAGCCTCCTTTTCGACCCAACTGAAGTTGGACAACGTCGTCTGAATTAGTGTTCTATGTATTTCAGCATGTCTTGTGCCACAGCAAAATGTAAAAGCAGATTAGTCCGATCACATTACAAATTTCTAATAGTCGGTTGTCCAGATATTTGGGCTGCATGTCCTACCCAATGCTCTACTTTGGATGTTTTATCTTTGCAGATCCCGTGACGCGATATGTGTCGTCTAAGCACATATTTTACTTAGTAATAGCTTTCGCGGTAATGGTGTTCCTACCAGAGATAACAATTCCCCTTAATGTCTTCCTGTCTTTACTACCCAGCTTATTTTTGTTAGCTACTGCGTTTAACAAAAAAATGGTTCAAATGGCTCTGAGCACTATGGGACTCAACTGCTGTGGTCATAAGTCCCCTAGAACTTAGAACTACTTAAACCTAACTAACCTAAGGACAGCACACAACACCCAGCCATCACGAGGCAGAGAAAATCCCTGACCCCGCCGGGAATCGAACCGGGGAACCCGGGCGTGGGAAGCGAGAACGCTACCGCACGACCACGAGATGCGGGCACTGCGTTTAACACACGAACTTTTCCCATGAACGCTGTATGCCGTTATGAGGCTATAAACGATGGCTCTGCATATATCCAGAAATTGTTCTTCGAAGTGCGTGTAACAACTAAACGGAAGTACCTTTGTTGGGAGTACATGTGCTCTGACATGACAGTAGATCATCACAACAATACAAAGAACACGGACGTACTTGTAGTAGAGCATGTTTTCAGAGATAATGTAGTACTAATAGAAAAGCAAAAGACTTCAGTGCAAAACTAGACTAGGAAAAACGGTACTAATGCCAGGATGCTTATATTATTTTGTTCTACCATCGTATGTTTTTCGTGATAGGCGCGTCACTTCGGAATCATAATGGTTTCCTTTTCTCAATGAATCACCTTTCACGATATAAAATGAATGGGTGTCCAAGACAAAAGGTAACGTTAATACAATGAAGCCACGTGAAGCAGTTAATAAAAATACTGAACGATTACTTCAGCCAACTGTTCCTTTGAGTATGTGATTCGTCGGGACGAAAAAGCAAAATGATGCACTGCTCTTACCATTTTAGATTTCCACTGTAACACCATGATTTGAGACAGTACTCTGCAGGTAGTAACTTCGGTGCTTTGAGAAATAATGGTGGAATATCCCTTTCATCTATAAAATCCAACCAATACTGTTTGTATGTTGTTACTCACATGTTTGACTTTCTTTGGTCGTGGTGGTTAAGAAGTCTTGGATTTCAAGACGTTAACGTACTGTTTCTCAAATACGTAACAGGCGTTGAGATTGTTGACTGGTCCGCCCACAGGGAAAAAAGTCTCATTACATTTGTCCCTCGTCCTTAATTACCTAAGCCCTTCTTCAGATGTGGACAACGTTTGTTATACAAATTGTACATGGTGCTCCAATAGTATAAAATAAATAAAAGTTGTAACAAGTACATGTGAACATAATATATGTTTATCAAAATATTTTCACATCAACCCAAATAGAAAATTTTCTTCGTACAACAAAACACAATGTAGAAATTGCTGTCTATACACCATAAGTAAAGTTAACACGCTTGGCATTGTTATCTGGGAGGCACAGCGATACAATGGGAAAAATGAACACTTAAATCTTTATGTACAAACTCTTGTTTCTCTTGTTTGATTGTTTTTCGCTATGTAGGTTGTTGACAGTAAAATACACTTCCGGGGAAAAAATTAGTACGCCATTTTAGAGGTTTCAATTCACACAAGATATATTGTTGCAACAGCGCATATGGAGCACACGAAATGATTACATTTACAGATCAATAGCATCAGCGGCTCTGAAACAGCCATATTAATACGTGGTCTAGCCTCCACTGGTGGCAATGTAGGCGATAACTCTGATTCCAGTCGATCGTGCAGATGGCAAATACTGTCCTGGGATACGTTCTACCACTCCTGCTGTAACTGTTCACGTAGCTCTGTAAGGGCAGTTGCTTGACAAGATGCACGAGTCACTTCTTGTCCCTTGGGTGGGGACAGTGTGTCTTGGACGACTGCACTCTACGTCATACATGCGAACGATCATCACTTGTATGCAGCCAGAACCTGCTTTCGTCATTGAAGACGACGGAGCGGCATTCCGTCTTCCAAGTGATCCTCTGACGGCAATAGACGAGCTGTGCACGTCGATGCTGCAGCGTGAGTGTAAGAGGGGCTAGAGGTGTGTTTTCCCGTAGTCCCACTGTTAATAACCGATTCGCTACAGTTAGTGATGACACGTCTAGGTTCATAAGCCCTCATGTGTGGTGTAGAAGCTGCACGATCTGCCACTGCTGCCCTTACAATACGACGATTCGGGGGGGCGTCTATGCTGCTTGGACATTCAGAACCTCGTCTGTGGATGTGAGAATGTTCACATAACCACTGATAGCAGCATCATTGCCAACTGATGCAGCACACCCAACTGCGTAGCAATTCACCAAAAGGACCATCCCGCCACTCGGAAGAAAACAATTCAACCCCTTTCAAAGTCGCTCAGTTGGCTGTAGGAAGCAAGTGTGCATCTCCGTGGCATGGTTACCTGCTTGCTTCACAAGTCTGCGCCACACACAGTCTACTGGCTCTGAGTATTCCCTGTTAAAGAGTAGACACAATGGCATTCTAGTAGCTATGCCACTACACTATCTGGTGGCGGACGACGTTGAAACCATTATCAGTGCATCCTGTCATCGGCATATGCCGTCATCAGATCATAATCGACATCTTTCCAGGTGTACTAATGATAGTAAAGAATATATCTATTGAGAGGCTATTGTCAGAATACCAAGACTAACGAACAGGGGTCGACAAGATGTTCACAGACTTACACCATTTATTGAAAGTTATCTAAATGCAAGTAACAGGTTGCAATCTTAGAGTTCAATCTTTTACAGTGAAAAAAAGGCATCCTCTTTTTGGCGCTCATAGGGTAAAAATGTAGATCTATATGAACATATGACCTATTTTTCAGTATATCTTTAATACTAAAGGAGGTGCCGCAGAAATTAACAGCCTGGGCTCGCATTTGGGAGGCCCTTCAGCTGAAATCTGAATCCAGCCTTCTAGAATTAAGTTTTTTGTCGTCTCGCTAAATCATTGATCGTCAGTGGTGGAATGTTTCTTTTGAAAAGGTACATCGTCTGTATCTTTTCCCGCTTTTCCAACCACAGTCTGTGCTATATTTCTGCTGATCTCGTTGTCATGAGACATTTAATCATGATCTTCCATCCTCACTTCAATTTCTGACAATATGCGGTCATAGCACATAAACAGAGTTGCAGTGAATGACACCATGGACATTGAAAACGGCTCGTTTTCTCTCACAAAATTCTCAAAATAAGGCCATCTCCTTAGATTTTTTTGTTAAGTATTTACTTACCAGCGTTTCCCCCATGGCTGTCCTCACATATGCTTACATATGCTTTCTTCACATATATTGCAAACATGTCCTCCATCCCCTCTCTGTGTAGACATGTTCCTCCCCCGATCTCTCTGTCAAACTTCATCTTCCCACCTCTATCTGTCCATTTTCTCCTTCTCGTTCCCTCTGTCTCTTCATCTTCTTCCTCCCTCTTTTTTGTCCACATCCTCTTCCCCCTCCCTCCAACCATATATCCCTTCCCCTCCCTCTGCCCAAATCCTCTTCCTCCTCAGTCTGTCCATCCGCTCCTGTCCTCTCTCTCCATTCCTTTTTGCCCCACCTCTCTGTTCCCCATCTCCTCTGTCCAGCTCAATCTTCCCCCAACTATGACCATCAGCATATGTAGCCCCTGCAAAATAGGTTGATAAAACTCTCTTTCTCTCCACATCCTCCTCCCTCTCTTCTACCTTATTATCCCCCTTCTCTCATATGCATCGTCTCCCATCCACCTCTCTGTGCTCACCCATGTCCATTAGCATGTGTAGCCCCTGAAAGGCATGCCAATGGTATCCCTAAAAGTGTCTCCTGCTCTCTCTCTCTGGCCATCTCCATTCCCTCTCTCTGTACATCTCTTCTTCCCCCTCTCTCATTCTGTCCCCTCCTGACCCCCCTCTCTCTCTCTCCGCCTCATTCACCCACTTCTCTGTCCATCCCACCCTCCTTTGCACTCTCTCTCTGTCCACCTCCTTCTCCCCTTTGCTCTCTCTCCACTTCTTTCCTCCCCTCTCTCTCTGTCCATCTCCTCCTCTCCCATTTCTCTGCCCATCTCATTTTTCCCCGCTCTTAATACCCATCTCTTCCCTCCCTCTCTGCTTAGCCATGCCCACTCAAAAGCATATGCTTCACTAAACCGATGCATAAAACAGGGCAATCCTACTCCCATAACATGCCTGTAATGCAGTGCAACTTACATGTCATGGGTTGGAAAAACGTTTCCTTATCCTGACTTGTGGGCTGCCCTGCAAAATAGGACAATCAGACAAGCCGTCATGCAGGAGAGCCTGTGCAGAGAGGGCTAAAAAAACAAAGTTTTTCCTGTATATCCGGCCCTATTGCAGCTAGATTATTTCCTATTCATTTATTCTTGACGAAATCTTGGCAACTAGAACGAAATGCAATTTTACAGATCGTGCTTACATTTATATAAACCAGTATGATGACCACACTGAAAGTGCGTATTTATTTATACACAGAACCTAAATCTGACCTTACAATACATATTACTTCTGAATTATTTCCGTCTATGCCTATTCTTACTTCACTCCACTGGTGAAAATGCATGATGAGTTCCCATTTCCATAAGCATCAAATTAACTCCTCTCTCCACTAGGTCGACGTAGAACGATTACCTCTGAAATTGTTTCAAGGATTTCTTCAGAATATTCAGAAGCAATGGGATAATGACAGCTTGATTCTCAGTAGAAGTGAAAACTACACTCCTGGAAATGGGAAAAAGAACACATTGACACCGGTGTGTCAGACCCACCATACTTGCTCCGGACACTGCGAGAGGGCTGTACAAGCAATGATCATACGCACGGCACAGCGGACACACCAGGAACCACGGTGTTGGCCGTCGAATGGCGCTAGCTGCGCAGCATTTGTGCACCGCCGCCGTCAGTGTCAGCCAGTTTGCCGTGGCATACGGAGCTCCATCGCAGTCTTTAACACTGGTAGCATGCCGCGACAGCGTGGACGTGAACCGTATGTGCAGTTGACGGACTTTGAGCGAGGGCGTATAGTGGGCATGCGGGAGGCTGGGTGGACGTACCGCCGAATTGCTCAACACGTGGGGCGTGAGGTCTCCACAGTACATCGATGTTGTCGCCGGTGGTCGGCGGAAGGTGCACGTGCCCGTCGACCTGGGACCGGACCGCAGCGACGCACGGATGCACGCCAAGACCGTAGGATCCTACGCAGTGCCGTAGGGGACCGCACCGCCACTTCCCAGCAAATTAGGGACACTGTTGCTCCTGGGGTATCGGCGAGGACCATTCGCAACCGTCTCCATGAAGCTGGACTACGGTCCCGCACACCGTTAGGCCGTCTTCCGCTCACGCCCCAACATCGTGCAGCCCGCCTCCAGTGGTGTCGCGACAGGCGTGAATGGAGGGACGAATGGAGACGTGTCGTCTTTAGCGATGAGAGTCGCTTCTGCCTTGGTGCCAATGATGGTCGTATGCGTGTTTGGCGCCGTGCAGGTGAGCGCCACAATCAGGACTGCATACGACCGAGGCACACAGGGCCAACACCCGGCATCATGGTGTGGGGAGCGATCTCCTACACTGGCCGTACACCACTGGTGATCGTCGAGGGGACACTGAATAGTGCACGGTACATCCAAACCGTCATCGAACCCATCGTTCTACCATTCCTAGACCGGCAAGGGAACTTGCTGTTCCAACAGGACAATGCACGTCCGCATGTATCCCGTGCCACCCAACGTGCTGTAGAAGGTGTAAGTCAACTACCCTGGCCAGCAAGATCTCCGGATCTGTCCCCCATTGAGCATGTTTGGGACTGGATGAAGCGTCGTCTCACGCGGTCTGCACGTCCAGCACGAACGCTGGTCCAACTGAGGCGCCAGGTGGAAATGGCATGGCAAGCCGTTCCACAGGACTACATCCAGCATCTCTACGATCGTCTCCATGGGAGAATAGCAGCCTGCATTGCTGCGAAAGGTGGATATACACTGTACTAATGCCGACATTGTGCATGCTCTGTTGCCTGTGTCTATGTGCCTGTGGTTCTGTCAGTGTGATCATGTGATGTATCTGACCCCAGGAATGTGTCAATAAAGTTTCCCCTTCCTGGGACAATGAATTCACGGTGTTCTTATTTCAATTTCCAGGAGTGTATTATCGACGTTTGATAATCTGCTACGAAGTAATCACACCCATAAATGGTGAACCAGATCATCACCAACAAAATTTTGGAGTTTGTTCAAGGATATTTTCTGAGTATTTCCGTATAAGAGACACTTGGGCTCCAATGACTCACTACAGTGCAGTGGATTATTGTATGATTTCTTGTCTTCATTTATCTTGCCTTCATTTATTATTTTTTATTTCTGCATAACTCAGCAAATTTCGACGATATTGACTGTGATTTGTTTGGGGACACGTATTCCATTCACTAATGGTACTTGTTGTTGGCATCAATAAAGCCCACTTTACTGGCTGAACTATTTGCTCACTGAGAGTGATACACAGCAATATGGACAGGTTTACTGATGCAAAGTTTATCGAAACGTAGCTCTTGTATGGATTCACTGAATGCAGAAGACCGGCCGAAGCGGCCGTGCGGTTAAAGGCGCTGCAGTCTGGAACCGCAAGATCGCTACGGTCGCAGGTTCGAATCCTGCCTCGGGCATGGATGTTTGTGATGTCCTTAGGTTAGTTAGGTTTAACTAGTTCTAAGTTCTAGGGGACCAATTACCTCAGAAGTTGAGTCCCATAGTGCTCAGAGCCATTTGAACCATTTTGAATGTAGAAGAAAGAGTGGCACAACGGCTCTGTGCTGAGATGATCCACACATCGGTGCTAACCCCATTACGCTACCTTTGCATCTGTTTCAGGAGTTTTATTACTCTGGGTTCTGTTTTGTCGTATTATAGAATTCTTCACTGTTGCGAAGCAGTTTTCCCATAAATAAAGGTAACTGGGGTGACAAATTGAATACATCATTACTATGTAACGAGCCCCCAGATACGATGTATGCATTACACCAAAACCTCAGAAAATGTTCCTGAATAATACCAAATTTTTTCTGTGCTTCTCTAGTTCACCCTCTATATATCAAGTTCACATCAGTTCTCTGAACTGTTTACACATCCGGCGCTGCGTTCTCTCATCTTTGCCCACCACACATACGCTATCTGATCAAAAGTACTCGGACACTTTAACAGTATTACTGCAGATTCGCGTCAAGTATAACGCTAGATTGCGATATAGCGTTACCCTCTGGGAGGATGTTTGAAGTTTAACCGTGTTTTAACCTAATGGGCGTAGGGTATCGAACAGTATTTTCCTTTTTATGGTAGGTAATAGAAAGACTAACATACTGAGTTTTGGGGATATTGAAATTAATAAAATGCATACAAATGAAATAACTGACGGTCGCCAGCCTAATTAGGCATAATACGGTGAAACATTAAGTTTAAAGAAAAATGAACATGGATTGCTGAAGTGACTGTCGTTAATGCTCCTTTTAAATAGTGCAATGGATACACACAACTAACGAACGAACTACGTAGTGGTTAGCAGCAGATAGCTTTTACACGAACCAGCAAACATAGAGAACTAAATAAGACTTCACTCATAGTAATAAAAGTTACTTTTGCAATCATTAATTGATTCAGTACTAATTCAACACTAAGATGTTACTAAAGACATACTGGACTGAAATTGGGCATGGAAAGAGTTCTGATTTCAGCTAACACATGTATACCACACATGAAATTAAATAATTCTACACCTACAATTATTATGCCTTCATTATTATTAATGTCATAGATTTCTTTTAATAGCAACGATAAACGCAATTATCTCTCAATTTGAGAATAGATTACTGTGGGGACCCATAAACTGTTACTTCCTCTACATGCAAATTCTGTAATTATTTCGGACACCAACTGCAATATAATAACATTAAATTCTTAGCCTCACTTGTAATAGTTTGTTTTAATGCTTTAAGACAAGTTAGTCAAATATTAAGCTCAACCAATTTCAGAAAATAGTTCTTAATACTAATCAATGCAAGTTACTTTTCACCATAGTCCAATATACATGCCTTCCTCACCACCTGTGAGGCAGGTCGCTTTGATAACAACATTCAAATATTTTAGCATTGAAGTTTAGCACCTTTAGTGCAGCAACAAACCATTCTATTCTCAGAAACAGGATGCTTGGTTATCTGTACGTTAAGGACAGAACCTTGCATTGGTTTGTGATTAGGACAAATTTTAAGGTGCAAACACAGTTTTATGTCACTGGAATTATTATCGAAAAAAAAAACTCACATCAATATACTGGTCCATACTGTGATACATATCTGAATTCCTGCAGTTGGTGGAGCAGTGGCGCAATGGTGGTGGCAAGCACGTGGCGCCTAAGTGGTCTCTTGCTCTTAGAGTTGACTGCTCTTTATAAATCTCTTCTTGGCTACGTATTAATCATTTTAGAGCCATTCCGTAATAACAAGAGCACCATATTACAGCCGAAACCACATCCGAAACAATTTCTACGTAAATTGGCTTCCGAATGTCTCACTTGGCACCTGCGTTGTTAGCAGTACGACGTTTAGCCACTGACTGCGTAATGTGCTCTCTCCTGCCACCCAGATTGACCGCCAGATCCACCTTTTCCCACGCGCCAAGCCTCTTCCATAGTGGAGGCGGTTTCCTACGTCTTTTAAGTTACATCATACAATTTCCCTAAGTATGAACCATTAAAAATAATGGCGTACATCGACTGAGCAGCTCTACATAAACCACGTATTTCTGCAGTCGATGCTAAGAGACGCCTTAGGTGGAGTAAAGGACCACGCCACTGGACAGAGGATGCCTGGAAACGAGTTATTTGGAATTATGAATCGTGCTGTACCCTGTGGCAATCCGACGGAAGAGTTTGGGTTTGGCGAACGCGTGGAAAACTTTACGAGCAATTTCGCGTAGCGCCAACAGTGAAGAACGGAGGATGTGATGTTACAATATGGTTAGGATGTGATCCCTCTTATTACGTTAAAAAAACGCCAAATTTGGAAGGATAGGAACACATTTTACAACGTTGTGTACCACGTGCAGTAGAGGAAGAGTTTAGAGACGATGATTGTATCAGAATTACACTGGACCCTGTCATAAAGCAGCATCTTTGAAGCTATGGTTTATATATAATAACATTCCTGATATTGACTAGTTTTTCCATAGTCCTGACCTGAACCCAATAGAACACTCATGGAATGCGATAGAGCGTAGATTTCTCTCCAGCCCCTAGCTTCCAGCATCGCTACCTTCTCTGGTTGCAGTTCTTGAGGAAGAATGGGCTGCCATCCCTCCACAGACTTTACAACAGGTCCTTGAAAGAGGCCGCAGCAGAGTTCAAGCCATCATAAATCCGAAGGGTTGACACATCCCGTATTAATATAAAGTAAAGAGTGTCTGGAAACGTTTGATCAGACAGTGTAATTTCATTCTGATGCGTCATGCGACAGAAGCCTTTCATAACCACGACGGTAATGTTGATCTCGTTGTCTAGGGGATATAAATAAACGTAGATATGCATTGCTTAGGATAATAAAAATAATGAAATTGTTGCTTATGTATAATTAAAATGCTGGGTTGGTTGTAGGTGGTGCGATGTAAGTAAAGTTCACCCACCACAAGTTGTTGAAGTTCAATATAATATTTATTGTTCTTCATCACATGTACTGAATGAAGACTTGTGTTAATATCCACAACATTGTTAAGTGAACTGCAGTTGTCTCTCTCCCCCAGTATATAAATAAAAGCCGGCCGCGGTGGTCTAGCGGTTCTAGGCGCTCAGTCCGTAGCCGCGCGACCGCTACGGTCGCAGGTTCGAATCCTGCCTCGGGCATGGACGTGTGTGATGTCCTTAGGTTAGTTAGGTTTAAGTAATTCTAAGTTCTAGGGGACTAATGACCACAGATGTTAAGTCCCATAGTGCTCAGAGCCATTTGAACCATATAAATAAAATAACAAAAAGACTGCAAATGTTCACTGCTTAAATTGTTCAAGTAAAATCAGCACTATCAGAGTAACATGTAGGACTGAGAAGCGCGCGATGTAACGAGCCTAACAGCTGACCAGTGTTGAAATCAACAGAGTCCCATTAGCTAGATGAGTTAAAGTTAAGCTCAGTGAAAATAATTCCAAGTCCAGCCCAACTTAACTCGCGATAAATAAAAGTCCAACTGAGCTAATGTAGAATTTTTTTTTAATTGTGGTAAGGTGTTATGAGACCAGACTGCTGTGTAATATCTCCAAGTATCCGGACCGTCGCCTCGGGAAAACTTCACCTCAGGTGAATCATCGTAGACTGACAAAGACGTCCTCCGTTCTGCATTGTCAGTACTCCACGCATGCATC
Organism: Schistocerca serialis cubense; assembly: GCF_023864345.2. Taxonomy (NCBI): domain Eukaryota; kingdom Metazoa; phylum Arthropoda; class Insecta; order Orthoptera; family Acrididae; genus Schistocerca; species Schistocerca serialis. The sequence continues at coordinate 122,596,615 of NC_064640.1, forward strand.
ATGCTCATAGGTGGGCTACACTAACCCATGGCAGTGCCCTCGCTGGTGGAGCTATAGAACTCAGTGTTGCCACTCTCCAAAGCCATCGGCATACTCTGTCATCTTTGACTAGTGTAAATTGAGGAGATGATAGAGTTCCACATATTATGCAGGTGGCAGTCACTGCCATTGTTCATTAAATTTTCTGTCATGTGTGTTTCCACAGATTCTTTACTAAGTCCCAAAAAGACGTCGCTGTGGTCAAAATGACTGTGTAAAACCGACTTTACCGGAAAATTACTGAAGATTATTCCTATTTTATACGAAATATTGCCAAAAAGGGAAAAGTTACAGATTTTGCCGGAGTGTTTTACTCATAATTCATTTCTGGTTCTTGGTTTTAACTGATAGAGCCCTGTTAAGCTGTCGGGTAGAATATCCGTTTTCCCATAATATTATCTGCATCTGAGACTGTGTAAGTTCTATGAACAACTAAGCGTACTCATAGTTTGCGACGAGTGACGTCGGCTTGATGCCTGTAAGTGCAGTCGATATGATTGGGTTTCTGATAAATTGAATGCTCCAGAAACCTACCATTTTCCCGTCTAACTAAACATCCAGGAAACCCAGAGAACCATCGCTCTCTAATTCCATAGCGATCCAAATGTTCTTAAGAATGGAGATCAAGTGATGTAGAAACTTCATTAATTTATATTCCCCATAAGGTCACACTATGAAAGTGTCGTCCACATACCTCCAAAATTCTATTGGTTTGTGGGCCACCAATTCAAGCGCTCTCTGCTCACACGTCTCCATAAACACGTTGGTCACCAGGGTAGACAGACGTCTATTCATGTCAGCGCCGGCAGCCTGCTTAAAATATTCATGGTTTAACATAGAAGTGGATGAGAAACGAGCATGCCAAAACGAAGGAGTGATGTCTACCTGTAACTTATAACCGATTAGTGCCAAAGAATCTTTAAGACAAACGTTTCTACAAAGATATAGTATGTCAGAGCTAACTAAATGCTCAGATCTACTGTGACAGAGAGCTCCCAGTCTGTTGATAAAATTGGCAAAGATTCGTATATTTTGTATTTTACCCTCATATGGTCGGATAGATCGTCAGTGACAGAGCACCTCGCGTTCCTGCTGCTAAGAAGGCGAGTACACCGTTCGTTTGTTGTATATTTTTACGACCTTCCAGCAGGAGCCACTTATTTATTTACAGATACCTGTGTAGTTACTAGATTATTTTTGTACTTTCTTGCGTGTTTGAGTGCTTATTGGGCACAAGCTTTTATTTTAATAACAGTGTAGCATACCGTACCGCCATTGCTATCGACCCTTGGAGCCGGCCGCGGTGGTCTAGCGGTTCTAGGCGCGCAGTCCGGAACCGCGCGACTGCTACGGTCGCAGGTTCGAATCCTGCCTCGGGCATGGATGTGTGTGATGTCCTTAGGTTAGTTAGGTTTAAGTAGTTCTAAGTTCTAGGGGACTGATGACCACAGATTTTAAGTCCCATACTGCTCAGAGCCTTTTGAACCATTTTTTTCGACCCTTGGATCGTACAGGCTATTGTTTGTTTTGATTGGTGTAGCTCAGTGTCGTTTAGGCTGTCAGTGAGAGAACACTTCGAATTCTTGCTGCTAATAAGCCGAGCATACCGTTCGTTGGTTGTATATTTTTACGTGCTTCAAATGGGAGCGACTGCAGTAATGGATAGGAACTGTGATTGCTGTGTACAGATGCGAGCTGAGTTGGCGACGCTTCTCTCACAGCTCCAGGCTGTGTTGGCTTCCATCACACAGCTTGAGGCTGTTGCCAAGGGGCATCACTGTGGGGGTTCGGATGTGGGGATGTGAGAGACATGGAGCACGTCCCACGATTCCCCTGTTCGGTTCACTGCTGTGGCCGCCCCGGGTACTGTCTACACTGAGTTTGACCCCTCACCCGTGGTTGAATGGGAGATCATGCCAAAGACTGACAGTCAGCAAAAAACTTTCTGAGGGGCCGATTGTAGGGCCTCCCAAGTTCGTATGACGAACAGGTTTTGGGTGTTAACTGTGGCTGACGATGTCTCTGAGCCGGATGCAGTCGTCCACCCTGTTCCAGAGGAAGCTTCTCGGCCCACAAGGTCTGGGCGTTCACAGAGGGTGAGTTTGCTGATAGTTGGGATCTCCAACGTTAGGCGCGTAATGGGGCCCCTTAGGAACATGGCTGCCAAGGAGGAGAAGGAAGCCAGTGTACACCCCGTGTGCATACCATGGGGAGTCATTCCAGATGTGGAAAGGCTGCTTCCGGATGCCATGAAGAGTACAGGGTGCAGCCAACTGCAGGTGGTGGCTCATGTTGGCACCAATGACGTATGTCACATTGGATCGGAAGAGATTCTCTCTGGTTTTGGGCGGCTAGCGGAAATGGTAAATACTGCCAATCTTGCTTGCGAGATTAAGGTGGAGCTGACCATCTGCAGCATCGTCGATAAAATTGACTGCGGTCCTTTGGTGCAGAGCCGAGTGGAGGGTCTGAATCAGAGGCTCAGGCGGTTATATGACCGTGTGGGCTTCAGATTCCTTGACTTGCGCCATCGGGTGGTGGGTTTCCGGGTTCCACTTAATAGGTCAGGAGTCCACTACGCACAGGAAGCGGCTACACGGCTAGTAGGGGCTGTTTGGAAGGGACTGGGCGATTTTTTAGGTTAGAGCGTCTCAGGGAACCATAGAAAGGCCGTCCTTCTAAAAGGGGCTGGTAAAACACAATAAGTTAGTTGTAGAAACGATCGGTATTGTAGTTGTAAATTGTCGTAGCTGTGTTGGGAAAGAACCAGAGCTCCAAGCCCTAATATAAAGCTCTGATGCTCAAATAGTTATAGGTATACAAAACTGGCTAAAGCCGGAAATAAGTTCAGCACAAATTTTTTCTAACGACCTAACAGTGCTCAGAAAGAATACATTAAATATAATTGGTGGTGGAGTATTTATTGGTATCAGAACGCAAAACCCCCAAGACGGGAAAGTTTTACAGAAGTTCGAAATGTAGCGCGTACTTCAATGCGAGATGCTTTCAATAATTTCCACAACGAAACTCTGTCTCGAAATCTGGCAGAAAACCTACAGAGATTCTGTTCATACATGAAGTACACCAGTGGCAAGACGCAATCAATACTTTCATTGCGCATTAACAACGGTGAAGTCATTGATGACAGTGCCACTAAAGCAGAGTTATTAAACACGATTTTCCGAAACTCATTCACCAAAGAAGACGAAGTAAATATTCCTGAATTCCAATGAAGAACAACTTTCAAGATGAGAAACATAGAAATAGATATCCTCGGTGTCGCAAAGCAGCTTAAATCACTTAATAAGAGCAAGGCTTCCGGTGCAGATTGCATACCAGTCAGGTTCTTCTGCTGATACAATAGCTCGCTCGGTCACAGAAAGATACGTACCTAAAGACCGGAAAATTGCTCTAGTCACCTCAATACCCAAAAAGGGATATAGGAGCAATCTGTTGAATTACAGACCCCTATCACTGAAGTCGATTTGCAGTAGGGTTTTGGAACATATACTGTATTCGAAAATTATGAAGTACCTCGAAGAAAATGAGTTATTGACACGTAATCAGCACGGATTCAGAGAACACTGTTCTTGCGAAACACAACTAGCTCTTTGTACTCATGAAGTAACGAGTGCTATCGACAGGGGATGTCAAATTTATTCCACACTTTTAGATTTCCAGAACGCTTTCGACACCGTTCCTCACAAGCGTCTTCTAACCAAACTGCGTGCATAGGGATTATCACCTCAGTTGTGCGACTGGATTCGCGATTTCTATCAGAAAGGTCATAATTCGTAGTAATAGACGGAAAGTTATCGAGTAAAACAGAAGTAATATCCGGCGTTCCCCAGGGAAGGTATTCACGTACCGAATGGTACCTGAAGATTTTGGAAGATGATTTCATCCCCATAATCCAAAGTGACCCTGATTTCGACAAGATGTGGTTCATGCAAGTCGGAGCTCGACCCTATCGAAGCAGGAGAGTGTTTGATGTCCTGGAGGAGCACTATGGGGATCGCATTCTGGCTCTGGAGTACCCAGAGGCCACTGGCATGGGCCTCGATTGACCGCCATATTCTCCGAATTTGAAAACATGTGACTCCACTTTATGGGGCTATATTAAAGACGAGGTGTACAGCGATAACTCCAAAACCATTGCTGAGCTAAAAACAGCCATTCAGTGGTCATCGACAGCATCGATGTTCCGACACTTCAGCGGGACATGCAGGATTTCGCTGTTCGTCTGCGCCACATCGCCGCCACATGGCAGACATATTATACATGTCATAATCTAAATCCGAATATCTGTAGTGATATTTACATGTCAAATTAAGTGTGTGTATACCGTAGTTTGTAACCAAGTTACGTTTTTCTTAATATAGTTCAATAATTGTCATCCTGTAAGTACACAAGGGTTCGTCAAAATTTCATCACGCAAAGACAGTTTGTAACACCGGAAATGCATATCCTCCTATTTCAATCTATTGTACTATACATTTTTTTCCTTATTTTGTTACCTGAAGATATGACATTTCTGTGTCTTTATATATTGTAATTGTTATACTATTCGTATATATACATTTATGTTGATGTATAATCGGTTTGTTTTGTAAATATTATTTATATTTTTACGCTGGGTCTTGCCTAGGGAAAACTATGCTATCGAACGATTACATCGATAGGTCGTGTGGAGAACCAAAGTGTTTAAGATCTTTGGTAGTGTTAACTCTGCCGCGTGGAGCGCGGTCAGAGCGAGTCTGGCTGGAGCTAGGGCGGTGGAGCAGGTGTGTTGTGTGACGCTCCCGCGAGTTGCCGCGCTTTCGGGGTTTGGGAGCATGTAATTGCGCTCGACTTGCTATGATAGTTTCTGATACGGTGTCGCGGACGGGAAGTATTAGCTGGCGCACATCAAGAGCCCGTTTCGCCTGGTGACCGTGTCGAGAAGAAGGCGGCCAAACATCCAGCTTCTGCAACAGCGACGGCCGACAATGAGTGACTGTCGCCACCTCCTCAATCGACGACTGCAAACCTTCAATCAACCAACAAGGAAGACTAAAAGCACGTAAAGTTTTAGAACTGTATGGCAGACCTCAGCTTTTAAAATTTGCCTCAAAATTACAGCAACTTAGCATGAACGTTTGTTGCTCATTGGCACAATTGCATTACCGAGCAGGATCCCTTCCTTTTCCGAAATGATCCCGAGTGTCGTTGAAATTCAAATTCCAGCATTAATGTAATATCATTCCATTTCACTGCTTTGATTTCAACGTTTAGTTAAGGTATTCATAGCTGGCTACAATATTTAGATTACACAAGCACAAATTACGAGTGCAAGTTTTGTTACCATATTTTAGCTTACCTGTGACTGCTGCTCAGCTTGGTACGTACTAAATTTTACTATTGCTATTGGTTCAGAATCATTTAATTCGAGTTCGAAGTTAAATCTCTTATTTCTAAATTGCGTAGATTCAAGTAGTTTTAGAAATGATTGTTGTGGTAGCCCAAGACAAACCTTATTTTATTGAATTTCTTAGTGCTTCAGAAACAAAGTTCACTATTAATTTCAGTCACTAAATTAACTTTCAGTTTTCCGGTTTTATTAATTCTTTTGCTAAATTAAGTCAGAGTGTAGCGAAATTTATTACTTTAGACAAACATTGAGTTTTCACACAGCACGTGTCAACCTTCAGTTGCCACACTTTTATTGCTAATTATATGTGCATTAATCTCAAATATCTAATTGTTGTTGTTGTGGTCTTCAGTCCTGAGACTGGTTTGATGCAGCTCTCCATGCTACTCTATTCTGTGCAAGCTTCTTCATCTCCCAGTACCTACTGCAACCTACATCCTTCTGAATCTGCTTAGTGTATTCATCTCTTGGTCTCCCTCTACGATTTTTACCTTCCACGCTGTCCTCCAGTACCAAATTGGTGATCCCTTGATGCCTCAGAACATGTCCTAACAACCGATCCCTTCTTCTAGTCAAGTTATGCCACAAACTCCTCTTCTCCCCAATTCTATTCAATACCGCCTCATTAATTATGTGATCTACCCATCTAATCTTCAGCATTCTTCTGTAGCACCATATTTCGGAAGCTTCTATTCTCTTCTTGTCTAAACTATTTATCGTCCATGTTTCACATCCATACATGGCTACACTCCATAGAAATACTTTCAGACACGACTTCCTGACACTTAAATCAATACTCGATGTTAACAAATTTCTCTTCTTTAGAAATGCTTTCCTTGCTATTGCCAGTCTACCTTTTATATCCTCTCTACTTCGACCATCATCAGTTATTTTGCTCCCCAAATAGCAAAACTCCTTTACTACTTTAAGCGCCTCATTTCCTAATCTAATTCCCTCAGCATCACCCAACTTAATTAGACTACATTCCATTATCCTCGTTTTGCTTTTGTTGATGTTCATCTTATATCCTCCTTTCAGGACACTGTCCATTCCATTCAACTGCTCTTCCAAGTCCTTTGCTGTCTCTGACAGAATTACAATGTCATCGGCGAACCTCAAAGTTTTTATTTCTTCTCCATGGATTTTAATACCTACTCCGAACTTTTTTTTTGTTTCCTTTACTGCTTGCTCAATATACAGATTGAATAACATCGGGGAGAGACTGCAACCCTGTCTCACTTCCTTCCCAACCACTGCTTCCATTTCATGCCCCTCAACTCTTATAACTGCCACCTGGTTTCTGTACAAATTGTAAATAGCCTTTCGCTCCCTGTATTTTACCACTGCCACCTTCAGAATTTGAAAGACAGTATTCCAGTCAATATTGTCAAAAGCTTTCTCTAAGTCTACAAATGCTAGAAACGTAGGTTTGCCTTTTCTTAATCTTTCTTCTAAGGTAAGTCGTAGTGTCAGTATTGCCTCACGTGTTCCAACATTTCTACGGAATCCAAGCTGATCTTCACCGAGGCCAGCTTCTACCAGTGTTTCCATTCGTCTGTAAAGAATTCGTGTTAGTATTTTGCAGCTATGACTTATTAACGCTAATTAATTGTTAACGTAACGACCGCACATTTACTTTCTTTATTAATTTTACCCTTTTCTCAAAATTAATTTTCACCAATTTCATTTGCATTTTTCCTTTCATTTAGATGTAACCCTTTCCTCCCTCTTTACCGACAAAGTAACTTCGATGACGATTGCTTTTCCCAAATTTCCATTAGGTGCGAGTTCTGGGCACATGAAATATAAGGCGACTATACCAGCTAAGAATACTGAGAAATGACGAAGATCTGATTGGAAAGAAGTATGTCCAAGTGTAGCGAGTGCGTACAGGGACAATGATAATTATACGAGTGATAACATGAAAAGAGTGATGTCATTCTGTGTCCTAGTTAAAGGACTCAATATCGGTATGTTTGCGACTTCACGCCGAGAAAACGCCATCGGGGGTCCACAACTCTTTTGTGGTTAACTGCGTGGCGAGCACGGGACCCCGAGCTCGTGAAACTCTCTTTCCTTTCCGGACCTCATACGTTCGCTTTCCACATCCCTCCCTGTTACCGATTCTTCCCCCCTTCCTGCCCACCGCCCCTTTCCCTCCCATTTTCTCTCTCTTTGCGAGTATGTTTTGCGCCTACGTCCTGAGACGGACGCTCGTGAACGAATGAAGTGGTTCCTCTTATTTTATCTGTACAATGTAAAGTACCTGCCCTTACTTTGTCCTTCTCTTTCCTTGATTCTTCTCTTTACCTTCTTCTCCACTACAAAGTTTGAGAATTGAGAATTCTTCTGTTCTTTCCTTTTCTTTGTTCCTTTCTTTTTCTTTCTTTCCTACCTGTGTGGGTCTGTAGGCCGACCTACGTGTTCCCACGTGTAGCCGGTGATGGGGTAACGTGTAATTCCCCGCCCTGGGTAGACAAGTAGGACATGGAAGTACCCCCTGGTAAAGGCCAGGCCCAGGCAGGGAGGTGTGACCTGATGTGTGGACAATCACCTAAGGCGGGAGTGCCCTCATAGAGGGCCCCCACTAGGAAGTTGCCCGCCATCAGAGACGTCGGTAGTTATGGAGGATACTTTCGCAATGGTTTCTTCTACTTCTACAACTTCTGCCCACAAGAGAAAGCTAGGTGAGCCTCAGCCACGGAAAATTCTTCTATCAGTGCCAAAGTCCCCAGATGTTTCTCGGTCTGACGAAGGTCGAGACTTCTCAGCAGTCAACCCTTCATTATTCAGAACAGTGTCGACGCATTTGCAGGTCCTGTAAAGTCTTGTTCCCGGTTACGAAATGGCACCTTGTTGTTGGAAACCGATAGTGTCCTCCAGGCACAATAATTGCTTTGAACTACAGCGCTACGTATCATCCCTGTCCAGGTGGAAGCGCAAGGCACTTTAAACTCATCGTGCGGGGTGGTTTAGACAAGATCACTTGATGGATTATCAAATGAGGACATTGAAAATTACCTTTCAGGTCAGAGAGTAACGGCCGTACATCGAGCAATGAAAAGGGTTGAAAATGAATTAATACCGACACACACTCTCTTCTTGACGTTTAACAGAGTTCAACTTCCATCGAACATTAAAGCAGGACATGAGATAATTTCAGTTCGCTCTTACATCCCCAACCCTTCTCGTTGCTATCAGTTTCAGAGGTTTAATCATAAAAAGCCAGTCGTGATCCAATACGGTCAAATGCGTTACCTGCGGCAGGTTTGCCCATGAGGGTGATTGTCACCTCCATCCCCTCGTTGCAACAACTGTATGGGTGACCACGCTGCTTCCTCCAGAGATTGCCCTATTGTTAAAGATGAAAGAATTATTCAGAAAATCCGAGTGAAGGAAAAGGCGTCTACCTTTGCTGCTCGTAAGTTATTTGCCAGTAGAAAGGCCATTGTGTTCCTAGGGGGTAATCTCAGCTTCAGCACCACGGTCACCAGATCGGCCAGCCCATAGATCGCCCATTGAACCTCCCCACTATCACTCACTCACTCTGAGGCTCACCCTTCATGGGCTCCTGCTAAATCCGGGGCCCCAAAATCGGACGCCTGGACTTCCAAAAAAGAGCCTATTCGTGAAGAATTTTTACAAACCCAGACCTCACAACCATCAACTCCTCCTTCATCTCTACGTCCTGCTTCCAAGAAGGCGCATAAGAAAAATAGTTTCTCTCCTTCTCTGCCACGGCATGTCTCTTCTACAGTGTCACCCCGTGGGACACACCGCTGGCGGCCGACCAACCAGCCGATCACTGGCGGCAAGAGCTGTCCCCAATCAACCTATGGATCAGGATCTTCTGCCTCTGGCTGAATGCCATTCCACGTCGTCGGCCACTGGCTCTCAGTGGTAGCTGAGTTGATGGAAACTGGTGAGATTTTCCATTTTAGTCCACTGTATGTCAGTTATCCATTGGAATACCCGCGGAATTCGCTCCAAGCGGGATGCACTGTCTATCCTCTTACGATCCTATTCCCTGGTCATCTTCTGTCTTCAAGAAACAAAGCTATGTCCCATGATCGCTTTGCCTTCCTTCATTTCCAATCAGTCTGGTTTGATCTCCCCTCTGTTGCTGGCGTTCCGGCACATGGAGGATGTATGATTCTTCTCCATGATACTATCCATTATCACCAAATCCACTTACACAGTTCCTTCCGTAGCTGCACAGTCTAAGACGCCTTGTCACGGTTCGTGCAGTTCCCCCCATCTGGGGTTCGCGTCCTCCCTCAGGTATGGGTGTGTGTGTTGTCCTTAGCGCAAGTTAGTTTAAGCTAGATTAAGTAGTGTGTAAGCTTAGGGGCCAATGACCACAGCAGTTTGGTCCTATAGGAACTTACCACAAATTTCCAATTCCCAGTTTCTTCCAAGGTGTCACTGTACATCTTTCCCTTTCTGGATTCACCTTCTCTCTTTGTACCATATACGTTCCATCGTTCACACCAATGGCAAGAGCCAGTCTGCTTCATCTCCTTGGTCAGCTCCCATCCTTTTATTTGCTTGTTGTGTACTTCAACACCCACCACCTGCTTTGGGGATCTCTGTGTCCTTGTCCGAGAGGCTCCCTATGGAGTGACCTCTTCCACCAGGTGGATCTTGTTTGCCTCATCACTGGGGAACCTACATTTTTGCCTTCCCCCATGTCAAGCTACTCTCATTTGGACCTTTCAGTCGGTAATGTTCGGCTAGCTCGGCACTTTGATGGTTCGCTCTTGCTGATACACACTCGAGTGACAATTTTCCAAGTGTCCTTCGATTACAGTCACAACTGCCATTTATGCGCCCAAGACGCTGACAGTTTTCCCAAGCCGATTGGACACTTTTCTCCTCTCTAGTAACATTTGAAGACCGTCAATTTCCTAGCATCGACCATCAGGTCTCTCATGTTACGGAAGTTATTTTTAGAGCCAGCAACGTACAATACCTCGTATCTCCCCATTGCCACGGCGACCCCAGTTCCTTAGTGGAACGAGGCGTGCCGTCACGCAATACGCGAGCTCTTCGCAGGTTCTACCATCATCCTATGTCGGTCAACTGTATCCGCTATAAGCAGTTGCGTGCGCGATGCCGTCGTATCATACGCGATGTCAAGAATGCAAGCTGGGATTTCCTTTAGCTCCTTTAATACCTTCACTTGCCCATCAGTTGTTTATAGTCGAAACCGACGGATATCCGGCACGTCCAGTTTTTCCCGACCTCTGGGCTAACTGTCGCGCAGGATACCTTAATAGACCTCTTGCCTTTTCCTCTCAAAATCGCGAGAGCTATAATGCCGTTTCTTCTATGCCGGAACTCAGACATGCACTCGCCTCCTCTCGCTCTTCTGCTCCGGGACCAGATGTTATCCACGTCCAAATGTTGCTGCATCTATCATACCCTACTCTGATCTACCTCCTTCGCCTGTATAATCGACTTTGGGCCCACAGTACCTTTTCCAGAAGATGGTGGGAAGCTATCGTCATTCCTGTTCCGAAACCTGAAAGGGACAAACACCTCCCCTTCAGATATTGCCCAATCTCTCTCACGAGTAGTGTTTGTGAGGTTTTGGAGCGTATGGTAAATTGCCGTTTAAGCTGGTGGCTGGAATTCCGAAACGTTTTAACAACTGCCCAATGCGGTTTCCGAAAGCATTGTTCCGCAGTTGACCATCTTGTTGCTCTCTCCAAATATATCATGAACAATTTTCTCAGGAAACGCCAAACGGTAGCTATACTTTTTTATCTGGAGAGGACAGGCATCCTTCGCACACTGTTCTTTTGGGGCTTTCGAGGTCGGCTACCCCTTTTCATCCGCGAATTTATGACCCATCGCACTTCTCTATCCCGTACTTTCGCCCAAGAAAACAGGGTGCCCCAGGGCTCCATGCTAAGTGTTGTACTGTTTGCCATCGCCATAAACCCAATTATAGATTGTCTCTTTCTCGATGCCTCGGGCTCCATCATTGCTGACGACTTTGCAATCTACTATAGCTCTCAACGGACCAGCTTTCTTGAACGACGTCTTCAAGGATGTCTCGAACGCCTCCTCTCATGGAGCATCGAAACCGGCTTCCGATTTTCTCCCAGTCAGACCGTCTGTGTAAATTTTTGGCGTCGTACGGAGTTTTATCCGCCTTCCGTACAACTAGGTCCTGTTGACCTTCCGTTCGCGGACGTCGCCAAATTCTTGGGACTTACGTTTGACGGAAAACTGTGCTGGTCTTCTAACGTTTCATATCTTTCGGCTCCCTGTCTGCAATCCCTCAACACCCTCCGTGTTCTGTGTGGTACCTCCTGGGGAGCGAACCGAGTGGTCCTCCTCTGCCTCTATAACGCCTTAGTGCGCTCGAAATTGGACTATGGAAGCATAGTTTACTCCTCTGCACTGCAGTCTATTCTTCGGCTTCTAGATTCTGTCCACTACTGTGGATTGTGTTTAGCGTCTGGAGCTTTTTATACTAGCCCCGTTTAGAGCCTTTACACTGAGACTGCTGAACCTCCGCTGTCCACTCAGCAAGCTGTCCTTCTGAGTCATCACGCTAGTCATCTGTCTTCCGTGCCTGCTCATCTGACCCATGCCCTTTTTCTCGATGCCTCCTTGGATTTAGGGTATGCAGGCAGCCCTTCCTTTCTACTACCACCGGGAGTCCACTTCTGCCAACTGCTACATTCACTTTCTTCCAGTTTTCTAAAACTTTCTTGACAAATGGGGCAACGACGCCACCTTGGCTTTGCCGCCGTACCTTCCTTCACCGTAACCTTTGTCAGTTTCCCAAGGATAGTACCTCCCCTATAGTTTATCGTCGGGCATTTGCTGCCCTGTGCGCATATATGGAGGATGCCACATTTATTTACACTGATGGCTCCAAGACCACCTTTGGTGTCGGGAGTGCCTATATTATTGACTGCACCCCTATTAGATTTCGGGTTCCCGACCAGTGTTCGGTTTTTACTAAGGAGCTATACGGTGTTCTCCAGGCTGTCCAATACATCTGTCGCCGTCAGCGGATACAGTATATTATACGCTCGGATTCGCTCAGCATTCTTCTCAGCCTCCAAACTCTTTATCCCGTCCACCCTCTAGTCCACAGGATTCAGGATTGCCTCCACATGCTGCACTTTGGGGGCATCTCTGTGGCATTCCTCTGGATCCCAGAGCATGTTGGTATACGCGGAAACGAGGCATCCGATATAGCGGCAAAAGCTGCTCTCTCTCTTCCTCGGCCCGCTGTCCGCATGGTTCCCTTTGACGATCTACAGAGCGTTTTATGTCGTCGTCTTGCTCTTTTATGGCACACACATTGGTCTTCACTCCAGGATAATAAATTACGGGACATAAAACCTCTTCCCTGTTCTTAGACCTCTTCCTCCCGGCCTCGTCGTCGGGAGAAGGTAATTGTAACTAGACTGCGGATTGGGCACTACCTTTTTAGCCATCGACAATTTTTAACTGGCGCTCCTCCCCCGCTTTGCCCTCACTGGTCTCAATCGTGGACGGTGAGACACCTTTTACTCAGTGCCCCTATTTTAATCCGCTACACTCCCGTTTTCAGCTGTTGCCTCATATGTCTTCCCCTTTAGCAGATGACGTGCGCTCAGCCGATTGCGTCCTTGACTTATTATGTGTTGTTGAGATGACGTCGGTTATTTGAAGCTCTTTTCGGGGAAAACAACCCCCCTTCAATAGCACTTTTATAAGATTTCTTGAGTTTCGTTCCCATTGCTGCTTATATAAATTCCAGGTTTTATCCTTCACTAAGCCACAGAATGGGTACTTATGACCATAACTGTTTTACGCCTTAAAACCATAATAAAAAAACGCCGAGGAAACAAAATAGTCCCTCTGAAACGCGTGTGTCATACCGCGACATTTCTGTTCGTACACAGGACTTCCTTCAGTAAAAGTTGTGAATAGCAGGAGGTCGTACGCAGCTACTAGTGGCCCTCGATAGCACAATGTGACAACAGAAGAGAATAACCGAAATCCCATTCAAATCGCCATCGTCTAGAGTGATGACATGACACTAGACGTCTGTAATAGGTACGGTGATGCATGCGTAGACAGTTCTACACCGTATGATGTGGTGAGAAAAGGTGATTCGTACTCCGTTGCGTCGACTTTCCTTTGTTCAGAAAATAGTAAATCTACACACTGCAATTGTCACTGGAGTGCCGTTGCCGGAGACCAAAGTACAGAAAATGTAGTGTTCTTGGACGTTACGTTTTATTCTGTTGTACACTAATGGCCGCACATCTTTTAGATCTTAACATGATGATAACAATGTGGCATCTCGCACAATCGAGCAACATATCGCAGAAATACCAAGTGTCATGGTTTGTAACCTCATTGGATACGACATACTGAGAGCAATCTGAACTGCAACCTTGAATGTTTTGGAGCCAGAGGTGCTGCGTGTCCTTTAGGCAACTACACGTGCCATATTTCATTGGAATAGTGTTGTAACAGGAGACGAGATGTACAAGCTGTCGTCGATAAAGAACGGGTACCACTGTTTCCCTGCCTTACGTGTTTGTTGATACGACGCGGAAAGAACATGTCTCGGATATGATTCAACGGCAACGTATTCGTCTTTCAGCTGCCACTGTTGATATTTAGCGTTCGCACAGAAAGCAAATGGAGAGGTATTTCTCATGATTGTATCCAGATGCAATTTGAATCCATACCAAACCGACGTTTATAGACTGTGATTGTAGGACCTGGTGGTTTACATCATACTGCTGAGTGAGTCGGAGATCATATACTGGTCTGTGATTCTTATCATTTGTGTATTATGATGTACCTGATACGTGTTATACAGTTCATTTCATTCACAAGTAGGGGATATCGGGAAAATACCGTGAACTTAAGCCATTTTTTAAACATTTCTTGTTTTTAGAACTAAACTGAAATGGTGAACATCTTACTTTGTCAAGCAGTCAATTCCCTACGCATTTATAGTTCCACATTTGGTACATTAAATCTACTAACATTTCTACAGGTGTTTTAGAAAAATGTTACTTTGCACGGTATGATCCCGAGGGCTGGGATAATACCATGCAGTGTAAGGCATAATATAACATAGCACATAAAATGGAAAAAACTCTGTAAAAATAAAACAATTTAGAAAATTCTAACTTTAGAATTTGTTTACAATTAAAAATATGTGTTTAACAACATATTAAAGTTCCGACAGATCGCAAAAAATAAAAAAATCCTTTCGCCGGTAAAATAACATCGTAACATAATAGCCTCAACTTGTCTCTGTTCATATTTAGCGCGTGTTGCAACAGTAGTCGTCACAAACATACTTTTCAGCAGTGTTACATCCACTGCACTCTGAATGAACCAATCCACTGCAAATCACACGTCGAAACCACAACTCCCTGTTTTTTTTTTTTTTTTTTTTTTTTTTTTTTTTTTTTCCCAACCTCTCCACAGAGTAAAAAGACGGAGTCGTTGTCAGTAAATGTTTCTTGTAACAGGAGTTTCTCCGAAAGGGACAGTGTCATCCATCTCATCGCCGCTACCGAGTTTCTGCAATGTCTGAATCATCATATGATGAAGACTCAAAAGTAATGTTCCATCAAGATTTCATTTTGCCAGTTTACTGAGGTCTTATCTTTGAAGCAAATTTTTTGAACTTTCCTTTTCCCTTAGGCATTAACTTTGATTTTCCTAACGATAATTCATCTTCTCTTCTTTCTTTCTTTCTTTCTTAATTTTGCTTTTTATACTCTCTGCAGCATTTTCTAAACTAACTTTGTTAGGACTCAGTTGAGGAATTCTGTTGTCTGACACTTTCCTTCAATTTAAGAAGGTCTAGTAATGGATAAGTCTCTTTGAATCGAAACTCAACGGTAGGCTGAACATGTAAGCTACTATCTACATCATCGAGGACGCCAGTCGCTGTCTTTGAAGAACAAAGCACAGCTATCTCGTAACTTTCATCATTTTTAGAGATGGCATCATCAACAGCTGGTGGTGTTAAAGCTGTTCCTTCTACTGGGTGCAAAAGCATGAATTCGTTGTCACTATATTTGGTAGGTTCTGGAGGGAAAATTCCTGTTTTTCTGAAGCCAGAGGTACGTTTTTCGATATTTACAAATTTTTGAAGGCTTTTCTAAAGACAGGACAGATGTCATAGGGTGTTATTTTCTGGTTAGTGTTAGAATACATTAAATTGTCACATTATTGATTAAATGAAGCCTTCAAGCTGCTGATAAAGCTCACATCTAAAGGTTATAGCCTATGAGATTAGTGAGGTGATAGTGTTACCACTACTATTCCATTGACACTGCAAAATTTGTAGGCTTCTAGGGACACACGACTAGTATGATTGTCTAAAATTAGAAGAGTGCTATGGTTCTTAGATGCCTAGGTAAACTTAGCAAAATGCTTCAGAAACTTTGGAAAGAGATCCTCGGTCATCCAACCATTCTTGCTACGTTCACTTGGCACTCTCTGTAGGGCAGGGGTCATCCTAAGCCTAGGAAAAATAAACGTAAGATGCACATATGTCCCACCAGCTATCACTGTACGACACATTGTAATGTCCTTACCACGATCTCAACATGTTGCTGAGCCAAATTCTTTAGCTCGATTGGGTCCTACAATTTTTCCTAGATTCTGAATTGTTGACATCCCTGTTTCATCAAAATTGTGAATTCTAGAGGCATCCAACTTATGGACATCCATCAAAGCGGTGAGGTTCGAGAAAAAGAGTTTAACTTCAGTTGCATTAAAAGCTGATATCCGATTAAGACTGGTAGCCTCAGGTTTCAGAATGCTAACTGGCGGATTTCTTGTAAGAAACCCAGTGAGCTAGTCCTTTCCAACAACTCTGTATAATATACACTCCTGGAAATTGAAATAAGAACACCGTGAATTCATTGTCCCAGGAAGGTGAAACTTTATTGACACATTCCTGGGGTCAGATACATCACATGATCACACTGACAGAACCACAGGCACATAGACACAGGCAACAGAGCATGCAGAATGTCGGCACTAGTACAGTGTATATCCACCTTTCGCAGCAATGCAGGCTGCTATTCTCCCATGGAGACGATCGTAGAGATGCTGGATGTAGTCCTGTGGAACGGCTTGCCAGCGTTCGTGCTGGACGTGCAGACCGCGTGAGACGACGCTTCATCCAGTCCCAAACATGCTCAATGGGGGACAGATCCGGAGATCTTGCTGGCCAGGGTAGTTGACTTACACCTTCTAGAGCACGTTGGGTGGCACGGGATACATGCGGACGTGCATTGTCCTGTTGGAACAGCAAGTTCCCTTGCCGGTCTAGGAATGGTAGAACGATGGGTTCGATGACGGTTTGGATGTACCGTGCACTATTCAGTGTCCCCTCGACGATCACCAGTGGTGTACGGCCAGTGTAGGAGATCGCTCCCCACACCATGATGCCGGGTGTTGGCCCTGTGTGCCTCGGTCGTATGCAGCCCTGATTGTGGCGCTCACCTGCACGACGCCAATCACGCATACGACCATCATTGGCACCAAGGCAGAAGCGACTCTCATCGCTGAAGACGACACGTCTCCATTCGTCCCTCTATTCACGCCTGTTGCGACACCACTGGAGGCGGTCTGCACGATGTTGGGGCGTGAGCGGAAGACGGCCTAACGGTGTGCGGGACCGTAGCCCAGCTTCATGGAGACGGTTGCGAATGGTCCTCGCCGATACCCCAGGAGCAACAGTGTCCCTAATTTGCTGGGAAGTGGCGGTGCGGTCCCCTACGGCACTGCGTAGGATCCTACGGTCTTGGCGTGCATCCGTGCGTCGCTGCGGTCCGGTCCCAGGTCGACGGGCACGTGCACCTTCCGCCGACCACTGGCGACAACATCGATGTACTGTGGAGACCTCACGCCCCACGTGTTGAGCAATTCGGCGGTACGTCCATCCGGCTTCCCGCATGCCCACTATACGCCCTCGCTCAAAGTCCGTCAACTGCACATACGGTTCACGTCCACGCTGTCGCGGCATGCTACCAGTGTTAAAGACCTTCGATGGAGCTCCGTATGCCACGGCAAACTGGCTGACACTGACGGCGGCGGTGCACAAATGCTGCGCAGCTAGCGCCATTCGACGGCCAACACCGCGGTTCCTGGTGTGTCCGCTGTGCCGTGCGTGTGATCATTGCTTGTACAGCCCTCTCGCAGTGTCCGGAGCAAGTATGGTGGGTCTGACACACCGGTGTCAATGTGTTCTTTTTTCCATTTCCAGGAGTGTATATGAAGAAGGTATCTGTAAAAAAAAGATGGTATGATATATATGAAGATGGTATTAATATGGTATCTGAAGATGGTATACATGAAGATGGTATCTGATATATACGAAGATGGTATCTGTTCTTTCGGACATGTCATACAAAGTTGTTAAGGCTCACCGGCCATTTGACCTTCTTCTGTGCGGATGCACAAACAGTGCCCGAACTCTTACGGGAATCTTCAAAAAGCCGCGAGTAATGAGTATAATGGGCAGGGGCACAATGAATATAGTGCGGGACAATAAGTTGGGAATGAGAGTCTCACGGGAGGCGTGCCAGAGATAATTCCCTGCAGTCACACTATCCTCTGTGTCTTCGGTGGCTCAGATGAATACAGCAGGAGATTCCGTATTCGAGTCCCGGTGGGGGCACACATTTTCAACTGTCCCCGTTGACTTACATCAACGCCTGTAAGCAGCTAGGGGTAATCATTTCATTGTGACTTTGTATGATTTATCAAAATTATGCTGAATATCATTTGCCTCTGCATATTCATACATCAGTCGTCTCAACTCCACTGAAGGTATTCCGTAAAATGCCTTTGCTAACAAAAGCACATGCTTAGTTATCTTCCCGTTCTTTAGAAAATGTAGGTTTTCTTCTTCAGCATACTTTAGAACAATTTCCAGTTTTTAATCTATCTCTTAAAGTGAAAAAACATATTCTATAGAGTCTTGCAACTCCTCTCTGCGGCTTTCCGTTTTCTATAACATCGTGGAGTGTGCAATTAATTTCATGTTCTGTCCGCCCTTCCCCCTTTCTGTTGTTCTGATCCTTTTTCTCACCATCTGTGATAAAAATCGGCTTGTAAGCTGGCACACACTTCAAAAAATATAGTTCACGAAAATACTAAAACCATTTATCATATGGTGCATTTCGTTCACCATAAGGCAATACCGTGTGTCCTGTTCAGTATTGCCCCTTGACAACATGACCCAGTATTTTTAATTCTAAAACAACAATCACGATGTTAAACTGCTAACATTTGGTGTTTAAAACGAGTTAAAGAAATGCGCAATAAAATCGAGCTACTTTAAATATTATTACTATTAACATACTTCACTTACCTCTACACTAGCGATCTGCTGATTTTATAACAAAACAGTCGAAATCAAATGCAACTAGGAAACGACTGTGTCGTTAAAAGCTCAGAACCACT
The DNA here is from genome assembly GCF_023864345.2 of Schistocerca serialis cubense. Taxonomy (NCBI): domain Eukaryota; kingdom Metazoa; phylum Arthropoda; class Insecta; order Orthoptera; family Acrididae; genus Schistocerca; species Schistocerca serialis. The sequence continues at coordinate 122,615,531 of NC_064640.1, forward strand.
CTGGATATAACTGTAGTTCCTTCCCTTCTGCGGCAGCAATATGCAGCACTCTTTACTTCCTCTAGGAAACTGGGAAACGCGGTGCACGGTATTAACCCGCTCAACGGCATTGCTCCGGTCTCCCCTACTCTACATGCTGGTGTGATTCGCATAACCTTTAGTGTAATCAGCAAGTATAAAATGATTGCATCTCGAAAAAGGCAAATGAAAACTGCTTATTAGAAACTATAAAAAGAGGACCTTTAAATTAAACTTATTATCTGAGTGAGTTGCGTCACTGACGCGTGTGGCTGTCTGTGCTACGTCTTTTTCTTCAGCGAAGTATTCAGTTTTGTCATATAGCCAAAAGAGTTATAATTCAGAAGGCACCGCTCCTGCTGAGGTATTTAAATCTAACGAAAATCATCCCTCTGAAGAGATAATATACTTCACGGTGTTTGTTTTGATATAACTGCGGACTACAGATAGCTGTACCTCTTAGTACTCTCCCGTGTAATTTCGCTTTTGTATAACAGAGCAACACATGTTGTATGCTATGTAGAAGTTGTAAACTCCGCAGCGTTCAGAGGTTGATCAGGGGAGCAGACGTACGCGCGCTGTCCGGGAAGTCATTAGACTGTGCTAGAGTTAAGGCTACAGCGTGAGAATGAAACCAGCAAACAGGCATACTGGTATCTGCTACGCTGAGTTATAAGAGCGCTCGGCGCAGAGTCATAACAATAAACTTATACACGTTGTGAAAACACTGTGACGACCATTCTTGATCACTGAGCAATATTTCCGTAATATTAATACCTCGAAATACTTGGAAATGAAACACTGAACTGTTTTAAGTCGTTTTGTTCCGTGTTATGCTTCGGCATAAACCTTGCGCTCGAGGTCCGCAATACAAAGTTTTACACTGTTAATGTTACGATCCCCTTAATTGTGTTATGAGATTTATATGTTTATGTTGCGCCCAAAATATTTTTTAGATTTAATCGTTTTGCATTTCATCTGCTTCAAAAATTAAAAATATTAAAACAAAATCCTAAATATATTTTATCAGTCAGTAAAAATTTAAAAGTTTTGTTATGTTTTAATACTTCTATTGGAGACAAAATACAGTACAAGAAATACAGCATAACTGTAAATAATTTAAGTATCTACAGTCATCTGTGTTTGGCGACATCGCGGTGAATGCACATTGGAAGCGTGTATTCGTCATCGCCATACTGGCGTATCACCCGGCGTGATGGTTACACGTCTCGGTCACCTCTTGTTCGCATTGACGGCACTTTGAACAGTGGACGTTACATTTCAGATGTGTTACGACCCGTGGCCCTACCCTTCATTCGATCCCTGCGAAACACTACATTTCAGGAGGATAATGCACGAGCGCATGTTGCAGGTCTTGTACGGGCCTTTCTGTATACAGAAAATGTTCGACTGCTGCCCTGGCCAGCACATTCTCCAGATCTCTTACCAATTGAAAATGTCGGGCCAATGGTGGTCGAGCAACTGGCTCGTCACAATACGCCAATCACTACTCTTGATGAACTGTGGTACCGTATTAAAGCTGCATGGGCAGCTGTACCTGTACACGCCATCCAAGCACTGTTTGACTCAATGCCAAGGCGCATCAAGGCCGTTATTACGGCCAGAGGTGCTTGCTCTGGGTACTGATTTCTCCGGATCTAAGCACCCAAATTGCGTGAAAATGTAATTACATGTCAGTTCTAGTATAATATATTTGTCCAATGAATACCCGTTTATAATCTGCATTTCTTCTTGGTGTAGCAGTTTTAATGGCCAGTAGTGTACATTAGCAGAATAATTTGTACAAGTTTCAGAACTAAAGTAGAAAGGAAACTCGACCCAAGTTCTATAAAACGATGTCAGACTCAACTAAAATAATTTGAAGTGAATAGTGGACTGTAAACGAAATTAACAAGGAATACAAGCATTGTATATGTGATTCCTAAGAACAGTATCAGGGTAAACACTATCTGATAGGGGGATTAATGCTGAAGGAACACAAGAATTGTATATGTGATTCCTTAGAATAGTATCAGGGTACACACTATCTGACAAGGGGATGAATGCTGACATCGGAGAAGTACAGTGAGTGAAAAGCTTAAATGAGCAGATTAAGAAATACAGGAACAAATGAACAGGCTATGTCACTAGAATGGAAGATGACAGAATTTCCAAATAAATGATGAATTACTATCCAACATATGTAAGATCTTAGGAAGACAGGGGAAACTGTGGAAAGCTTAATAATTTCAACCAAATGGCTGTAACAGACAAATTCCTAAGACATGCATGTAAAGGAAGATTTCATATTAATGGTAATTAGATTTTTAAGTAACTGTAACATAGTAAGTTTTGAGATCTCGTTCAATGCAAGAGGTGTCCTGAAGGTATTAACCTGATCAGCTCAAATGATTAAGAAAGTAGAAGCAACCTATACATCTACTATCTTATATGTAAAAATAATTATATAAATAAATTCTGTTATTATGATAAAGAACAATATCCAGCAAAGCCAAACTCTGATGGAGTTGCACTGAGTCAAGGAAGTGTGCTACAGGCTAAATCAGTGAGTGATCCAAGAGTGCAGAGGGCAGAGTGGCTTCAGGATTGCCTTTTAATCCACTCCGCATGATCAGCTGACGATAGGAATCGGCCAGTGATCGGGATTGGCTCGCGATTGGGATCGACAGGGGAATGGGATCAGCCAGCGAGCTGGATCTCTTGACAATCGGGATCGACCAGTACATGGGACTGGCTGGCGATTGGGATTGGCTGGCACGCCCATCAGCTGGTGATTGAGTTCAGATGGCGTGCAGGATCGTCCCGCTATCAGGATCGGCCGCTGAGCCATATATTGGTTCGCGATCCACTCGATGCAGGTGGTGGCTGAAGACAGCTGCTCATATGACTCACAAGATCACCAACAACATATTTCCAAGTGTTACGCTGTGTGAAAGGATAAGAAGGACCAACTTATTCAATAGTATGTAAACGTTTACTGGGCTTCTGAAATTTGGGATTTTCTTTTCAGTTCAAGAGTGGAAATACATGCTGCGAACGAAAACTGTTTACTACATACCACAGTATGGTAGGGGAAGTCAAGATGAACAATTTGATGTGGGACGCCTGTGGCAACAACCACCTCAAACTCTTCAAAAAACTATGTAAGCCAAGTGATACGCATATTGTATGAGATTTTCTGTATTCTCTTGCTCTCTTCATGGGAACTATTATTCCTATACAAAAAATGAATATGACCTTTTTTGTAGAAAATTTATTGTAGTTTAGTTTTGTACTGGCATGTGTTTTCGCTACAGGCCGCATTTTTTGAATTATTCCAGAAAATCGTACAAAAATGACCTTCAAATCTACCTCCACACTCGTCTTGCACCAGTCAGGATTTCTAGAACGCAGTTCATGACATTCCCACCTACTACCGTACAAAAATGTGCGACTACACCAATTTTTTTTCATATTTGACCCTTTTTGATCTTCATTGACAGGGGTATTATGCCATGCAAAGGCTGCTATTTCGTCCACATTTCCTTAAAGTCTCCCATGAGAGTAATGAAGGAAAAAGTCTTTTGTAAACTTTATGTGGAAAAAATGGTTCAAATGGCTCTGAGCACTATGGGACTTAACATCTGTGGTCATCAGTCCCCTAGAACTTAGAACTAGTTAAACCTAACTAACCTAAGGACATCACACACATCCATGCCCGAGGCAGGATTCGAACCTGCGACCGTAGCAGTCCCGCGGTTCCGGACTGAGCGCCTAGAACCGCTTTTATGTGGAAACTAATTACGATTACAGTTTACTCTAAACGGTTCAAATGTTAATTTTATGCTGTCCAAATTCTCAAAATTGTGAGGTAAAATTTACATGAACGTCCATTATGCATTCTGAAAGTGCATGTTTAAGCTGGTGACATAACGACCCAGTTAAAGAAGATCAAAAAGGGTCAAATATCGAAAATGGTTCGTACAGTAGCACATTTCTGTACAACAGGAGGTGGGAGTGCCACTAGAAATCCTGACTGATCTAGAAGAGTGCAGGGGCGTGTGCGAAATGAGCGGTGTTCATCTTCTAACGGAGTCGAATCCTCCATACGCCCAGCGTACCGAGAAAAATAGCACAAATCTATGCTATGTCGCCGATGACGGCCGTAGGCCACACTTCCGCACCACTTATGGCTGCCGATAGGGTACATGTAATGTAGAACCTATCTATGCTGCTCGACGTGCTACTGATAAGGTGAGTTAATCCGGGGGCATCACTGTGCGTAAGTCGTAATGTGTTGACTAGATGAAGGCCTGTCTCAAATTCTGGACAAAGTGAATGGCAGCTGTTCGGTAGCCGCCTGCAGAGTTGCGCTATTTCGTCTGTCATCAGACGCTTTGAAAGAAAGTTTGCTACACACACAAGTACTGGGAACGTTGCTGTGCTAGCGGTTCAGTTTCTCCACGTGTGTCCTGAAACCATTAATGTTCCACTACAGTATGGAAACCATTTGAACGGTGAGGTGTTATTATCTCTTTCTGCTTCTCGTTCCGCCGTGGTGGCGAGACGGCAACAAAGGGTTTCACTTTAGGGACTCACTGGTTCCCTTAGGTAAACAGCGTCATCCATACGAGCGATGGTATGATGGATATCAGAGCCATCACACAGCAACAAGGTCGCATGGTCCGATGGTTTCGGAGCGGTCTTCGTTGGCCATTTGGCCTTCATCCCCAGCTTGGATTTTGGGGACAGTGGCAAGGTTGATGGAACGGAAACACTCTACTGGATCTCCTCTGAAGTCTGCCGAGATGGTTTTCTGTCTACACTGACATTATGTTCGGCAACTTTCAATGCTTTAGCGATAGGGTGACTGGCCTGTGGAACTAGCTGTGCAGGCTGGCAGCTGCATTTACAAGTTCAGGTAGATGTACCCTGCTCAACATTCATAGTTTGGGTGCTAACAATAACCTTCTGGACAGGCTGCATCAACGCTGTGGCGAAAGCTGGTGGCTGACTGGCCTCAAATTCCTTCTTTGCGTCAGAGTACGAGACATGTAGTGTGACTTTAATTTCCTGCATCTTCTTTGTTCAGCATAGACAAGACAATCCCTGCTCCAAACAGGATGGGTCTGGGAGCAATTAACACATCTGTGTGATGCAGTGAATTGAAAACCCTGTTCGTATGTAACAGTGCCGCATAGTCGATATGCAGCCCGACCGTTACAGCCCATAGTGATGTGACCAAAGCGTTAGAACTTGAAGCAGGGCATTGGATTCGGGACATACAGTCTTACCTTAATGTGGAGAAATCTTGCTGTAATATACTCTGGCAGCTTTGGTAGACTGAATGTCAGAATAAATTATGCTGACTTTTAGAGTTGCACATCAACCCTTTTCATAACATTTTGGACTTCAGGCACCCATTCGCTTTCTCAAACCTGTTGCAGTTCTTTTGTATCCATATCCATAATGTCCCTGTATGTGACAAAACCTTTAACGCTATTCAACCCAGTGTGCAGCTGACTGTTGATGAGATATGGTCCACGTAGCTTGGCAGTCAACTGTTTCTGTACTTGAGGAGCCTTTATGGTCCCCAGCAGAAGAGTACCATTCCACAGCCTCTTAATATATTTGAGTTGCGCTGCAAGTCCCTTGGGAGCTTTATGGATATAGAAGGGTGACAGTTTTTCAAAAGAACCGTCTACATGTTTCATTACAACAAAAACGTTATCCACCACAGGATGTGTACTGTTAATGGGTTTACTGTCATTGACAGCCACAGATGATTCTGGTGGACCAGCCACACGAGGTCTGCTAGGAGTTTTGGTGTGAACCAACACCGGAACCGCTGGGAGTACAAACATGAGATTTAGGCTTCATGGTGTTCCCTCTAGCAGCTAGGGAAGCACGTCCACCCAGACAGAGCCCCGCTTGCCAGTGTAAGCCTTACACAACTGAGGTGCTGCAGGTTCCCTATAGGTTGCCCATTAGCGGCTGCTGCACCTCAACAGCCATGCATCTCATCTGTGTGCAGCACACCTTGAGACTGAGGTTTTTTTTATACAGGTTTGTACCATCCTGATTATCCAGGCGATCAAGCCCTGATCTCTGTTGCCTGTGACACACAACGGTCCACCCGCCCGCCGCACGGTGGTCGCTGAAACATACCAAGAGCTTACGGTGACAGAGCACTGGCGGTGCATACAGTCCCCAGCTAAGGAACCCACGGACGCCAAGCCCATACCCAACAAACGAATGCTGATCCCCTAAGGGGCTGTGAAATTTGAAATCATGTAGCTTTAAAGACATGGAAAATATTGTTTTGCCGCTGGATGCACCTCATTTTTCACAGATCGTCGATGTATTCAGATTCGCATTAATACTTGACTGTAAATTAATGTAGATTCTCAAAGAGCTGTAAGACGCCATCTTTCAGTTCTCCTGAAACCAGGCCATGCTTCACATAGCCGGCCCTCTTGAGCGATCGGCGCGTCGTCCAAATTCCCCATACTAGCATTTTTCCCACATCTGGTCCTTTGCTGGCGCCCTTGCACCTGGCTGGCTTGTACCGGTTGCTGCGGCTTGTCAAGCCGCTGTTGTTTGGCTGAAGCGGTCACGCCACACAATAAAGCCCAAAGCCGCAGAAGTAAATTTACATTACCTCTTACCAACTCAAGGCGGCAAATCACTCACGTAGACACGCGTAACGTTACATACCACCAATTAACGTGGCACATTACGTCGCTAACGTGGCACATTAAATCGCACCAAATATGAGACGCTTACGCGATAAATAAATAAATACACTACTGGCCATTAAATTTGCTACGCCACAAAGGTGACGTGCTACAGATGCGAAATTTAACCGACAGGAAGCAGATGTTGTGATATGCAAATGATCAGCTTTTCAGAGCATTCACACAAGGTTGGCGCCGGTGGCGACACCTACAACGTGCTCACATGAAGAAAGTTTCCAACCGATTTCTCATACACAAACAGCAGTTGACCGGCGTTACCTGGTGAAACGTTCTTGTGATGCCTCGTGTAAGAAGGAGAAATGCGTACCATCAGGTTTCCGACTTTGATAAAGGTCGGATTGTATCGTATCGCGATTGCGCTTTATCGTATCGCGACATTGCTGCTCGCGTTGGTCGAGATCCAATGACTGTTAGCAGAATATGGAATCGGTGGGTTCAGGAGGGTAATACGGAACGCCGTGCTGGATCCCAACGGCCTCGTATCACTAGCACTCGAGATGACAGGCATCTTATCCGCATGGCTGTAACGGATCGTGCAGCCACGTCTCGATCCCTGAGTCAACAGGTGGGGACGTTTGCAAGACGACAACCATCTGCACGAACAGTTCGACGACGTTTGCAGCAACATGGACTATCAGCTCGGAGACCATGGCTGTGGTTACCCTTGTCGCTGCATCACAGACAAGAGCGCCTGCGATGGTGTACTCAACGACGAACCTGGGTGCACGAATGGAAAAACGTCATTTTTTCGGATGAATCCAGGTTCTGTTTGCAGCATCATGATGGTCGCATCCGTGTTTGGTGACATCGCGGTGAACGCACATTGGTAGCGTGTATTCATCATCGCCATACTGGCGTATCACCCGGCGTGATGGTATGGGGTGCCATTGGTTACGTGTCTCGGTCACCTCTTGTTCGCATTACGGCACTTTGGACAGTGGACGTTACATTTCAGATGTGTTACGACCCGTGGCTCTACCCTTCATTCGATCCCTGCGAAACCATACATTTCAGTAGGATAATGCACGACCGCATGTTGCAGGTCCTGTACGGGCCTTCTTGGTTACAGAAAATGTTCGACTGCTACCCTGACCAGGACATTCTCCAGATCTCTCACCAACTGAAAACGTTTGGTCAGTGGTGACCGAGCAACTGGCTCGTCACAATACGCCAGTCACTATTCTTGATGAACTGTGGTGTTGTGTTGAAGCGGCATGGGCAGCTGTACCTGTAAACGCCATACAAGCTCTGTGTGACTCAATGCCCAGGCGTATCAAGGCCGTTATTACGGCCAGAGGGGGATGTTCTGGGTACTGATTTCTCAGGATCTATGCACCCAAATTGCGTGAAAATGTAATCACATGTCAGTTCTAGTATAATATATTTGTCCAATGAATGCCCGTTTATCATGGCCAGTAGTGTAGTTAAATGTGTTGAGAGATTCAGTAATGAATATATGAAGCTGAAAAATTTATTTTGTGAAAGAGAAGCGAATGTGAGAACGAATCTTCGTTTGTTGAAAGATTCAGTGATCAGAAGAGGGGCTGAGGTGGGTCTGAATTTGGTGGAGGAGGAACGTAAGAGGAATTTTTATGAGCCACTAGCCTGTAACAACAATTATAGTAATTTGTGTGAAAATAACGTGGATGACTTTTTATCGGAGGAAGTAGATGAAGGTATTTGTGAAGTTGAAGAAGCTGTAATCTCGTCAGGTGGAGATGAATTTTGAGATGTATCGATGGATGTATGTTTAGGTATTTATGATGGCGGGGTAGCAATAGCCTCGTCAGCTAGTGGAGAATTTTATTATGTATAGGTGAATGTGGGTGATCTATTGTTAAAGGGAGGTGAAAGTGATGTGATGTTTTAGGCGCTAAAGTTGCGAAGATGAAAGTTACTGATCTAGATATCTCGGAGGAAGGGATTTGAGCATTCCTTTCTATTGATGAAAATGAACCGATGGATCTTGGTGAAAGCTTGAATAATGAAAGGATACGGAAGAATGACTGTGAAGGTAATGTGTTAGGAAGTAGGTCAGAATCCAATGTGTTGAAGAAATTTGAGCGTAGCGAAAATGTGACGGAGACAGAGGTAGATCGGAGTTTGGCGCAATTCGAGTGTACTGTGAATTCTAATGTGGAACGATGTAGCAGTGGCAAATTATCTGGTATATCGCCGAAGTTGGTGGAGTTATTGGTAGCGATGTCCATAGTGTACCGATGGGTGTAATGAATCTTTTAAGCAAAGAAGCTTATCAGTTATCGGTGGATGTTAATGGAGTTAACTGTAATAAAGTTCGTTTTCATTCGGCGGAAACAAGTGAGGTAAGTGAGGATTTGTTTAAGAGAGGTGAAGTTTTATATTGTATGGTTAATTGTGAGAGTTTTGCAGCTAGTGATATCGTTAATTCGGAGAAAGCAGACAGTTTATTTTATACGTATCAGTATAATGAAACTACGGGTTTTAACCGTGATTTAAATCCTACAAGTGAGTTGGAGGGAGATCAGAAGAATCTAGGAATGGATAATGACGCTTAGGATTCTTCTGGAGTTACAATGTACACAATAAATGTGGAGGAAAAAGGAAGGGACGATGAAATTGGTCTTTTGAGGGAGCAATGATTAGAGAGGGCTGAAATTAAAATTGTGCACCCTGTAAGTGAAATAAACGATGTTAATGAAGAAAGAAAGTGTTGCTCGAATCTAAAAATGGTTTTCCAGCGGCAGTTACTAAATTTGTCTGTAAACGTAAGAATTCGTTTATGAATGAGGAAAGAGACCTCGAACTTGAGCAGTTCCAAAAATGTAAGAAATTTAGATTCAAGTGATACTCTCACTGGCGAGATAGATGATGTAAGAGGCAATGGTGGCAGAGATGTACCTTGTGAAGGAAGAACGTGATGTGCGTTATGTCAGTTTGATTTAAGTATGTAAAATTCTGATGATAAATAGTATTTTAGTGTAAATATAGCTTAACATTTGCGGAATTTATGATCCAGTCATGCACTGAGTTAAAATGAACGTTAAATGGGTGATTTCTGCGACGGTAGTATTACTTTTCTGGATATAGGGAAGCTTGGAAACCGTGAGACGCAGAAGGAGTTCCAAGAAAGGGCTAAGGATCTAATTCAACAGCATCCTATAGAGAATGTAGAACAACATTGGGAAAATATGAGAGATGGCCTAATAAAAGCAGCTGAAGAGATAATTGGAAAACAAAAACCTGAAAAGAGGAAGGAGTGGATAACTGATGAAATAATACTTATGTTTGAGGAAAGAAGGAAGCTCAAAAATAATGAAACGGAAGAAGGGAAAACGGCATACCGAGTGCTTAGGAACAAAATCAACAGGAAGTTGAAGCAAGTAAAAGAAAGATTCCTTGAAGACAGATGCAAAGAAGTTGAAGACCTTCTGAAGAAAGGGAACCTTGAATTAGCATACAAAACAGTGAAACGCTTCTTCTCAGGAGGACAAAGGATTAGATGTAATGCCCTAATAAGAGAGGATAATAAGATGGTGTATAATCATGAAGATATAGCACTTACGTGGAAGGAATACCTAGAGAAATTATATGGAGGCTACGTACAAGATGACATGATTGAAAGTGAGGACGAAGTAGATAAAGATGAACTAGGAGACAGCATAGTAAGGTCTGAATTTGATCAGGCACTACAGGCACTTAAGCACGGAAAAGCACCAGGAATTGACTCATTGCCTGCAGAAATCATCAAAGCAGCTGGAACAGAAATAAAAGATAAATTGTATAAATTAATCTGCCAAATATATGATACCGGAGAGCTGCCTGAGGACTTCAAAAAGTGTATTATTGTTCCATTACCAAAGAAAATGCCAGCAAAATCGTGTGCACAATACAGAACCCTCAGCCTAACATCACATGCATCAAAAATTTTGACGATCATCCTCCTCAGAAGAATTGAAGGGAACGTGAAATGCATGCTCACAGAAGACCAGTTTGGCTTTAGAAGAGGGAGAGGTACGCGAGAAGCCATTATGGCCCTATGGCTCATAATAGAAAAAAGAATGGAAAAAGGAAAGGACACCTACATAGCATTTATTGACCTCGAAAAAGCCTTTGATAAGGTTGAATGGAAAAAACTATTCCAGATATTGAGGGAAACTGGAGCTAAGTACAAGGACAGGAGATCGATATGGAACATATACAAAGAATAGGTGGCAATAGTGAGATGTGGGGAACATCAACAACAAGCAAAAATTAAACAGGGTGTGAGACAGGGATGTGCACTCTCCCCTGTCCTCTTTAATATGTACATACAGAAAGCAATGGACGAGGTCAGAGAAAAGTTAGGACAAGCTAATGGAATCAGGATCCAGGGAAAAATAGTTGATATGCTGCGTTTTGCGGATGACATTGCCGTCCTAGCGGAAAATGAGGAAGAATTACAAGTAGTGTTGGAGGAAATGGCAAACACTCTTGCTACACGGTACAACATGAAAATTAATAAGTCAAAAACAAAAATCTTAGTTGCAAGCAAACAAAATAATCAAGCAATTACGAATATAAGGCTGAATGGAGAGAAGCTGAAAGAAATACAAGACTTTGTCTACTTGGGAAGCAGAATAACATCAGATGGTCGTAGTAGGAAAGATGTAATAAGTAGAATAAATCAGGCAAAGATTGCATTCTATAAAAGGAAAGGACTCCTCACATCAAATATGATAAGCCGGTCGTTAAGGAAGCGGTTAATAAAGACCTTTGTTGGGAGTGTGCTTCTCTACGGCAGCGAAACCTGGACACTTGGAGAGGACGAAAGAAGAAGGACTGAAGGATTCGAAATGTGGTGTCTGCGAAGGATGTTAAAAATTCCATGGACGGCCAGGATGACAAATGAAGAAGTCCTGCAGAGAGCGGAGGAAGTTCCAGTTCTTTGGAAGACGGTCAAGAAGAGGAGAGATATATGGATGGGACACATTCTGAGACATGAAAGTCTTCTCCACACTATAACGGAAGGCCTTGTGGAGGGCAAAAGGGCAAGAGGCAGACCTAGAAGAAAGTACATAAGCCAGATAATGCAGGACCTAGGATGCGGAAGTTTCACGGAATTGAAGAGGCTGGCCGACAATCGCACTGAATGGAGAGCTGCTGCAAATCAATCTTAGGATTGGCAACTTAAGAAGAAGTATTACTTTTAAAGTTTCTAATTAGACACGTTAAAACTGTAGAGAAATAATATAATGTTAGATGATTTATTGTTTCATTCAAATTTCATAGCATGAAGAATATATTTTCTACTGGGAACATGGACAGAGTGTTCGAAATTTTGATCTAAATCGTATGTTTTGTCTATGCTACAAGTCATTTTTTGCTTGCTATCATCATTGTGAATGTATCTATTCCAGTGGGGAGGGCGTTCAGTGGCTGATCTATGGGGATTCAGGAATTCATATATTATTGGTAACTTAACCACAGTCGTATTTCGACGGCTATAGTCCTACAGCACAGACGGTGACTGCGGGTTGACACATGTTTAGCGCGGTACGTGGCCAAAGGGGTCATGAAATTCTGCAGAGGCGGCTGGACTGCGAACGATCTGAACTTCAACGCCACAACACCGATCATGTGCTGTGTTTGTGCTAGTGAAGTGCTACGAAGTAGTGCTCAAGGCAAAAAAACGCAAATGTAATAAGACAACTGAAAAGATATGGCTGACTCGAAAGTTAATTTAAATTTATGTGTTTATTTGGGCATCTATATAAATGCCACAATTTTATACTTTGTGCAACATTTCGTAAATTTATGCTAGAATAGGTGTTATGAAATATCCTAGGAGAAACATGCTGTTTCACACACCACCACAAAGAGAGTTACACAATTGTTCTGATACGCTATTAGGGTATTCTGATAACTATGTTATGTACACTACTGGCCATTAAAATTGCTACACCAAGAAGCAATGCAGATGATAAACAGGTATTCATTGGACAAATATATTATACTAGAACTGACATGTGATTACATTTTATTGCAGTTTGGGTGCATAGATCCTGAGAAATCAGTACCCAGAACAACGACCTCTGGCCGTAATAACGGCCTTGATACGCCTGGGCATTGAGTCAAACAGAGCTTGGATGGTGTGTACAGGTACAGCTACCCATGCAGTTTCAACGCTATACAACAGTTCATCAAGAGTAGTGACTGGCGTATTGTGACGAGCCAGTTGATCGGCCACCATTGAGCAGACGTTTTCAATTGGTGAGAGATCCGGAGAATCTGCTGGTCAGGGCAGCAGTCGAACATTTTCTGTATCCAGAAAGGCTCGTACAGGACCTACAACATGCGGTCGCGCATTATCCTGGGGTAATGTAGGGTTTTCTAGGGATCGAATGAAGGGTAGAGGCCGGCCGGAGTGGTCGAGCAGTTCTAGGCACTACAGTCTGGAACCGCGCGACAACTACGGCCCCAGGTTCGAATCCTGCCTCGGGCATGGACATGTGTGATGTCCTTAGGTTAGTTAGGTTTACGTAGTTCTAAGTTCTATGGGACTGATGACCTCAGAAGTTAAGTCCCATAGTGCTCAGAGCCATTTGAACCATTTTTTGAAGGGTAGAGCCACGACTCGTAACACATCTGAAATGTAACGTCCACTGTTCAAAGTGCCGTCAATGCGAACATGAGGTGACCGAGACGTGTAACCAATGCCACCCCATACCATCACGCCAGGTGATACGCCAGTATGGCGATGACGAATACACGCTTCCGATGTGCGTTCACAGCGATGACGCCAAACACGGATGCGACCATCATGATGCTGTAAACAGAACCTGTCTGTGATGCACCGTCAAGGGTAAACGCAGACATGGTCTCCGAGCTGATAGTCCATGTTGCTGCAAACGTCGTCGAACTTTTTGTGCAGATGGTTGTTGTCTTGCAAACGTCCCCATCTGTTGACCCAGGGATCGAGACGTGGCTGCACGATCCCTTACAGTCATGCGTATAAGATGCCTGTCATCTCGAGTGCTAGTGATACAAGGCCGTTGGGATCCAGCACGGCGTTCCGTATTACCCTCCTGAACCCACCGATTCCATATTCTGCTAACAGTCATTGGATCTCGACCAACGCGAGCAGCAATGTCGCGATACGATAAAGCGCAATCGCGATACGATACAATCCGACCTTTATCAAAGTCGGAAACCTGATGGTACGCATTTCTCCTCCTTACAGGAGGCATCACAACAATGTTTCACCAGGCAACGCCGGTCAACTGCTGTTCGTGTATGAGAAATCGGTTGGAAACTTTCCTCACGTCAGCGCGTTGTAGGTGTCGCCAAGCTTTTGTGAATGCTCTGAAAAGCTAATCATTTGCCTATCACAGCTTCTTCTTCCTGTCGGTTAAATTTCGCGTCTTTAGCACGTCATCTTCGTGGTGTAGCAATTTTAATGGCCCATAGTGTATATTTCTTGTGCTCTCTTCATTGTGCTGCTTAAGTTTATGCCCCAATTTATTCATACTTGTTATAACCTAAATCTCCAACATTTATGGCTTATTTTCCGAATTTTCGACACACACAGAATAATTAAAATAATGTGTCCTTTTCAACGCTGGTTTATTTCACCACCTTCGGATAAGAGATGCGGCCGTCTCTAATTTTTCGACCTCGTATTCTGGCGTTGCATTTCGTTAGCCCTCTGCCCCTGAAATCTTCGTTCCCGGTTTTGATTTCCGTTGTGAGATTTCCCATTCGCATTCCTCCGATGAAAATTATTGTTAAGATGATAATTATTTATATTATGATCATTATAATTATTGTGATTATTACTATTGTTCCTGTTCTGGTAGCCATTTCCACATCTACTGTTACCATTAAGTGGCTTGAATTTCAATGTCTGTTCACGTTTCCCCATGAAATCTAAAAATTCGTCAATGGAATTTGTCTAACTATGTACAAGATGTCATCGTAAATACTCCGCTAAGTCTCTCTTGACCGTTGTAATATCCGTCAAATTTCCAGCGGACGATTTATATGCGTGAACTTACGCACACAAAAGTCCTGCCACTTCCATAGTTTAAAATTGGCCCGTTTAGGAACTCATTCTGAAATCACATTTGCTTCGTTTCACCCCAGAATTTGTTCAGGAAACGCCTCTCAAACACTTCATAGGTAGTAATTGAAGGACTCATTAAATTTGCCCATCACTGAGCGTTGCCTTAAAGATGTCTTTTCGCAAATTCAAATTTTGCCTCTTCCGACATTCTTCGCACAAAACCATCTCAACGTGAGGCAAGAGAAACGACTGGATGGTATTTTCCATCATATGCAAAACACTTTGCTGTTCCTGAATCAACCTATGTAACACCTGTCACAGTAGTGGCCTGATTCGCTGCTAAAGATTTTAATTCTGCGAGCACATCTTTATTCTGCTGTTCCCGCTGCAAAACTTAACTATTAATTTCGGCTTCCAACTGTTGACTATTTTTCACCAACACTTTTTGAAACTCTAACGTTCTACCATAAAAATTAATAATAGACTTAGTGGTTATTTCCTTAAGCGTATTTTGCCTCAGCACACAAATCTTAACATCGCCACCCAGCTCGTCCTGTATCTTTTCCAACTCACCCCCGGAATCGTTTCCTGCAGTGTAGACTCTGGTGTTAACCATTACTGTTTCTGCTGCACTTGTCCCGGCTGAAAGTATTTCTGTTTTTGTTAAACCTATTTCTGTACCGAATACCCCACGCTATAGCCCAAACGTCACAGAATTTCCCTTAATCGTGCCATTGAATCATCCGCAATTACATCTTCCTTCTCTGATTTAGACTATCTGACCCACGAATATCGTCTCTGTCAATACTACAACGTTGAGGTTTTGGACTAACTGGCCCACTCACATTATCTGAACCACACACACGGGGTGATTGATTAATCATTGGATGCTGCAACACTGACGATGATGCTGCAGGTTCACACATATTAATACTATCGGCACATGCACTTAACTTATAGATCATGCTGGTTGCTTCTGCTAAACGGCTGCTGCCCCAAGTGTCTATGCTGATGAACTCGAAGTCGCCGCCGGTGGCTCGAGCCGCCGTTTACCGTCGCTGCTGCTCGCGCGCATTCGAAGTCTCTGCGATCGCTAGCCGCTACAGACACGAACTGGTTCAAAAATGGCTCTGAGCACTATGGGGCTTAACATCTATGGTCATCAGTCCCCTAGAACTTAGAACTACTTAAACCTAACTAACCTAGGGACATCACACAACACCCTGTCATCACGAGGCAGAGAAAATCCCTGATCCCGCCGGGAATCGAACGCGAGACACAAACTCAGCACGCCTTTGCGTGGACTTCTTCTTCTTTCTCTCAGTTCCAACTTCCCTACTCCTAACTTCTGCTACCGGTTCTCATACACACCACCGCTGCAAAATCTTATGGTCGGATCCCCCCCGCAACAGATTTGGGACCTAGATGACAGAATACTGTAAAATTTTAGAATTACAATTGCAATTATAAAGGGATGCAACGGCCTTGCCGTAGTGGGTACACCATTTCCCGTGGTCGGCACTTAGATGGGTGACCATCCAGCCGCCATGCGCTGTTGCAATTTTTCGGGGTGCACTCAGGCTCGTGATGCCAATTGAGGAGCTACTCGACCGAATAGTAGCGGCTTCGGTCAAGAATACCATCATAAAGACCGGGAGAACGGTGTGCTGACCCCAAGCCCCTCCTATCCGTAGCCGGCCGAAGTGGCCGTGCGGTTAAAGGCGCTGCAGTCTGGAACCGCAAGACCGCTACAGTCGCAGGTTCGAATCCTGCCTCGGGCATGGATGTTTGTGATGTCCTTAGGTTAGTTAGGTTTAACTAGTTCTAAGTTCTAGGGGACTAATGACCTCAGCAGCTGAGTCTCATAGTGCTCAGAGCCATTTTGAACCTCCTATCCGTATCCTCCCCTGAGGATGACACGGCGGTCGGATGGTCCTGGTAGGTCACTCGTGGCCTGAAGACGGAGTGATTAGTTAATTTAAAGGGATTAGACACATATCCCAGACGAAAAAACTCCAATTGCAACGCTCCCTAACGGTTACTGTTAGTGTAGTTGCTCTTCCCAACAACATGACAGAAGTGCAAACCGGTTGAGTCTTTATCTGTGATTACTCGTGCTTTACGTACTTGGACCATGCACTGCTCCGTTCTATGTACTCATAAGGGCGAACCGCCCATGTCTGCTTTCACGCCCAGCAGCTAATTCTCTGCAAATTATACCCTGTACCTGTGATCCTGCATTCGAATAGTCTATGTGTTGGCTAGAATAGCGAGTTAATAAAATACACAGAAACACAAAATAAAAGATAAATGAATAATTTAATAACTAGAGTGCTATTCTACCGTCTGTAATTCATGTAGGCGACAGAGAATTACGCTGAATGATGTTTGTAAAAGAAATGACATCTCTAATAAACGGGAAGTTGTCCTACGATTTTCGGTTAAAACACAGCCAGGAAAGGCTGCAGTAAAGTTACGATGTGCGTGTTACTAGAATGGTAACAACCAAACAGTGTTCGAAGACACGCGAAAGTAAGTCCATTTCGTGCCCGCCCGGTTGGCCGTGAGGTCTAACGCTCGGCTCTCCGGGCGGGAAGAAGCGCCTGGTCGCCGGCACGAATCTGCCCGGCGGATTTGTGTCGAGGTCCGATGAGCCGGCCAGTCTGTGGATGGTTTTTAGGCGGTTTTCCATCTGCCTCGGCGAATGCAGGCTCGTTCCCCTTATTCCGCCTCAGCTACACTATGTCGACGACTGCTGCACAAACAAGTTCTCCACGTACGCGTACACCACGCAAACATAGGGGTTACACTCGTCTGGTGTGAGACGTTCCCTGGGGGTCCACCGGGGGCCGAACCGCACAATAACCCTGGGTTCGGTGTGAGGCGGCGGAGGGATGAAGTGGACTGCGGTAGTCGTCGTGGGGTTGCGGATCACTGCGGCTGATGCGGGGACGGAGCCTCTCCGTCGTTTCTAGGTCCCCGGTTAACATAACATAACATAACAAGTCTATTTCGTAACCAAAATACACGAATTATTCACCGGCTCAAAACATTTGGGAGTTCAACATTACGATTTACGAATTATCACACACAGTACAAAGAATAGTAACTCATATACTGTCTATCCTCAGTTCCGTAACACAAAAAAGGTTAGAGTCCTACTCTGGAGCACATTCAGACCTCGCTAAAGCTTAAGTCTTTTCAGACAGTAAAGTATGGTAGGGGCTGCTCACCGCCCAGAATCAGACACCTCCACTATCGAATACCTCTCATTAAAACACGAAGGTCTGCCTCCTTCCAGTGCCCAGAATCGTTCCCGTCAGCTCTTCACTCTAAAAGTCCCAGTCTCCACTTGACTCCCGTAGTGTTCCGCAGCTGTCTGTTTTTCCAATAGCTGAAGGCCATCCCCACCAAAAATACGTCTTTCTTACGTTCTACAGACGTCACTTGATGCTACATGACCACTTCTCGGACTAAACTAATATGTTACAACAATGTTTAAACAAAGAAATATTATAAATATTCGGTCACACTCTGACCATTTGCAACAAATATAAATAAAGATCGCTGGCCGGTGTGGCCGAGCGGGCCTAGGCGCTTCAGTCTGGAACCGCGCGACCGCTGCGGTTGCAGGTTCGAATCCTGCCTCAGGCATGGATGTGTGTGATATCCTTGGGTTAGTTAGATTTAAGTAGTTCTAAGTTCCAGGGGACTGATGACCTCAGATGACAAGTCTCATAGTGCTCAGAGCCATTTTTAAAAAAATAAAGATTTGCTCATAAATAAACAAGCCAGTATTCTTATGCAAGTGCACTCACGATAAATGGCAACAGAGTGTCGTTAGATATTGTTTATATAGTTATTTAGATCTGCTTGTCAGAAATGTCTTTTGGCAATCTTTTATGAATGCTGTGTCATATAACACATATGACTGACCACTTCTTAAATTACCATGATTTGTATTATCAATTGTAATTGCTATTTCAGCAAAATAGTAAACTGTTCATTAAATAAATACTCAAGTGTGACAAAAGTTGAGGTATTCACGCTGTATTCATTTGCTGTGTAATGGTGGAGGACACGGCATTCTGACAAATATTTGCAAAATCAAAAGATAAAAAACGTCCTAAGTCAATTAATAAAACACATAGAGGTGAGTGGCTCTCAGAGATGATAGCTATCGTGCAATGCTATCGTGTGAGGTATCGTGTGTGGAAATCGCGTGAAGCGTTTAAAAGTTGTTGAATCAGATGTTCATTGTGAGAATGTTTTTTCACTGCGGAATATGAATTTCTGTAATTTTAAAGGTATTGAAAATATTGTTGTATCACTGGATGCACCTCGTTTTTCAGAGATCGCAGATGTATAAAGGATAGGATTAGTACTTGACTGTAAATTATTTGAGATTTTCAAACAGCTGTAAGAAAGCGTCTTTCATTTTGTCTGAAACCAGGCCATTGCTTGGACCACAGCCAGACCTCTTCAGCGATCGACGCATCGTCCAGGTTCCCCATACCAGGATTTTCCCCACGTCTGGACATTTTGAAACCTCCCCTTAGAAAAATTTATGAACGATTGTGCTGATAAACCCCTTACGTTAGTTGATTTTCAAACACCTGAGCAGAACTGAAAGTACTCAGACATTTCGCTCTTTACTTATTCTGATCAACACTAAACTGACACACAATATTTTTAGCGCAACGCAATCTGACTTTGAATAATCTCTACAAAAGAATGGCCCTGACTAACAATAACCTATACCTTTCATGAATCACTTAGCTCACAAAAACCTTCGCTACTCGAACTACTGCAATACAGCGAGCGCCAATGCTGCCAGCTAAATAAAAGATTCTAACTACTGAAGGCACTAACAACTGACAGGCATAGTTAGCAAATGAAAAATTTTGATAGAGAACAAACAATGTATTTTACTTAATAGTGTTCAAAAGTCATATATATATATATATATATATATATATATATATATATATATATATATATATATATAATCAGTTCATGACATCCAGTCTTACAAATTTACTCTTTCTGATGGACACACATCCAGATCGTCCGCTCTCAAAACTCTGCCATCTCTCTCCCCACATCCACCACTGCTGGCGGCTCACCTCCAACTGCGCAACGCTACGCACTGTTCACATCCAACTGCCCAACACTACAATAGCGAATATTTCAACAATGCCAACCAGCCACAGACTGCACACAGCACGATCAGTGATTTTCATGCAGAGCGCTACGCGGCGTTACCAACATAAAAACCTAAACAGCCTACTTACTATTTGCTGACGCTTTTGCAACTGACTGGGCTGCACCGATTGCTGTGGGTTGCCCAGCCGCGGAGCTTTGACTGAGACGGTCACACCGCGCCCTTAACCCCATGCCTATACTAGTAAATTCACGTTATCTCTTACCAACTCAAGGCGACCAAATTGTGAACCTAACTACAATTAACGTTACAAACGCTAGTTGGAGGTAGACGTATGGGACTTCCCATTTAGAAAATCGTTAGGAAATTCAATATTCCGAGAGTCACAGGGTCAAGAGCGTGCCGAGAATACCTCTTACTACGGGCAACGCAGTGGCCGACGGACTTCACTTAACGACCGATAGCAGCGGCGATTGCGTTGAGTTGTCAGTCTTAACAGACTAGCAACACTGCGGGAAATAACCGGAGGAATTAATGTGCAACGCACGACAACCGTATCCTTTTGGTAAGAACGTATTTCACGGTTTTGTCAAAGGGAGCGGGGGGGGGTTCGATTTGTTAGGAATTTTTTTTTAATTTTGTGGTAAGGTCTTATGGGACCAAACTGCTGAGGTCATCCGTCCCTAAGCTTATGCACTACTTAGTGTAACTTAAACTTACGCGAAGGACAACATACACGCCCATGCCCGAGGGAGGACTCGAACCATGACGGGGGGAGCTGCGCGAACCGTGGCAAGACGCCTAAGACCGTGCGGCTACCTCACGCGGCTCGATTTCTTAAAGAGGACTTTAATAAGACTCACGTTTTTCATTTACTCTGGAAAGTTCCATAAAGAACGATAAACTATTTTATTCGAAGATGATCTCGGAGTTTTCATCAAGCGGAAATATGATCTCGTTACTTAGGAGTGCTGTATTTTGGCAAACCACCAAGAAACAGTCATGTTCCAGTCTCCCTTCACCCTCTAATGTCATTTTACATTCTTCTTCTTTCAGCCTGAATCTGAGCTGAGGATCTAATCAGGAATAGACGAGCGCTAATTTTTTGTGACACCGTGATTATTACCGACAGTACTTTTGGAATGAAGAGAGCTCTGTTCGACATAGAAGCTACAATAAGTTTTTGTGGTGAAAATGCAGGGGATCTGGGATTATTCAGTCTTACACTTTCCCTAATTTCTTCATTTAAGTATGACTCTCTTACTTTTTGCTATGAAAGATAGATCATTGTCTGCATTAAAGAATGTCCCATCAGACAAATGCATGAGCTAAAATGAGGAAAATTTTGGATTATTATTTATTCCTCATATGGTTTTTAGTACCAGGAGTCTTTGGACAGATGCTTTACTCGCCTTCGATGCAGTTCTTTTCATTTAAGCAGGGGGGCTGCTTCTTTAAGGGAATTGGAATCTGTCAGGAAAGAAAGATATTCGGAAGGAATTGGCTGTGACTTATAGTAAGGGACCAACCGCGACATTTGCTTAAACTGAATATTGAAAATAACAGAAAACCATTTTCAGGGTTGTCAGGCGATGGATTCAAACCACCTTGCTTCTCAAATCCAGGGACTGCTAGCTCAGCGGCTCAACGCATAGAACTACACCAATTCGGTGGAGATTTCGGAAAAACTGGCTGTTGCAAAATATAATGCATTACAACAAAAGATTAAATTATGGCAATAAAAGTTTTTTCTTTAATTATGCATGTTAAGTCATGTGATAGTGCATGAATGCTTGCATATTTTAAAATTTAATTATGCATGAAATTGCTGGATCCAGTTATCATCGTGTTACAAGAGCGTTAATACGTTTTGGGCGAAAGAGGAGGGTGGCGGGAAGGCTGCAGGACGCAGTCGGCTCCGATGAACTGAAGTAGCCCGCTGAAAAATCTTTTAGAGACGAACGAACTATAGATGTCTCTGTATGCCCATCTTTTTAGAGACGGTTCAGGGACTCGGCTGTTCGATAGAGGATGTCAAATTAAATACCTTTCAGCCGTCTAGTTTCCAACATTGTTTTCATTGACAACCAGTTTCAGCGTTTTACCACGCCAACTTTAGGCTCTTGACCGACGTATAGGAAGAATCTACTTCGATTGTGATCAAAACAGGGGCCGGCAATACTGGTCTTAGTAGATTTTTGTTATAGCGATCCATCACCTGCCGACCATCGGTGACGGTTGAAGTGATCGCTATAGCAAAAATATAGTAAGACCAGTATTGCCGGCCCCTGTTTTGATCACAACCGAAGTAGATTCTTTCTACACGTCGGTCACAGGCCTGAAGATGGCACAGTAAAACGCTGAAGCTGGTTGCCAAATAAAATAAGGTTGGAAACTAGACGGCTAAAAGGTATTTAATTTGACATTAACTACAGAATGTGCTGTCATCACATACCCCTTCCGCTCTCCCCAAACCAGTCCCTATCGTTCCGTATCGGAACTGGTTTTCATAATTACGCAACACCAGGGTGACGAGATTGGGTGATCTTTTGCCATTTGGTCTACTAATCATAGAATACTGAGCACTTCTTAAAAAAAAGTAACCCCCCCCCAATTTAGGTGATATCTTTATTGATCAACGCGATTTTTGGGCGACACAGACAAATGAAAGTGTTTTTTTGTGCTCTGATTTTAGTTTAATGTCATATGTAGTGATATTTACCGCTCCTATGCCTCATGAAATACTAAAATATTGCAATCCCATAGTTCTATCGTGTCCAAATAACAACTCCAATGCAGACATTAATCTGCTATACAGGGCTATTACAAATGATTGAGGCGATTTCATAAATTCACTGTAGCTCCATTCATTGACATATGGTCACGACACACTACAGATACGTAGAAAAACTCATAAAGTTTTGTTCGGCTGAAGCCGCACTTCAGGTTTCTGCCACCAGAGCGCTCGAGAGCGCAGTGAGACTAAATGGCGACCGGAGCCGAGAAAGCGTATGTCGTGCTTGAAATGCACTCACATCAGTCAGGCATAACAGTGCAACGACACTTCAGGACGAAGTTCAACAAAGATCCACCAACTGCTAACTCCATTCGGCGATGGTATGCGCAGTTTAAAGCTTCTGGATGCCTCTGTAAGGGAGAAATCAACGGGTCGGCCTGCAGTGAGCGAAGAAACGGTTGAACGCGTGCGGGCAAGTTTCACGCGTAGCCCGCGGAAGTCGACGAATAAAGCAAGCAGGGAGCTAAACGTACCACAAGATGGTGCTCCACCGCACTTCCATCATGATGTTCGACATTTCTTAAACAGGAGATTGGAAAACCGATGGATCGGTCGTGGTGGAGATCATGATCAGCAATTCATGTCATGGCCTCCGCGCTCTCCAGACTTAACCCCATGCGATTTCTTTCTGTGGGGTTATGTGAAAGATTCAGTGTTTAAACCTCCTCTACCAAGAAACGTGCCAGAACTGCGAGCTCGCATCAACGATGCTTTCGAACTCATTGATGGGGATATGCTGCGCCGAGTGTGGGAGGAACTTGATTATCGGCTTGATGTCTGCCGAATCACTAAAGGGGCACATATCGAACATTTGTGAATGCCTGAAAAAACTTTTTGAGTTTTTGTATGTGTGTGCAAAGCATTGTGAAAATATCTCAAATAATAAAGTTATTGTAGAGCTGTGAAATCGATTCAATCATTTGTAATAATCCTGTAGATAGTTAATTAGGCTATTATCGTAGTAGGTGCATATTTTTAACTTACCATAACGCAGGCGAACGAATGAAGAACGATTTTCCTCTTCTTTCTTGTTACAAACTTATCCATAATTATAAACTATCTCAACAGCACACAACACAGAAACAATAAAAGGCAACAGTTACGTTAAAGTCAACTGCAAGTAAGAACTGAAATGATTAACAAAACGGCAACTGAACTCAAGCAAGTCCAACAATTAGTCTTGGCTAAAATATGGATGGGCGATAGCTGAAAAAAATGGCTCTGAGCACTATGGGACTTAACAGCTGAGATCATCAGTCCCTTAGAACTACTTAAACCTAACTAACCTAAGGACATCACACACATCCATGCCCGAGGCAGGATTCGAACCTGCGACCGTAGCGGTTTCGCGGTTCCAGACTGAAGCGCCTACAACCGCTCGGCCACTCGGGCCGGCGCGATAGCCGATATTGCTATGGATGTATAGATGCTTTAAATCTATCGTTGAACTTGCTGACTATCGATCGTGCCTATCCCTTTTTCGTTTTATGACTGGACATCAATATTTCATTCAGTTTCACTGCACGACAACCAAGGCGTGTGTAATTTCATTTGGGTGATAGGGGATGTTCTGGCCTCTTGGACCTCCCGTTTGGCTACGTCCTTGCGTTAGGGCAGTGCGGTGAAATTTGGCGTTAATGGTTTATGGCAGCAGACGACCGCTGCGAATGTCTTTGCTAACAGCACAACATCGCCTGCACCGCCTCTTCTGGGCTCACACCATATCCATTGTATCGTAGACGACTGGAAAACCATGGGCTGGTCAGACGAGTCTCGATTTCAGCGGGTAAGAGCTGATGGTAGGGTTCGAGTGCGACACAGAGCCCACGAAACCATGGACACTGGCACTGTGCTAAGTGGTGGTAACTTCATAATGGTGTGGGCTGCTTTTACATGGAATGGACTAGGTCCTCTGGTCCAACTGAACCGGTCGTTAACTGTAAATGGTTATGTTCGGCTACCTGGAGTCCATCTGCAGCCATTTATGGGCTTCACGTTCCCAAACAACGACAGAATTTCTATGGATGATAATGCGCCATTTCATCAGCCCGCGGGTATTCGCCATTGGTTTGAAGGATATTCTGGACAATTAGAGCGAATGGATTGGCCACCCAGATCGGCCGACATGAATTCCATGGAACATTTATGGCGCATGTTCGAGAGGTCAGTTCGTGCACAAAATCCTGCACCAGCATGGCTCAATATTTCTACAGGGGACTTCGAGCGACTTGTTGCATCTATGCCACGCCGAATTGCTGCGTTATGCCTACCAGAAGGAGATCCGACACCGAACTGGGAGGTATCCCATGACTTTTGTCACCTCAGTGTATTTTCATAGCAAACTTTATCTCCGTTTCAATAACGTGACACTCTGTTAGTATAGTGACAGGAACAGGATCCTACTGAGCAGTAACGATGTAGGAAAATTATTAACACGGTTAGAATTAAAGTTGACAACACTATAATGTTAAGTACCTGATTCTACTACTGTCAAGTCTTTTAGATTTGTAAACTTCGGAAATGGCACAGTATTAATATGAGGAGCAGCTGATATGGGCGCGATTTAGTAATTTGATGACAGCAATTATTATGCTAAAGGATTTTCTTCCACTTACGACCAAAATTTAATATACTTAGCCACACAGTACTCTTTTTCCATCAATGCATTTCAAACTCTATCCAAATCAATATTGTACTGTGACCAACACCACAGGCTGCTTGTTATCTTCATAGTGCTTTGCCTAACGGTTTATCACCACGCAGTTCGTACATATGTTCTGAGCGCGCTTTCCCAGTTACTCACGTACGACATTAACTTGCATCTGCTATCTGTGTGCGCTCTCGCGTATCAACGATGTTAGTGCCCTGCTGATAGTATCTTTGGTTAGAGATACTTATTATACATTGCAAAGACCCTGACTTTACAAGCGTGTTTACTAAACTGCTTACAACATTGTCTTTAAATGGTTTTAATAAGTTTATTTCACGATCCATCAAGTAATTAGCATTAGCAAGAAAATCATAAAATATATTCATTTATAATCTGAAAATAAATCGAATACTCAAAAAGAAACAATGTGCTGATTATGAAGTACTACTGTGTTGTAGTGGTCATCCGCAGGTAATAAAATCATGTAGCCCATTAATTTCACAGATGTACTTTCTGCAAGAAGGAGATCTCTGACCTGATGAAGTACAAAGAAAATTTCTTTCCCATTCTATCAAACATACATACGACCCTGCTAATTCCATCCCCCTCCCCCATCTTTAAAAGCGTGTTTTGAAAATATTATGACGTTGTTTGAGGATTCTTATTGTCCTGAATTTTAAATCGCACATTGTTGTTCTAAGGCATCAGTTCGAAAGAAGATATTAGCATTAAACGTATTTCAAGGTCACCGACGTTGGACTAATAGACTGGGTTACTGACAATTAAAATAAACTCCTTGACAAAAAAGTGAAGCAGTCAGAAAGGGAGGAGGGAACGAATTAAAACATCACGAGTTGAGAGTTATGTGATATTATTTCAGTGATTACTAAATTTAATCAAATTTTCAAAGAACTTAGTAATAGGAACTCACTTACCAATATAACGTTTTACCCCCTCAGGCCTGGATGCACGCACTGATTCAGTTGGAATGATTGTCATCCAGCCGTTGTATCCTCTCCTGAGGGAAGCTGGCCTCCAACTGCTGTAACTGCTCCTCGATAACCTGCAAACTAGCAGTGGGACTGAAGAACTTTCGCTGTGGTAACTCACATGTTCTTTCGGGGACACATCTGGGACTACCTTACCATGACGTGACAGCTCGTGAAGTTACATGTCATGCGTGAACGAACATTGCCCTGTTGAAAAATGTCACACGTTATTGTTGCATGAGAAGTGACACATGAAGTCGCAGCATACCCGTGAAGAACAATTGTGCCGTCAGAGGTCCTCAGTCAATACTTGCCATGACCTGAAGTCTACCCGTCGGTTCCCCACACTGTGATTCTAGGAGTAATTCTTTGGAGAGTCTCCGTATCGTTGGATGAATGGGAACTCTCCGCAGGTCGCCGCCATACTCGCCAGTCACGGTCATCCGGGGTAGTGCACAGCCGTGATTTGCCGCTGAGCGAAATGTGGCGCCATTCATGAGCAGTCCACGCCTACCGGTTGTGGCACTACTCCAAAGGCAGCTATTTGTATTGTGATGTTAATGGCTGTAATTTCCTACCCCAGCCGGTGACAGTCTCTGACCAATGGTGCATGATGGCACAGAATGTTGAAGAGAGTCCAATACTGGTCATCGAATGGCAGGCCCATATGTGAAGGGGTTAGGATGTGCTGCGTGCATAATGCGGCGACCCTCCCCAGTGGAGGTCAGACGTAATCGAACAGAATCTTGAGGACGAGTATCCTGACATCACATTCCCATTCAGTCCAAGACAGAACCACTGTCACATCTGAATGCCCTACAAATCTGGATACTGCAAGATGAGATCGGCCAGCCAAATGGAAAACCACAACCACTCTCCCTTCAAACTCTGCTAGGTGTTGATATCGTCGTCTCACACGAGTATGTGGCATCCCCGTGATCACTCAACATCTGACGTTGTTCGCACCCTTTATATACCCTAAGAAACCTGGTAACAACACTAAATATGAACTACACGAATCCACTCTGGTGCCCATTCTTCCTGTAACACAGAACTGCAATTCTTTACTACTACGTATAAAACCAAGTTGTCATATAACTCTGTTGTTAAAAATCTTGAAAAGTTCTTGACTGATTTACTTCAGTTTTTTACGCAATACTGCAATAAACGTTCAGACGGACATAGGCTACAGACTCTTTTTTCACATATATGTGGTATATAGATACACTGATAAGCCAGAACATTATTACCACCAAACTAATATCGATATCAACCTATCCAGGGGATAGCATCAACTGGTGAGGAATGACTGCTAGTCAGACACACGCACGGTGTATGTAGTATCGGTGAGTGTGCTGTCTGTGGGTAGAATGGGTAAGGCGTGCTATCTGTCTGAGTTAGACCGAGGGCGGACGGTAATGAACCGGAGGCTCGGCATTAGCTTTCCAGGAACTGCACGACTTTTAGGGTGTTCGAGGAGTGCTGTAGTGAGTGTCTTCAACACGCGGCGAAACTAAGGTGAAACCATGTCCAGACATAGTGGGGTTCGGCGGCCACCTCTCATTACAGATGTCAGACGTCGTAGTTCGGGCAGACCGATAAGACAGAACAGGTGGCGAACTGTGGCGGAACTAACGTGAGACTTTATTTCTGGGCAGAGTACAAGTGTGTCTGAGCACAGAGTGTACCGAACACTCCCAACGATGGGCCACCGCAGCCGATGTCCCATGCAGGTGCCAATGTTAACACCATAACCTCGGCAACTACGACTGAAATGGGCACGTGACCATCGGCACTGGACGTTGGCGCAGTTGAAGAGCATTGCATTGTCTCATGAATCCCAATACCCTGTTCATCAAACCGATAGGAGGGCGCGAATACGTCGTCTTCCAGGGGAACAACTCCTTGACACCTGTACTGCGGTAACAATCTGACGGCGGCTACATTACGCTCTGGGGAACATTCACGTTGACATCCATGGGTCCAGTGCAACTTGTGCAAGTTATCATGACGGGCAAGAAGTATGATACAGATGCTGTAGACCACGTACACATCTTCACGATGATGAAGTTTCCCGAAGCCATTGGAGTGATTTGAGGAACACAGTGGCGAGTTCCAGTTGATGAGCTGGCTCCCCAACTCACCAGATCTAAACCCGATCGAACACATCTGCAATGTGATTGAACGTTGCGTCAGAGTTCATCGCCCCCTCCAAGGAATTTACTTCAATTAGGTGACGTGTGTGCAGGTGTGGTGCTAACTCCCGCCAGCGATCTACAAACGCCTCTTTGCTTCAACGCTACGATGCGTCAGCGCTGTTATCTGTGGCAAAGGTATACATACCGGCTATTAGGTAGGTAGGTCATAATGTTCCGGCTGATCAGTGTATGTACAGGGTGAGTCACCTAACATTACCGCTGTATATCCTTCGTAAACCACATCAAATACTGACGAATCGATTCCACAGACCGAACGTGAGGAGAGGGGCTAGTGTAATTGGTTAATACAAACCATAAAAAAATGCAAGGAAGTATGTTTTTTAACACAAACCTACTTTTTTTTAAATGGAACCCCGTTAGTTTTGTTAGCACATCTGAACATGTAAACAAATACGTAATCAGTGCCGTTTGTTGCATCGTAAAATGTTAATTACATCCGGAGATATTGTAACCTAAAGTTGACGCTTGAGTACCACTCCGCTGTTCGATCGTGTGTATCGGAGAGCACCGAATTACATAGGGATCCAAAGGGAACGGTGATGGACCTTAGGTACAGAAGAGACTGGAACAGCAGATTACGTCCACATGCTAACACCTTTTTATTGGTCTTTTTCACTGACGCGCATGTACATTACCATGCGGGGTGAGGTACACGTACACACGTCGTTTCTGTTTGCAATTACGGAGTGGAATAGAGTGTGTCCCGACATGTCAGGCCAATAGATGTTCAATGTGGTGGCCATCATTTGCTGCACACAATTGCAATCTCTGGCGTAATGAATGTCGTACACGCCGCAGTACATCTGGTGTAATGTCGCCGCCGGCTGCCGCAATACGTTATTTCATATCCTCTGGGGTTGTAGGCACATCACGGTACACATTCTCCTTTAACGTACCCCACAGAAAGAAGTCCAGAGGTGTAAGATCAGGAGAACGGGCTGGCCAATTTATGCGTCCTCCACGTCCTATGAAACGCCCGTCGAATATCCTGTCAAGGGTCAGCCTAGTGTTAATTGCGGAATGTGCAGGTGCACCATCATGCTGATACCACATACGTCGACGTGTTTCCAGTGGGACATTTTCGAGCAACGTTGGCAGATCATTCTGTAGAAACGCGATGTATGTTGCAGATGTTTGGGCCACTGCAATGAAGTGAGGACCAATGAGGTGGTAGCCAATGATACATTTACAGTCCACGGTCGCTGTCGCTCTACCTGTCTGAGCCAGCGAGGATTGTCCACGGACCAGTAATGCATGTTCCGTAGATTCACTGCCCCGTGGTTTGTGAAACCCGCTTCATCGGTAAACAGGTAGAACTGCAACGCATTCTCTGTTAATGCCCATTGACAGAATTGCACTCGATGATTAAAGTCATCACCATGTAATTGCTGATGTAGCGACGCATGAAACGGGTGAAAGCGGTGACGATGCAGTATGCGCATGACACTACTTTGACTCAGTCCACCGGCTCTCGCAATGTCCCGTGTACTCATGTGTGGGTTCATGGCAAAAGCAGCTAACACACCAACTGCACCCGCTTCTCCTGTGACAGGCCTGTTACGGACCCGTTTGCGTGCCACGACCATACCTGTTGCATACAGTTGGCGGTAGATGTTTTGCAATGTGCGGCACGTTGGATGCTCTCTGTCGGGGTACCGTTCTGCATACACCCTGCAGGCTTCAGCTGCATTTCGTCGACACTAGCCATAGATGAGTATCATCTCCGCCTTTTCAGAGTTCGAATACACCATGGTCACAGTTCCTACAACACTACACTATCACAGACGTCTGGTAACACGGTGTACTACAGTTGGTCTGCGTGCGGAGACGAATGCAGAATAACAATAGCAAGCGCTACATGCGGACACTGCGACAGCTAGACCAAACCACAACAGTGCACTACAACCACACTCCTAAACACGGTCGTCATCGTAAACATGTCCCTGCAGATGCTGCTCGCCGACCGTGGCCCGTGTTTGTTACAACACGCAACTGAACGTCGGAGGTTTCAAGCGTCAACTTTAGGTTACAATATCTCCGGATGTAATTAACATTTTACAATGCAACAAACGGCACTGATTACGTATTTGCTTATATGTTCAGATGTGCTAATAAAACTAACGTGGTTCCATTTAAAAAAACTTAGGTTTGTGTTAAAGAACATACTTCCGTGCATTTTTGTATGGTTTGTATTAAACAATTACACTAACCCCTCTCCTCACGTTCGGTCTGTGGAATCGGTTCGTCAGTATTTGATGTGGTTTACGAAGTATATCCAGCGGTAAGGTTAAGTGACTCACCCTGTATATCAAAGTCATAAAGAAGAAGCGTTGTCAGAAAAATTCTCGAAAAGTTCTTGAGTGATTTACTTCAAATTTTTACACACATACTCTAACAAACGCTGTGACGGACATATTTTTCAATATATGACGTACATAAATATATATAACACATAAAGAGGAAAAATTGGTAGCAAATACATCGAAAATTTCATTATCGGTTTAGGTCAAATTTTTACATGATACTTAGTATACTTTTGGACAGACATAGGCTTCATATTTCTTTAATATATGTAGCACATAAATGTATATATAACACATAAAGGGAAATGTTGTTAGCTGAAAGCTCAAAAAGTTTTGACCGATTTGCTTCAAATTTTTACAGGATACTCTAATAAACGTTCGGACAGACATAGGTTACGTCTCTTTTATACACTACTGGCCATTAAAATTGCTACACCACGAAGATGACGTACTACAGACGCGAAATTTAACCGACAGGAGCAAGATGCTGTGATATGCAAATGATTAGCTTTTCAGAGCATTCACACAAGGCTGGCGCCAGTGGCGACACGTACAACGTGCTGACATGAGGAATGTTTCCAACCGATTTCTCATACTCAAACAGCAGTTCACCGGCGTTGCCTGGTGAAACGTTGTTGTGATGCCTCGTGTGAGGGGGAGAAATGGGTACCATCACGTTTCCGACTCAGTAAAAGGTCGGATTGTAGCCTATCGCGATTGCGGTTTATCGTATCGTGACATTGCTGCTCTCGTTGGTCGAGATCCAATGACTGTTAGCAGAATATGGCGTCGGTGGGTTCAGGAGGGTATTACGGAACGCCGCGCTGGATCCCAACGGCCTCGTATCACTAGCAGTCGAGATGACCGGCATCTTATCCGCATGGCTGTAACATCGAGAAGCCACTTCTCGATTCCTGAGTCAACAAATGGAGACGTTTGCAAGACAACAACCATCTGCACCAACAGTTCGACGACGTTTGCACAGTATGGACTATCAGCTCGGAGATCATGTCAGCGGTTACCCTTGACGCTGCATCACAGACAGGAGCGCCTGCGATAGTGTACTCAACGACGAACCTGGGTGCACGAATGGAAAAACATGTTTTCGGATGAATCCAGGTTCTGTTTACAGCATCATGATGATCGCATCCGTGTTTGGCGACATCACGGTGAAAGCACATTGGAAGCGTGTATTCGTCATCGCCATACTGGCGTATCACTTGGCGTGATGGTATGGGTTGGCATTGGTTACACGTCTCTGTCACCTCTTGTTCGCATTGACGGCACTTTGAACAGTGGACGTTACATTTCAGATGTGTTACGTCCCGTGGCTCTACCCTTCATCCGATCCCTGCGAAACCCTACATTTCAGTAGGATAATGCACGACCGCATGTTGCAGGTCCTGTACGGGCCTTGCTGGATACAGAAAATGTTCGACTGCTGCCCTGGCCAGCACATTCTCCAGATCTCTCACCAACTGAAAACGTCTGGTGAATGGTGGCCGAGCAACTGGCTCGTCACAATACGCCAGTCACTACTCTTGATGAACTGTGGTATCGTGTTGAAGCTGCATGGGCAGCTGTACCTGTACACGCCATCCAAGCTCTTTTTGACTCAATGCCCAGGCGTATCAAGGCCGTTATTACGGCCTGAGGTGGTTGTTCTGGGTAGTGATTTCTCATGATCTGTGGACCCAAATTGCGTGAAAATATAATCACATGTCAGTTCTAGTATAATATATTTGTCCAATGAATAACCGTTTATGATCTGCATTTCTTCTTGTTGTAGCGATTTTAACGGCCAGTAGTGTATATATGGCACGTAAATAACTACGTAATACATAAAGGGAAAACGCTGTTGGTAAATATCTCGAAAAGTTCTTCAGCGTGTTTTTCGAATTTGTACACTACGCTGAGGTGACAAGTCTTAGGAAAGAGAGCGATATGCACACATGTAGATGGCGGTCATATCACGTATGCAAGGTATACAAGGACAGAGC
Source organism: Schistocerca serialis cubense (assembly GCF_023864345.2). Lineage (NCBI taxonomy): Eukaryota > Metazoa > Arthropoda > Insecta > Orthoptera > Acrididae > Schistocerca > Schistocerca serialis. Next base: position 122,648,452 of record NC_064640.1, read on the forward strand.
ACTGGCGCAGCCATCCTTTGCACTCAGCTGATTCCTGCGCAAAAGGTTTATCACGCGATTATATCCGCGAGACAGAAGTTACGAGAGATTCAACGCAGAATGGTAGTTGGACCTAGACACATGGGACATTTCATTTCCGAAATCATTAAGGAAATCAATAATGCGAGGTCCGCAGTGGCAAGTGTGTGTCGAGAATACAAAATTTCATTCATTACCTCTCATCAACGCAGTGGCCGACGGCCTTCACTTAAGGACCGAGAGCAGCGGCATTTCGTAGTGTTGCCAGTGCTAAGAGACAAGCAACACTGCGTGAAATAACCACAGAAATCAACGTGGGATGTGCGACAAACGTATCGGTTAGGACAGTGCGGCGAAATCTGGCGTTAACGTCTATGGCAGGAGACGACCGATGCGAATTTCCTTGATAACAACACGACATCGCTTGCTGCACCTCTCCTGGGTTCGTGAACATACTGACTGGACTCTAGACAACTGGAAAACCGTGGCCTGGTGAGATGAGTCCCGATTTCAGTTGGTAAGAGCTGATGACAGGGTTCGAGTGTGGCGCAGACCCCGCGAAGCCATGGACCCACGTTGTCAACAAACACTGTGCAAGCTGGTGTTGACTCCATAATGGAATGATCTAGGTCTTCGGGTTCACGTGAACCGATCATTGACTGGAAATGGTTATGTTCGAGTACTTGGAGACCATTTGCCGCCACTCATGTACTTCGTGTTCCGAAATAACATGGAATTTTTATCGATGACAATACGTAACGTCATCGAGCCACAATTGTCCTGGACAGTTCGAGCGAATGATTTGGCTACCCAGAACAACAGAAATGAATTCCATCGATCATTCATTGGACGTAATCTAAAGCTCAGTTCGTGCAAAAAATTCTGCACTAGCAAAACTTTCGCAATTATGGACGGATATAGAGGCCGGTTGGGTCAATATTTCTGCAGGGGACTTCCAACGAGTTGTTGAGTCCATGCCACGTCGAGTTGCTGCACTATGCTGGGCAAAAGGAGATCCGGAACGACATTGGAGGTATCCGGTGACTTTTATCACCTCAATATATAGTCCAATAAACCTTTGGAGGGACACAGGCTACACATTTTTTTAAATACGATGGTTGTTCGGAAAGTAAGGAACGATCGGTCGCGAAATGGAAACCACAGTGAAAATCAAAACTGTTTCATTTGCACATTTAGCTACAACTTCCGGGTACGTTACTACATATTCGCCGCTCCGACTTAGATATTTGTCAGAGCGTTATACCAAATTTCCAACACCATCGTCATAGAAGGCAGCCGCTGGAGCTTTCTGATAATTCTCTATGCTGATCTAAAGCGCGTAGCCTGCGCCCGACTGTTGTCTTCGTATCCAGCGTTTCATGTCGACAGAAGTGATTTTCAGGACGAGCCAATTAGGGCTGTGTTGTGGGTGTTCGAAACTTCTTATCGAAAAGACTGCAGGAGCGTTTTCACTGCCCCCGTAGAGTGCGGCTGAGAATTACCATGAAGAAGGAAGTGCGTGGCAGTTGTGTTAGGTGGGCTGCATTCATTAAGGCGAAGCCTCTCAGCGGGCCCTCCTACTTGGCAGGAGACACTGTTGTTCTAGGCACCTTTACTCGCTCACAGTGCGCTCACACCTGAAAAGAACGTCTTGATGCGATCGACAGGCAAACTAGAGACACTGCCTGAAACGTCTGTGAAAAGCCTCGTCGGATTTTCACAGTGGTTTCCATTTCACGACCGATCGTTCCTCACTTTCCAAATAGCGCTCGTATATATGGTATATAAATACATATGTAATACATAACAGGAAGAAGTTGTTAGCAAAAATCTCGAGAAACTCTTGACCAATTTAATTCAGCTGTTTTCATGATACTCTAAAATACGTTCGAATGCACATAGGCTACATATTTCTTACATACGTGTGGTATATAAATGTATATACACTAATTAAATCGGAAACGCTGTTAGCGAAAATCTCAAAAAGTTCTCTTCCGATTTACTCCAAAGCTTTACAAGAGACTCTAATAAACGTTCGAACAGAAATACAATACATATTTATTTAATATGTATGGCAAAGAAATATGTATCTAATACCTAAAGAGGAAAACTTGTTAGTTAGTCTTGAAACGGTCTTGACCGGTTTGTTTCCTGTTTTTACACGATACTCATTAAACTTTCGGACATACATAAGTTACAAGCCGGCCGCGGTGGTCTAGCGGTTCTGGCGCTGCAGTCCGGAACCGCGGGACTGCTGCGGTCGCAGGTTCGAATCCTGCCTCGGGCATGGGTGTCTGTGGTGTCCTTAGGTTAGTTAGGTTTAAGTAGTTCTAAGTTCTAGGGGACTTATGACCTAAGATGTTGAGTCCCATAGTTCTCAGAGCCATAAGTTACAAATTTTTGAATATACGTGTTAAGTAAATATATATGTAATATGTAAACGAGAAACGTTGTTGGCCTATCGACTTATGATTAGGACACTACTATGGAATCGAAATCACTCGGAACTTCGCTGTCTTACCCGTTCACAGATCAAAACTAAGAGAAACACTGTCGTTGAAGCTACTATACTCACAGATTCAGCAGGTCGAGATGTCTTTCCTGTACGCCCCCATGAACCATGGACCTTGCCGTTGGTGGGGAGGCTTGCGTGCCTCAGCGATACAGATGGCCGGAGCGTAGATGCAACCACAACGGAGGGGTATCTGTTGAGAGGCTAGACAAACATGTGGTTCCTGAAGAGGGGCAGCAGCCTTTTCAGTAGTTGCAGGGGCAAAAGTCTGGATGATTGACTGATCTGGCCTTGTAACATTAACCAAAACGGCCTTGCTGTGCTGGTACTGCGAACAGCTGAAAGTAAGGGGAAACTACAGCCGTAATTTTTCCCGAGGACATGCAGCTTTACTGTATGATTAAATGATGATGGTGTCCTCTTGGGTAAAATATTCAGGAGGTAAAATAGTCCCCCATTCGGATCTCCGGGCGGGGACTACTCAGGAGGACGACCGAGCGAGGTGGCGCAGTGGTTAGCACACTGGACTCGCATTCGGGAGGACGAAGGTTAAATCCCGTCTCCGGCCATCCTGATTTAGGTTTTCCGTGATTTCCCTAAATCGCTTCAGGCAAATGCCGGGATGGTTCCTTTGACAGGGCACGGCCGATTTCCTTCCCCATCCTTCGCTCACCCGAGCTTGCGCTCCGTCTCTAATGACCTCGTTGTCGACGGGACGTTAAACGCTAATCTCCTCCTCCTCAGGAGGACGTCGTTATCAGGAGAAAGAAAACTGGTGTTCTACGGATCGGAGCGTGGAATGTCAGATCCCTTAATCGGGCAGATAGGTTAGAAAATTTAAAAAGGGAAATGGATAGGTTAAAGTTAGATATAGTGGGAATTAGTGAAGTTCGGTGGCAGGAGGAACAAGACTTTTGGTCAGGTGATTACAGGGCTATAAATACAAAATCAAATAGGGGTAATGCAGGAGTAGGTTTAATAATGAATAAAAAAAATAGGAGTGCGGGTTAGCTACTACAAACAGCATAGTGAACGCATTATTGTGGCCAGGATAGACACAAAGCCCATGCCTACTACAGTAGTACAAGTTTATATGCCAACTAGCTCTGCAGATGATGAAGAAATAGTTGAAATGTATGACGAGGTAAAAGAAATTATTCAGGTAGTGAAGGGAGACGAAAATTTAATAGTCATGGGTGACTGGAATTCGTCAGTAGGAAAAGGGAGAGAAGGAACCATAGTAGGTGAATATGGATTGGGGGGAAGAAATGAAAGAGGAAGCCGCCTTGTAGAATTTTGCACAGAGCATAACTTAATCATAGCTAACACTTGGTTCAAGAATCATAAAAGAAGGTTGTATACCTGGAAGAATCCTGGAGGTACTAAAAGGTATCAGGTAGATTATATAATGGTAAGACAGAGATTTAGGAACCAGGTTTTAAATTGTAAGACATTTCCTGGGGCAGATGTGGATTCTGACCACAATCTATTGGTTATGAACTGCAGATTGAAACTGAAGGAACTGCCAAAAGGTGGGAATTTAGGGAGATGGGATCTGGATAAACTGAAAGAACCAGAGGTTGTAGAGAGTTTCAGGGAGAGCATAAGGGAACAATTGACAGGAATGGGGGAAAGAAATACAGTAGAAGAAGAATGGGTAGCTCTGAGGGATGAAGTAGTGAAGGCAGCAGATGATAAAGTAGGTAAAAAGACGAGGGCTAATAGAAATCCTTGGGTAACAGAAGAAATATTGAATTTAATTGATGAAAGGAGAAAATATAAAAATGCAGTAAATGAAGTAGTCAAAAAGGAATACAAACGTCTCAAAAATGATATCGACAGGAAGTGCAAAATGGCTAAGCAGGGATGGCTAGAGGACTAATGTAAGGATGTAGAGGCTTGTCTCACTAGGGGTAAGATAGATACTGCCTACAGGAAAATTAAAGAGACCTTTGGAGAGAAGAGAACCACTTTTATGAATATCACGAGCTCAGATGGCAACCCAGATCTAAGCAAAGAAGGGAAGACAGAAAGGTGGAAGGAGTATATAGAGGGTTTATACAAGGGCGATGTACTTGAGGACAATATTATGGAAATGGAAGAGGATGTAGATGAAGACGAAATGGGAGATAAGATACTGCGTGAAGAGTTTGACAGAGCACTGAAAGACCTGAGTCGAAACAAGGCCCCGGGAGTAGATAACATTCCATTAGAACTACTGATGGCCTCGGGAGAGCCAGTCATGACAAAACTCTACCATCTGGTGAGCACGGTGTATGAGACAGGCGAAATACCCTCAGATTTCAAGAAGTATATAATAATTCCAATCCCAAAGAAAGCAGGTGTTGACAGATGTGAAAATTACCGAACTATCAGTTTCATAAGCCACAGCTGCAAAATACTAACGCGAATTCTTTACAGACGAATGGAAAAACTGGTAGAAGCGGACCTCGGGGAAGATCAGTTCGGATTCCGTAGAAATGTTGGAACACGTGAGGCAATACTAACCTTACGACTTATCTTAGAAGAAAGATTAAGAAAAGGCAAACCTACGTTTCTAGCATTTGTAGACTTAGAGAAAGCTTTTGACAATGTTAACTGGAATACTCTCTTTCAAATTCTGAAGATGGCAGTGGTAAATTACAGGGAGCGAAAGGCTATTTGCAATTTGTACAGAAACCAGATGGCAGTTATAAGAGTCGAGGGGCATGAAAGGGAAGCAGTGGTTGGGAAAGGAGTGAGACAGGGTTGTAGCCTCTCCCCGATGTTATTCAATCTGTATATTGAGCAAGCAGTAAAGGAAAGAAAAGAAAAATTCGGAGTAGGTATTAAAATTCATGGAGAAGAAGTAAAAACTTTGAGGTTCGCCGATGACATTGTAATTCTGTCAGAGACAGCAAAGGACTTGGAAGAACAGTTGCACGGAATGGACAGTGTCTTGAAAGGAGGATATAAGATGAACATCAACAAAAGCAAAACGAGGATAATGGAATGTAGTCTAATTAAGTCGGGTGATGCTGAGGGAATTAGATTAGGAAATGAGACACTTAAAACTGTAGGTGAGTTTTGCTGTTTGGAGAGCAATGGTCGAAGTAGGGACGATACAAAACGTAGACTGGCTATGGAAAGGAAAGCGTTTCTGAAGAAGAGAAATTTGTTAACATCGAGTGTAGATTTAAGTGTCAGGAACGTTTTTTTTTTTCTGGAAGTACTTGTATGGAGCGTAGCCCTGTATGGAAGTGAAACATGGACTATAAATAGTTTAGACAAGAAGAGAATAGAAGCTTTCGAAATGTGGTTCTACAGAAGAATGTTTAAGATTAGATGGGTAGATCATGTAACTAATGAGGAGGTACTGAATAGAATTGGAGAGAAGAGAAGTTTGTGGCACAACTTGGCTAGAAGAAGGGATCGGTTGGTAGGACATGTTTTGAGGCATCAAGGGATCACAAATTTAGCGTTGGAGGGCAGCGTGGAGGGTAAAAATCGTAGAGGGAGACCAAGAGATGAATACACTAAGCAGATTCAGAAGGATGTAGGTTGCAGTAGGTACTGGGAGACGAAGAAGCTTGCACAGGATAGAGTAGCATGGAGAGCTGCATCAAACCAGTCTCAGGACTGAAGACCACAGCAACAACAACAACAACACGGTGTGCACAGCTTTCTTCAATGGTCTGTATTACTTCTTACAGAAACAGTATTAGGTTTACATCACTCGAGTGCTTTACCTTAGCTTCAGCATATGTGTATAATAAGAATAATTTATCTTCATTGGTCACAGTTGGTGCGGACTGCTTTTTTATGTTCTGAACAATTTAGTAGCTCGAAAAACTTACGGGAACGCAGCCGGTTGTCGTCGTTGCCGGCGACATTTCGACACGTGCACACCAGTCATTTTCAAAGCAAAACTGCGTGTGCACCAGTCAAATCATCGGCGGCTGTCGACGTCACCCGACTGCATTCCTGTAAGGTATCTGTGGTGTCACCGCCAGACACCACACTTGCTAGGTGGTAGCCTTTAAATCGGCCGCGGTCCATTAGTATACGTCGGACCCGCGTGTCGCCACTGTCAGTGATAGCAGACCGAGCGCCACCACACGGCAGGTCTAGAGAGACTTACTAGCACTCGCCCCAGTTGTACAGCCGACTTTTCAAGGAAAGGTTCACTGTCAACTACGCTCTCATTTGCCGAGAGGATAGTTAGCATAGCCTTCAGCTACATTTGCTACGACCTAGCAAGGCGCCGTATTCAATTGATATTTATTATGTGAAGCATGTATCATCAAGAGCGATGTTCTACAATTGTGGATTAAAGTTAAGTATTATATCAACTACTTACTTTATTTGCAATTCTCACGATATTGTCCTGTTCCAGACCTCACGCCAGTCAGCTTGTAATTAAACGCGTGCATTTCGGCCTCCTCTAGAAACACAGTGTTGGCTCTTCTGCCAACACTACAGTATCTGAACATTAAATTCGCTGGAGAGACTCAGATCTCAAATTTAGTAGCTTTAAAAAGCTAGAAATTGATATAAATTACAATATTTACTAAGTAACGTGTTTTCTTTCAGATATTTTCAAAAATAACTACGGAAGTACAAGTTTAATTGCTACACAGATCTAGTTTTACGTCCCATGGCCGGCCGAAGTGGCCGTGCGGTTAATGGCGCTGCAGTCTGGAACCGCAAGACCGCTACGGTCGCAGGTTCGAATCCTGACTCGGGCATGGCTGTTTGTGATGTCCTTAGGTTAGTTAGGTTTAACTAGTTCTAAGTTCTAGGGGACTAATGACCTCAGCAGTTGAGTCCCATAGTGCTCAGAGCCATTTGAACCATTTTTTGAACGTCCCATGTTTGATATTTATAGAACATACACGACCATATAATAAATCTAGAACGTTATTCGTAAGCGAGGAGGATCTGTTTCGTTTTGTACTGAGCAACAGCGTGTGAAATTGTTGGACGTGGAAAACCTAATTCTGTCAAAGATAAACAAAGGGAAATGAATACATACAGAATTTACTTCCTTTGTATAGCGTCATTTGCAAAATTCCACTCCCTTGGTGGTGAATTCCTTCTTACACACGTACACCTCCGTGAAGATGCACAAGTGGCCCATCGGGGCCATCCGACAGCCGTGTCATCCTCAGCTGAGGATGCGAATAGGAGGGGCGTGTGGTCAACGCACCGCTCTCCCGGTCGTTACTATGGTTTTATTTGACCAGAGCCGCTACTATTCGGTCGAGTAGCTCCTCAATTGGCATCACGAGGCTGAGTGCACGCCGAAAAATGGCAACAGCACGTGGCGGCCCAGATGGTCACCGGTCCAAGTTCCGGCCCCGCCCGACAGCGCTTAACTTTGGTGATCTGACGGGAACCGGTGTTACCACTGCGGCTAGGCCGTTGCCACGCCTTGAAGATACTGGCATGCATTTCTCAGCCAGAAAAAGTTACAGATAAATCATTTGTACACACCATAATCTCAAGTTGCTCTAAAATTGTTTTGGCGGTTGAAGGAAATAATTAATTGAAAGTATTTGTGTGCGTACTGTTTCACTCTGTTACGATGAGCTTGCATACACCAGTCACTACCAGTCGTTAATATAAACTGTACATAGTCTGAAAAGTTCACACGCATACCTCATTCATAACCGTAGCCAATTTGTGGGAATACTTCACCGAAAGTTTACAAATGGATTGTTTCTTTTAGAATTTCTCGCTCTAGTGTTGCTAGTATCAGTCTCACGGAACAAATTATTCAAATTCGTGAGTAAGCAACACGCAACGCGGTATTTACCTACTTTAAACGTCACTGAACGTTCTGAATTTCTCACTGTACTTTAAATGGAACTCCCTTCCACACTTTACGGCACTTCTCAAACATTTTAGTACCGAAATATCACAATATCAATCGTTTTCAATGGAGCACGTATCAATACGTCTGCTCACTATGAGATCCACGTCCTTCACTCTACACAAAATAAGCTTCTAGTTCCCAAAATACGCACGGATACGCTAATTTCTGATTGGCGAAGAAACAGCACAGCCAACCGGAAAGTAGCATCAAGCCCACTCAGTCCCGCGCATATATACTGAACCAATCAAAATTCGTTAGTGAATCAGAACAGTAAATTACCATAAATAAATTTGGGAAACCCATAACCATAAAATTAATTCCCCCTTAACAAAACTACTTTTCCGAAATTATTATCTCATTTGCCCAGTACCATAAATTGACGAAATAGTTTATAAAAAATTCCCCGGTACAAATGACAAACACATACGTCATTCTCGAACACTCCTCACATGACCTGTTGCTTCTAAGTACAGTATAAATCTTTACATAAAACGGTAATTCACATTCGCACCTTCTTTCACTCTCATAATTAAACACAAAAATGGTAGTTACCAATAAACAATTAGAAAATTAAACAAACAAAGCCGGAAATAAAATTCACAGTATTTTGAATGCAGCTGCAACAATGTCCGTCAGCTAGTGACCTCTATCACATGGTATAGAAACTACACACACTCTAGCCACCTGACGCCACCTGTCTTGCGCGTGACATACACTGCACGTCTGTTCACAGATTTCCTATCTCAATAGCGACGATGTAGAGGCGCCACGCCCCATATGCTGTATCCATGTGATTTCTCTGTGTAGCTGCCTGTTGTTCCTGAAAGCTTCGCTCTCAAATGTTTGCAGATAATTCTGTCTTCAAATATTAATATTATTAGTGACAATAATGTTAATTTTTTAATTGGTGGGACTGACAAATAGTCAGTGCTGTAACCATTCACATTAATTAACTGTGTAGCGTCTATCAATCACTGAGCTTTGCCGAATAAGGTATAAATGAATATTGATCCACTATTTCACCTTTCGATATAATTTTCTTCTTCAAGACCCTGGAGTAGGTGAAGATTTGTAAGGAGAGTGTGCAGAATATATCATAGTCTACTGTCCATTGCACAATCCCTGTGCTGAAGAAAACTGGCCATTTCATTTATCTATTCAGTATTCAACCACGCAAGCATTGGTGAATATTTATTACCCTAGTTGCATAGATGATGAAGCGAAGGTACCGTAGTTTATTCCGATGTATGGCATCAATCAACTTCCGCCGCAACCACAACGATGCCGCTGCTCTCGAATGTTAACAAATGCGAATATTGATATGAGTCTGTGCAGGACGTAGCGATGTACTAGACGCACTATGGCCTCAATTACAAACCTATCCACACATTCAAGTAATTAAGTAACTCGTTTGCAACAGAACGTCACATCTCAGTTCATAGCGAAAGCTCAATTCGTATCTATCATTTCCGGCACTTAATTTTCTCTAATTCGCGCATATATGCACAAAAATAACGTTACACCGATTTATGGTTTTGAAGAGCTTTTATACACTCTTAGTCCGCAGCTCGTGGCCTTGCGGTAGCGTTCTCGCTTCTCGCGCACAGAGTCCCGGGTTCGATTCCCGGCGGGGTCAGGGATTTTTTTCTGCCTCGAAATGATTGGGTGTTGTGTCGTCTTCATCATCATCATTCATCCCCATTGCGGTCGGAGGAAGGCAATGGCAAACCACCTCCTCTAGGACCTTGCCTATTACAGCGGTGCGGGTCACCCACATCGTCCTCTATGCTCCTCGGAGTATGGGACCTCATCATTATCCTCATACACTCTTATGAACTGAAGCACTGTTTGGAAAATAAATTAGGAAATCTATTGAAAATCCACAGCTAATAGTTACTGTATTAACTGAAAACGGAACAATTAGACATATTCACTGAGAGAGATTGACAGACAAATGGTTCAAATGGCTCTGAGCTCTATGGGACTTAACTTCTGAGGTCATCAGTCCCCTAGAACTTAGAACTACTTAAACCTAACTAACCTAAGGACATCACTCACATCCAGGCCTGAGGCAGGATTCGAACCTGCGACCATAGCAGCAGCGCGGTTCCAGACTGAAGCACCTAGAACCGCTAGGCCACAGCGGCCGGCTGTTGTCTTCGTAGCCAGCGGTTCATGTGAGCAGAGATGAGCAACGGAGGGAGCCAATTAAGGGCTATATTGTGGGTGATCAAACACTTCCCATCGAAAACGCTGCAGGAGCGTCTTCATTCCCCCTGCAGAAAGCGGCTGAAAATTTTCTTGAAGAAATAAACGCACGACATTTAATTTATGTGGGCTGCATAGCTTCAGGCGAAATCTCTCACCAGATCCACATACTTGGTGCGAGGCGCTGTTGTTTTAGGCATTTCTACATGATCACTTTGTGCTCTGAACTGAAAAGAGCAACGTGAAGCGATCGACAGGCACGCTAAAGACACTGCCCAACACATCTGTGCAAAGTTCCATCGGATTTTCACAGTGGTGTCCATTTCGAACCTAATCGGACCTTACTTTCCGAATACGCCTAGTAGTTGTGGAACATGGAAATTGCACCTAGTTTCCACAGCATAACTACATCGTTTTCTAACTGCATATACTTTTCACAGTTCATCACTGGTTTCATAAGATTTCATAGTTGAACAATGCTGAAAATCAATCGTCCCTGCCTTCACTCCCACGTTTATGGGAGAGCAACCTGCCTCATCTGGATGGAAATCTCGACTCTTACATTAGCAGACACATTTAGATCTGTTATAACCTGTTCTTCACATACAACTAATGAAATATTTTGCACTGCACTGCTCGCTATCACTCGCGTGGTAATGGATCAGAGATCGAAGTGGTGCCGGAGAGGAAACCGCTCCTGACGTCACGGCGAACGGTATTTTCACGTGTTTCACGCGAGTAGAAAGTCACCATGCCTTGCACTGACCACCGAAATTACATTCGAGTGCAACGTGAGCAACGCGAGCTATTTCAGTGCATTTATCGCGGCAGAATCGTGGCTGCTCGACGCATGGGACACTCCGTCTCCAAGGTCGTGCAGGTCCTGGAATTTTCATGTGCCTCAGTATCAAAGACGTACCGTTAGTACTTCGAATCAGGAAGAACAGTCTTCACCTGAGACATCTACCGTAAACAAAACACGTTGATGACGTAGGATCACAATCCATTATCGCAAGTTATCATAACGAATAGATAGGCCACAGTGTAGCAAATCATTCGCCAGCTTAAAAGCTGAATAACAACTGGTGAGCAGCCACACCATCCTGAACCGCTCCTCGCAACTGAGTACGTAAGACACGGTTCTACAAGTGTATCTGCGCCCTTCGAAAGTCATAGATTACAACAATTTCTGTGGTCGCAGGAACGCCTCCATTGATAGCTCAAAACAGGGAAAAAAGTCGACTGGACTCATGAGTCGCGGTGCACGTTGGAAATCGCCAAAAAGCGGTGATGAATCCCGCTTGCGAATAGGGCACCTTGATTCAGGTGGTGATTATCGCTTCGTGATGGGCGTGCTTACGTAGTATGTACTCGGGCCCCTAATACGTCTGCCACTGTCTGTCACTAGCGAATAGTACAGGAAGGTACGGTCTTTGTAACTAGGTGGTACATGTCTCATTCATTGAACACTATGCACAAGAATAGTTTACACAAAGTACACGTCCAGTGCACAGAATCAATCCAGGCGTAGTACTCTGTGAACAGCGAGCGGGCATGTAGCCAACACACCAATCTGTAGCAAGTCCTTGGGCGAAGCAGTAACCATCGTCGGAGAAGCTGACGAGCATTAAGAGCGCAGATACTGAAATCTGCTGGGACACATTACGCTGGCCTTCTTGTGCGGCCGTGGAGAATGCGTGTTTGTGTCACGTGACTCTGCTTGGTTCCACCTTGGTTGACTGCTCGACCACGCGTCTGTTCCTTGTATCTTGTTTGTTCGAATATAATACTTCTCCTGGACGACGAAAGAAATTAACTGACGTACCTGTTTGGTTTGATGAGACAGATTCTTATTTTTTATTTAAATTAAATTTCTCCTCAATTGTAAATTAAATGATAAGGAAAAAATTTCGTTCTGTGGATTACTAAAAAAAGCTAATAATATAGCAAATTCACTTTTAAATGTCTCCTTCTGAAATCCTTTAAGTCTCTCTTTGTTCTAAAACTGAAATTTACACTTCTTTACAATGTACGGATGCTGATATTTTGTCTAAATCCGATCGTTTTACATCTACTGAAACTGGAGCTCCTGTTTCTAGTTAAGAGAAAGAAAGTAAATATATAAAATAAAATAAAATTATTGTACTTCATCGTAGCACTTTTCATCTGTCGATTTCGGTCGCGTATTAGAACAATTGGAGACAGTTGTAGCTTAGTTGAAATTCTGTTGATATTTGCAGCACAATTTTATAACTGAGATACACTGTCCCGCCGGTCTAGTCACATTAACGTGACGATCGCCTATGTTTGATTTCACCGTGCAGCAACCTCTCAAAGAAGGCAGGAGGCAGCGTTAGCAGTGGAAGATACGTGAAGCTGTCCAGGGAAGGAGGGAGGCACTGAGGGGGTTTAGGAGGGTGTAGGGAGAAGGCACAGCCATATAGTCATTGTCATAATGCGGAAACGGAGCGATTAATCTGATGTCAAAAAGGGCATGATCACTGGCTTTCGGGGTAAAAGTGGAAGCATTTCCGATTTGGCTAAATACCGTGCATGGCCAAATGGTACTATCCAAAATCGATGCCGTGGTGCGCCATTGGCCATAGACGACAGGGGTGAACGACGGCTACTACGATGTGTACAGGAGAATAGACGTACAATTGTTGAGCAGCTAACCGCCCTGGTGAACCAAGGGACTACCAGCAGTGTCTCCTCAACTACCGTTCAGCAAACATTACTGCGTAAGGGCCTCCGCAGCAGGGGCCTGGTTCATGTACCCTACTGTTCATCGGCGACGAAGGCTGGAATACACAAGCCGGTACTGCAATTGGACGTCCAGTGAGTGATGACAGGTGGCCTCTTTAGATGACACATCGCCTTTGGCGTGTACGGCGTGAAACGTCTGAAAGCAAACACCTTGCAACAGCGATCGGAGGCCGGCCAGAGTGGCCGAGCGGTTCTAGGCGCAACAGTCCGGAACCGCGCGACCGCTACTGTCGCAGGTTTGAATCCTGCTTCGAGCATGGATGTGTGTGATGTCCTTAGGTTAGTTAGGTTTAAGTAGTTTTAAGTTCTAGGGGACTTATGACCTCAGAAGTTAAGTCCCATAGTGCTCAGAGCCATTTGAACCAATTTTGAACCAGCCGTCGGAAGGATCCAGGCCGGAGGAGGCGCGGTTGTGGTCTGGGGAATGTGTTTGTGGCATTCTCTGGGTGATCTCGTCATTCTGGAATGCACAATGGATCAACACAAGTATGAAACTATTCTTGGGGACCATATCTACCACTATGTGTAGTTTGTTTGTCCTCAGCACGACAGCATCTACAACCAGGACACTGCAACGAGTCACACAGCTCGCAGTATACATACGTGTTTCGAAGGGCACAAGGAAGAGTTTGCCATACTGCCCTAGCCACCAGATTCTCCGGATTTAAACCCTGTCGAGTATCTGTAGTACCGGCTCGATCGGGCTGTTCACACCATGGACCCTCAACCGAGAAACCTGACGCAGCAGCCGGCAAGAGTGGCCGAGCGGTTCTAGGCGCTACAGTCTGGAACCGCGCGACCGCTACGGTCGCAGGTTCGAATCCTGCCTTGGGCATGGATGTTTGTGATGTCCTTAGGTTAGTTAGATTTAAGTAGTTCTAAGTTCTAGGGGACTGATGACCACAGCAGTTAAGTCCCATAGTGCTCAGAGCCATTTTTGAACCTGACGCAGCTGACCACGGGAATGGAGTCGGCATGGCTCCATGTGCCTGTCCGTACCTTCCAGAATTTCACTGACACTCTTCCTGCACGTCTCGCTCCTGTCTTCGCTGCAAAAGGCGGTTATTCAGGTTTTTGACAGGTGGTTACATTAATGTGACTGGATAGTGTAGATCATTACTGCCGTTTGTGGTATTTCAATTGTTTATTTATTTATTTTTATTCATCCTATGATCATCTCACAATGAACTAGGATTTGTCAAGTTATACCAAGCAAATCAATACGTCTAAATATACAACACACAGCATACATAACGTGTCTTTTTAGGATAGGGGCCGGCCGTTGTGGCCGAGAGGTTCTAGGCGCTTCAGTCTAGAATCGCGCGATCGCTACGGTCGCAGGTTAGAATCCTGCCTCGGGCATGGCTGTGTGAGGACTACACACAAACTAACCTAAGGACATTAGTTTGGTTTAAGCAGCTTAAAGTTCTAGGGGACTGATGACCTCAGATGTTAAGTATCATAATGCTCAGAGCCATTTGAACCATTTTAGGATATGGCAGATATCCTATGAGGATAGGATACGTGGTCGACCATAGCTTAATTAAGGAACAATCCCGGCATTTGGCTTAGCGATATCTTCCCGAATATGAGGCCAGTGCCGGCCAAAGTGGCCGTGCGGTTAAAGGCGCTGCAGTCTGGAACCGCAAGACCGCTATGGTCGCAGGTTCGAATCCTGCCTCGGGCATGGATGTTTGTGATGTCCTTAGGTTAGTTCGGTTTAACTAGTTCTAAGTTCTAGGGGACTAATGACCTCAGCAGTTGAGTCCCATAGTGCTCAGAGCCATTTGAACCATTATGAGGCCAGTGCCTATGCACCTGCGCTCCTTCATTCACTAATCTCCATTGTATAATAATCCTCTATTTACACACAATTTGTTTCAAGTGAATTGCAATATAAAACATAGTTTAGTTCAGCATTGCCGTACACAATGAGGGCACCCACTGATGGCTCCTGGATTGTTTCCCGTTACATGCTATCTAAAACATAGTTCCGTTCTTCGCTACTGTACACACTAAAGAATCCACGTTTTCTCATACCCGGTTTCTATATAAAGCTCTGGATTTTGGATTCAGAATAGGCTTCGCTTCTCTTTTCCTATATTTCCACTTGGTCCTTCTTGACCCTATAAGCCGCAGCTTCTTACTTCCTTTCCTCCCTTACAACTGTCCGCAGACAGTTAGTATTCGGTGTGGCAAACCTTTGACAAGTCAGACACTGGTATATCTACACTCTCGCTTTCCCCTAGGTTACCAGTGGAAGTCGTTCAGTATTATTTATTTAAACCGTCTTTCCCCTCTTCGTTACTACTCGTAGAAGTTTTCCTGTTAGACTTTTCAGCTGAAACGTGACGCGGCTTTCCTGTACAAGTAGACTAGGTTGTGTCCATTCTATTGTTTCAGATGGTGAATCTGCAGACGCTTTCGCTCGATGTACCATCGTATCCGGACACCGCGAACGGCAAGACCTTGAATGATCTACAAACCTGACATATCTGATTTGTTTGCCATAACTGTCTCACAGGGATTGCAATATCTCTTAGACGGTCGGGTTGTTTACCATCAACTTTACTAGTGGCCTGGGCTTGACGGTTAGGAAATGGATCAGTAATCCCCGTTCCTAAAGATCCAGATTCTTTCCACGTACGCCGAAAGACGGAAATGGGTGTTCCTTTAAAACATTTGGAACATCACTATTGTGTTCAGGCATATTGATTATGGTACCATTAACAGCAGCTGAATTACTTTCAGGTGATATGACACCTTTTACTACCGTTTCTCCACTTATTCTTGCTACGAGGTGAGAAAATAGAGGTTTACGCTTAGTTAAGTCCAGCTCAAGACAGAAGTTTCTTCTGGGACAGTCCTGTTTAACGAGTTTTGTCTCATTACATATGAAGTATGGTAGTAGGTACCAGACGTATGTAATGTATGGTTGATAGGCTCTAATACCCATTACGGACGAAATCGGTTTTTTAAATTCCAGGTTGATAGATCTTATTTAATTTGGATCAGGGAGAGAGTAAAAATCTACCCAGACCTCGTTCCGAACTGCACAAACGTTTCCATAAGTCTGAAATTTGAGTTATTTATTCCGTTGGGAACTTCCATGGGAATGCTGAAGACACGTACATTTGTCAGTGCCCTTCGACTGGTTAACGGTAACCTTAGAGACAGAACCTGTTGCTAATGTTAACTCAAAGGTACCAGTACACTCATGGATTACTCGATCGTACAGTATGTTAGAGCAAAGTTTGAAATACCAGATCGACTCGTTGGTGTTAAGCTGCACACTGTCTACTTGGTGTCTTGGTAGTTTTAGGTAGGTAGTTACCCGAGAGCTGATGGGCTCTCGTTGTCGTTGGTGAATTCCAGTTTCAAGCCTTCTTCCGGAGGTTGGTTCCCATTGTTGTTTATACTGTTTCACACACTAATTAATGTGTAAAAATCGTCACTTTTCGCGTAAGGAGGTTACGGAATTGACGCTACGCGAGACTATACGAACGGCACTTAAAATGTAAACACTGGCTGCAGCACACTGTGTGACCGACTGCTGTGACCGCTTCTGCATAGAGCGCAGCTCTCGCTACAGGCATGCGGATTGGAGGGCCGCAGGTGGTGAATCTGGCGAAGTCCGTCATTGAAATAGCTATCGGAGTTGCTGCAGGACACAGTCGTCTTAAAAAGTGCCTCAGCTTCCTTTCGTTCAGCATTCTGCCGGCCGTTGTAAGACACAGGACACATATTTAGAAAGATAACACTTAAAATCCCCGCCCGGCCACCCAATTTTGGGTTTTGCATGATTTCATTAAAATACTTAGGCAACATGCTGGGATGATTCCACTGAAAGGGCACGGCCGACTTCCTTCCCCATCCGTTCCCAAACCGAACTTGTTCTCCGTCTGTAATGACCCCGTCATCGACGGGACGCTAAGCTCAAATTTCCCTTCCTTCATCCCACTGGGTGACCGGTACTTTAGGAAATACAATGAACTATTTCATCTGTACCAGACAGTATGAGAATGGTTTGATGAATAATTTGGGGATTTCAGAATGTTTGTGTTGCTGTTCCAGTCATCTGACAACCTTAATAAGCACATCTGGAACGCTATGTGTCGAGGTAAGAGCACTTTGTATCTTGCCCCGATGGTTGATCGGTTATGGATCACTATGGTTCCCCGCGACGCGCAGACGCGGTCATCAGGGTGGATGGTGGGTCCCACGTGCTAGCTACTTTGTAGCTGTCTAGCGTTCACACTGCTCGCCGGGACAGGCCACAATGGGATGTTCTGCGTCGACCACGCCTAACCGGGACAAGCCGCAGTCCTTAGTGTTTACACTGTACGCCAGACCAGGACAGGCAACACTGTGAAAACCCACTTCTCTGATTTTCACATTGTAAATACTCTTGGCTACGCCACTTCGTTATGTGACCTTATTTTTTCCTTAAAAGCTTTACATTCCTTGCGAAAAAAAGAAAACGTCTACTTTTCATTTCGCATTAATTTCTTTTTAGCTTCGTAACGTTTCTCTATCGATTCTGAAGAAAGTATGCTGTTAAAAAATCTGGTTTTTGTAGACGTGGTAGTTTAGCCTCTTGGCTTCCTAATAAACCAATTCACTGTGGCCAATACTTTAAACGATCATCTACTATTATACGTATGTAGACGACACGTTAATGCTGATTGATGGAAACAATACAGACATCAAGACATCAATAATATCCATCAGGCACTGAAGAATCTCCATCCTAGGATCAAATTCACTATGGAATTGGAATTAGACAATTCAATTAACTATCTTGACCCGAAAATTAGCAAAGAGAACAACTGCCACGCATTTGACATATACAGGAAACCTACCACCACAAATGATATAATAAACGTCAACTCTTGCCGTCCTAAAACACAAAAGCATGCCTTCTTCCACTCCACGATTAATAGAATAATCGGTTTACCGTCAGAACAATCAGCTATACAAAAAGAACTGAAAACACTTCGTTATATAGCCTACAGAAATGATTTTTATCAAGATATAGTGACAAAATTATATGAAAAACGCACAAAACCGAAATACATGGCGATACATAATGACATACATCTTACCAGAGAAACCTTAACAAACTCAGAACAACCTACATACCTATAATTTACTTAGGACGAATATCATGTAAGATAAACGCACGACTTCAAACCACACCCATACGAATAACAATCTCATCACGAAATTACGTTCAAACACAACCAAAATCTCAGAATATGCCACTTCTGGAATATGCAAAATCACCTGTGATGATTGCAGCAATTTCTATGTTACTAATACCGGACGAAATTTGAAACTGTGTTAGAAATATTACACAAAATGCAGAAGTGCCTTACAATGAACATTCTCGGATATCTGGAAATTTTTATTCATACAAGAAAATATCCACATGATATTCTAGATGGATACGCAGACTTTTAACATAAATACTATCTCGAACACTTTATTGACATAATAGAATACGAAAAGCAATATTCATATGGTAAAAAAAACTTACATGGACCACAGATAAAATTTAAAGAAAATTAAGAACAACGAAATTTATCATCATCGCTGGTAAGTTGTTTATACTTTGTAAGCATAAAGAACCGTAGTAAAGAAGTGTCAAAATTGAACTTTCAAAATATCTGACAAAAACGTATTTTTGCATTTCGTAACTACCAAAAGTAACATACTTACAAAGATATGACATAAGAAATTTACTATAGGTACAATGCGGTCGTCACTTCCAGCTAGACGTAAATATCAATGCAATTGTAACCATAAAAGAGGCACAATATATGTATAGGTAATCATACCAATGTTATTTCCGCAGGTTACTTAATAATGGCAATAAGAAGAAACGGGCTCTTCGTGTAAAATATTTAAAATATACATCACTTTGCCGGCTGGTGTGGCCGAGCGGTTCTAGGCGCTTCAGTCTGGAACCGCGCGACCGCTATGGTCGCAGGTTTGAATCCTGCTTCGGGAATGGATGTGTGTGGTGTCCTTAGGTTAGTTAGGTTTAAGTAGTTCTAAGTTCTAAGGGGACTGATGACCTCAGATGTTCAGTCTCATAGTGCGCAGAGCAATTTTTTTGAATATACATCACTTTATTGCAGTTAGTTTTGGAGCATTCATTTTCATTATGTCTTATACTGACGTATACTATGCTGCGGCCCCAGCGGAACGTAAAATCTTAATAAGCCATTTACTATTTCATAATTCGTAGCAGTCATTGTGAAATGACTCTATTTGTCAAGCATGTGCACTTGATTTACAAATTTTGTTGTGAAAAAGTTTGACAGCCGGTAGTTAACTGTTATTTACGTTTTGGACCACACATTGTTGCGGGTGAAATATAGCTAAAAGCAAGAAAAAAATTTAGGAATGGTAGGGACTCTGATATCTGTCTCCTTTCACAAGTAAATGCGTGTTATTGATTGGTGAAAATGCCGTGATTGTATGCTTAAGGAGTGCGGATTTAACGTAGTGTCAAACACTGCAGGATAGAAAAAAACGAATTACTAGCAATCGATTTATGCTCAGTGTTGGTCCCTAGTGTTATTTTAACGAGCCATGCCCAGAAAACTCCAAATAAACTACTGGGAAAATAATAGTAGATCCATTTAGAGGTTTCCAATTCAGTAAAGATACATTGTTACAACAGTTTATGTGGAGTACAAGAAATAATTGTATTTACAGATCAATAGCACAAGCGGTACATGTATCGACCCATATTGAAACACCCATATTAGCACGTGGTGTAGCCTCCACGGACGGAGGCGCATACTGCGCTGGGATACGTTTTATTGTATTGTATGTTAACCGGGGGCCTAGAAACGACGGAGAGGCTCCATCCCCGCCGCAGCCGCAGTGGTCCACTTCACCAGTCCGCCGCCCCACACCGAACCCAGAGCTATTGTGCGGTTCGGCCCCCGGTGGACCCCCCCCCCTCCCCCACCCTCCCGAGGGAACGTCTCACACCACGTGGTAGAGTAATGTAGAGTAATGGTAGTGTACGCGTACGTGGAGAATTCGTTTGCGCAGCAATCGCTGACATAGTGTAGCTGAGGCGGAATAAGGGGAACCAGCCCGCATTCGCCTTGCAGTTGGAAAACCGCCTAAAATCCATCCACAGACTGGCCGGCTCACTGGACGTCAACACAAGTCCGCCGGACGGATTTGTGCCGGGGACCAGGCGCTCCTTCCGGCCCGGAAATCCGTGCGTTAGACCGCACGGCTAACCGGGTGGGCTGGGATACGTTACGTCACGCAGCCTCGAGTTGGTGAGTTGAGGGAGGGGACGAAACAGTGAGGTCGTCGGTCCCGTCGGATTAGGGAAGGATGGGAAAGGAAGGCGGCCGTGCCCTTTCAAAGGAACTATCCCGGCATTTTCCTGAAGCGATTTAGGGATATCATAGAAAACCTAAATGGCCGGACGCGGGTTTGAATCGTCATCCTCCCGAACACGAGTACAGTGTACTAACCACTGCGCCACCTCGCTCGGTACGCCTCTTCCATCTGTTCACGTGACACTGTAAGAACTGTTAGCTGACAAGCCACGCAAGTCACTTCTCGTCCCATAATATCGCACACGTACTCAGGCAAGTCCGTGGCTGGTGCTGGCCAGGGAATTTGCTGTACGTCTTGCAGAGCACTCTGAACTTCACGAGTAGTGTGTGGGCGAGAATTATCGTATTGGAGCAACACATCACCCTCCTGTTACAAGAATGGCTAAAGAATGGGCCTAACAAAATTCTGCAAGTACTGAGCGCTGGTTAGCATCCCCTCCAGAAGCACCAAAGGTGAACGAGAGTGGTAACTTATCGCACCCCTGACCATAAGGCCTAAGATGGGGCCAGTGTCTCTTGTACGAATGCACTCTACGAGACAGCGGTCACCAGGTGTATGTCGTACGCGCACACTACCATCACTTGCGTGCAAGCAGATTCTGCTATCACTGCTGAAGATCATGGCGCGCCATTCCATCTTCCAATTGACCCTCTGACAGGGCACGTCAATGCTGTAGCGTGAGGGAAAAATGGGCTAGAGGTGTGGGTGCCTGTAGTCCTACAGCTAACACTCGGTTCGCAACAGTGCCTGTTGACACATCTGGGATCCCAAACAATGTTATATGTGCTGTGGTAGGTGTAGGATCAGCTACTACTTTCCTTACAATACGACGGTCCTGGCGGGCGTCTGTGTTGCCTGGACGTCCAGAACCTGGTCTATGACTGTGAGTATGCTCATGTGGCCACTATTGCCAGCATAGTTGCACAACTGACGCAGCACGTCCCACTTGTGTTGGGATTCTCCGAGAGGACCATCCCGCTACCCTGAAGGCCACAATTGGACCCCTTTCAAACTCGCTCAGTTGATTGTAGGAAGCACGAGTGCGTCTCCGTGGCTTTGTTGCCTGATTGCTTCACACGTCTGCACCACACAGTGTTTTCTGGCGAGCATTCACTATTAAATGGTAGACATAGATGGAGCTCTGGTAGCTATAACACTACCCTATCTGCTGGCGGACGCCGTTGAAATTATTACTAGTGCATCTACTATGTCCCAGGCTGCACGTACCGTCATCAGATCAAAATAGGCGCCACCTTTCCAGGAGTACTATTTTTCGTGACAGTGTATAAAGGGTGTTCGGAAACTCCCATTACAAACTTCCAGGACTTGTAGAGGGGAGTGAGTACACAATATTTTTGAATGGGAGTTCATGTCCAGAAAAGTCATCCAGCAAAGCTACAGATCGTCAAAGATACAGGAGCCGGCGCCTGTAAATGTGTGTATATGCGGGGTGGTTTCGTGATGTTGTTACAGAATTTCCAGGGCGACGGAGGAGGATAAATGTATCAATTTGAGGTAGGGGTCCATGCACCAGAAACGAACAAATCGGAAGTTATAAGCGAAAACTGTTCTGATACCACTTGCAGCGAGATACATATCTCGGTCTTGTTGTTGCTAAGATTGTAGGGCAGGCAACTTTCAGAGGTGCTAGTATGGACCAAAATACGAAAAAAATGTCCAATAAACATGGGCTCTAAAACGCACATCTGTGAAACTATGAGCACTTGTTCATTTTCGCTGCTGCGAAACGCATCTCCTCTACTGAAGGAGTGATCATAGCTCTTAAGGTATGCATCTTAGAGTCCATGTTTACTGGACAATTTTTCCTTATTTTGGTCCATCCTACGACCACTGAAAGTTAACTACCCAACAATCTTAGCAACAACAATACCAGTACGTGTAGTCCACTGTCAAAGGTATCAAACGGCTTTCACTTATAACTTTCGACTCGTTCGTTTCCGGCATAGGAGAAATTGTCTCAAATTTATGCATTTATATGTAAATGTCTATAGAGTGTTTCCGTAAGCGCACGCAAAAACGTAACAGGACATAGAGAATGGTCCACTGAATAATTTGTTGTTCAAATGTGTGTGATATCTTATGGGACTTAACTGCTAAGGTCATCAGTCCCTAAGCTTACGCACTACTTAACCTAAATTATCCTAAGGACAACCACACACACCCATGCCCGAGGGAGGACTCGAACCTCCGCCGGGACCAGCCAGGATAATTTGAGGTAGGGAACCTGGGGTCGGAAAAGTCATCTTAAGGAGATATGGAAGTAAACTTGTCTACCGCTTTGTCTAATATTACTAATTTTAGCTTATTTATGACAAACCTGCGTACAAAACTGCCAGAATTGTAGTTGCCTGTGATGTGATTCGGAACACACCAGAGATATTTGTCAGGGTACGTTAGAATCTTGCAAGCATTGAGGTGGATGACCATTAGTTTCAGCAAATTTTGTAAGATATAGTACAAACGGTACGTTCATTGTGTCAGTGACGGTATTTGCAGTTAACTGTAACTAATGCAAACCGAAAAGTATACAATGACGTGAGTTTATTCCTATTATCTCCTCAATCTGGCTTCTCCGACCTCAGGTTTCCTACTTATAATTGCTCCATGGAGCATCCTCTTATGTCCTGTTACATTTTTGCACGGTCTTACGGGAACACCCTGTATACATACATTTACAGGAGCCAGTGACTATAACTTTGTCACTCTATAGCGTCGTCGGATGACGTTTTTTGACATGGGTTCTATTCAAAATATTATGTACACACTTCCCTCTTCAAGTCCTAGAAGTTTGTAACGGGAATTCCCGAACACCCTTATATGAATTTTTCCCTCGGTGACGACCGATTATACTAGCTATGCTTTCACAATAGGGCACAATTCACGTTATAAAAGGCAAGTAATTAATTTTGGCCAACATTCTGCTATTATTAGATTGTACATTTCGTATATGGAACTAGAAGGTAAGAAAAAATTAATGTAGACGAACCTTATCTGTAGATGTACTATAGCAAAAGCGCGTGACGTTCTACTTAATTGCTCTCTAGTTGGAAATGAAAAACTGCAGAGGTCAAAAAATAGATTTTCGTTTACAGTCGTCTCTACGTCTAGGTTGACAAATGCAAAATATGTTCCGTATTGAAATTTGCATTTTCGTATTCCGGTGAGAGTGCAGTATTACAAGATGTAAATAATTACATCGAGCCTATATCCGCTTTCAAAGAATTATGCACAGTTCTTAGGAATATAATTTTTTTTAGAAAATTCATATGATGAAACCAAGGCAAATGGAGCTGTGTTTCAGTGGACATTTCCATGAATTTCTTGATCTTAACTTGCCAAATATTTAGACTCTCATCTCCGTTCCTAAGCAGTTTCCATTTAGATCTTCCTCTTTTAATAGAACGAAGGAAGGAAGACTAAAATTTAATATCCTGTTGAGACTGAGGTCATTAGATACTGTTAAAAACGAAAGATAGGCAGATTCAGCGTATCCTGAAACACTGCAGGGCAGGTAAACGAATTACTGTCGATCGATGCAGGTGTGCGAGTCATTATTTTTTCCCTTGGCTGCACTGGCAAGGGAATCGCCACTCTTTGGCAGCTGACATACTAGGTCGTAGATAACACAAATGCAACCGTAACACAAATGCAACCATCACTTGCTCACCACCAGCCAGACTGCGCTATCGCATAGAACAATTACTTCATAACTGTAGTGGTATTGCACTGACAGCGCAATAGGTTTTGAAGCACAGAAGCACCGGAGGTTATGGAACCATTCCATAAATAGCGACAGACATTTAAAAGACATTTTTACTTCTTCACGAAGACGTAAAAACTTACCTGAAAAAAATTGTTGGTATTACAGAATGAATGATAATACATTTCTCTATGTTGTGCAGAACATTCAAGACCTGAGATACATCAAGAAGTAATTAGCCCCGTAATCTTCGGTAGTGTCTTGCTGTGCCTTCATCAAAGATATTTATTCGTTCTCAGAGTTAAGAAAATGCTTAAATATTTTTTCCCAATATTTTTCTTTTCTTAATGATGCAGTAGGTGAAAGAGGCGATGGTTCATCAACTGGAACCAATGACGACACCTTAGAATGATCTTCTTCGTGTTGTGATACTGATGCATTGACAGGTGAACATTCATGAGATAATACCTTTGGGCTCAGCAGTTCTGTTTCCACTTACAGGGTACTGTGCATAGCTCTTGGAATTAAGGCAGCTTTTCAGAAATTGTGATGAAAGTGGATGCAATTTAACCTGAATCACCTGACCTGATTTTGACAAGTTTCTCATGTTTTTCTCTGTAACTGTTTCTAAGGTGCTTCCATTTAAATTTCATCATTTTAATTTGAGCAATAATAAAAAGGTGCAAAAAACATGGTTCTTTCGTTCCCTGTTGTTACAAATGTATGAAAATAGATTGACTAAGTAAATTTTGATGGACTAAGTACTTTTGTATGTTCCATTACAATTCTTGAAATTTTTCCTCACTGATTGTGAACTGCGAAGGGAGTTCTTCTCCATCACCGAAAAGAAAACTTTGTGCAGTAAAGCTTCCGGTACGTGTAATTCAGAAGCTGAAGTGTAGTTTCTTCGGTTTGTGCCACGCGCCGGCTCGCGCCGGAGCTACAGTATTACGCTTTCTAAATGTCGTCGGTGCGGCCTGACTCTCGCCGTGCCCTTGCGGCCTAGCCCGCAGTGTGAACATCGCAATGCTAAACAATGGGTTCTATATCTCAGCGTGTCACAGCCCAGCATGTCTCAACCCGGCGTACAATGTGAACACACTGTAATTCACATGCCCATGAGTTTATTTTGCTTATTTCTCCCATACTGCAATTCATTCTGAAACTGATGCTAAGCTTTAGAGTAAGCGCTGATGGTCTAGAAGATTCTACGAGGACTGTTTTATTTTGAGAAATCCTTCTCTTCAAGCATTATGTGCCGTTTGAGTTAAATGTGTGGAATACTACCAAATGACGCCTAAATTGTTGTTCAGTCGATTAACTGCAATGATAACTACAACAGGATCATGAGGGTAAGTCAGGAACGAGGGTTGTTCATTTATATTTCTCTGCTTTTCCGTGTTGTTTCTGCAATGAAAAAGTTGGTCCGACGACTGCAGAATTAATCTACACAAGTAAGTCAGTAGAGTCTATGAAATTCTGATTTCATTTTAAAAAAACACGCTGAAACTCTCATTGTAACTTAGTGAAAGGCGCTTACGGTTCTAAAATTACATTTATGAGCCAAAACGTTATTTCTATAGCCCATCGCGTGATGGAATGCCACATACTGGGTTAGCGCACACTAATCGCGGTAGTAAAAGTAAATAAGTAAAGCAGAGACGAATAGAGGTTCATTGTAGCGAAGATACGTGACCTAAATGGGAGAAACCATTGACATAAACGGCTTTGACACAGGGTAGGCCTGGGGACTGGGAACAAGCAACTCAGAATCGGAGGAGCTGGTAGGATATTCGCAAGCCGCTCTCGTGAGCCCCTATTACTTGTAGAATGTGGTTGAGGTATTGGACGTCCACGCATCTTCACAGAACTTGAAGATCGGAACTTGCCCATTCTGTAAAACATGATAAGCGAAGATCTGTGGCATATCTGACGACAGAGTACAATGCTGATTAAGGAAAAACTGTTTCGGGGCACACAATCCAGTGCACAGCATTGAACACCGATCTCCGCGGTAGATGAATTCTATACATTCCCTTCTGGACACTACGACATCGTCAACTACGATTGCAGTGAGAACGGGATCATCGTGACTTGGCCATGGGCCAATGGAAACATGTATCTGTCAGATGAATTACGAATCTTGCTACACCACGTTAATGGCCATGTCCGGATTCGCCGTCATCTATTTGAATGTGGGTTCGATACGTGCACCACGCCACAGATGTAAACCAGCGGGGACAGTAATGCGTTACATGGCAGCCTTTCCCCAAAACTGTTACACAAAATATTTCATGATATTATATGCTTGGTCAGTTTAGTCGATCTCTTACACAGCATCAGAACTACAGACTGTATTCAGTACTTCCAGTGACTGCTAAGCTAATTGCTTCTTCTCTTCCCCTTTTTTATCACGGCGAGGGCCTTCTTACTTTTCTGCAGAGTTTAAAGCTTCCAAGCTGTCTGGGCCGACTTAGGAGTTTACTTAAAAGTGACAGGAGGGGCCATGGTCGTGCTCAGAACTGAGGGCTGACGTCAGAGCAGGTAGCTGAAAGCGTATTTCGCTTCGCCAACCCGCAACTCTCGAAGTGGTACAGAAGGCCAGTTATCTGCCAAAAAACAGTATTGTTTGAGACACGGGGAACAATCCTTTTTGGAAGGATAAAAACCTAATCCAGGTGCAACGCCTCAGAGATACTGCAGTATGAGAACAACCTTTTGCCTTCAAATGCTTATAACAGGTTTTCTGATTGGTTCATATTATTTATTTCTGTACAGTGCACACTTTCATGTTCGTGTCTAAATGAAAGCCATTCTGTTTATTAGCTGCAGCATCATACCGTGCAATTGGAGAGATATTCTGGAATCCTCCTCACGTCACACCACTATTGATTAACTATAGCTAAATCCATAGGAGTGAAGTTTGTTTAACCTTTTTACAAAATTGCTACTGGACAGAACTTGCAATGTCTGCTACTACTGGTTGACGAGATTCCTGCTCTGGGAGAAGCAGGCAAGTTTCAGGGTGTTAAGGCACAGGTTACTTGCAAATGGGTGATGGAAGAGTAAACTCTTGCATGCTGACGAGCGAGGAGTAAAGACTTGCTGACGGACGAGACTTAGCGTCATATAGAAGGATGTCTCCATTTTAGTACTAAGTAAAGAGGCAGAGTTGGACTCAGAATCCCTAGCCGTTACTGCCGCCTTCCACCATCACGCTGTATGGATGTGGTAAGAATCGGCTGGCGTTGCAATCACCTATTCGGTGGGGACACGATGTTAGTTAACTCCCATCAGGAGCTGATTGCACAGTTTTAATGTTTCGAAGCCAGCTAGTTGCTACCATCATGCGATTTGGCTATATTACAACTTGTGTTCGTACTAATTTTTCCTTCTCCTTTCTTTAATCCACTAACCACTCTTGCAGTCATTGGGTGTACCCACCAATTATTCTCATAATTACTGTTATATTGCGCCCACCCACCTGCCTCAAGGTAAGGTTTCACAATTATAATTCCTTGTTTATTTATTAAATGTTCATTTGCTTACGTCAGTGGGTAATTCATATGTCAATGTTTTACAGTAATAAACTCGAGTGTTATTGTGAACACTTGTCGGTGTTATAGGTAAATCATTCCTCCTCTCATTAATATATACGTGTGTGGTGTGGTACCCGTATGTTTGACTGAGCCACCTCTATCAATTTTCAACAATAGGACGTTTCTGTTAGCACAACATTATCATTTCCTTAAAATATGCGTCATTTTATCGGGAGCTCCCTTTCTCTGTAGATCACGAAAGACTGGACTTATAGCATCCTAGGCGTATGCTACACAGCCCAACTAACACCTCACATATGCTATGTAGGACGTTCATGTGAGCACCATGCCGACTGTGCGCTGCTTGAAATTTACTATAGAATACCTGTATCCCTTCATGCTTGGTATCTCCTCGAATGTGATGACAAACGGTCAATGTCGCAAATCTAAAATCGCCTTGTTTTAGGAGCATGTTAGCAAAGTCATGTTGATGTTTTGGGCGCCAAACTGACCTGGCTCTGAGCACTATGGGACTCAACTGCTGAGGTCATTAGTCCCCTAGAATATAGAACTACTTAAACCTAACTAACCTAAGGACATCACAAACATCCATGCCCGAGGCAGGATTCGAGCCTGCGACCGTAGCGGTCTCGCGGTTCCAGACTGCAGCGCCTTTAACCGCACGGCCACTTCAGCCGGCCAAACTGACCTGATCTGAACGCCATGTAACACATATGGGACATGAGCGGGCGCTAGCAAAGCTTCCATAGACTATTGACACATGAGTTATGGGAATCACGTGACCTGTGCGTATAAATATGGTACCACGTTCCTTCGGATACCTACCAAGGACTTGTCGAATCAGTGTCATGAAGAATTGCTGCTATATTCCGCTCACAAGTCAGACCAAAGCGCTATTGACCTTGCATTGCTACTGTGTTCATTTGTATCACCTTTGCTGTGATGGGTGTCCTAGACCCAGTCTGCTTTTCTCTCCTATTTTTTTACTGACTGGGAATACAAAAACGCTTGGTACTGAAAAAAATGATTGAAGCGATTTCATAAATTCACTGTAGCTCCATTCATTGACATATGGTCACGACACACTACAGATACGTAGAAAAACTCATAAAGTTTTGTTCGGCTGAAGCCGCACTTCAGGTTTCTGCCGCCAGAGCGCTCGAGAGCGCAGTGAGACAAAATGGCGACAGGAGCCGAGAAAGCGTATGTCGTGCTTGAAATGCACTCACATCAGTCAGTCATAACACTGCAACGACACTTCAGGACGAAGTTCAACAAAGGTCCACCAACTGCTAACTCCATTCGGCGATGGTATGCGCAGTTTAAAGCTTCTGGATGCCTCTGTAAGGGGAAATCAGCGGGTCGGCCTGCAGTGAGCGAAGAAACGGTTGAACGCGTGCGGGCAAGTTTCACGCGTAGCCCGTGGAAGTCGACGAATAAAGCAAGCAGGGAGCTAAACGTACCATAGGATGGTGCTCCACCGCACTTCCATCATGATGTTCGGCATTTCTTAAACAGGAGATTGGAAAACCGATGGATCGGTCGTGGTGGAGATCATGATCAGCAATTCATGTCATGGCCTCCACGCTCTCCCGACTTAACCCCATGCGATTTCTTTCTGTGGGGTTATGTGAAAGATTCAGTGTTTAAACCCCCTCTACCAAGAAACGTGCCAGAACTGCGAGCTCGCATCAACGATGCTTTCGAACTCATTGATGGGGACATGCTGCGCCGAGTGTGGGAGGAACTTGATTATCGGCTTGATGTCTGCCGAATCACTAAAGGGGCACATATCGAACATTTGTGAATGCCTAAAAAAAACTTTTTGAGTTTTTGTATGTGTGTGCAAAGCATTGTGAAAATATCTCAAATAATAAAGTTATTGTAGAGCTGTGAAATCGCTTCAATCATTTGTAATAACCCTGTATATATGAAGTACGCAACCCCTTTTTCTTTGGATTTGACTAAATTTTTGTTTGTGTACACAACATTTTCACAATGTTAGGTGTGCGGTTACTCAGTTTATAGGTTCCACCTGGTTGTTCTAAACAAATTTCCAGATTTGATGTGTAGGTTGTTCTTGCATCAGCTAGAGTGAACACTTTCATTCAGTATTTGCCAGGTTTGAGAGGAATGTAGATACGAAAACTACGTCGTCTTTGAAGTTTTGAAAGCATGTTATCTACAGTCACGTATTCTCAGAGAGGATACTGCACTATGCAGTTTTAGTGAAGGAATAAATTACGTATAAAAGCCGTTTTATCTTCTTTTCATCTCTCGGATTTAACTGATTTCTCATCAAATCTTTGACACTGTGCCAGCACCCTGAACGTCTGTATATTCGTTGCAGAATAGAATATTCCTAATCCTGTACCATCTCTGTCCCAGAGTATGAGTTCACGCCACCAGCCATGTATACTCCACCAAAATATATCAGACCAATAAAGGTTTCAATTTCAAATCTGTCTGTCTCATCAATGAAAGTCAGAGTAGAAGAGTATTTAGGATTAGCAGAATTGATGCATAGATATTTACAGATCACTACTTCCTCTATTATTTCATCAGAGAAGAACGACCGCCATATTTCTATTTCTGTCATTTTATTCTTTGCAATGTCCGCCCCGATAGTTGAATGATCAGCGTGACGGACTGCCGTCCTAAGAGGCCCGGATTCGATTCCCAGCTGGGTCGGGGATTTTCTCCGCTCAGGGACTGGGTGTTGTGTTGTTTTCATCATCATTTCATCCCCATCCGGCGCACAGGTCCCCCAATGTGGCGTCGAATGTTACAAGACCTGCACCAAGGCGGCCGGACCTGAAGAACGACCGCCATATTTCTATTTCTGTCATTTTATTCTTTGCAATGTCCGCCCCGATAGTTGAATGATCAGCGTGACGGACTGCCGTCCTAAGAGGCCCGGATTCGATTCCCAGCTGGGTCGGGGATTTTCTCCGCTCAGGGACTGGGTGTTGTGTTGTTTTCATCATCATTTCATCCCCATCCGGCGCACAGGTCCCCCAGGGACCTCCCGGCCAATGACGCCAAACGCTCATTTCCATTCTTCGCAATTCCCGTTACACATGGAATATATCACCCAATATTATGCGCCTAATTCTGATACGAGGATAGGAAACGTCTCTCAAAAATTTGGTATGATTATCCTTATCAAAAAATGTATTATTATTCTGATTCGTGTCTCTGTCTTCATTCATTTTCTGTCTCGTGTTCACTATATACGTAGTTAAATATTTGAGTCTACACGGTTTTCACCTGATTCTTCATTACCCATTTCATTTAGTAATCCATACTTACGCAGACCTATTTTCATCCATTTCTAGCCCTACACTGAAATAAGTACACTGATTCAACGTTTAGAATGAGTGCTAAAACCGTATTTGCGTTGTGAAAGATCATACCTTCATTAGTACTCTGGATCCTGTAGAACCAAATAGTACTTACCACCTTGTTACAGTTGGTTCTGGCAAACCCAAACATGTTAATCAGTCTTAGACAATGGGCTTCAACCAACACTCAACAATCAAATTTTATAACTCTGAAAGATAAGCAGCAATACGAAATGTGGCACAGATTTAGATTTGTAAACCTCATAAAAACTGATCATAGCTCTGGGTATGGGAGACCCAACAGTAGCAGTGGAAGGTTGAGCATGTTGATGTTCCGGAGTATTAGTGTATGTAATATTTGGTTTATTTATGTCAGGAACTACGTCTTTTTGTGGTAAGTATTTGATAGCATACATAAAAGCTAACATTGTGGTCCTAATTTTGGAAACATAATTGTGGTACCGGCCCGGGTAGCCGCCCATGTTTCTCGGGTGGAGAGGTATGCTGGCCTTGGATCGAATCCGCTCGGCGTATTAACGACGACGGGTCCGTGTGGCAGCGAGCCTGGATATGGTTTTTAGATGGTTTTCTACATCCCACTAGGAGTAAGCAGACTAGTTCCCATGTTACGCCTCAGATACACTCTACAAAAACATTTAGAACACATTGTCACACTTGCACACAGAATTTACTCTACACACAGACAGACTGGGTACACTGCCCCTATCCTGGGAGGATGAGTAGAATACTGATGACCTTCGCTGTTCCGTGTCTTCAAACACTCTGTATCAATATGAGTACATAACTGCCACAGATCACCATTACTGAGCGCCTGAGAGTAACTGCGGTGTTGTTTACACAAATCATGTAATGTTTGCCCCAGGAAGTGAAGTTTCTTTGTTAGGGAGTCGCTTAGAATAAAATGTCTGAAGTTCATGGAATTATTATTTTGCCATTTGTGCTGCATCCTATACAGCTTCTGTGCCAAATGTTAAAAATATTCACACTGCAAGTATAAACTAGTAGGTAAAAGTAAATACAATGATGAACAAGAAACATGCTACACCATGACACATCAGCTGTTTATAGAACTTTGTGGAGGTTGTGCATCATATGACGGGTATTAAATGAATAAACTTTCATTCCATTCGGAACTTACGTCAATCAGCAACATTAACCCTTAGCTACAATGGATGATAGCAGCAACACAATTACTATGGTTGTGCTTCTCAGACAGCCTTTTTATTTTTTATCTATGAAATTATTGTTTCGATGAATATATATTTTCATGACTTCCTCCTGTTCACTGCACATGTTGGAAGCTGACTTCATGGAAATTTTAAATTTTTAGATCTTTGCAGGACTTAAAACAAGTAGACAACTGAAACGCAGAAAAAATTTTGGTATATTTTCATGTATTACTAAAGTAACAATGGATAGTTACCTCTCTACTCACAGCTTATCTTCAGGAAGATAATATTACAGATTCACAACGCAACGGTGTGGAAAAACACATTTCAGTTGTGAGAATGTGTAGATGATATCATCTTTGAGTTTACTTCTCATCGTTTCAACATGGAACCACTGTTCACCCTGTTAGTCTGTTAAGAAAGATACATTGTTAAAGTTTAATTTTAAAAGATGAAGTAGGAAGTACACACGTATTCCTATGAGCCCGTCGAACATATTTTAATCACTTTCACCCTGCATGTATATCTTCTTAGAATACTACAAACAAAACGGAACACCAAACTGTTGACTGGAATATTTCGCTTTCCTCTTCACCTGAAGACGCAAAAGTTTTTCCTTTTCGTTTTTCAAACAATTCTTTATTGGGTAAAGAAGTCCATACGTCCAAAATAGCAGGGTTTTCTCTGAGATTTTTCGCACTTGTCGCAGTCCAGGCAGCTGCAGGGCGATGTCGTTGTGCCTTGTACTTACGTTAGCTGACGGCTGCTGGTATCTCCATCGGAAACACCTGTTCTTACCGAAGAAGTAAGCTTTTCCATTATCATTAGCTTCACAGCTTCATCATTTTCAGTTCCCTGCTCAAAATTGATGCCGTAATCACTAAATATCTTGAAATCAGGGTCATTATCGCTGTGGACCAAGTCTTCATCTGAGAATTCACTGAGTCTTTCTTGAACATCCATGTCTGTCTCACGTAAAACATGTAGTACAGAAGATTCAGCTTCCCACGCCATGGAATAACGGTGACAGTCAATAAAGACATGGCACGAAAACTCTGAGGCACGTCTGGAAGGCCTCTCTAGGTCCTCAAATAAGAAGTAAAGCACAGCAACAATGCAAGTGTTCTGGCAGGTGTAGCTTGCCATCCATTGCGAAGGGACACAGAGAACTTCAATTAATTTCACAGTATTGTGTGAGTCTGAGAGACAGTCCTTAGTGCTTGAAGGTTAATATGAGCCATTGCTACCACGGGCACGAAAACGTTCTTGATTTTTTGTAGTATGGGAGCAAAAAGCCTCAGAATGTAATTTTGAGGAATTTATTGCCATGCTCGAAACACATTCTCTGTCAGTTTGAAATTTGTCGTTGATATTTGCCTACTTCCTGATACTCGGTTTATCGCATGTTGTCTGCTCGTGAGCAACTTTTGCTGATATCTCTGAAACCAATAGTCGACTTCCATAATTCTGCTATTGCATCTGCTAAGGTACTTTCTCTGCTGATTTTCTTTGAAACGAGTGCGGAATCAGCGAATGAGGATCCAGGACGCTCTGATGCTGGGCATAGTTTCCAAGTTTTGAGAGAATACAAAAAGTTCTTGTTCGTTCTAGCCTGTGCTTTAGTGAAGATGTTTTTAGCTTACTTTGAGTTATAGTGTGTAACAAAAGTGGCTGCATTAAGTATGCTCAGCAGAAGAGGGAGAGCTATATACGAGGGTTATTTGGAAAGTAAGGAAAGACCGGTCGCGAAATGGAAACCACAGTGAAAATCTCATGAAGTTTTGCACAGCTGGGTTGGGCAGTGTCTCTAGTATGCCCGTCAATCGCCTTACGACGTTCTTTTTAGCCCTGAGCACACAGGAAGCACATAAAGATACCTAGAACAATAGTGTCTCCCGCCATGTACGAAGGCCTGGTGAGCAATATCGCCTGAAACTATGCAGCCAACATTACATAACTGTCGTGCGGTTTCTTCTTCAAGACAATTCTCAGCCGCATTCTGCATGGGCAATGAAGATGCTCCTGCGTCGTTTTCAGTGAGAAATGTTTGATTTCCCACAATACAGACCGTAATTGCCTCCTTCTGATTTTCATCTCTGCTCACATGAACCGCTGGCTATAAGAAAACATTCTGGCACAGACAACGGGCTGTAGGCCAGCGTAGAGAATTGGCGGAAAGCACTGGCCGCTGCCTTCTATAACAAGGGTATTGGAAAGTTGGTACAACTCTACGACAAACGTCTAAGTCGGATCGGCGACTGTGGAGATAAATAGCTGGAAGTTGTAGCTAACTGTTGCAAATAAAACATTTCTGAGTTTAACTGTGGTTTCCATTTCGCGCCCTATCGTTTCTTACTTTCTGAATAGCCTCGTATGATAGCAGCAACAGGTTTGTGTTAGTGAAGTGCTTCATAAAATTTTAAATCTCTTCTCAATCCACTATTCTAGAAAAAAAGGTAACCTTTTTTCTACATCTAAATGTTCGCCGGTAAACATTACATTGGCGAGATTTCTTAGGCAATGGTACTGATGCATAGCAGAGTGGCGCTCACGGTTATGATCAAGTGCTAAAGGAAATGTATTCCTTCGCGTTTCAATATGTGTGTCTGTGACGAACTACACCTGATATAATCACATAGCATAATATTATTTTCTTTACGGCTTATTCATTCTGATGAAGGGCAACTTTTGTGAGAAATTTAGTGACCACTGGAGGTAGGAGCTACTACTACTACATAAAATAACAGACAGCATACAAATTTATGAAAACCGCTGGCTGCATCCTGATATGAAAGTGTGTGTCCTCCCATAGCTTCCCATGCATTCTCACTGGCTGGCAAATCAGAGTAACAGCTAGGCCAATCAAGGATCACTCCATTCGTCATCGTGTTTGTCATGTGAACTCCTGTGTGAGCTCTTACATTATCGTGCAAATTTTTGATCACGTGTCCAATAACATAAAATGTCTGATAGGTAGCAAAGCAAGTTTAAAATCTAGCGTACAGTCATTTCTCTTGGACAACTCCTCCTATTCCATGGACGAATTTCTATTTAGAAACTAGTGCCGTGTAAACAAAAATTAAAAACAATCTTGTTTTTAAGTGCAATTGCATGAGTAGGACTATAAAATAATATTTTAATTAATATTAACAATAATCGTATATATCCTGTAAACGGAATCGTTACATATCATTTCGACGAAAGAAGCATTCAAACGATCTATGGAACATGTAAGTAACTAACTAACTTGCAGGAATATTCAATTTGATACCCTAGTCATGGGGGATATGACAGTACGGTTTGCTACTCTTCTCACGTACAGATGAGTATTCAGACTCTCTTCAGCATTTAACGAATAAGTCCTGTTCTCGAATTCAGCAGCCTCCCCCCCCCCCCCCTCCCCCCAACCACCCAGCGTGATTCCCGGAGTTCCATATACCTCCTGCGATCTCTCATCAGGTCACTTACGGACAAATTGGTGTAAGTCTTCAGTCTGACCATCACAGACAGAAGCGAAATTCATTGCTGAAGAACATAGAATGCCAGTCAATGTCACTACTGACTCTGCCCGCATCTCGTGGTCGTGCGGTAGCGTTCTCGCTTCCCACGCCCGGGTTCCCGGGTTCGATTCCCGGCGGGGTCAGGGATTTTCTCTGCCTCGTGATGGCTGGGTGTTGTGTGCTGTCCTTAGGTTAGTTAGGTTTAAGTAGTTCTAAGTTCTAGGGGACTTATGACCACAGCAGTTGAGTCCCATAGTGCTCAGAGCCATTTGAACCATTTGAACTACTGACTCTGGCTCAACACCATACAAGTCAGAGTCGTCTGTGATTCAGTGTCAGCGTTGAAGGGTGCATGGGAGCTCGAGAGCTTAACCCAGCCACCAGTAAACTGTTCCTGACAGTTCGTAGTGATACTCTGTCAGTAACGTCTCACAGGATTTCAATTGCAGTCATCCGACTTTTCATCACTGTCAGTGGATTCGTGCCTTCGCTGCATGTCACTACTCGTTCTGCAATGATTCCACTGCCCCCTGCTGTCTGTGCGATCTGTCGGTACGGTACTCCCATGTCCTTCGAGGTAATAGTTCGAACTTTCTAAAAATCCGAGAGAGTGTGATATGCTGCACGTGCCCATCCTCTGCGCACGTTGTATTACGATCCCTCCCGGAATAGTTCTAGTATTGTTACAAATATCCAACAGCCGCCGTTCTCTGCCTCAGTAGCTGTGGGATCAACGTGACAGATTGCTAACAGAAAGAACCCGGGTTCAGTTCCTCGCCCGGTCGGAGCTTTTCTTATTTTCGCTCGAGGACTGGGTGCTGTGTCATTCTTATCTCCTTACCGTCGTACCTGACACGAAAATTCCCTGCATGACTCTAAATGACATGTCTAAACCTGTGTACACTACTGGCCATTAAAATTACTACACCACAAAGATGACGTGCTATAGACGCGAAATTTAACCGACAGGAAGAAGATGCTGTGATACGCAAATGATTAGCTTTTCAGAGCATTCAGACAAGGTTGGCGCCGGTGGCAACACCTACAACGTGCTGACATGAGGAAAGTTTCCAGCCGATTTCTCATACACAAACAGCAGTTGACCGGCGTTGCCTGGTGAAACGTTGTTGTGATGCCTCGTGTAAGGAGGAGAAATATCTACCATCACGTTTCCGACTTTGATAAAGGTCGGATTGTACCCTATCGCGATTGCGGTTTATCGTTTTGCGACATTGCTGCTCGCGTTGGTCGAGATCCAATGACTGTTAGGAGAATACGGAATCGGTGGGTTCAGGAGGGTAATACAGAACGCCGTGCTGGATCCCAACGGCCTCGTATCACTAGCAGTCGAGATGACAGGCATATTATACTCACGGCTGTAACAGATCGTGCAGCCACGTCTCGATCTCTGAGTCAACAGATGGGGACGTTTGCAAGACAACTACCATCTGCACGAACAGTTCGACGACGTTTGCAGCAGCATGGACTGTCAACTCGGAGACCATGGCTGCGGTTACCCTTGACGCTGCATCACAGGAGTGCCTGGGATGGTGTACTCCGAACCTGGGTGCACGAATGGCAAAACGTCATTTTTTCGGATGAATCCAGGTTCTGTTTACAGTATCATGATGGTCGCATCCGTGTTTGGCGACATCGCGGTGGACGCACATTGGAAGCGTGTATTCGTCATCACCATACTGGCGTATCACCCGGCGTGATGGTATGGGGTGTCATTGGTTACACGTTTCGGTCACCTCTTTTTAACATTGACGGCACTTTGAACAGTGGACGTTACATTTCAGAAGTGTTATAACCCCTGGCTCTACCCTTCATTCGATCCCTGCGAAACCCTACATTTCAGCAGGATAATGCACTACCGCCTGTTGCAGGTCCTGTACGGGCCTTTCTGGATACAGAAAATGTTCGACTGCTGCCCTGGCTAGCACATTCTCCAGGTCACTCACCAATTGAAAACGTCTGGTCAATGGTGGCAGAGCAACTGGCTCGTCACAATACGCCAGTCACTACTCTTGATGAACTGTGGTATTATGTTAAAGCTGCATGGGCAGCTATACCTGTACACGCCATCCAAGCTCTGTTTGACTCAATGCCCAGGCGTATCAAGGCCGTTGTTACGGCCAGAGGTGGTTATTCTGGGTACTGATTTCTCAGGATCTATGAACCCAAATTGCGTGAAAATGTAATGACATATCAGTTCTAGTATAATATATTTTTCCAATGAATACCCGTTTATCATCTGCATTTCTTCTTGGCGTAGCAATTTTAATGACCAGTAGTGTAGCCTCGTACCAGGGTATGGCTACACCTACATGAATATTATGAGTTATCGAATCACACTGTTCTATCTATTTTCCACTCCTGAAATGTCTGTACAGGCACGTCCTTAAACCCAATACATATTCAAAAACTCACACCATTCTTCGTCTGTAGAAATGGCTTTTTCTTTACTGTAAACGAGCTCTAATAATCATGCAATTTCAATGAACATACTACGTAGGAAAGAAAATACTGGAGTATCCGTTTGATAGCGTTCGGGCAACTCATTCATTCTGTAACATTTTCCTATTCTGTCAATGTATGATGTAAATAACTAAACAGACTCTCATTAAACGGGATAACAAGAAGTGTAATGCCTGGCTGACCTGTCTTGAAACTTTGTATTTAATCTGTAATGAGGGTCTAGGAAAGAATTTCAAAATTCTAAAGCATAAATGGCGTTTCCGTTGACATCTCATAAATGTAACGAATAAAACAGAGTGTAAAATAGAATACCTTTATTGTACAGTGAATGAGAAAGCCATGGCTGTATTTCCCAGGGTACTATTTCCTTGGTCGTCCGGTAATAAATAATGTACAGTTGTGTTAAGCGTCCACAGAGGTCAATCCAGAAGATCACTGCCGTGTCTGAACGTTTAGTCCACGAGCATAACAGGCCAGTGAGACGGGTAGTCGAAGGGCTATCCAGTAGGCACCATGACATCGTGAGCCAAAAACAAACAGTTCTGAAGAACGATAACAACAATTGCTTGTTGTGATGAGAAACTCCGGCGGCTACCATTGTCACCAGAGGCGCCCGATTCACCAACACACGGTGTTCACATCGAAATAGGTGTGGCTATTGAGGCCCTACTTGCGTCTACGATGTCATGTAGTTCGTGTTGTATCCTTCCTCAAGGACTGTATTTAGGGTGCCTCACGGCAACAGCCAAACATTTCAAGGCAGTGCACCATCCTGGACAGTACTGCATTCGGAACTCTCACGAGCTGCTTACATTCTACACTACTGGCCATTAAAATTCCAACATCACGAAGATGACGTGCTACAGACGCGAAATTTAACCGATAGGAAGAAGTGACCATGGTCTCTATGAACTGCAGTGCCAGAATCTGGTATCCAGTGACCCTAGCCTTTTTCTGTGATTGTGGATTCCGAACATCCGTCCAAAAAGTGGTCCGTCTCGAAATAGAATTTGTCCTGTTAGGTTCACTGTGATTGTGTGCCACTACAAACCTCTAATTTCAGAGTTGTCAGTGATTGTACACCTACCAAACCGTGTGTTTATTTTCCATTTAGCCCAAGAAGTCTTGTTGTGTTTCTGTGACTCAGTTAGCCGTAGCCCTTGAGGTTTAATGAGATATGTCTTATTGCTTATAAGGTATTTAAAGTATCCCTGGAAGCTTATTCTTCTTAGTAAGCCTTTGTCATGTCACTTCAGTCACTGGCGACGAGGTTTTCAGTGAATTTCTCTCGAAAGTTTTCACAGTTCCCAAGTTAGATGGCGCTCTTAAGATAATTTTTCTGGTATTTGATATAATAAGGTTTACTTTCCACTTCAGTACGTCTGCTGTCAACGCAGACGTGACCAACCAAATGGTTATATTCTTGCAAAACATGCAGCCGGTAGCAGAACTTACGTTGGAAAAGACGCCGTCAGCCACCACGACGTCAGAAGTTTCCAATCGCCTTTCTTGCATCGGCTCTATGGTCAAAGAACTTCGGACGTCACAGTTGCTGTTTCCCAAATTTGACAAGAGAGCAGAACTGCAGGCCATCCTTAGAGCCCACGTGGAACAGCATTTCGTTGCTAATGGAATTTCAGGCGATGGCCATCAACAAAAAATGGTCCAAATGGCTCTGAACACTATGGGACTTAACACCTGAGATCATCAGTCCCCTAGAAGTTAGAACTACTTAAACCTAACTAACCCAAGGACATCACAAACATCCATTCCCGTGGCAGGATTCGAACCTGCGACCGTAACAGTCGCGCCGTTCCGGACTGAAACGCCTAGAACCGCTCGGCCATAGCGGCCGGCGACCACCAACAACTGTTTTTATCGGCCTACTGAGGCGTTGAGGTGTTAGCCTACTTCAACAGATGAATTCTGAAATCGAACCGCATGTTTTGCAGTATGATCAACTTCAAAAGTAAATTAATGGATTAATTTAGTTCCTAAATCGCTGTGGCAGCGGCCCACCACAAATTCTTTAATTGTCACAGATAATGGTCAGACGTACCGGAAATGGATAGCACAATTACAGCACTTTTCTCGAGGCTGTCGTTTTCAGTGCACAAATTGCAAATGTAAGGAATCGTCTGCTGGTATGTTGGTACGAGATACACTGACGGAAAAAGAATCGCAACACCAAGAGGCAAATAATGTAGAGTAATGATATTACGGGAATACATTTCACTAGGTAACATGTATAAGTGAGTAGCGTTGCGCCGGCCGCTGTGGCCGAGCGGTTCTAGGCGTTTCAGTCCGGTACCACGCGGCTGCTACGGTCGCAGGTTCGAATACTGCCTTGGGCATGGAAGTGTGTGATGTCCTTAGGTTAGTTAGGTTTAAGTACACTCCTGGAAATTGAAATAAGAACACCGTGAATTCATTGTCCCAGGAAGGGGAAACTTTATTGACACATTCCTGGGGTCAGATACATCACATGATCACACTGACAGAACCACAGGCACATAGACACAGGCAACAGAGCATGCACAATGTCGGCACTACTACAGTGTATATCCACCTTTCGCAGCAATGCAGGCTGCTATTCTCCCATGGAGACGATCGTAGAGATGCTGGATGTAGTCCTGTGGAACGGCTTGCCATGCCATTTCCATCTGGCGCCTCAGTTGGACCAGCGTTCGTGCTGGACGTGCAGACCGCGTGAGACGACGCTTCATCCAGTCCCAAACATGCTCAATGGGGGACAGATCCGGAGATCTTGCTGGCCAGGGTAGTTGACTTACACCTTCTAGAGCACGTTGGGTGGCACGGGATACATGCGCACGTGCATTGTCCTGTTGGAACAGCAAGTTCCCTTTCCGGTCTAGGAATGGTAGAACGATGGGTTCGATGACGGTTTAGATGTTCCGTGCACTATTCAGTGTCCCCTCGACGATCACCAGTGGTGTACGGCCAGTGTAGGAGATCGCTCCCCACACCACGATGCCGGGTGTTGGCCCTGTGTGCCTCGGTCGTAAGCAGTCCTGATTGTGGCGCTCCCCTGCACGGCGCCAAACACGCATACGACCATCATTGGCACCAAGGCAGAAGCGACTCTCATCGCTGAAGACGACACGTCTCCATTCGTCCCTCCATTCACGCCTGTCGCGACACCACTGGAGGCGGGCTGCACGATGTTGGGGCGTGAGCGGAAGACGGCCTAACGGTGTGCGGGACCGTAGCCCAGCTTCATGGAGACGGTTGCGAATGGTCCTCGCCGATACCCCAGGAGCAACAGTGTCCCTAATTTGCTGGGAAGTGGCGGTGCGGTCCCCTACGGCACTGCGTAGGATCCTACGGTCTTGGCGTGCATCCGTGCGTCGCTGCGGTCCGGTCCCAGGTCGACGGGCACGTGCACCTTCCGCCGACCACTGGCGACAACATCGATGTACTGTGGAGACCTCACGCCCCACGTGTTGAGCAATTCGGCGGTACGTCCACCCGGCCTCCCGCATGCCCACTATACGCCCTCGCTCAAAGTCCGTCAACTGCACATACGGTTCACGTCCACGCTGTCGCGGCATGCTACCAGTGTTAAAGACTGCGATGGAGCTCCGTATGCCACGGCAAACTGGCTGACACTGACGGCGGCGGTGCACAAATGCTGCGCAGCTAGCGCCATTCGACGGCCAACACCGCGGTTCCTGGTGTGTCCGCTGTGCCGTGCGTGTGATCATTGCTTGTACAGCCCTCTCGCAGTGTCCGGAGCAAGTATGGTGGGTCTGACACACCGGTGTCAATGTGTTCTTTTTTCCATTTCCAGGAGTGTAGTTCTAAGCCAAGGGGACTGATGACCTCGAATGTTAAGTCCCATAGTGCTTAGAGTCATTTTTTTTTAGTAGCGTTGCGAGATCACAGATTAATGTAGGCGCAAGATTAACCACTTCAAATGTGAAATGCTGGTACTTTAATAACTGGTGTAACTGCCAAAATTATGAACGCAAGCATGCAAACGTGCTTGCACTGTGTCGTACAGGTGCCGGATGTCGGTTTGTGGTGTGGATTTCCATGCCTATTGCACTTGGTCGGTCAGTAAATGGACGGTTAATGCTGGTTGCGGATGACGCTTTAGTTGTTGTCCCACGATATCACCTACGTGCCCAATTGGAGACATATCTGGTGATCGAGCAGGCCAAAGCAACAGATCGACCGTAGAACTTGCTGGGTTACAACAGCTGTATGTGGGCGAGCGTTATCCTGCTGAAAAACACCACTGGAATGCTTTTGATGAATGGCAGCAAAAGACGTCGAATTACCAGACTGACGTACAGCTTTACAGTCAGGGTGCGTGGGATGACCACGATTGCTCCTACTGACATACAAAATCTTACCCCAGACCATAACTCTAGCTGTAGGTCCATTGTGTCTACCACGCAGACAGGTTAGTTAATAGTCGTCAAGTGGCCTTTTTGTAACCAACACACGTCCATCAATGACAACGAGGCAGAGCCAGCTTTCATCAGAAAACACAGAAGACCTCCACTCCACCCTTTAGTGAGCTATCGCTTGACAGCACTGAAGTCTCCAACAGCTGTGGTTTGGGGTCAGTGGAATGCACTCCACAAGGCGTCTGGCTTGGTGCAGTCCTTGAAGTAACCCATTTGTAGCAGTTTATTGTGTCACTGTGGTGGGAACTGCTGCTGCAGACGCAGTCTGGAGAGCGGTCTTCTTGCTACAGTACCTTTCCGTGACCACTGCTGCCAGCCAACATGTACAGTGGCTACATTCCTGCCAAGTCTTTCTGCAGTATCGCGGAAGGAACATCCAACTTCTCATAGCCCAATTACACGACCTCGTTCAAACTCAGTGAGCTGCTGATAAAGGCGGCGTCGTTGTCTTAAAAGCATTCTTGACTAACATCAACTAACCACGTCCACTCTCAAAAGTAACTGAGGCTCACTACCGTTACAGCGCATATTTAAAGCCAACCTAGTGGTGCCACTAGCATCACACCTATGCGACAGGCGCTAAATTCCAATAGACGTCATCTTTTGGGTGTAGCAACAGCCCACCAACTTTCGTTTGTCTCGCACAACTCATTCTTGGTGTTGCGATTTTTTTTTTTTCGCTTCATTGCATGATACTGGTCCAAGCACCGAGAAAAGATCACCGAAATGATCTCCTAAAACTCAACAACTCCTCATTGTCGGCATGTCTTCCGCTCATTCGAGTGTTTTAACAAACAGTGCACTCTTCAGTGGCCTTAGATGATCCTTCCCAAGCGTTTTACACCTAGCAACCTCTCATGACTCAGGCCCGATTCCACTGTGCAGGTACCACAGCTCACTAAACGTATTTTCCTCCTCTCAGGAAGTTTCAGGAGGCTGGTGGTTGCAATCTTTTAGTAACCGTCTTATTAGTGACCAAGGGCATCAGTGTTATTTTTGAAAAGAAAAGTGTTCATTTCGTAGCAAGGCGGAGTCTGTAATTCCGCGTCCAAGATAAATGTGGATACCACACACCTTGGTATCATGGACTGATTCCAAAGCTGATGATCAGTACTCAGGTGCAGACGTATTACATCTGCAGACGGTGTTGCCTGTTTCGGATCAGTTGTTAACGTTATCAGTGCACATTAATAACTTTCCAGTCACGTTCCAAATCGATACGGAACCCTCTACAACGATAATTAATTACCAAGTTACAGACAGCTAGACTGAACACCAACCCAGTCTTTTGCAATGCAATTGAAGAATTACCGTAATTGTAGCATCGATATGATGGGATAGTTTTGCTCCACAATCCAGTTTCAAGCGTCTTTCCTAAAGGCTTATATGCTGGTTGTCACCAGGGCTACTATAATTGTAGGTTTGAACCTTTTTAACGCACTTGGCTTAGAAATGCACGATTCTTCCATGCAGATTCGACCATTTTTCCTCCGTCACAAATCTGAACCACCTCTCGGCAAAAGTAGCCTCGATATGTTTCGAACAAACTACTTGAGTTAGAAGTTATGAAGCACACGTCGTATTGAAGCGATCGGGAATGCCCAGATTTTGTAAACCACAAAATGTGTGTTTTGCATTACGCGAAAAACTACGAGTACAAATCCAATAGTTGCACGGCGAGAGAGTCCTGACATCCGATGCTAGCAGTTTATGAGCTACCCTATC
The DNA here is from genome assembly GCF_023864345.2 of Schistocerca serialis cubense. Classification (NCBI taxonomy): domain Eukaryota; kingdom Metazoa; phylum Arthropoda; class Insecta; order Orthoptera; family Acrididae; genus Schistocerca; species Schistocerca serialis. Next base: position 122,693,147 of record NC_064640.1, read on the forward strand.
AGACAAAACCTGATAGGTCTTCCTTCACGACTCACTTGGTTAAATCAGTTCTAATTGGAAATATTTTCGCTTTTTACAGTTTTCAATCAACAAAAAGTCACTGATGATGGCACAGAGATGCCGAAACATGTTTGGGTAAAAAGAAAAAACAGTGTTTTTGCAAAACGGTGGAACCCATTTCTATAATATAAAGATCTTTAGGGGTTTCTGAGCAGCGAAAGCCCAGTCAATGTTTGGCACTTATCTAATTCCAAAGGTGGAAGATACCATGTCAAAGTTACCAGGAAGCACCAATTTCGCGACGATCGACTTCCAGGACATGTGCTTACAGCTACAACTGTCCAAGGAATCCAAACGCATCTTGGTAATCAACACACCATTTGACCTTTTTCAATATAACTGCCCTTCTTTTGAAATATCCAGTGCACCAGCTGTTTTCCAACATTATCTGGGGCGGTTAACTCAGGAGTTCCCAGGAACTGCTAATTACTTCGATGGGAACAAACGCCAGGGACCTCGCCACGAATTTAGAAGCTCTCTCTCATATTTTAGAAACAGCCAAACTGGAGTGGAATTAAGTAAAAAGTGCATATTTTTAGTGCCTCAAGTCGAGTACTTAGGCCATATTTTTTGCGCTTCCGAGATGTGTCCCACGCCACATGGAACCAGTCCATAAGTTGCCAGCCCCACAGGACGCCAAACATTAGAAATTAGTATTGGAACAGCGCAGTTACTATTGAAAGCTCATCCCTGACGCGATTGATACCTCAGTTAGTTTCCAGCTGTCGCCTGTGATGGACCAACAGAGCAGCAAGTTACGTAATTAGCTTTTTGTGTGTTTTTTCACAGTCTAATGCTCCAATTCCGTCCGTGTTTATGTATTAAAGAGGTGTCATCTAATGTTTTAGTTACTGTAAAGTGAAGATTCACGTAGTCTGTAGCACAGTTGTCATTCCTTTTGAAGGGCCAGCTAAACAGCTTAGTTAGGCTCAGCCTCCTTTGGTGATACATGTATAAGATAGCAAGTTAAATATTTGGCTCTCTGTGTGTGCTTTTATAGTTAACTCTTATGTTAGTAATACTAGGGTGGCTAGGATATGTCCTTGCTGTGTGCGTATACAGGAGGAACTGGCCTCAGTTCGCGAACAGCTGAAGACGCTTTCGGCCACAGTCAGCCATCTTCAGACTGCTGCCTCTGGGTGTAACGGTGGCGGAGAACCTTATGCGTAGTATGGGACACCCATGTGTCACTTGTTTCGCCCACTCAGCTGCCGAGACACCTTGTAGTGTATCCGACGTTGTGGATCTGTCCTCAACGCAGGGTGAGTAGCGGGTGGTAACACATTCGCCTCGCTCAAGGCAGAGTCAGCATGGAGGCTGACCGTCTGGCTTCTCCTATTCACCCTGTGAGTGCTGCGGCGGCCGCTCCTTCAGCAGGGTCCTAGTAGGCACACCAGGGTAGGGGTGTATTAGTCATTGGGGATCCAGTGTTAGGAGCTTTATGGAGCATCTTTGGGAAACAGCGTCTAGTCCCGAAAAGACATCCAGTGTGCACTAGGTGTGTCTGCTGGGGGCCTCATCTGAGGTATGGAGGACAACTTGCCTGCTGCTATCAAGCGATCAGAGTGCAGTCATTGTAAGTTGTCGCTCACATCAGCACGAATGATCTCTGTCGCTTAGGTTCTGAGGCCATCCTCAGTTCATAAGAACGGGCGGCGGAAGTGATGGAGATTGCTGTCCTTGTGCACGGGTGCAAGAACAACTCACATTTTTCAACCCTGTTCCCAGAACTGATAAGGATCCTTTCTTTTGGAGCCGAATTGGGGGGGGGGGGTCTCAATCGAAGGCTCTGTCGACTCTTGTGTCGGCCTTAGCTGCAGATTTCTGGACTTGTGTTATGGGGTGGGGAATTGTAGGACCCCCCCCCCCCCCCCCTCGACACGCCAGGAATGCACTACACAAAGGAAACAGATATTCGGATAGCAGAGTACTTGTGGAGTGCACATGGAGGTTTATTACGCTAGCCGGTAGTGTGAGGTTCTCTGACGAACAGTCGTCAGTCAACACGCAGAGAGTGAAACCAGATCACGTACAAAGTAAAGCCATTTAGACTGTCAAACTCTTAACAGCAAACTGTTACAGTATTCGTAACAAAGTCCCTTAATTTACTGCCCTCCAGGAAAGACATAATGCTCAAATTATTCGCGGAACCGAGAACTGGCTGAAACCCGAAGTAGAAAACCCTGAAATATTTAGCGAGTGATGGAACCTGTATCGAAAAGACAGATTAGACGCAGTAGGAAGGGGAGTGTTCATTACAGTAGACAAAAGTATTATGTTCAAAATGGTAAAGAGCAGCTACCAGTGGACGTCTCCGTTCTAGGTTTATTATAGCAGATCCAGATTTCGGTTAGTAACTACCCATTATCAGTGCAGTATTTACGTATAACAACTCCGAAATACCGCAACGATAATGACTAGTCACTAACCGAAATCTGGATCTGCTCTAATAATTAGGACGGAAACGACGACTGATTGCTGCTCTTTACCATTTTGAAAGTTATATCACAGTCATGGAGCGCATTACACTTTCCTAATGAAAGGTAATTTGTTGAAAAATATTATGTCTATCGTGGACGAAATTGAATCTGAATGTGAAGTTATTTGGATGCATGTAAAAGGTCTAAGTAAACTCAAGTTAATTATCGAATGTTTTTACTGGCCACCCGATTTTGCCGTAACAGTTGTAGACACATTCAACGGAATTCCACACTCAGTAACGTCAAAATTCCCAGATCATGAAATATTAGTTGCTGGCGACTTTGACCTACGGTGTATAGACGGGGACGACCGTGGATTCATTGCAGATGGTACGGTCAGGCAGTCATATAAACTATGTTTGAACACGTTTCCCGAAAACTGTCTTCAGCAGCTAATTGGATAGCCCACGCACAATGCAAATATTTTAGATCTTGTAGCTTCAAACAGACCTGACCTTAGTGACGGTGTCAGTATGTTGAATGGGACTGGAGATACGGTGTCATCGTGGTGACGTTGGTTACTAAAGTTAACAAATCAATAAAGAAGGAAAGGAGAGTATATTTGCTAGAAAGAGCAGATAAGCAGATGTTAGAAAACGAATGGGCATCCTTTAGTTCGAGCATGGTGGGCGTCAAGGAATTAAGGGCAAAGCTAAAGCGCACTGTGAACCGCAGCTTGGAAAAATGTTTGCCGAATAACTGGATTAACGATGGAAAACATCCACCATGGTTTAACTGCTGAGGAAGTAGAATGCACAAATGACGACAGGTAAAAATTAGCAAAAATCTATGCTTCTGTAAAAAGATCGATGCGCGAACCACACGACTATCGCCGTCATACCTTGGGAATACATCGTCACGGGAACCCTAGAAAATTCTTGGCCTACGGAAAATCACTAAGCGGGTCGAGGATATCTATCCAGTCACTCGTTGACCGCTCTGGTATGGCAATATAAGACAACAAAAAGAAAGCCGAAGTTCTAAATCTCGTGTATGAGAAATCATTCACCCATGAGGAACGTACAAACACACCATTGCTTGACCGTCGTACGACTCCTGTACGGAGGACAGAGTACTAGGCATCCCTGGCGCAGAGAAGCAGCTGAAAGAGTTATCTCCAGATCCGGATAAAGCCCCAGTTCAGTTTTACAGAGAGTACTCTACGGCACTGGTCCCTTACTTAGCTTGAATTTATCATATCAAGCAGCGCAAAGTTCCAAGCGACTGCAAAAGAGCGTAGGAGACTCCTGAATATCCTGTGCCAGCTTCTTCATTATCAGGTAAGTACTGCAGCCTACATCCTTCTAAATCTGCTTAGTGTATTCATCTCTTGGTCTCCCTCTACGATTTTCACTCTCCACGCTGCCCTCCAGTACTTAATTAGTGATCCCTTGATGCCTCAGAACATGCCCTACCAACCGATCCCTTCCTCTAGACAAGTTGTAACCCAAATTCCTCTTTTCCCCAATTCTGTTCAGTACCTCCTCATTAGTTACGTGATATACTCATCTAATCTTCAACATTCTTCTGTAGCACCACATTTCGAAAGCTTCTATTCTCTTCTTGTCTAAACTATCTATCGTCCACGTTTCACATCCAAACATGGCTACACTCCATACAGGTACTTTCAGAAAAGACTTTCTGACAGTTAAATTTATACCCGATGTCAACAAATTTCTCTTCTTCAGAAACGCTTTCCTTGCCATTGCCAGTCTACATTTTATATTCTCCCTACTTCGACCATCCCCAGTTATTTTGCTCCCCAAATGGCAAAACAAATCTAATACTTTAAGTGTCTCATTTGCTAATCTAATTCCCTCAGCGTCAGCTGATTTAGTTAGACTACATTCCATTATCGTCGTTTTGCTTTTGTTGGTGTTCATCTTATAACCTCCTTTCAAGACACTGTCCATTCCGTTCAATTGCGATTCCAGGTCCTTTGCTGTCTCTGACAGAATTACAATGTCTCAAAGTTTTTATTTCTTCTCCATGGATTTGAATTCCTACTCCAAATTTTTCTTTTGTTTCTTTTACTGCTTGCTCGATGCATAGATTGAATAACATTGGGGATAGCCTACAACCCTGTCTCACTCCCTTCCCATCCACTGCTTCCCTTTCATGCCCCTCGACTCTTATAACTGCCATCTGGTTTCTGTACAAATTGTAAATAGCCTTTCGCTCCCTGTATTTGACCCTTGCCACCTTCAGAATTGGACAGAGTGTATTCCAGTCAACATTGTCAAAAGCTTTCTCTAAGTCTACAAATGCTAGAAACGTAGGTTTGCCTTTCCTTAATCTATTTTCTAAGATAAGTCGTAATGTCTGTATTGCCTCACGTGTTCCAATATTCCTACGGAATCCAAACTGATCTTCCCCAAGTTTTTCCATTCGTCTGTAAAGAATTCGTGTCAGTATTTTGCAGCTGTGACTTATTAAACTGATAGTTCGGTAATTTTCACACCTATCAACACATGCTTTCTTTGGGATTGGAATTATTATATTCCTCTCGAAGTTTGAGGGTATTTCGCCTGTCTCATGCATCTTGCTCACCAGACGGTAGAGTTTTGTCAGGGGTGGCACTCCCAAGGCTATCAGTAGTTCTAATGGAATGTTGTCTGTTCCCGTCTTGTTGCGAGTTAGATCTTTCATTGCTCTGTCAAGTTATTCATATCTCCCATTTCATATTCACCTACTTCCACTTCCATTTCCATAATATTGCCCTCAAGTATATCGCCCTTGTATACTCCCACCTTTCTGCTTTCCCTTATTTGCTTAGAACTGGTTTTCCATCTGAGCTCTTGATATTATACAAGTGGTTCTTTTCTCTCCAAAGATCTCTTTAATTTTCCTGTAGGCAGTATCTGTCTTACCCCTAGTGATATATGCCTCTACATCCATACATTTGTCCTCTAGCCATCCCTGCTTAGCCATTTTGCAACTCCTGTCAATCTCTTTTTGAGACGATTGTATTGCTTTCTGCCTGCTTCATTTATTGCATTTTAATCGACTTTTTACCTACTTGATCCTCCGCTGCCTTCACTATTTCATCTCTCAAATCTACCCATTCTTTTTCCAATGTATTTCTCTCCCCCGTTCTTGTCAATAGTTCTCTAATGTTCTCTCAGAAACTCTCTACAACCTCTGGTTCGTTCAGTTTATCCAGGTCCCATCTCCTTAAATTCCCACCTTAGTTTCTTCAGCTATAATATACAGTTCATAACCAATAGATTTTGGCCTGAATCCCCATCTGCCACTGTTTATGTCTTCCAGCTTAAAACCTGGTTTCTAAATCTCTGTCTCACCATTAAATAGTTTATCTCAAACCTTCCAGTTTTCCAGGCCTCTTCCACGTATACAACCTTTTTCCATGATTCTTAAACCAAGCGTTAGCTATGATTAAGTTATGCTCTGGGCAAAATTCTACCAGACGGCTTCATCTTTCATTCCTTATCCCCATTCCATATTCACCCACTACTTATCCTTCACTTCCTTTTCCTACTATCGAATTCCAGTGTCCCATGACTATTAAATTTTCGTCTCCGTTCACTATCTGAAGAATTTCTTTTATCTCATTATAAATTTCTTCGCTTTCTTCGTCGTCTGTTGAGCTGGTTGGCATAAAACTTGTACTACTGTCGTAGGCGAGGGCCTCGTGCCCATCTTGGCTACAATAATGCGTTCAATACACTGCTCGTAGTAGCTTACCCGCACTCCTATTTTTTTTATTCATTATTAAACCTACTCCTGCATTACCCCTATTTTATTTTATGTGGTGGTGGTGGTGGTTAGTGTTTAACGTCCCGTCGACAACGAGGTCATTAGAGACGGTGCGCAAGCTTGGGTTAGGGAAGGATTGGGAAGGAAATCGGCCGTGCCCTTTCAAAGGAACCATCCCGGCATTTGCCTGAAACGATTTAGGGAAATCACGGAAAACCTAAATCAGGATGGCCGGAGACGGAATTGAACCGTCGTCCTCCCGAATGCGAGTCCAGTGTGCTAACCACTGCGCCACCTCGCTCGGTATATATATTTTTAATTTTTTAATTTTATATTTATAACTCTGTATTCACCTGACCAGAAGTCTTGTTCCTCCTGCCACCAAACTTCACTAATTCCCCCTATATTTAATTTCGACCAATCCATTTCTCTTTTTAAATTTTGTAACCTACATGTCCGATTAAGGGACCTGACATTCCATGCTCCGATCTGTAGAACGCCAGTTTTCTTTCTCCTGATAACAACGTCCTCATGAGTAGTCCTCCCCCCCCCCCCCCCCTGGAGATCCGAATTGGGCACTATTTTACCTCCGGAATATTTTACCCAAGAGTTCGCTATCACCATTTAACCATACAGTAAAGCTGCATGCCCTCGGGAAAAATTACGGCGGTAGTTTCCCTTTGCTTTCAGCCGTTTGCAGTACCAGCACACACCCTGCTCCATTGCTGACAGTTAACGAAGGTACGAACACACAGAATAGGTTACCAGATATGTGAGTGGCTCGAAGACTTATTACGTAATACAACCTCGTACGTTGTCCTCAACAGTGAGTGTTCATTAGAGACAAGGGAATCATCAGGAATGACCCAGCGAAGTGTGATAAGACCTCTCTTATTCCCTCTCTATAGAAGTGACATGACTAACGGTATGATCAACAATCTTCAGCTGTTTGTTGATGATGCTGTGGTGTTCGGGAATTTGTCGTCGTTGAGTGACGGTAGGAGGATGCAAGATGACTTAGAAAAAATTTCTAGTTGTTTTTATGAATGGTAGTTTAATGTTAACGTAGAAAAATATAAATTAATGCAGATCAGAAGGAAAAACAATCCTATAATGCATGAATACAGCATTCCTGGAGGGAAGACGATGTTCTTTTCGAGTAACACTTTTGAGAAAATTTAGAAAATCGACATTTTATGCTGACTGCTGAACGATTCTACGTCCGCCAACATACATTTCGCATAAGAACCACGAGGACAAAATACGAGAAACTGGGGGTCTTACGAGGGCATATAGACAGTCGCTTTGCCCTTGCTCTATTTGCCAGTGGAACAAGGAAGGAAATGATTAGTAGTGGTACAGGGTACCTTCAAACACGCACCGTACTATGACTTCGGAGTATGTATGTAGACATAGATGTAAACGTAGATATAGTAGTGTGCTGACACAGTCACGCCGATGAAATACCTGGGCGAAACGATGCAAAGCGTTATGAAACTGAACGACTTCGGATTGTTGGGAAGAGTTTATAAAGGAGACTGTGTATACAACAGTAGTGCGACCCATTTTTTAGTGCTGCTAGAGTGTTTCAGATCCCCGCCAGAATTAAAGGAAACATCGAAACAACTCATGCGTGGACTGCTAGACGTGTTACCGGTAGATTCGATCATCACGCGTGTATTACGGAAATGCTTCGTGAACTCGAGTGGTAATCCTGGAGACAGAACGACATTAGTTTTGCGGACCGCTTTTGAGAAAATTTAGGGCATTTCAAGTAGATTCTACTACCGCCAACGTACATGTCGTGTAAAAACCACGAAAATAAAAGAAATTAGGGCTTCTACGGAGGAATACAGACACTCGTTTCCCTCACTCTGTTTTGGAGTGGAACAAGAAAGCAAATGCCTGTTGGTAGTACAAGGTACCCTCCGCCACGCAGCATACGGTGGCTTTCGGAATGTAGAGGAAGATGTAGGTGTAGAACTATTACACAACCTGCTGCGTAAATACGTCCAGTGGAAGTGGTCTGTCAGCTGTAATATGGCTTTCCAAGATGTAAAGCGGGCTCTCCTGCAAACGACATGTTTAATGGGTTATGACACGACTTAATTACATCTGTGACAGCTGACGCGTCGGACTATGGCCTCAGGGTGCTTCTCTCCCATAAAGTGCATAGCGTAGAGCGACCTATTGGTGTCACATCAAAAACAGCGCAATTATAGCCAGACTGCAAAGGAGGCTCTGGTCATTATATTTGCCTTGAAAAAGTTTCATAATCATATATATGGGTGCTGTTTGTTCTCCTCACAGACCACAAACAACTGATGAACTTGTTGAATGCGACTGCGGGCATACCTATCAAAATGGCAATACAACTCTAGCGGTGGGCCATGGTCTTATCAAAATGCATTTAACTCCTGCAAAGCCAAGAAGTGCTTGCCAATTGGCATCGTCGCCACCGACTATCGCTGTCAAACATGTCCTCTTCCATTGCGAAAACGAGAAGACCAGGGTCATCATTCTGAAAGCCCTTCAGCTCCACGTTTTAACCTCGCTTCATCAAAGCCATTGGGCTCAGGATGTCACGAAAAGGATGGATTGCGAACACGTGTTCTGGAGAGGTACTGATAAAGGTATCGCCAAGAGTGCCAGCGCAATCAAGTAACTCCAGCGTGAAAATAGTTCCCATGACACCCAGCATAATACAGCTGTGCAGGCTCCATGTTGACTTTGCATGCCTGTTCCTGGCATTACATTGGCTCATACTTGTAAATGCAGGGCGTAAAACCCTTTATGATTCTCGCACGCACTGGACAACACTGGCCAAACCATCCAAGCACTGCAGAGGATTTTTGCCACTGAAGACCTTGCAGAAACTACTGAGACCAACAATGGTCCTCAGTTTACGTCCCTGGAATTCCGTCAGTTTTGTGATCTCGACGATATTCGACTTGCGAAAATTGCCCCGTTTCATCCACCTTCGAGTGGTGGAGCGCAATACTTTGTTATGACATTCAAATCGAAAATGGAGAAATTATGTAAAGACCACAACATTCGTGATGCTCTCAAACTATTCTTGGCATTATATTGTTCTACTCCACAGGGTGGGGCGATCCCCGCAGAGAATTTCCGTGGTCATACTCAATGCTCTTAGATACCTGTTGTGAAACTTGCAGTCCACGACCTGTCGTCTCCAAGGCAGCGCCAACATTGCTATAGGATTCACGGCGAAGCATGGGCAATGGTTTTTTCACAAGGCAGTCGTCGCTTAGGCCCAGCATGCATCAACAATGTTCGTGGCAGAGCTATGGTGGAAGTCCACCTCAGGGCCTATCACGGTCCCACGAACATATCAGTCAAGTGTGGCCTTCCAGGGCTTTGGGTCTCCAACAGTGACTCAACAACTATCTCTATTCCAGATTTCACACGTCCAATATTCGAGCTTCACCGACCATAGCAACATTAGCAGCAACGCCTACAGGAACAGTAGACAGCCAAGTAGCATGACACCTGCTGTAACGGCGACCGGAACAGTCGTGGGGTTGAAGTGACGGAAACGCGGCGGGACTCGCGGAGCGGCCCGCGAACAACAACACAACGGGAGAGGACGACACGACCAACGAAGGACCTTACGACAACAACAAGAACGGACAACAGAGTCAAGAAAACCAAACAAGACAACAACGTCCACTCGTAAAGAAAACATGAAAGTAAATACGCTGTCTAATGCGAGGCGATATGTCCTGAGACGTACGCAAGGTTAAACTGGCAGGCTAAGTTTTTTTTTTTTTTCTTTATTGTGATTTCATTCCCCTGCCCCATATGGGCACGGGAGGGCTGTCAGCGGCACAATCCGCCGCTCTTCAGCCGAGTGACATGACAACTAAGACAAGAATAAAATAATACATACGTAAGGAGATAAAAAAGGGGAACATAAAACAGAGTAAGGGGAGAAAATGGAAGTAAAAAGACATGGACATGTAGACGTTCATGGGGGACAGTTAAAAAAGTCACCAGAAAGTTAAAAAACACAGTTGGCGATTCTTAAAACACAGAGAAGACACTGGATGCTCGTGCACAGGTTAAAAGTTGGCCACAGTATTAAAAACACTCCGAAACAACACACTGTAAACCCACTTGGAGCACACACGACGAAGAATAAAACTACCAGGTGGGACCTGCCAAGGGAAAGGTCAGAGAGGACGGAAAAGGAGGGGAGAGCATGGGGCAGCTGGGGAAGCGGCGGGATGAAGAGAGGAGGGGCAACCGTGAGTTCACGAAGAGGCAGGAGACACATGGGGCGGGAGAGGAAAAGGGAAGACAGGGCAGGAGAGAGCGCAGAGACACTGAAAGAAGGCACAAGAGATGGAGGGGGAGTAGGAGGGGAAATCCGCTCGGAAGGAGGGAGGGGGAGGAGAGGGAGCCCGGAAGAGGAGGCAGGAAGAGGGGGTTAGAGTTGGTAGGAAGGGTAGATGTCAGGGCAAGGCTCATCATCCGGGTAGGGTAGACGGTGGAAGTTGTGTAGGATAAGGAGATGGAGGGTGTGGAGATGGAGAGAGGGAGGGACACAACGGTAAAGGTGCGGCAACTGGTTGGGAGTGGAGAGGAAGGGAGACACCAGGGGGTGAGGGGGATCAAGGCGGCGGACAATATAGAGGGTGCGGATGTGTTCAAGGAAAAGGAGAAGGTGGGGGAAGGGGATGAGGTCATAGAGGATGTGCGTGGGGGACGGAAGGCGGATGCGGAAGGCGAGGCGGAGGGCATGGCATTCGAGGATTTGGAGGGCTTTATAGAACTGGGGAGGGGCGGAAATCCAAGCGATGCTGGCGTAACAAAGGATGGGGCGGATCATGGATTTGTAGGTGTGAAGGATGGTGGAAGGATGCAGACCCCACGTCCGGCCGGACAAGAGTTTCAGGAGGCAGAGGCGGTTGTGAGCTTTGTTTTGGATGGTAAGGAGATGGGGAGTCCAGGTGAGGTGGCGGTCGAGTGTGAGGCCAAGGTATTTGAGGGTAGGTGTGAGGTGGATAGGACGGCCATAAATGGTGAGGTAGAAATCATGGAGTCGGAAGGAGTGGGTGGTGCGGCCTATGATGATCGCCTGGGTCTTGGAGGGATTAACACGGAGGAACCACTGGTTGCACCAAGCGGTGAATTGGTCAAGGTGGGTTTGGAGGGTACGTTGGGACCGTTGAAGGGTAGGATAAAGTGCTAGGAAGGCGGTGTCATCAGCGAACTGGAGAAGATGAACAGGAGGGGGAGGTTTGGGCATATCAGCAGTGTACAGGAGATAGAGGAGAGGGGAAAGGACAGAACCTTGGGGCACGTCGGCAGAGGGGTAGAAAGTACGGGAGTTGGAATTGTGGATAGTCACATAGGAGGGACGATGGGAGAGGAAGGAAGCAACGAGACGGACAAAGTTGATGGGGAGAGCATAGGTCTGGAGTTTGAAAAGGAGCCCGCGATGCCAGACACGGTCATAGGCGTTCTGGAGATCAAGGGAAACAAAGAGAGCAGAGCGACGGGAGTTAAGTTGGAGGGAAAGAAGATTGGTACGGTTAAGGAGCTGGTCGTTGGCAGAGAAGGAAGGCCGAAAGCCACATTGGGTAAGAGGAAGGAGGAGGTGCTGGTTAAGGTGGCGGTGGATACGGCGAGAGAGGATGGCCTCAAAGACCTTACTGAACACGGAGATGGGACGATACGAAGAGGTAGCAGAGGTGGGTTTGTTAGGCTTAGGGAACAGCAGGACACGGGAAGTCTTCCACAGGTCAGGGTAAAATCCAGTGGAGAGGAGGACATGGTACAGGGTAGCAAGGACAGACAGGAAGGATGGAGGGGATTCCTTGAGGTGACGGTAGGTGACGCCATCATGACCAGGGGCGGTGTTGTGTTTGGAGTGGATGACGAGTGTGATGTCTTGCGTGGTGATGGGAGTGTTGATGTCTGAGGGGGGTAACCGATCCAAGTACTGGAAGCTAGGGGCGAGGGGGGGGGGGGACAGAGGTGTCAGTGCGGTCGTGGACGGTGGGGAAGAGGGAGTAATCAAAATGGGGATCGTCAGGAATGGAGAAGACCTCGGATAGGTCGGAAGCAAAATGGTTGGCCTTACTGAGGTTGTCAGGAAAGGGTCGATCGTCATGGAGGATGGGGTTATGCGGGGTGGGATGGCTACCAGTAAGGTGGTGGAAGGCTGACCAGTACTTGGAGGAGTTGACAGGGAGGGTGGAGTTGAGGCGTGTGCATGTCTGACGCCAGTCCCGGCGTTTCTTTGCTGTAAGGAGGTTCCGGATATGTCGCTGTAATTGCCGGTGGCGGGTGAGGCAGGCTAAGCGACAGGCAGGCGCTTAAGTACTCGATCGAGGGCGCCGCCATTGGCCGCTGCAACCACGTGTTCCACTGTGGCGCCCTCACTCTAAATGCGGGCCAGGAGGCGCGCGCCGCCACAGCTTACGGCGCGATGGTGCAGAGACCTCTAGGGGTCTTCGACGTCCATGACGTCTGGCGGGGATTCAAATTCCGCGGCGCGCAGTACCAGAACACCAGCGTCCATCACGGAGACTGCACAGTTGCCTACGCCACCATTGCCCACGGACGCCGACAGCGAGAGCCTAGGGACTTCACTTCCATTAGCTATCGATGACGGTTCCTTCGGACGCCATGCTGTAGAGATGCTCAACCACCTCTCCTCATAAGGGTGGAACAGGGATGATGTGTTGGTACACGTAGTTCACTGGGGTAAAAGGCCAGTGATATGGGTGACCAAACAGTGATCCTGTATGTGACACAGCATCGTGAACGAAAAACAAACAGTTCTGAAGAACGACAACAAGGATAGCTTGTTGTCATGGGAGCTTCTGCAGCCGACATTGCGACCGCAGGCACCCGATTCGCCAACAGGCGGCATCCTCACCGCCATTAAGAGGTGCAACTATCGCGGCCCTACTTGCGCCGCGATGTCACGTGGCCGCATTGTCCTTCTGCCGCGACTGTGTTAAGGACACTCCATGGTCACAGCCGAGCCAGTTGAAGCTGACGAACCATCCTGGACACCATCGCTGTCGGAGCCATCCGGAACAGCCAGCAGTCTACCACGAGCAACGCTCAGCGACCTTGGTCACTATGAACTCCAGCGCCAGGACCTAATATCCAACGGTTTTAGACTTTTTCTGTGATTCTGAACTCTGAACGACCCTCTAAACATTGGTCCGTCTGGACACATAATTTATGCCCCTAGGTTCAGGGCGACAGTGTTCCTCTATGAAGCTCTGTTTCAGGCCTGTCAGTTATTATACAGACAACTATCAAATAGTTTGACAGTTTTCCCTTTGATCCAAGAAGTCTGCTTGTGTTTCTGTGACTGAATTGTGGTTTAATGAGAAGTGTCGCATATGTTGGAGCTAATAAAGTGTTTATTACTATTTATCTACTTGGAAGATTTTTCGTATTTAGTGAGCACTTGTCAGAGGTCACTTTAATCATAATGCATTATTTTTCGGATTGTATATGAGATACTCCATCAAACGCTTCCATACAAGAAGTGAGCACCTCTTAGTTGCTGTAGCTGTGTATTCATGATATATTGTACCATTAGCTACCCTGTCACATTTGTTTGAAAAAATGGTGAGTTAACTTACTTCTGAATGTAGATTCCATTGTGTATCATATTATGACTTACAGATTTCTCGGCGTAAAAGAATCCGCCCCTGTTAGCTGAATGGTCAGCGCGGTGGAATGCGACGCCAAGGGACCTGAGTTCGATTCTCGGCTAGGGCAGGAGATTTTCTCGGCTCAGGGACTGAGAGTTGGGTTGTCTTCATCATCATTTCATCCCCATCTCCAACGAGCAAGTCGCCCAACGTGGCGTCGAATGCAATAAGTACTCGCCCTCGGCAGCCGAGCTTCCACGAATGGGGGACTCCCGGCCCACAATGCCGTACGCTCATTTCCATTTCAGTGAGATGTTTGTGGAACACTTAGGTTACAACGTTAGCAGTGAGATATCAGTTTGATTAAATATCTCCCCTCTGCTAGTGAATCGAATTGTGAAGGTAAAAATAGTAAATACGTCAGGATGATTGTGTGTGTGACAGTTCAAAATTGTGTAATGCCTAACATGGAGTTTTCTGAGGAATGGAGTCGCATTATCACTATCTGCGTACCTGGTGTTAGCCAAAGAGTTTTTTGTGGCAAGATAAGTAACTACTAAGCTCAGTTACGTATTTATAGAGCGAGCACCACATATGTTATGGAGGAAATTCAGTAATGGCGATCCTATGTTAAATTCTGATTTTATTAGATAACAGAAGAATGAAACTACCTGCAACACACACGTGCACTAATTTATTCCTGGTGACAGACGGCGCAGATGTTAGCCAAATGTAATCTTAGCGGAACATATGTGTAGCGGTTATGCTATTAACCGAGTCGTCTGCGAATAAATGTGTATGTTGCATAGAACCAGGGACCTTTTCAACAGTCATGAAAAGACTGGGCTTTTTATATCGAGAGGAAATAACTACTATCCAACAAATGTCAAAACAGTGCGTTGAATTTGCGGAGGACCAAACGAGTATGACAGATGAAGAGTTGATTAGCTGTCAGCGACATCTGGTATATTTTCCTCAGTGATTTACGAAATCGTGCTCGAGGGCGGATGGGGACGTTGAACAGTTGAATAGACATCGTTATAACAGCACATGAAAAAATTAAATAAATATTTGCGATATTGAAATATATATTCCCACTGGGCCAGAAGTGAGAAGTTTGCAAGCATGACCATTTTGATAATCAGTCTTCCGTGCTCCGCTGATGACGGAGACACAATGTGGTCACACAGTGCCACATGAGAGAATGCAGAAGCAACCAAAATGATCACAAGTGAAATCGTCTCATATCATAGACCATCCAAAGTGTTAAACGTACCGAAGGAAGGAATATACGTACTGACGATTATTTGGCCAACAGCAAAGTAGCATTGTTGAAATGCTTGATAAGTTACATATTTTTATCATCAATTAACTGAAAAACACAATAATTTTAAAGTATATTACTGAAGAAGGGCGTGCAGATAACTTGACCCTTCTTGACCCATTTTTAGTGTTATAACATCCTATAAGAAAGGTTATTTCCTCAGACCTTCTGAACAGTGAACGGTACGTCATGATTTTACGTAATATTTCGTATTTTTGGTTGGGTTGCGTTGGGGTTGGGTTGTTTGGGAAGGAGACCAGACAGCGAGGTCATCGGTCTCATCGGATTAGGGAAGGACTGGGAAGGAAGTCGGCCGTGCCCTTTCAAAGGAACCATCCCGGCATTTGCCTGGAGCGATTTAGGGAAATCACGGAAAACCTAAATCAGGATGGCCGCACGCGGGATTGAACCGTCGCCCTCCCGAATGCGAGTCCCGTGTTTAACCACTACGCCACCTCGCTCGGTGTATTTTTGGTGAAATCAAGTATGTAGAGATTTATTGGTTCAGTAAAGCAACCGAAAAGGCAGGAAACGAAAAAAGAAGTACTACGTCGAATGGCTTCTGATCGACTACAGTAATGGTACAGTAGACTTCAAAGGATATGATGACGAACCCTGTATGTCAAAGTGTACAGTGGTGTGCAAAACTTCAGAACGAAAGCAGCTTTTTCCGCCCAGAGTAGCCGAGCGGTTCTAGGCGCTACAGTCTGGAACCGCGCGCCGCTACGGTCGCAGGTTCGAATCCTGCCTCGGGCATGTATGTGTGTGGTGTCCTTAGGTTAGTTAGGTTTAAGTAGTTCTGAGTTCTAGGGGACTGATGACCTCAGAAGTTGAGTCCCATAGTGCTCAGAGCCATTTGAAGCATTCTTTTGAAAGCAACTTTCTCATCATCTATCAGATAGCTCGATGAAACGTCGTCCACACACGTAGAAAGAACTGGTACACTATGGGATGGAAGGTAACTGAAAGGGTATTTGACCAACACGGACGGCAGTGCATGATCTGCAATGTGCTCCCATGCTGGTCACAACGTTGGCAGGGAGTTCTTGTGGTAGGAAGTGTTTAGAGCCATTTGAACCATTGTTGATTGGGGAGTGCATCGTGTTCACAGATGTGGAGGTCAGTACACCCATGCAACATTATGCTTCCCTAAACCATAACAGCTGGATGATCAAAACGATCTCAGCCGACAGTGTTGGACGTACCATCATATGATGAGAGGTGGGGACACGTAATTCACCAAGGAACATTGTCGAACATGATCGCTTCAGTGGCCCAGGCGTTACGGTGTGGTGAGGCATTATGTTGCATGGGTGTACTGACCTCCACATCTGTGAACACGATACACTCCCCAATCAACAATGGTTCAAATGGCTCTAAGCACTATGGGACTTAATATCTGAGGTCATCAGTCCCCTAGACTTAGAAATACTTAAGCCTAACTAAGCTAAGGACATCATACACATCCATGCCCGAGGCAGGATTCGATCCTGCTACCGTAGCAGCAGCGCGGTTCCGGACTGAAGCTCCTAGAACCGCTCGGTCACAGAAATGGTTCAAATGGCTCTGAGCGCTATGCGACTTCTGAGGTCATCAGTCACCTAGAACTTAGATCTACTTAAACCTAACTAACCTAAGAACATCACACACATCCATGAACGAGGGAGAATTCGAACCTGACACCGTAGCGGTCGCGCGGTTCCAGACTGTAGCGCCTAGAACCGCTCGGTCACACAGGCCGGCCTCAATCAACAATATTGTGACACTGTACCACTACCCCATGTGCGTCTTTCCAGGGGTTCATTCGATCATGACTTCACTTTTATGGATGACGATACGTGACCGCATCCGACCGAAACGCCATCGAGCACGTGTGGGATACGGTTGGGAAACGTACTGTATCACGTCCATATGCACCATCGACCACCTAGCAGTTGTCAAACACTCTGGTGGTGGAATGGAATGCCCTGCCACCAGGACTCACTACCAACGTTGGGATCAGAATGGGAGCACTTTGCAGAGCGTGAACTTGTGTCGGTGGTGATAAAATACCCTAGTCAGAACCATGTCCCGCCTTTTGTCATGTCCAGGGGACCACCACGAATCGCGATGACTTCAGTGTAATTATTGTCTTTGAAAAAAGTGTCATTTCTGTTCGTCTCATTGAGTATTTCTTTCTATTACTTTCTGGACTATGCTGTAACAGTTGTTTCTACGTACGGTCCAAGTTCCATCAAGCTATGTTACTTGGCTGTGACACATCATGTAAAACTTACTTTCGTCCTTTAGAAATAATTCAAAAGCCAAGATCGCTTAAACACTGTTTACTGGATAACCGGTTTCAACACACTAAAGGTGCCATCATCGGATCTGTGAAGATATAACATGACAGGTTTGAGGGAGGGCTTACATGAGTTACACTATATACATTACTATTAACACAGTAGCATATACCTGAATGTAGATTAACATTTGTAAACCGTTTGGATATAACGATACATGAGGCAGACCAGCTGATATAAAATCATTGTCACAAAAAATAAAAAAGAACTGCTCTCATGGTCATTCTTTTCCGTAAGATATGTAAAACCGCTGCCACAATGTAAAACTATTTGGTACATGACCGCTGCTCGACTAACAACGGTCGGCATCACACTGCCCTATTCCGCGCAGGTATACCTGCTGTGATTCTAGTCGTTCACAACCGGCCACTAGATAGGTCCGTGATCCAGACTGTCAAATTGTGGGTACTCTCAACAATTACCATAACATCATTGAGAAAAATGGTTCAAATAGCTCTGAGCACCATGGATCTTAACGTCTGAGGTCATCAGTCCCCTAGAACTTAGAACTACTTAAACCTAACTAACCTAAGGGCATCACACACATCCATGCCCGAGGCAGGATTCGAACCTGCGACCGTAGCGGTCTCGCGGTTCCAGACCGTAGCGCCTAGCACAGCTCGGACACTCCGGCCGGCCGTCATTGAGATTTAGAGTCCAAAGTGTACCCTTATTTTGCCGGCCGAGGTGACCGAGCGGTTCTAGGCGCTTCATTCTGGAACCGCGCGACCGCTGCGGTCGCAGGTTCGAATCCTGCCTTGGGCGTGGATGTGTGTGATGTCCTTAGGTTAGCTAGGTTTAAGTAGTTCTAAGTTATAGGGGACTGATGACCTTAGATGTTAAGTCCCATAGTGCTCAGAACAATTTTTTTTTGTACCCTTATTTTAACCAAATGTTGTGTTCCAACAGCACAATTGTCATACAAATGTTTCAGTTAGGCTTCAGTACTTCTCTGAATGAGAGAAATCGTTTTGTCTGGGCTGATAATTCACTAGACAAGTCTTTTGTTAAAGATGTCTGTGTTTCCATCGATCCACGTCTCGCTCGAAACCGAGAACATTTCTAAGAGTGCTATTCCTAGGGAACACGTAAATAGCTTTTATGTTTCAAAATCATAATGTCAAAAAGATCTTGTCGCATCTCTCTCTGGCTTCGTCAAATGCTAATCTTTGTAACACAACTCTCTTTCTTCTACCCATTAATGATCTCTTTGAATTAATATATTTCAGATGTACACTTAATTTAAATTTCGATGATCGTTTAACAGTGTTTGCATATTTTGTTACAGTCAGTTAGATTTCCTACGTGTGCCTGCAGGTTAATGCACAACGCGCTAGCTTGCGGTATAAGGAGGTGAGACAGACCTTGCTAAAATCCCGCGGAAGATTACCAACAAATGATTTTTAGGTGGTTTCCTACACATTTCTGTGCAAATATTGGTCTCCAACCTCCACCACAGATAAAATGACACATGAATAGTTAAAATACGACAAAAGAGTTAAAAATTTAAGAGGTAGTCAAATGAGAACCAGACAGATGGAAAATAATTAAGTAAATTGTTTAATATTTCAAAAGTAATTGCCAAAACTGGCAATACATTTATCCCACTGTGAGGCAAGGTGGTCAATGACTTCATGGAAAAACCTTTATGGTTGCCTACGGAACGATCATTTCACCAAGGTGTGCGTCTCTTCGACCAGAGTAAGTCGACAGTCACGAATGTCGTTCTTCAGGGTTGAAAAAAATGTGGAAGTCGCATGGGTTGGGATCGCGACTTCTGCAGCGTAGTCGAAGCAACAGGCACGCTATCCCTGGGAATGTCATCATGACCTTTTTCTTTGGTTGCAAGGGCCCGCTGCTCTTTGACTTTCTGGAACACGACGCCACGTTTAACGTACAGCCATACGGGAACACTTAGCACAAAATGAAGGGCGCCATCAAGTCCAAAATCCCAGGAATGTTGACGGGTGGCATCGTTCCGTTGCAGGATAATGCCCGCATACATGTTGCTAAGGTCGTTTCGACTACGCTGCAGTTTCTTTGAGAAGTCTATAAACTTCCATACAGTCCATATCTGTCTCTCCACGCGATTTCCATATCTTCGGAGAGCTGAATAAAGACAATCGTAGTCGTCGGTTGGCTTCGGACGAAGAGATGCACGCCTGCGTATAATCATGGTTCCGTAAGCGACAGCAGACATTTTTCCATAACGGCTTTGACCGTTTTTTTATCACTGTGGGATACATGTATTAACTTCAATGGCGGTTACCTTTGAGATAATACACTCCCGGAAATTGAAATAAGAACACCGTGAATTCATTGTCCCAGGAAGGGGAAACTTTATTGACACATTCCTGGGGTCAGATACATCACATGATCACACTGACAGAACCACAGGCACATAGACACAGGCAACAGAGCATGCACAATGTCGGCACTAGTACAGTGTATATCCACCTTTCGCAGCAATGCAGGCTGCTATTCTCCCATGGAGACGATCGTAGAGATGCTGGATGTAGTCCTGTGGAACGGCTTGCCATGCCATTTCCACCTGGCGCCTCAGTTGGACCAGCGTTCGTGCTGGACGTGCAGACCGCGTGAGACGACGCTTCATCCAGTCCCAAACATGCTCAATGGGGGACAGATCCGGAGATCTTGCTGGCCAGGGTAGTTGACTTACTCCTTTTAGAGCACGTTGGGTGGCACGGGATACATGCGGACGTGCATTGTCCTGTTGGAACAGCAAGTTCCCTTGCCGGTCTAGGAATGGTAGAACGATGGGTTCGATGACGGTTTGGATGTACCGTGCACTATTCAGTGTCCCCTCGACGATCACCAGTGGTGTACGGCCAGTGTACGAGATCGCTCCCCACACCTTGATGCCGGGTGTTGGCCCTGTGTGCCTCGGTCGTATGCAGTCCTGATTGTGGCGCTCACCTGCACGGCGCCAAAACACGCATACGACCATCATTGGCACCAAGGCGGAAGCGACTCTCATCGCTGAAGACGACACGTCTCCATTCGTCCCTCCATTCACGCCTGTCGCGACACCACTGGAGGCGGGCTGCACGATGTTGGGGCGTGAGCGGAAGACGGCCTAACGGTGTGCGGGACCGTAGCCCAGCTTCATGGAGACGGTTGCGAATGGTCCTCGCCGATACCCCAGGAGCAACAGTGTCCCTAATTTGCTGGGAAGTGGCGGTGCGGTCCCCTACGGCACTGCGTAGGATCCTACGGTCTTGGCGTGCATCCGTGCGTCGCTGCGGTCCGGTCCCAGGTCGACGGGCACGTGCACCTTCCGCCGACCACTGGCGACAACATCGATGTACTGTGGAGACCTCACGCCCCACGTGTTGAGCAATTCGGCGGTACGTCCACCCGGCCTCCCGCATGCCCACTATACGCCCTCGCGCAAAGTCCGTCAACTGCATATACGGTTCACGTCCACGCTGTCGCGGCATGATACCAGTGTTAAAGACTGCGATGGAGCTCCGTATGCCACGGCAAACTGGCTGACA
The DNA here is from genome assembly GCF_023864345.2 of Schistocerca serialis cubense. Taxonomy (NCBI): domain Eukaryota; kingdom Metazoa; phylum Arthropoda; class Insecta; order Orthoptera; family Acrididae; genus Schistocerca; species Schistocerca serialis. The sequence goes on from NC_064640.1 coordinate 122,714,234, forward strand.
CTGACGGCGGCGGTGCACAAATGCTGCGCAGCTAGCGCCATTCGACGGCCAACACCGCGATTCCTGGTGTGTCCGCTGTGCCGTGCGTGTGATCATTGCTTGTACAGCCCTCTCGCAGTGTCCGGAGCAAGTATGGTGGGTCTGACACACCGGTGTCAATGTGTTCTTTTTTCCATTTCCAGGAGTGTATAACAAACAGTTTACTTACTTTTTTCCATCCTTCTCGTTTTTATTTAGTGCCTCTTACAGATAGCGCAAAAAATTTCTCCCAACTTACATTGACTGCAACGGCAAGTATGGCGTTCGTCCACAAAGTTAAATAAAATAAATTTGCTAAATTATGAACAATACCACACACCACACGACGGGATAAATGGTGGGAAAAAGAGAGTAATGTAGATTACAATTTTGTAAAGGTTTCATACCGAGTGATTATTTGTGTTAGATTACTAATTGGACAAGCAGTGTTTCAACAACGAGTAGTCTATGTTCACTGCATGAAATACGGTACGTACAGTGAGATCAAAACTGTTAGGAGATTATCTCAGTCACCTTACCGCAGTCGTAAACGTTATGGTACACTGCGACATTATTAAAGTATTTTACAGTATTTGTTACAGAGAACAGGTTCTGAACTGCTATAGAAGTCATAGGATAGACATAAAGATGGGAAAGACGAGTGATCAAGACAGCATGCATATGGTAGCGGGAAATGGCAGTACTACGCTGAATAGCCATAGAAACTGGTAGACCTGCGTAATAGCCGGCCGCGGTGGTCTAGCGGTTCTAGGCACTCAGTCCGGAACCGCGGGACTGCTACGGTCGCAGGTTCGAATCCTGCCTCGGGCATGGATGTGTGTGATGTCCTTAGGTTAGTTAGGTTTAATTAGTTCTAAATTCTAGGGGACTGATGACCACAGATGTTAAGTCTCATAGTGCTCAGAGCCATTAAAACCATTTGAACCTGCGTAATATCGTGTAGAGCCCCCACGAGCACGCAGAAGTGCCGCAACACGACGTGGCATGGACTTGACTAATGTCTTACGTAGTGTGCTGAAGGGAACTGACATCATGAATCCTGCGGGGCTGTCAATAAATACGTAAGAGTACGAGGGGGTGGAGATCTCTTCTGAACAGCACGTTGCAAGGCATCCCAGTATTACTCAATAATGTTCAGGTCTGGGGAGTTTAGTGGCTAGAGGAAGTGTCTAAACTTGGACAAGTCTACCTGGAGCCACTCTGTAGCAATTCTGGACGTATGGGATATCGCATTGTCCAGCTGGATTTTCCCAAGTCCGTCAGAATACACAGTGGACATGAATGGATGGAGGTGATCGGATAGGGTGCTTACGTAAGTGTCACCTTCAGAGTCGTATCTAGACGTATCAGGAGTGCCATATCACTACAACTGCACACGCCCCACACCATTACAGAGCCTCCACAGGCTTGAACAGTCCCCTGCTGACATGCAGGGTCCATGGGTTCATGAGCTTGTCTACATACCGTACACGTCCATCCGCTCGATACAATTTGAAATGAGACTCGTCCGACCAGGCAACATGTTTCCAGTTATCAACAGTCTAATGTCGGTATTGACGAGCCGGTGCGAGGCGTAAAGCTTTGTGTCGCGCAATCATCAAGGGTGCAAGAGTGGGCCTCCGGCTCCGAAAGCCCATATCAAATGGCTCTGAGCACTATGGGACTCAACTGCTGAGGTCATTAGTCCCCTAGAACTTAGAACTAGTTAAACCTAACTAACCTAAGTACATCACAAACATCCATGCCCGAGGCAAGATTCGAACCAGCGACCGTAACGGTCTTGCGGTTCCAGACTGCAGCGCCTTTAACCGCACGGCCACTTCGGCCGGCAAAGCCCATATCAATGAAGTTTCGTTCAATGGTTCACACGCTGACACTTGTTGATGGCCCAGCAATGAATCTGGAGAAATTTGCAAAAGTTTTGCACTTCTGTCGCGTTGAACTATTCTTTTCAGTTGTCGTTGGTCCAGTGCTTGCAGCATCTTTTTCCGGCTGCAGCAGTGTCGAAGATTTGATGTTTTACCGGATTCCTGATATTCAAGGTACACTCGGAGATGCTGTGTCCCATCGCTCGTGCAACGACTATAACACTACGTTCAAACTCACTTAAATCTTGATAACCTGCCACTGTAACAGCAGTGACCGATCTAACAAATGCGTCAGACGCCTGTTGTCTTACACAGGCGATGCCGAACGCAACGCCGCATTACGCCTGTTCACATATCTCCGTATTTGAATACGTCTATACCAGTTTCTTTGCGCATCAGTGTATGTGAGACTGTAACACTAAAGCCAAATTGTCAAACTTCGGCGGTACTATATGGACTGTGAACAATGAAGAAATTTTCTATGTACATATAAATCTGTACACTTTTCCGAAGCATGTAAGTAACAATGAGGAACTCGGACACACTTAATAATGTAGCTCATTGTTGATGAGATTACACAGGTCGCAGAAAAAATTTAGCCCGAAATTTGTACGTAGATATATCGCAATTGTTTTGTAATTTGGCATAAACTTCATAAGCACTGGATGGTTTGATTCTCTGTATTTTCAAAGAACGTTATGTAAATCTGGAAAATACATCACTCGCTTGCAGAATAGGCAGTGTAGCATCGTCTAGTTTAACCTGTTTTCAGACTTTTCAGCATTTTATTTAATGGAGCTCTGGAATTTCACGCAAATTAATCATGCTTTAATAAGGTAGGAAACTCTTTGAGTGTTGTTAGCATACCAGGATAGCTTTTTATTATTATTTTTACTTTTTTTATTGTACTCCACAAGCTACCTGACGGTGTGTGGCGGAGGGTACCTTGAGTACCTCTATCGGTTCTCCCTTCTATTCCAGTCTCGTATTGTTCGTGGAAAGAAAGATTGTCGGTAGGCCTCTGTGTGGGCTCTAATCTCTCTGATTTTATCCTCATGGTCACTTCGCGAGATATACGTAGGAGGGAGCAATATACTGCCTGACTCCTCGGTGAAGGTATGTTCTCAAGAAAAGCCCGTACCGAGCTACTGAGCGTCTCTCTTGCAGAGTCTTCCACTGGAGTTTATCTATCAGTTTTTTGATAACATATAACCAAAGGCTATTCGACTATATATTGACAGGATTATAAAACGTATACCTAAGTACGATGGTGTTGGCCACATATACTCATTAGCAATTGCGTTTGGTACAAGTACATAATAGATTTTAGCGCCCCTTTCACCCTGTTGACGGTGGTAACATAACATGGTTTGGACCCCTCCGACAGAAAGAAGGTGGGGGGTTTAAGGTTTAAGACCCCGTCGACAGAGGGATAAATAGAGGAAGATCACAAACTCAGACTGAACAAGAATAAGGATGACCTTCGGCCGTGTCAAACAAATCATCCCGCCATTCGCATCAATCGTTTTAGGGACTCTACAGAAAGCCTAACTCTGGTAGTCCAGACAAAGGTATGAAACTACGAATGAGGGTCCACTCTAAAGTGTTGGAAGTTAATCCTGAATCACGACCGCGCGACCATCGCCTACAAATCATGGGGACTGGTCGCAGTTGAAACCAAAGTGCGCGCATCTCGCTCGATGTCGTTCCATTGTGATTGAAAGTGTGCTACATCTACATCTACATCTACATCTACATTGATACTCCGCAAGCCACCTAACGGTGTACTTCATAATTATTTATTGGTACTAACAACATTTCAGAGGGAATGTTCTGTTTCATAGTAATTGTTGTACATGTAGATTTTTTTTTTTTTTAAAGCGAAGGTGGATCGTTGGAGGTGGAGCACAGGATCGGACAGGGAAGGAGCAGAGGCGCCGGAAACTCCAGAGATCGCTACGGTCAAGGAAGGTGACGACTTCTAAGGCTTCGTTTTCAAAAAAGACATTTCGCTTAAGCGATGTATGAAAACCTGGAAAATCTAAATCTGCATAGCTGGTCTGAATGCCAGTCCACGTCTTCACCCCTTCGCAAACTTGGTAAGTGAAGTACATTAAATATTTCCTCCAAAGCTTGTCATTTGAGATGCCTAAGCGCTCACTTAGCGACTTCGAGTATATAATGTGCGAGAGCAGTGATTCCCAGACTTTCTGAGATCATTACCCTGAAGGAAATCGTGTAGAAACCAATGAGTTTAGTACGTTTCCAGCTAAAGTTTAGATTGGAAAAAAGTTGTTTGTATTTTATCGTAATTTTAAAAATAAGAATTTTCATAGTATTTTACGAATACATTCAATAAATAAAATTCACCTGTTTTTGTAAGTACTATACTACATCAGTAAATAACGAAAGTAAGTAAGATGGCTGGTACTGTTTGCATCTCACAATCTTTACGAGAAATAATGAAAGTCAATAAGATGGTTGATACTGCTCGCTTCTAACAATCTTTCTTTTATATCTGGTTTGGTCTCGACCAATGCGCATCATAAATTCGGTTCCTTGTTTTTGTTATCGTTACTGCCATAGACGCATCAATTTTCACACTTATGAGTTGTGGCAAACGGAATTATTGGAATTCTTAAGGTATTTTCTGATAGTGGATACTCGTCTGCAATTGTTCTTAAAAATGTTGATAGTTCTTCTTTAGAGAAACCTATTTTCAGTCTGTTGCCTCAACGTAGTCCAAGAAATTAAGCTGGGCTTCAATTTCAATATCTGCAAATATTCCTTCATTAGCAGAAAATTGTCTTACCTCTTGATTTTCCATTTTAAGAAAACAGTTACTGACAGAATTTATTACTGATAAGTGCTGAATTATTTCAAGTGTGAATAAGCATATGGGACTGTTGCCGTCGAGGATCATAGTCAGTTCTGTGAACTCCAAAATGCGGTCAAATTCAGTCCTACGCTGGTAAAACTCCAATTTGTGAGGAAAATGGGCTACTTCCTCTTGTGGTATAAAAATATTCTTCATATTTCCTTGCAAGCCGAGGTTACGCATATCTATTTCTACAAAGATACCCGCAAAATATGCCACTTCGAAAACAAATATTTTATGTGTTATTCTGGCATTAAAAAATGATGGTTGGCAACGGATCGCAAATTGTGTTGGCTGAGAAAGCGATGAAGCGAAGAAAAACATGCAAAATTCGATGACAAATCGTTGATATACTTTGGTTATCTTAAATAGATACATCAAACTCGTAAAGGAATCTTCTGTTGCCAGAAAGCGCAAAGTTATTTCAGACTCTTTTTGCGAGGTTTTACAATTTGTGTCCATATTTGTGGTTCAGATACAACAGACATTCGATAAAATTTTCAAACTTTCCAGTCTTCCCAGGAATCAGTTCTTCGAAGAGACTGTTTGCACCGTACATTGTCGTTCTGTTTAACATTGGTGTTAGCCACTGACGACAGCATTTTCCTCTTTTTTAAAATTAACGGTACAGCGCAACAAAAGTGGCCCTGGCAGTCTTGACTCACTCGAGCTGCGAGCCTGCATGCACCGCAACTGGAACCACTATGGGCGACACGGCGCAGAACTGCACAACACGGCATGGCGCTTCGTCGCTCCATTCAAACCGAATGCACAACTACGCTCCGCTTCAATCGTTCAGAGTGGGACGCGCCTATACTTACGAATATATCATTTGGTTGGACACTTTGGAATTATACACTCCTGGAAATGGAAAATAGAACACATTGACACCGGTGTGTCAGACCCACCATACTTGCTCCGGACACTGCGAGAGGGCTGTACAAGCAATGATCACACGCACGGCACAGCGAACACACCAGGAACCGCGGTGTTGGCCGTCGAATGGCGCTAGCTGCGCAGCATTTGTGCACCGCCGCCGTCAGTGTCAGCCAGTTTGCCGTGGCATACGGAGCTCCATCGCAGTCTTTAACACTGGTAGCATGCCACGACAGCGTGGACGTGAACCGTATGTGCAGTTGACGGACTTTGAGCGAGGGCGTATAGTGGGCATGCGGGAGGCCGGGTGGACGTACCGCCGAATTGCTCAACACGTGGGGCGTGAGGTCTCCACAGTACATCGATGTTGTCGCCAGTGGTCGGCGGAAGGTGCACGTGCCCGTCGACCTGGGACCGGACCGCAGCGACGCACGGATGCACGCCAAGACCGTAGGATCCTACGCAGTGCCGTAGGGGACCGCACCGCCACTTCCCAGCAAATTAGGGACACTGTTGCTCCTGGGGTATCGGCGAGGACCATTCGCAACCGTCTCCATGAAGCTGGGCTACGGTCCCGCACACCGTTAGGCCGTCTTCCGCTCACGCCCCAACATCGTGCAGCCCGCCTCCAGTGGTGTCGTGACTGGAGGGACGAATGGAGACGTGTCGTCTTCAGCGATGAGAGTCGCTTCTGCCTTGGTGCCAATGATGGTCGTCTGCGTGTTTGGCGCCGTGCAGGTGAGCGCCACAATCAGGACTGCATACGACCGAGGCACACAGGGCCAACACCCGGCACCATGGTGTGGGGAGCGATCTCCTACACTGGCCGTACACCACTGGTGATCGTCGAGGGGACACTGAATAGTGCACGGTACATCCAAACCGTCATCGAACCCATCGTTCTACCATTCCTAGACCGGCAAGGGAACTCGCTGTTCCAACAGGACAATGCACGTCCGCATGTATCCCGTGCCACCCAACGTGCTCTAGAAGGTGTAAGTCAACTACCCTGGCCAGCAAGATCTCCGGATCTGTCCCCCATTGAGCATGTTTGGGACTGGATGAAGCGTCGTCTCACGCGGTCTGCACGTCCAGCACGAACGCTGGTCCAACTGAGGCGCCAGGTGGAAATGGCATGGCAAGCCGTTCCACAGGACTACATCCAGCATCTCTACGATCGTCTCCATGGGAGAATAGCAGCCTGCATTGCTGCGAAAGGTGGATATACACTGTACTAGTGCCGACATTGTGCATGCTCTGTTGCCTGTGTCTATGTGCCTGTGGTTCTGTCAGTGTGATCATGTGATGTATCTGACCCCAGGAAAGTGTCAATAAAGTTTCCCCTTCCTGGGACAATGAATTCACGGTGTTCTTATTTCAATTTCCAGGAGTGTACATAAGACTGGTAAACTAATCTTCACTGGCTACATAGATACATTGAACGTTTACAACCATAAATATTTATTTCTATATGTTAGCTACATTTCGTATGCAGCAATATATAACCTAAAGTGCGCCAACCGAAAAGCATCAGCATTGGTCGTAAACACTGATGGATTCGTGAGTTTCTTAAAGAAGGAAATTGACATGGGCACGCTCCTCATCACACCTTAAAAATTAAGCATGGAATGGGATTCAGAAATTTCTTACAGATGTCTACACAAGATTTCAAATGGACTTCTAGAGATGATTTTCGAAAAAAGACGACAATTTTAGATTAACAATTTCTGTTTCCCGTAGATCAGCACTCGCACTTTGCACTTATAATTCTCTGCCATACTTAGAACAAATGGCAATTACTTAATTTGGAAATATCGTATTAAATATGGCCAATAAAGAAAAATGGCTGCTACTTCATCAATCTGCGATGTACGACTTCAAGCTGCGAACCATTTTTTCTGAACAGTTCCCCTGCAATGGTTTGAGAACGATTACAACGCGAAGAAATATGTGAATCAAAGATCAGTGGTTTTTGTTTTTTTAAGCAAAGAGTGAGATGTTTTAGGATAAACTACTTCAGGAAAGGATGCAACTTTGCTTCGTTAGATAAAGAAATATTTTCAGCAGCACAGTAAATGAGTCAACTTTCAGCTTTCTGATTTCCTTGGATCAAACCTAGAAATGGAGGCGATTCTTTGCGTGGCAGGGTGAAAACTCTCTGAAAAGAGTCCACGACAAAACACTGAGACTCAACAACGAATCAGTCGGAACTAAATATTAAGAGAGGAGTGCAGTCCCAGGCTGCCCGTCTAGATCAGATGTGTTCAGGAGGCAGCTTGGAGAGCACTAGCGTCGTGATAAAAGGGAGTGGGCAGGAAGTTCTATGTAACGTAAACTGTTTGCTACCTTTTGAAGCATGAGCACATGTTAAATTCGTTGTAGCCATGACTGCGAGGAAAACCACTCATCACGCTGTGATGACGGTAAATACTTTATTTTTTGTGCTAATGACAATCTTTTGACAAAATACGTCTCACAAATTTCCAAAAGGATTTTGATCGTCCTAAAGTTCCTCGACTTCACAAGCTTGCAACCACTGTTATCCCAATGTTTCAAACCATCGATCTGTGAGTGTAATTTTTCTTCTGCTGTGAATAAGCAAACTTGAAGCACATGCGGAATTCAGTTCTGTTCTCACTGTGAAGAAATGTTTATATTGTAACTGTGTACGTTATTTATGGTGATGCTTTTATGATTACTGCTCAGCTACAACTGCAAACAAGAAAGAAACTTACACATCTACCTACATCTTATAAACTCAGCTATTTAAGTCCAGTAGTAAACGAAAGGTAGTGTCGTAACCCACCAATTTGTTAACGAATGGTTGACACTAGGGGGTGAGATGCGAATACAAGAACTCAACAAGAGAGTTTTCTTAGCCCCTCTGACCTCAGTTCTCCACAATCCTACCTACACGTGGTGCCCCTGCTAAGTTGAGCAACCCAGTGGAATGTTGCGTAACCAACCCCAGCGGTAAACTGGGTCAGCGAGCTGACAGGATGTGGAGGACAGTGGAAGACAACGGGAAACCACCACTGGAATTACTTCCCTAGACGTTCATGGGATGCACCTCTTTGTACAATATTCCGGAGGTAAAGCTTCCCCTCAATCGGATCTCCGGGAGGGAATACAACAAGGACTCCAGAGATTAGGGCAAATGGAAAAGGAAGGAAGGAAAAGAAGAAGGAAGACTTATTGAGGATTGGGACTTGGAATGTTTTAACACTTCTCCAGGAAGGGAAATTAGAAAACGCCACACATGAAATGACAAGAAACAAATAGGATGTACTCGGAATGTGTGAGGTGAGATAGGGTGATTGTGGAGAACTAGAAAGTGCCGACTTCCGATTGTACTATTCAGGTGAAAATAGAAATAGAATGTATGGGGATGGAATTCTGATAGGTAAAAGAGTGAAGGACAAGGTTATCAAGGTTGAATATGTTGTTGGAATAATAATGATGATGAGACTGAAAGGGAAAAAGAAAGACTTAGTTATCATCCAGGTCTATATGCCAACAAGTAATCATTCAGATGAAGAGGTAGAAGAATGTTATGAGAAGATAGAAAACTTAGCAGAGAGAGAGAAAAGAAATGCCTGTATTGTTATAATGGGTGATTAGAATGCGGTAGTTGGTGATGGACCAGAAGGAAAAGGTCATGGAATATTTGGTCTGGGAGAAAGAAATGAGAGAGGGCAAAGATTGTTGTAATACTGCAATGGAAATTTTATGATAGTTGCAAATATTGTATTTGATAAACACAAAAGACGACGGTATACGTGATATCTCGATTTGACAACAAAAGATATCAAATTGATAACATAATGATACAACAAAGATACCGAAATTGCCTAAAGAGTGTCAAAAGTTATCCAGGGGCAGATATTTATTCAGATCATATATTAGTAGTAGCTGAGGTTTTAGTTCAATTGAGAAGAACCTGGAAAGGACAGAAGAGAGAGCACATTAACTATGAGAAACTGAAAGACAAAGGCAATTGTGAAAACTTAGACAACACATATTGTGAAATCACGATGCAAGGACAGGAAACGGAATGCAAACAAGGAAGATGAGACAGTTTTAAAAATGGGATAAAAAAGACAGCTAAGGAAACGCGTGGAGTCAAAGAGAGGAAAAAAGTAAAGAAAAAATGGGTAACACCACATATGATAACTAAATTGGATGATCGCAGGAAATGGAAAACTGTAAACACAGAAGAAGGGAAGCGCAACTACAAGAGGTTAAATAATGAATTAAGAAGGGAGACAGAAAAAGCAAAGGAGAAATGTCTGACAGAGAAGTGTGACAAGATAGAGAAATTAGAGAAAGAAGGAAAATATGATTTGATGTACAAAGAAGTAATGGATTTGATATTCAATGAAAAGAGAAACAGCAATGAACTAAAGGAAGTAGAGGCAGCAGACGTTAAAATGTTGAGTGAACCCAAATAAATAATTTGAAGATGGGAAGAATATATACGCTGCAGACAGCCGACCAAGTGAAGAAGACCTTGGGATAGAAGAAGAAGAAGAAGAAGAAGAAGAAGAAGAAGAAGAAGAAGAAGAAGTTGCAGATGATGACAAAGGAAATGTAATACTAACGAGTGAGATTGAAGAATCTGCGAAGGAGATGAAAAATGGAAAGGCCATGGGAATTGGTGAGATTCCTGCGGAACTGTTAAGGTCATTGGAGAAAGAAGGGGAATTGGAGTTAACTGAATTGTGTAATCAAATACACATAGCAGGAAAAGGGCCAAAGGACTTTACAGAAAGTATCTTAATACCTATAGAAAAGAAAAAGAACAGTAAAAACTGTGAGGAACATAGAACAGTTAGCCTGATATCACATGCAGCCAAAGTCTTGCTGAGGACGCTCAACAGAAGGCTCTATAGAAATCTGAATTGCGTAATAGGAGATGAACAATTTGGTTTCAGGCGAGGAGTGGGAACTAGAGATGCCATTGGGCTACTGCGAGTGATAGGGGAGAGGTACATGGAGAAGAAAAGAAGGGTGTATGTTGTGTTCATTTGCTCTACAGAAATTAGAAAAAGAATTGCAATGGCAAAAGAAGGTTTCAAGAGGGAACAGAAACTACTTTGTGGACCACTAAACAAAGATCTGAGGAAATGACTTGCCAAACGTTACATCTGGAGCGCTGCACTGTATGGTGCGGAGACCTGGGCATTGAGGAAGTAAAATGAAAGAAGATTAGAGGCACTAGAGATGTGGATATGGAGAAGAATGGAAAAAGTGAAATGGGAAGACTGAGTAAATAATGAAGAAGTATTAAGAAGAGTTGGAGAAGAAAGAAACATGCTGAAAGTCATCAGAAAGGGAGAACGGAACTGGATTGGACAATTTTTGAGGAGGGACTGTTTGTTGAAGGAAGGAATAGAAGCAATGGTGGAGGGAAAAAGGGGAAGAGGAAATAGCAGATAGCAAATGCTGGACAATATCAAAGGAGTCAAATATTCAGAAATGAAATGACTGGCCATGGACAGGCAAAAGTGGAAGAAGCTTAACCTATGACAAGACCTGCCGTAAGGCAGAATACCATACTATCACGGGGTGATTACATCCTGGTTGGAAACTACCGTGCTAAATTGTTCAAATGGCTCTGAGCACTATGGGACTCAACTGCAGAGGTCATTAGTCCCCTAGAACTTAGAACTAGTTAAACCTAACTAACCTAAGGACATCACAAACATCCATGCCCGAGGCAGGATTCGAACCTGCGACCGTAGCGGTCTTGCGGTTCCAGACTGCAGCGCCTTTAACCGCACTGCCACTTCGGCCGGCACTACCGTGCTAGAACAGCCTATTTTTACAGTTGGGAAAGGTACTGACCTGTGTCAAGAATGGATTCAAATTTCCGTATCGCATTTCGACCGCTTTAATCCGAGCACTGTTGAAAAGTTGTTGTGATACTACGAGAGGGAGCTGAAAAGAATGTCTCAAATTTTTTTGTAGGAACTCTTAAATCTTCAAATGTTATTAACATTTTACATATTTATTCTTCGTCTACCTATTTGCAGCCCTCTGCCGCTAGAGGGCTTCGAATTGTAGTGTGTAATACGGCAGTGTGTGACTTAACTGTTTCGGTACGTGAGTAACAGCTTGCTTTAATCGAGTTTCGAATTCGAAGAGTTCGTCCTCACATGGCGCACCCACTCCATCATGAAAATGCCAGACCACGCATGAGCGCTGCGACATGTGCAACAATCAAACGTCTTCGTTTCACTATCATAGATCATCCTCCATACTGTCACGACTTGACTCTGTCCGATTGTCATCTCTTTACAAAACTTAAAGAACATTTTCTAGAATTTTACTTTCATAGCGTTGAAGCGCTGCACGCAGAGGTGAGGCTGCCACTCCGTGAACAAAGTCATACATATTACAGTGACGGTATCAACAAAATTGCCGCTCGTTGGGAGAAATTTTTTCGTAGCTAGAGTGTCTATGTTGAGAAATAAATATGTAGAAAAGAAAAATAAGGATTTAGGATGTTAATTAAGTTTGTTTTATTTAAAAAAACCTTAAGGGTTTACACCAAAAAATTCGGAAACTCTATATTTCAGTAGACCGTCAGCTGTTCACCTGCACGTCTAGCGCCTAATTCGTTCTCGAGTCACGTAAGAAGCACCCGGACCGGCGCAACGCCAGTGACGCCCCTCAGGGCGTGTAGCAGAAACTTGTGGACGTTTCTAACAATGTGGGGAACCGGAAGGAGCCAGAGGTGGCCCTTCTACAACTTGGCTGTAAGGGCCGCGCCCTCCCTGAGACGATGCCTGCGCTCGTGTTAGAAAGGAAATCTGTGGTGAACTGCGCCGTTATCCGCTTTCACGCAAGTGTTTCGAGTCTGTATCTTCTCGGTATTCCTTCCCTTTTCTCGTTTCACTATGGGATCGACACTGTTATATGGTTTTTGGTAGTGTTAGTTACAGTTGGTGACCGGATTTTTCTTCCTGACACCATCACTTCCCCCTCCCTGACACAGAATTCGTTTACCCCATCAGTCTGCGTCTGGAGTGAACCTCATTTCGAGCGTGAGAACGTTTTCTGAATGTTTTTGTAGCGAGTATTAGAGATGACACATGGTATCCTTCCTGGTATTCATCTAGATGAGTGAGGGGAAACGGCCTAAAAACCACATCTTGACTGCCCAGCTCAACGATCCTCGTAGTTAATACGCGAACTGGATTAGATTCGGGGTAGGCTCACCTCCCCAATTCCCGGAAGCAGTTCTTTAATGCTCTCGGCTATCTGGTTGAGTGGTTTTGGTATGTATATATGCGTTCGAACGGTCTCAGTACCTAAAGAGACCAGCATAACCATCACCATGCTTGATACATGCGAACTGAAGGAGATGGACGCACTAAGCAGTGAATTAAGTGTAAATACAACCACTCCCTCTCTCCCTCATTCTGCGATGTGCGCGAAGGGTTTCATGCAGGTTTCCCTGATCGCGAGTGGAATATCTGAACCATAAGCCCGCTCACACGAATTTTTAATTGAAAACTCCCAGTCCAGCTTCCCGCTAGTTGCTATCTGAGTGAAAACAACTTACAGCAGCCTAAAGTTGGCTGTGTATAACACAAAAACGCTTAGCCCGACAACACGAAGACACAAAAGTTGTACCTTAAAAGAGGGCTGAATAAGGCAGGTACAAATTCTGTTAGAAACAACCGCAATTTCTGCTCCACAATACTTCTCAATGAAGTTCTTAATTCTTCCTCGAAAATGTGCCTGTTGCATACTGAAATGTACTGCCGTTACAGGTATGCCGTCCAGTTTGGCCGAGCGGTTCTAGGCGCTACAGTCTGAAACCACGCTACCGCTACGGTCCCAGGTTCGAATCCTGCCTCGGGCATGTATGTGTGTGATGTCCTTAGGTTAATTAGTTTTAAGTAGTTCTAAGTTCTAGGGGACTGATGACCTCAGAAGTTAAGTCCCATAGTGCTTAGAGCCATTTGAACTATTTTTTACAGGTACCGGTATTCAATATTATTTTTTAGCCGTGCGGAGTGGCCGCGGGGTTAGAGGCGGCATGTCACGAATCGGGCGGCCACTCCCGCCGGACATTCGAGTCCTCCCTCGGCCATGGGTGTGTGTGTATTGTCTTTAGCGTAAGTTAGTTTAAGTAGTGTGTAAGTCTAAGGACCAATGACCTCAGTAGTTAGGTCCCATACGAATTCACACACTTTTGAACATTTTGATTATTCTTCCACCGCATTCCTCATTTATCTCTTGCAGGTACTATTCTCAGTCAGCACTGGGGAATGGGAATGGGAATACGCAATAAAGTAACGCCGTCGTTAACGCGAAAGTTTCTTTGAACAGTACATTGATTAGCTAGGTATGATCCACTCGATGATACACGTTTACCATCATCGAATCTTTGAAGTGACTTTCCCAGGCAACTATACAAGAATTTGCAGTTTAACACTGATTGTAAATCGCGGAGAACGTTGGCATTTTTCAGACTAACAACTGTTAATAGAAGACAAAGAAGCATAAGTAAAAGAAACGAAATCTTAGGACACTAACAGCTATTGCCAGAGGTCAAAGAAACATAAATGAAAGAAAAAAATTCATAGGAATGACTAATGAGTGAACACCAAGTGAACCCCAAACATAAACTGTCTACAAACCATATGTTCGATAGCGAATTTACTGAACCGTCACCGATTAATACGCCTAAGAGATTGTTCCCGTGAGTAGCGGATAGCCCTTTCTCAGAATTCAGTGCCTGATGCGGTAGTCTGTCGTGTATGCCTTTGGGAATCCACAACTACATTGTAAGGTAGGTAAAGGAATAAGGAAGGAATATTAGCGTCTAGAGCCCCCTAGGCGTTGTCCAGGTCATTAGAGACGGAAGTTAGACAAATACTACTGAGTGGATATTAGTCACATAGAGTCAAGCTGTATTGTTATTACACCTATCGAATACTTCTTCAGACCTCTTCATACCACGGAAACATCTTCGTTCGAGCATCTGCCATTTTTGTATTTTTGAATGTTAGAACTCGTTGAGATTACAGATAAGTTTGGTTCTAGATGCTCTGTCCTCAGCACGAAAATACATTATTTACGTGGCTTTAACGGGTTCCTTAATTTTTCTTGTGACTAAAATATACAAGGCATATTTTAAAAATACAGATAAAAAATTCTATGACGAATATTTAGTTATTATACTAAAATTTAATTATTTTTAGCTAATTAATTTATTTTAAATTGCTAAGCGCGAAGAAGTAGCATGCCGTAAGGCTCTCAAACCTTAATTTGGAATCAATTATTTCCAACAATGTAAAAGAAGTGCACTGTTATCTGTGAAGTTTATCCGAAGTTGGAGAGTACGTGTCACATTCCTAAACTGAGCTCTATACGAATGCAAAAAGGAAATTACTCGACCTTTATGTCATTCATGCCACCATTCAAAAATTGCACATTGCGCACCAGATCTTAATATGTTCCGCAGGGCAATTCGAAACCGGTAATTTTTAATGAAATAAACTATGATCCAGGCGGTATTTCGTCATTCGTTATAGCAACCGAGGTCACCGTTGCTGAAACATGGTGTCAGTTGTTAAAACTACGTGTCGGACCGGAATTGTAAACCGGAATCTTCGCTTTCGTAAGCACTTCTCATATTGGGTGAAGTATCTTGGCCCGCTCTCACAACTTTACTTCCACCAGTAACTTTCTCCTACCCTACAAACCTAACAGAAGCTCTCCTTGCGAGAGTAGCAGGGGTAGAGGCACACTGATGTAAGTACATTTGAGAGTCTTGCCTGACTACATCAGCCGGTATGAGTATTGTCTGCTAAAAGCAACGTACTAAGTCCGTGTACTGCTCGGTGTACAGTTTTAATCTGGCAGATATTCCAGATGATACCGCCTTCACCATTTTTCGTTTTTGACGTGAAGTAGTGGACTCACGCCTTGTCCGCGGAAACAAATCGGGACACAAATTTCATTTCTTTCTTTTCAAAATGCTGTAATCATTGTTGCGAAATTATTTTTCACATTTTCATACTTTTCGCATTCAAGAAATTTCTAAAAATCTTCCTCATTTTCACTTCTTGACGTGGCGTACTTTTTCTTGTGACTTGTCTATGCTGTCAGCTATATCTTAAATCTTTAATCGCTGATAATTGAAAATCGTATTTCTGGATGTTTTCATCTGTGGTTGCAGTTTTGGCCGTCCTTCACTTTCATCGTCTTCCGTGGAAGTGTGGAATATTTTAAATTCCTCCACCTACGAATCAACTATCTAATATGAAGGGGCATACTCCTCATTAACATTAAGCAGCTTTGAATGAATGTTTTACTGGCGGTAAACCCATCAAAGCAAAGAATTTTACAGAGGTGCGGCATAGCAGTTTATCCATTCGAATGAAACACAAAAAGACTATGGAAAGTATTTTAAATCCGTATTTCCAACTGCAATGAAAGAGGTATTTTTGTCCCCAAACGCGATTCTTTCTATTGAAATAAAACATAATCAGTGGTTTTTCATATGGGATATTTACAAATGGTTCAAATGGCTCTGAGCACTATGGGACTTAACATCTGAGGTCATCAGTCCCCTAGAACTTAGAACTACTTAAACCTAACTAACCTAAGGACATCACACACATCCATGCCAGAGGCAGGATTCGAACCTGCGACCGTAGCGGTCAAGCGGTTCCAGACTGAAGCGCCTAGAACCGCTCGGCCACACCGCCCGGCGGATATTTACAATTTGGCTTGCTTTCTAAATCGGAAAATAGTTGAAGTTTTCTTGAAAACGGAGAAGGTCTCTGCCGTTACTGATGTTTATGATGTTCAACTCTTTTTCTATTGTGTTTCGTCCATGGTATTTTTGTTTAAGGTGGTTTGCAAGCGTTGAGTAATTTTTACTGTGTTTCCATGCCATGATGTACACTTTATATCTTGTGTCGAATGTCTTGCCAGTTATCCCAGTGTATATCTTGTCGCAGTCACTATAAATGAGCTGATATAGATCAGATACGTGGTATCCATCTGGTCTTGGTTTTAGTTTCGTGATGTGTTTCTGTATCGAATTATTCGTTTCTTAGGCAATGTTAATGCCCTGGTTTTTGAATATATTACCTATTCTGTACGTGAGTTTATTGTGGTAGGCCAGAGTATGCTATCTACTTGTGACTGTGTTGCTTGTAGGAGATGGCGTGATCTGGTTTGTTTGCGTCTATATTATTTTGTTAAATTTATCTACTGGTGTTACTTCGTATCTATTTTTAATGCTATCTATTTTACAGTACCTATCTCTTTTTGATAATCTCAAGTGTTTAGGGGAAACTTATTCAGTCTGTGCAGACTCTATCTGATGGCAGATTGTTCGTAATTCGGTGGGTTGTCTGAGGTTGTATTTTTTCTTGTGTCTGTTGTTATGGGGTTCCTGTACATGTCAAAGGTGTGGCTGTGTTTGTATTTTCTCGTCATTATGCCTAGAAAGTTGAGTGTTTTCTTGTTGTTCTCCAATTGTAAACTGTAAGTTCTTGTGTGTAATACACTGAGGTGACAAAAGTGATAGGATAGTGATATGCACATATACAGATGCCGGTAATGTCGCGTATACAGTGTATAAAAGAGAAGTGCATTGGCGAAGCGGTCATTTGTACTTAGATTATTCATGTGAAAAGTTTTCCGACGTTATTATGGCCGTACGACGGGAATTAACAGGCTTTGGACGGGGAATGGTAGTTGGAGCTGGACACATGGGACATACAATTTCGGAAATCGTGTGGGGATTCAGTATTCCGATATCCATAGTGTAAAGAGACGGCCAGGAATACCACATTTCAGGTATTGTCTCTCACCACGGACGACACTGGGGCCGACGGCCTTCACTTAACGACCGAGAGTAACGGCGTTTGCTTAGAGTTGTCAGTGCTAACAGAGAAGCAACGCTGCATGAAATAACGGCAAAAATCAGTGTGGGACGTACGATGAACGTATCCGTTAGGACAGTGCGGCAAAATTTGGAGTTAATGGGCTATGGCAGCAGACGACCACCTTTGCTAACAGTACGAAAACGCTTGCAGCGCCTCTCCTGGGATCGTGACCATATGGTTTGGACCCTAGACGACTGGAAACACATGGCCTGTTCAGATGAGTATCGAGTTCATTTGGTAAGAGCTGATGGTGGGGCTCGAGTGTGACGCAGATCCCACGAAACCATATACCCAAGTTGTCTATAAGGCAATGTGCAAGATGGTGGTGGCTTCATAATAGTGTAGTCTACGTTTACATGGAATGAACTGGGTCCTCTGGTCCAAATGAACAGATCACTGTCTGGACTTCATGTTTCCAAACAACGATGGAATTCTTATGCATGAATATGCACTATATCACCAGTTCAAATGGCTCTGAGCACTATGGGGCTTAACATCTGTGGTCATCAGTCCTCTAGAACTTAGAACTACTTAAACCTAACTAACCTAATGACATCACATACATCCATGCCCGAGGCAGGATTCCAACCTGTGACCGTAGCGGTCACGCGGTTCCAGACTGAAGCGCCTAGAACCGCACAGCCACACCGGCCGGCCTATATCACCGACCCACAATTTTTCGCGATTGGTTTGAAGAACATTCTGGACAATCCGAGCGAATGGCTACCCAAATGGTCCAACATGAATCCCACCGAACATTTATGGGACATAATTGAGACGTCAGTTCGTGCACAAAATCCTGAACCGGCAGGACAATGGTTCAAGTGGCTCTGAGCACTACGGGACTTAACATCTGAGGTCATCAGTCCCCTAGAACTTAGAACTACCTAAACCTAACTAACCTAAGGACATCACACACATCCGCATCGGCAAGACTTTGGCACTTAACAGAGGACTATAGAGAGGGACTTTCAAAGACCTGTTGAATCGAATTGCCCTACGCTCGGCAAAAGGTGGTCGGACACAATATTAGGAGGTACCCCATAACTTTCGTCACCTCAGTGGACTTATGTCTTTGTCTAATTGTTGTATGTTGTTTTGATGTTTATCTACCTTGAATATTTTGTCATCTATGTACCTGCACCAGTGTATGATCTTTTAACTTTTGTATGTTATTATATTTTCAAAACTTAGTTTCTCAATACGATTCTCGAAGATGTTGGTTGGTATTCTTCAAATCGGTGAATGCATGGGTAGAGCTACTTCTCGTATGAAGCACTTCTGATTGAACTCAAAATACTTTTGTTGTGTTATTAACTGAAATAATTTTACTGTCTCATCTGTATGTTCGTGGGGTAGCTGGTTGTGTATTTTCATTTTTTTAAAATTAGTTTACTGATCTCATTACTAGGGATGTAGCTACATCAAAGGAAAGCAGTGTTATTTTGAACCGGATTGCAACATTTGCTATGTTTTTTTTAATTATCTGAGTGGTATTTATTATCGTCCTACCATTTTTAGTGTTGGGTGAACTGTGACTGCATTTATTTTGCTAGTAGATATGTACGCACTCCAGTAATCAATGAAGGAACACCTCAAAAACGTGCAAGCAGTAGGAGTTTCCGATGTGAGTGGAGAACGGGCAGAAATACCGAAAGTAAAATCAACATCTTTTGTAACGAATTTTTTTTAGATGTAGAAAGCAAGTTATATTGTAAATGTCTTTCGATACAGACCACTGATGTATTATTTCAGTAAAACGAAACTTGTTTGGTGATGACAAAAGCACTCATTTTCTTGCAGTTGGAAAGACGAGGTTAAAATGCCTTCAATAATTACATAGTAAATACTGAAATTTGACACCAGAGCGAAAAATTTACAACTAGGCCAGCTTAAAAAGTCGATTCCAGTGCTATGGATTGGACCCCAGTGAAAGACTTAAACCAGGGGCTAAGATAATTCTGTGACGATACTAGATGACCATTTCACGGGTAGAGAGTATCATTCATCATAGCAGATAGGAGAAAGGAAATGAACTTATGCTGTTAGTTAACAGGAGGAGCGTACATGGAAAATTTCCAGAACTAGTCTCGCTAATTAACGGTAGTAATGCACGCGTAGTACAAAAGACAGAAGGCTGGCTGAAAGCAGGTTGTAATAGCAATGAAATTCTACATTCCGTCAAGATGGTACACCGTAAGTATAAGCTGGTGGTGGAGGCGTGTTTATAGCCGTAAATAGCAACATCATGTCTAGTGAGGAAAGAACGGTTTCGTGAATGCGAAAGAATTTGGAAAAATATAAGCATTTAAGTTGGGTCAAATATTGTAATGGCATGCCTTCATAGATACACTACCTGAGGAGCAATAGTAGCGGAAAGGGAAAACTAATAGAAGATCGGGGATAAATTTACTGTTCGTGTATTAGGGAGAGATTTCTACAAGGACTTGGTGAAAAGTAATACCTCGGAATTTTTTATTCTGTACTCAGTATCGGCTGAGGTATTACACGGAATGCATATTACTCAATCGACTTTTTCGCTTCGCCAACGCAAGTTGTAACCGTGTGTCAGTAGCGAGTTCCGAATAGTAGAGTGTAATATGGGAGCGTGGACCTTAACTATGTCGGTACGTTAGAAACAGCATCCAGTAAGTGAGTTTCTGGCTGCAGAAAACACGCCTCCAATTGAAATCCATAGAATAATGAATCACGACTTTTCGACAACATTAATGTGTGACGCTGGGTTGTTCGTGCTCGAAATGAAAGAAACAGTGGTGCTAAACTCGACGTGTGTGACGTAGCTTGGAGTGGACGACTAAGTGCGGCAACTGACGATACTCATCAGAAAAAATCATCGGAGAAGACAGGCATAGCTCTCAAGTCAGGTACGTGTGGCATATCATGAGAGCGAGTATAGGCCATGTTTGTAGAACTGCGTTGCAGAACACTGTGTACACGGTGGGTGTTTCGAACACTTCACTCCTGGTACGAAGCGGAGGAGACTGGACATCTGTCAACAATTTCTTTTGCTTTATGGACGTCTATCTACACCTACATCTACTTTTATACTCCGCAAGCCACCCAACGGTGTGTGGCGGAGGGCACTTTACGTGCCACTGTCATTACCTCCCTTCTCTGTTCCAGTCGCGTATGGTTCGCGGGAAGAACGACTGTCTGAAAGCCTCCGTACGCGCTCGAATCTCTCTAACTTTACATTCGTGATCTCCTCGGGAGGTATAAGTAGGGGGAAGCAATATATTCGATACCTCATCCAGAAACGCACCCTCTCGTAACCTGGCAAGCAAGCTACATCGCGATGCAGAGCGCCTCTCTTCCAGAGTCTGCCACTTGAGTTTGCTAAACATCTCCGTAACGCTATCACGGTTACCAAATAACCCTGTGACGAAACGCGCAGCTCTTCTTTGGATCTTCTCTATCTCCTCCGTCAACCCGATCTGGTACGGATCCCACACTGATGAGCAATACTCAAGTATAGGTCGAACGAGTGTTTTGTAAGCCACCTCCTTTGTTGATGGACTACATTTCCCACGGACTCTCCCAATGAATCTCAACCTGGTACCCGCCTTACCAACAATTAATTTTATATGATCATTCCACTTCAAATCGTTCCGCACGCATACTCCCAGATATTTTACAGAAGAAACTGCTACCAGTGTTTGATCCGCTATCATACAATCATACAATAAAGGATCCTTCTTTCTATGTATTCGCAATACATTACATTTGTCTATGTTAAGGGTCAGTTGCCACTCCCTGCACCAAGTGCCTATCCGCAGCAGATCTTCCTGCATTTCGCTGCGATTTTCTAATGCTGCAACTTCTCTGTATACTACAGCATCATCCGCGAAAAGCCGCATGGAACTTCCGACACTATCTACTAGGTCATTTATATATATTGTGAAAAGCAATGGTCCCATAACACTCCCCTGTGGCACGCCAGAGGTTACTTTAACGTCTGTAGACGTCTCTCCATTGATAACAACATGCTGTGTTCTGCTTGCTAAAAACTCTTCAATCCAGCCACACAGCTGGTCTGATATTCCGTAGGCTCTTACTTTGTTTATTAGGCGACAGTGCGCAACTGCATCGAACGCCTTCCGGAAGTCAAGGAAAATAGCATCTACCTGGGGGCCTGTATCTAATATTTTCTGGGTCTCATGAACAAATAAAGCGAGCCTATCCTATTGCATGGACGAGCGACTTCTGCTGATGTTATATGTGAGACAAAAAGTACCACCACAGGAATCCTCAGACCGCACCACTGCCAAAAGAGTATTAGAATTCCTTGGCGCTTTTATTGTGGAGTCCTTGTTGTTAGTACACGTGACCTAGCTTTCGTCAGGAAATTGGATTGGAGACAAAACGGTGTCGCATAGAGACTCCTGAGGAAAGCTAACCCACGTGTACTAGTAACAAGCACTCCACAATAAATGCGCCATGGAGTTCTAATACTCTTTTGGCAGTGGCGGAGCCTAAGGATGGCGGTAATGTGCCGCGAAACTAGTCGTGTGAGACAACAAAGATATTCTCAAGACACAGCTCTGGTAGTACTTTTTCTCATACAGTCTCTTTAGCGTTTTAAGCGTGACAGTAACGGATTATTTAATAACTTTGTAACTTGTGATGAAAGCTGTGTTCACCACTTTTACACCGAAAACAGGAGAGGATCAATGGAGTTCCGGCGCAAACGAACACCGATCCCAGAAAAGTACACGACAGTGCCATGAGCAGGCCAATTCATGCTCACAGTGTTCTGGGATGTTCAAGGTATATTGCAGCTGTAATTAATGCTCAGAAAACTGCAAGCACGAATTGAAAGAGTTCGTCCACAGATGGAGCACTTTCCTTTCAGAATGACAATGCTAGAGCCGGCAGCGGTGGCCGAGCGCTTCTAGACGCTTCAGTCCGGAACGGCGCGACTGCTACGGTCGCAGGTTCGAATCCCGCCTCGGGCATGAATGTGTGGTGTCCTTAGGTTAGTTAGGTTTAAGTAGTTCTAAGTTCTAGGGGACTGATGACCTCGGATGTTAAGTCCCATAGTGCTCAGAGCCATTTGAACTATCTGACAATCAAAACTAGACATGATTGTCTTAATGGGATTTTCGCGATCGTTCATTAAATAAAAATATGTCCTTAGGTTTAAGTAGTTCTAAGTCTAGGGGACTGATGACCTCAGATGTTAACTCCCATAGTGCTTAGAGCCATTTGAACCAAATATTCAGACATGAAGATGGTTCAAATGGCTCTGAGCACTATGGGACTTAACTGCTGAGATCATCAGTCCCCTAGAACGTAGAACTACTTAAACCTAACTAACCTAAGGACATCACACACATTCATGCCCGAGGCAGGATTCGAACCGGCGACCGCAGCGGTCGCACGGTTCCAGACTGGAGCGCCTAGAACAGCTCGGCCACCCTGGCCGGCCCAGACATGAAGAATAAGGATGTGGAATGTTAATAAAGTTTGTTTTATTTTAAAAAATCGGAGGCATTAATTTTTAGCACGCCCTTATACTTCGCAGTTATTGACCTTTGAGACTCAAGTGATTAGGGCTGGTTGTAGATACAGCGAGTCCTCTGAAATTGTTCTAAATACCTTATCCGAAAATTACCTTCACTAGTTAATCAGATGACCGGATCGTGAGGGTAACATCTTAGAACTCATGAATACAGACAGACCTGAACTTCTCAACGCAGTTAACACAGAGCAGAAAAATCATTTGTCATAAGGCCTTTGTAGCATCACTGATTACCAGAGTAAATAGGAAGTTAGGAAGATATTTCTCCTCAGTAAGTGCGATAAAAAAGAAATTGCGGATTATCTGTGTTATCAACGTCAAACATTGATCTCTGAGGCTGAAAATGTTGGATATAAATTAACAAAGTTCGAGAAGGATGGGAAAGATCCGTGATGCTTCGGTAACCTTCTTAGAAAGCAGCTAAGAAAGCAAAGACAGCTTCAAAGAGGATTTTAACGTAATCAGACACACGAAGACAAACAAAAACTAAATGAAGCCAAAACTAGCGTAAGGAGAGCCACGCGAAAATCATTCAACTCATTTCAAATTAAAATTTAATCTACCGATAAAACAGAAGATCGTAAGCCTTACGTTAAATCAGTAAACGGATCAAAGCTATCTGCCCAGACACTCAGTGAACACAACGGCATCGAGACGGAGGAATACAGAGATATGTCGAAATTCGAGTACTGAATTCATTTTCTGGAAACTGCTCTACAGAGGAAAATCATACTACGGTTGCTCCTTTCCATCGTCGTGCGAACACCAAAACGACAAACACTGAAGTAAGTTGCCGCTGAACTGAAAATCAGTGAAATATCTCAACAGAGGAAACGAGACTGAAACTGATATGATATCTGTACGAGTCTGCATGTGACAGAATTTCCTGTTCCTCTAGCAGCAGTCTGCTGTAGGTCAGTGGGGAAACGAGGCAGTCATAGAGATTGGAGAAGTGCGCAGGTCATTCCTGAATTCAAGAAGGGTCGTCGAAAAGGCGCACTCAACTACAGCACTAAATCGCTAAAATCAGTCTGCGGCAGAGATGTGTAACTAGTTTTACACATTATGACCTATATGAAGCCCGAAAATATTCTCTTCAGTAAAGAACATTGATTCCGCAAACAACAACCGTGGGAAACAAAGCCCGCTCGGTCCACGAGACCCATAAGGCAGTATTTACCAGCGCCCCGGTTGGTACCGTGTTATTTGAGTTCCGAGATATGTCCGATGCATTTCTATGGTGTCGCATAATGAACAAAATATGGTCGTCCGGAATAGCAACTTTGTAAATGGATCAAATCGTTCGTATAAAATCGAAAGCAGGATTTGTTGTAGGATTATAGCCGTTCACTGTATACGGGGTGATTCATCTAAAACTTGCACCGCAAATATTGCGGAAATGGAAAGTGCTATTGATGTGTGGTTTCTACCGAGTGGATTGACAGTCAAGAGCTCATACTGTTAGCCAATAAACAGACTGTAATAATACTTAGTAAGAGTACTTTTTGTTCTAAAATACACTTTTTTAAATGGAACAAAGCCTGTAGATATTCACAAATTAAAAGTGGGGTAAAGCAGAGTGTCAGTGATGTTGTAAGTAGGCTGTTTATGTTTTCTCTATGGAAGTAGGCTGTTTGTGTTTTCTTATTGGCAACATTACGTAGCGCTCAATATGAAAATCACTGGCTGTGATGTGTGCAGTCTGTGGCTGCTTTGCATTGTTGTAATACTCGCCATTGTAGTGTTGGGCAGCGGCAGCTGGATGTGAACAGCGCGTAGCGTTGCGCAGTTGGAGGTGAGCCGCCAGCAGTGGTGGATGTGGGGAGAGAGATTGCGGAGTTTTGAAATTTGTCATGAACTGCTATATTTATATATGATGATATCAAGGTAAATACATTGTTTGTTCTCTATTAATATCTTTCATTTGCTAACTATCCCTATCAGTAGTTAGTGCCTTCCATAGTTTGAATCTTTTATTTAGCTGGCAGTAGTGGCGCTTGCTGTATTGCAGTAGCTTGAGCAGCGAAGATTTTTGTGAGGTAAGTGATTTGTGAAAGGTATAGTTTAATGTTAGTCAGGGCCATTCTTTTGTAGGGAATTTTGAAAGTCAGATTGCGTTGCGCTAACAAAGTATTGTGTGTCAGGTTAAGCACAGTCTCGTGTAGAATTGTTCAAAGGGGACGTTTCATATGGCGACCCTGCCAGGATTCGAACCTGGAATCTTCTGATTTTTCTTGTAGTTTGTGTAATTAGTGTAGATTTTGTTTATTGCTAGCGCGTAATTATAGAGAGAATTTCCTTTGTAGTTGCAGTCTTTCATTGTTGTATAGTAAAACAGTTGTGGCATGCATGTAGATTTGCACTAAGTATTTCGCAGCTGCGCTTGCAATTAACTAGATATTATTTTCAGTGCTATGTTAATGTGTTCTCTTATTTTTGATCTTCAAATTGTGTTTTTCTGTGTTGTCGTGTGAAATACTGTGACAATAATGGCGTGTGAAAAACGTAACACTAGGCTCCAAAGTAAACTGAGAAATGACAGTGAAAATGAAAGCAGTGTGTTAGCGCCACCGAGTAATGAATTAACTGATGTTCAAAGTAGTAATTTGGTAATCGTGCATAGGGAAATGGAGCGGGCAGCAAACAATGGCACGGACAGTGAAACAATTAGTGAAGAGGGAAGCATTATCGATCGATCGGTCGGCAACAGCTCGCCTCAGGAATCCGAAATGACAGGACACAATTTTGCAAATACTGTAGATTCAGGTTTTGCGTCCTCACCGTTTTCTCAAATGAGTCAAGACACATTTTCCGCTTGTCAAAATGTGAATGTTGCCGGTGCAAATTCACTGCCGAAAAGCACTGAGGAACATGTTTCAGACACCAGTGCATTGTTATTACAGTTAATGCAACAAATGGGACAAAAGCTTGAAAAGTTAGACACAATGGAACAAAATCTTCAAAAGTTAGACACAATGGAACAACACCAGAGACAAACACAGCAACAGTTAGACGCAATGGGACAAAATCTTCAAAAGTTAGACACTACACTTGAACAAACACGTGAAGATTTAACCACTGAGTTACATAACATCGAATCGAAATGTCAAAAGGTCTGTAATGACGTAAAAACTCAAATTTGTGAGCATTTTCAACCTATTTTTTCGCGGCATGAAAATGCATTACGGAATCACGAAGCAGCCATAAAAGAACTGCAAACTATTGTTCATGAAAATCATGAGACCTTGCAAGCTAAATTTGACTCAGTTGCATCTACCGATTCGGTTACGCAACTTGCAAAAACTCAGGAAAACTTAAAGGACACAGTAGATACTCTGAAACTTGGTTCAGAAAAACACACTGAGGAAATAAGTACACTATCGGATAAAGTAGCCGAACTTTCAGATCAGTTCACTAACTTATCTGCAAAGGTAGATGATGATCTGAATGACACAACACCTGTAGCCTTCACTGACACAGAAGAGTATGAACAAATTAGGAAATTCAAACAAAATCAGAATCAAATTAATACGCAACACCAAAGAGAAATCCGGGAAGTACAAGATCAGCTGACACAGGTCATACAAGAATTACGTATTTCAGAGGACACTCGCGCCCCAACACGGGAAGAGGGACTTAGAAATACGGAAAAGACGCAAAATAATAACACAGGGCATTTCGGAAGTTATGAAAGAAACTGGCAATGTGCACCGAATTTCGAGATGGAACGGCCGACACGACCTAACAATGACCGATATGCGACTCGCCGACATGATGATTTTGACTATAAGCTGTTCATTACTACACGTAAATTCAAAACATTTAAGAATTCAGGCAACGACATTCATCCACAAGCATGGCTCCATCAATTCTCTCATTGTTTTCCTCCCAACTGGTCGTTAGAACACAGATTAGAATTTATGTGTGGCTACTTAGAGAATGAACCAGCTGTAAGAATGCGATCGGTCATTCACGATTGTCACAGTGAAGGAGAATTTTATCATGCCTTCCTCTCAGCATATTGGTCTCAAGCCACACAAGACCGCGTAAAACATGGCATCATAATGATGAAACATTTCGAACAATCTGAATTCTCCAGTCTTGTGAAATATTTTGAAGACATGTTGCACAAGAATCAATATCTTTCAAACCCATACAGCCCCTCAGAACTCATCCGCATTTGCTTACTCAAATTGCCTGAACATTTACGACATATTATTTTAGCAGGACGTTGCAAAGATGACATTGAAGCATTTCAGGGTCTGTTACAAGAATTGGAAATTGACACTGACAATCGGGGAACGCGGAAACAGGAGCACAACAATTACAGGTCACATCTGTCACAATTCCACGATGAAAGAAGTAATAACTGGACACGACAAGGCTATTCTCACAACACATATCGTGACCAAAACAGACACCACCCGTATGACAACCGTTGGCAGAGTAGTAATAACTACAGGGAAAGATCACCTCTCCGTGGTAATGACTATCACAGAGACAATCAGAGAAACAGACAATATGGGAACCAAAACAATCATTATCAAGGGAGACAGAATAACTTTAGACGCAACGGTCCAGCGCGCAGTTACGATTCAGGGAGAAATTCTCCACCACTTAACCGACAAGAAAGAAACTACAGGAACTATCGACATGACGACAGACGATGTGATCGTAACGACAGACCTGAATTGCATCAGAACTGGCGGGATTTAAACAGGGCAGGGCCCTCTCGTCACGGTGAATTTGTAGAAGTTAGGTCTCCAAATCCCAATAACGACGCGCGCCAACAAAGAAACAGACAATGACTCACACCGCAGGCAGCCGCGTGCGCCGGCTGGCTCAGAGAAAAATAACATTGACGCTAACCTTGAGCAAAATTCCAGTATTCTTTACGGACGAATACCGCATGATAATTGCGTTGAAGTTGAAACTCTGCGTACTAGGAAGAGTAAAGGTTTACACCACATTTCACATGTAAAACCATTTATTGAAAGATAATCTGATTTTTAACTTAGTCTTTGCCATAAAATTTTTCGCTTCACATTACTAATATGCATTGTCAGACTTAGAATCTGTTAACATACAACAATGTTTGAAGTTAAATATCCAATCAAGAACCAAGAGAACTTACTTAAACAGAAATGACGAATGCATTGTTATAGTGAACAGACGTCAAGGTGTTATTGTGTGTGTACATTCTTGCTTGTTAATTGCACGATTATGGAACGACTATAAGGCTTACATACTTAGAACATTTACCAGTACTGCTAATGAGATTTTAATGCAACATTTTGGTTTACTTGAAAATACATTCTGGATTTAAAGTACTTTCAGTGAGATACCAGATGGCACAGTGGTTAGTTTATGTGACAGCTACACGATTTTATCACGACGCTACTAATGAGTGACAATTTACAATGTTGCTTTTGCAGTGTTTCTGTTTTATATCTGCACAGTTTTTCTGAATTCTTCTGGAAAGTAAAACATGTTTTAGTAGTAACTTTTGTGGTACAGCTACAATGAGACTGCCTTTTCCGTAGCACAACAATACGTTACAGCACAGTAATTTCTTCATCACGGCAATAAGCGTAATAACTAAGATATCTATACGCAAAGCATTTCACTTTTGTTTATCATGAGGTAAGTACATTGACTTCTGCAGAACTTAGCTTTCAGAGGACAATAACTACGACACTTTCACAGAGATTATCTTACAGCAAGACGCACATTTAGCGCTACAGTACATGTGTTTGAGTGATTAACTTTGTACTTAATTCATTTATTTATAAAGATATTTGAAGGACAATGATACAAAGGTTTTCCGTAATACATTTCATTCCATTGTTGTAATCTGTAACACCTGAGGGTATAATTACAATAATCCTCAGGGGGGTACACGCCTGCTTTGTGTACCATGTGTTTGGCAAGCACAAGGAGCCCTAGCTAATATGGTATTTGCTTATACAACTTTACACATCGGTACTATATTTCTCTAACACAAATTACACAGCTATCTGATTATTTAACTGAGAGAGACAAACATTTATTTTACTACATCAGTGACACATGTTTACGCAATTACACAGTTGGATAACTTCACACTTATGAAACTGTATTTTGTCTGTACTTTGTAAACTGTTCATATTTTTTCGGAATCATTGTGATACTATGAGAGCTTTGAATGATGTATTTGGTATGAGATCATGATTTTTAAAGTACATTTGAGGCAGATGACACTTTTGACATGAGCAGAGAATTTTTTTTAATTATTGGAGGAAGCTACGGCGATTTTGAGATTTGACTGAGGTGTTATGATGTTATTTCTACGACGACGTTGTGTATTACGCTGCTGAGGTATGTTTATGATTAATAGGCTGATGCTATATGAGTTATTTGATTATGATACTTACTGTTATGATGCTATATTGAAGAAGTGTCGACGAATAAGGTAAGGAGTAATGAATAGTGGTTAGGGACGCTGACTTGTGAAAAAGGATGTTGGAAATCGAGAATCGTACTTTAAGAGTTATGAAATGTGTGTGTAAATGCGTGACTGTATCACAATGCCGGCGAAAATTTTTTTGGACACTTATATTTATAGGATTTTCTTTCTAGAGATTTGCAACGCTAGTTCTTGACCTGTGAAATATTTTTATATGAGACTGCCACGGTAGCAGAAACTGCTGTCGTAAATATTTCCGTACGAAAGTTAAGTGACCACCTGCACGTAATGCGTCGCGGGCACCCAGCTGTGTCAGACGCATGGAGAAAAAGCCATTATTGCGAGCCCTTTTCAGCGGCACAGGTAGAACAAAAAAAAGGGGAGGCCATTATCCTTGGAAATATTCTTACATCGGCAAACCTGATAATGACAAGTGTCTTTCTACGAGAATTGAGAGCTACTGACTTACGAAATGCCACATGACTATTGAATGATATTTTTATGCTTTGTTTTTCATAGTTGCTTATTTCATTTGATATCTGGTTTCCAGCTGTGTTGCAGCATTGCTTTTATAAAATGAAATGCATTTGCTAATGTGAACACTTTCTGTCAACAGATCTATTAAATAATTATTTTATGATCCACGTTCTTTAAAAAAGGAGCACTTGGAAAGAAAAGAACAATAAGAAGGAACTAGTAAAAGTAACACATAATTTTCTTTTCAAGTACATGGTAATATTTCTTTTTACAATCAGTTGTTGTGGTGCACCACTTTAATTACTTAGACATTAAGATGTGATTATACATTTCCCTTATCTGCATTGTTATCTTTACTGTAATATTTTTTCTGCTTGAGCTATGTCATGTTTAGATATAAGCTGCTGTTTGCCAGGCATAGTGCTACTGAACTTTAATTTGTGTTACTCTGCTAAGCCAATTTTACTACTCATTGATTTTTCATGTTGCTGCACATTGGCTCATATTAGTGGTAATTTTGCATTTTATCTGTTAATTTAGATTTACTGTAGCTTGCTTTGCAATTTTCCAATTTTTTGGTCATTGCTGTTTGTGTTACTTATTTTGTGCTGCTGCATTGCCTCGTTCCTTAGTTTAGCATCTGAGCTCAGTAGATTTAAGTTAGCTTAAGAGGGGGTAGCCTCTAAGAGAATGAGTTGCGATGAATTGGAAGAAATGCATTGAGAAAACAGGTTTAGGTAGGATTTTCTTGGAAATAAATGATGAGGTAAGATAATGGAAAATAAAAATGAGGTAAGAAACGTGTGAACATATAAACACAGAAAGCATGCTTAGTTAGAATTTTTTTGGTGGAAACAAAGGATGAAATAAGAAGAAAGATATATGAAGTTTTGGGTTGGACTGCAGTACCAAATGTTACACTGAAAACGAACCCTGTCCTTTCCTATTGGTGTTATCCCACTACGTGTGTGTTTACCCTTGTGTATTTGTTTTCTTCCTGTCTCTGTGTAGTTTCATAGAATTTTTTCTTCTTTTAATATTAAGCTACATTCACTATGATGAGGAATACTGTTATCCTCGAATATAATTGGCATTAATAATATGTTATTTACTTTGTAAAGATGTTAGACATTATTAATTCTGTTCTGTTCAATGCTCATGTGTGAAGTTGATGTTTCAAAGTTATTGTGATCCTTTATGTATGTACTCATGTCATAATTCCACTGATGTATATGTTTATTTCTATTCTTTTGTAAAGCCTGTGTTACTACAAATGTTATCTGTATTGTTATGTTCTTTAATGATGTATTTTGTACCTTTGTAATTGTATTTTCATGTTGTAAATTTATAATTGTACAGACACCAGTTCTTCAAATTAAGTTACATTTCACTGCACACGTTTCTGTTGGTCATAGTATATGGACAATATGTGAGAAGTAGGGACTGTTCGTGTTTGCACGTGTGTTAATAATTCTGCAAGGGACTGGATAACAGCATTGCTGGTTCTAAGGACAATTCCAAAAACGTGAGTGCACAAGTGGTGGTTTATGGACTTGCTATATTCTCTGCAAGACTCTTCGATGGTGATTATGCACCTGCACAGTCGCAACAGATGGCTGCTGGCCATTTCTACAAGGACTACAGTGGGTCTACACCTTTGCTGACTCACCAGTACCATTATTTCTACAAGGACTGCAGTGGGTCTGCACCTCTGGTGGCCCACCAATACCGTAATCTCTACCAGGACTACAGTGGGTCTGTTCTGTGGTGACCTACCTACCAATATTCTTCAAAACTTCGAATGACTCTGCTGTGGGTTTGCTCCATTGTGGCCCATTACCTGTCAGCATGTCAAGAGTCAGCACTGTCTTTCCGTTGGAAGGACAACACTACTTCTTCAAGACTGCATGGAAATCCACTACTTCTGTGTGCAATTTCTTTTACTAATGAGACTTTGTGAAAAAAAACCTGTAATTACTATTATAATGAACGATCAGGACTGTCTTTATGGACTGTGAGAAAATTTTAGCTTTTGACCAACATTGTATCAATAAGTGTGTGCATTTGATATGTTTGTTATTGTAATTATGAAAAATTTTATCAAATCATTATTGGCCACTGCCCAAAAAAAAATTTGTAAAATTTTTTGTGGGGAGCATGGGGGCTATGTAAGTAGGCTGTTTATGTTTTCTCTATGGAAGTAGGCTGTTTATGTTTTCTTATTGGCAACGTTACGTAGCGCTCAATATGAAAATCACTGGCTGTGATGTGTGCAGTCTGTGGCTGCTTTGCATTGTTGTAATACTCGCCATTGTAGTGTTGGGCAGCGGCAGCTGGATGTGAACAGCGCGTAGCGTTGCGCAGTTGGAGGTGAGCCGCCAGCAGTGGTGGATGTGGGGAGAGAGATTGCGGAGTTTTGAAATTTGTCATGAACTGCTATATTTATATATGATGATATCAAGGTAAATACATTGTTTGTTCTCTATTAATATCTTTCATTTGCTAACTATCCCTATCAGTAGTTAGTGCCTTCCATAGTTTGAATCTTTTATTTAGCTGGCAGTAGTGGCGCTTGCTGTATTGCAGTAGCTTGAGCAGCGAAGATTTTTGTGAGGTAAGTGATTTGTGAAAGGTATAGTTTAATGTTAGTCAGGGCCATTCTTTTGTAGGGAATTTTGAAAGTCAGATTGCGTTGCGCTAACAAAGTATTGTGTGTCAGGTTAAGCACAGTCTCGTGTAGAATTGTTCAAAGGGGACGTTTCAATGTTTGTTGTTGGATTTTAGTGAGAGTCGTTTAGACACGTGTTTGTGCCATTCAAACCTGTGTAGTTTCTAGGTACGATGTTGTTATGTTTGCTTACATGTGCTTGTGTGATCCTTGTGTGCATTGCGAATTGCTCGCCACTTAGTGTGTGACAGTCCGAGCAGTCGGTCGCGGTGAACGATTGAATTTACCTACGCAGAAAAAGCCGACATACAATATGAGCATGTTGTATGGTGAGTGTAAGAAGAATTCAGTTCGTTCTTGTACACTGTATGCGTCAAGATATCCCACTAGACGTCTACTGTCTCGGCAATTATTTATCAGCCTCTTCAACCAGTTACGTGAAAGTGGTAGTGTAACACCTAGGCAACGTATCAGAAGGAAACAAGTACGACATAAGAGGAGGAGATTAATGTTCTTCCTGTTGTTGCAGCTGATGCGCACGTTAGCTCTCGAGTAATCGCACGAGGAAGTGACACGAATCAGACAAGTGTCCAATGTGTTCTCCATCGGCATCATCAAGAGCTGCATCGTAACGATTTTGAGAATCGTGTTAAGTTCTGTACATGGGCATTATGACAGGATACTCCAGATGTATCATGTACAGGGTGTTTCAAAAATGACCGGTATATTTGAAACGGCAATAAAAACTAAACGAGCAGCGATAGAAATACACCGTTTGTTGCAATATGCTTGGGACAACAGTACATTTTCAGGCAGACAAACTTTCGAAATTACAGTAGTTACAATTTTCAACAACAGATGGCGCTGCGGTCTGGGAAACGCTATAGTACGATATTTTCCACATATACACCATGCGTAGCAATAATATGGCGTAGTCTCTGAATGAAATTACCCGAAAGTCTGGCGGAATGGCTTCACATGCAGATGAGATGTACTGCTTCAGCTGTTCAATTGTTTCTGGATTCTGGCGTTACACCTGGTCTTTCAAGTGTCCCCACAGAAAGAAGTCACAGGGGTTCATGTCTGGCGAATAGGGAGGCCAATCCACGCCGCCTCCTGTATGTTTCCGATAGCCCAAAGCAATCACACGATCATCGAAATATTCATTCAGGAAATTAAAGACGTCGGTCGTGCGATGTGGCCGGGCACCATCTTGCATAAACCACGAGGTGTTCGCAGTGTCGTCTAAGGCAGTTTGTACCGCCACAAGTTCACGAAGAATGTCCAGATAGCGTGATGCAGTAATCGTTTCGGATCTGAAAAATGGGCCAATGATTCCTTTGGAAGAAATGGCGGCCCAGACCAGTACTTTTTGAGGATCCAGGGACGATGGGACTGCAACATGGGGCTTTTCGGTTCCCCATATGCGCCAGTTCTGTTTATTGACGAAGCCGTCCAGGTAAAAATAAGCTTCGTCAGTAAACCAAATGCTGCCCACATGCATATCGCCGTCATCAATCCTGTGCACTATATCGTTAGCGAATGTCTCTCGTGCAACAATGGTAGCGGTGCTGAGGGCTTGCCGCGTTTGAATTTTGTATGGATAGAGGTGTAAACTCTAGCACATGAGACGATACGTGGACGTTGGCGTCATTTGGACCGCAGCTGCAACACGGCGAACGGAAACCCGAGGCCGCTGTTGGATCACCTGCTGCACTAGCTGCGCGTTGCCCTCTGTGGTTGCCGTACTCGGTCGCCCTACCATTCCAGCACGTTCATCCGTGACGTTCCCAGTCCGTTGAAATTTTTCAAACAGGTCCTTTATTGTATCGCTTTTCGGCCCTTTGGTTACATTAAACCTCCGTTGAAAACTTCGTCTTGTTGCAACAACACTGTGTTCTAGGCGGTGGAATTCCAACACCAGAAAAATCCTCTGTTCTATGGAATAAACCATGTTGTCTACAGCACACTTGCACGTTGTGAACAGCACACGCTTACAGCAGAAAGACGACGTACAGAATGGCGCACCCACAGACTGCGTTGTCTTCTATATCTTTCACATCATTTGCAGCGCCATCTGTTGTTGAAAATTGTAACTACTGTAATTTCGAAAGTTTGTCCGCCTGAAAATGTACTGTTGTCCCAAGCATATTGCAACAAACGGTGTATTTCTATCGCTGCTCGTTTAGTTTTTATTGCCGTTTCAAATATACCGGTCATTTTTGAAACACCCTGTACCTTACTTAGTGATGGAACCACGTTTACCAAACTAGGACAGCTAATCCGCCGAAACATGCACTATTGGCCTGTTGACAATCCCCATTGATTTCGTTGGGTGGAACGTCAGCGTCCATGGAGTGTAAACGTGTTGTGTGGGATAGAGAACCGTAAGCTCATGGGCCCGTTTTTCTTAGGCGAAACACTGAACGCGCACAAGTTTCGCAGCATCCTAACAGGCCATCTTCCACGCATGCTAGAAGACTACAGACTTGGAGGAACCTGTGGTATCAACATGATGGCTGTCTAACCCATGGTGTACGAAGTACTACAGCATGTCTTCCCGAATTGTTTCCAAATCGTGGGATTCGACCTTGGCTGGCCCGTTCATCGGATCTGCGAGGGGGGGGGGGGGGGGGGAGGGGGGGGGCACTGAAACAGGCTGTCTGCAAATACTTACCACTTACCAACTACACCCGATGATATGCAACGACGTATTACTGCAGCCTAGTCGGACATCTTTGCTGAAATCCTAGCACGTGTGCAGCAGTCGTTCCATAACAGACTGGAAGAGTGTAATGCAGCTTCAGGTGGTCATGTTGAACACAACCTGTCATGTTCATCTGTCTCGTTACTGATTAGATTCCACGTAACTGGTGTATGCGTATGTGTTGCTCTTTAGCGTATGCTAATACAGGTATTGTACAGGTGTCAGTGTGGGAACTTTTCAAAATACGGTATGTCGTAAACGACTCGCACTAGAATCCTGCAACAAACACCACTGACATTCTAATTTAACCTACTTTTAGCTTGTTAAAGTGAATAGGCATTGTTCAATTTTAAAAAGCGTATGTTTGCACATAAAGTACACTTTATAAGTATTATTACAATCTGTTGATTGGCTAACAATATGAGCCCCTGACTACCAATCCAGTCTGTGGAACCCGCACATCAATAGCACTTTCCATTTACGCAATATCTGCAGTGCATTGTTAGGTGATTCACGCCGTAAGTACACCGTTTGTCAAAGAAAGTGAACCATACAGACGTTCATGGCTCAAATTTGCGGCGAACTTGGCAGTGCGAACCCACTTATCACCTACGAAATTACAAGCATGCACTGACGTGGTGTCATAAAGCCATTGTATCGTCTCCTGAGGCAAGCTGGCTCACAACTGTTGTAACTGTTATTTGATGTCCTGGATACTGCCACTCGGAGGGAGTTGACGTCGGAGCAGGTCCCACACAAGTTCTATCAGAGACAGGTATAGGGCATCGCTGGCCACGGGGGTACCTCACATCGCGAAGACAGTCCATAGAGACACGTATAACGTGTTGAACTGTTGAAACATAGCATAACGTTACTGTCACGTAAGAGGAAACACACGAGGACGTAGGAGGGCCGTGGCGTGACGTCGTGCCGTCAATCACTACCAGCCACGACCTGAAGTCATACCCAAATGGTTTGGTTTGATGGTTGATTTGATTTGGGGGAGGAGACCAAACTGCGAGGTCATCGGTCTCATCGGATTAGGGAAGCATGAAGAAGGAAGTCGGCCGTGCCCTTTCAAAGTAACCACCCCAGCATTTGCCTGAAGCCAGTTAGGGAAATCACGGAAAACTTAAATCAGGATGGCCGGACGCGGAATTGAACCTCGTCCAACCGAATGCGAGTCCAGTGTGCTACATACCAAAATGGCTCTGCAACGTTACGCCCAGATATTCAAACAACTTCATTTTGTCAAGCAGGACACTGCTAATACTGTATCCCAACATTACAGGTTTGTTCTTCCTACCCATCCGCATTAACTTATATTTTTTTCCACATTTAGAGCTAGCTACCATTCATTACGCCAACTAGTAATTCTGTCTAAGTCGTCTTGTATCTTCCTACAGGCACTCAACTTCGACACCTTACCGTGTACCACAGCATCGTCAGCAAGCAAACGTAGATTGCTGCCCACACCATTCGCCAAATCAGTTATATATATAGACAACAATAGCTGTCCTATTACATTTCAATGGGGCATTCCTGACGATATACTTGTCTCTGATGAGCGTTCGCCGTCGAGGACAATACATGAGTATTACTTGTCAGTCTGAGACCATTACCAAGTAGAACTGATGCATTACATAGAGACCGCCTACACTACTTACATACTCAGCGAGCTACCGTATCGTGCACGGCGGAGGGTACCTTGAGACACTACTATGCTTCTCCTTTCATGATCCACTACCAAACACAGGAAGAGAAAAACGACTGTCTGGATGCCTCCAAACAAGCCCAGATGTCTTTCATCTTGTCTTCGTGGTCCTTCTGTGAAATAAACGTAGGTGGCAGCGCAATCGTTCTGCAGTCAGCTGCAAAGTCCGATTATACCAAATTTCTCAATAGTGTTTCGCCTTCCCTTCAGGGATTATTCGCATCTGAGTTCATGAAGCACCTCCGTAATACTCGCGAGTTAATGGAACCTGTCGGTAACAAATATACGCTACTGGCCATTAAAATTGCTACACCACGAAGATGACATGCTATGGACGCGAAATTTAACCGAGAGGAATAAGATGCTGTGAGATGCAAATGATTAGCTTTCCAAAGCATTCACATAAGGTTGGCGCCAGTAGCGACACCTACAACGTGCTAACATGAGGAAGGTTTCCAACCGATTTCTCATACACAAACAACAGTTGACCGGCGTTGCCTGGTGAAACGTTGTTGTGATGCCTCGTGTAAGGAGGAGAAATGCGTACCATTATGTTCCCGACTTTGATAAAGGTCGGATTGTAGCCTATCGCGATTGCGGTTTATCGTATCGCGACATTGCTGCTCGCGTTGGTCGAGATCCAATGACTGTTAGCAGAATATGGAATCGGTGGGTTCAGGAAGGTAATACGGAACGCCGTGCTGGATCCCAACGGCCTCGTATCACGAAATGACAGGCATCTTATCCGCATGGCTGTAACGGATCGTGCAGCCACGTCTCGATCACTGAGTCAACAGACGGAGACGTCTGCAAGGCAACTACCATCTGCACGAACCGTCAGACGACGTTTGCAGCAGCATGGACTATCATCTCGGGGACCATGGCTGCTGTTACCCTTGACGCTGCATCACAGACTGGAGCGCCTGATATGGTGTACTCAACGACGAACCTGAGTGCACGAATGGAAAAACGTCATTTTTTCGGATGAATCCAGGTTCTGTTTACAGCATCATCATGATCGCACCCGTGTTTGGCGACATCGTGGTAAACGCACATTGGAAGCGTATATTCGTCATCGCCATACTGGCGTATCACCCGGCGTGATGGTATGATGTGCCACTGGTTACACGTCTTGGTCACCTCTTATTCGCATTGACGGCGCTTTGAACAGTGGACGTTACATTTTAGATGTGTTACGACCCATGGCTTTACCCTTCATTCGATCCCTGCGAAACCCTACATTTCAGCAGGATAATGCGCGACCGCATGTTGCAGGCCCTGTAGGGGCTTTTCTGCATACTGAAAATGTTCGACTGCTGCCCTGGCCAGCACATTCTCCAGATCTCTCACCAATTGAAAACGTCTGGTCAATGGTGGCCGAGCAACTGGCTCGTCACAATACGCCAGTCACTACTCTTGATTAACTGTGGTATCGAGTTGAAGCATGGAAGCTGTAACTACACGCCATCCAAGCTCTGTTTGACGCAATGCCCAGGCGTATCAAGGCCGTTATTACGGCCAGAGGTGGTTGTTCTGGGTACTGGTTTCGCTGGATCTATGCAACCAAGTTGCGGGAAAATGGCCGGCCGCGGTGGTCTAGCGGTTCAGGCGCTCTGTCCGGAACCGCGCGACTGCTACGGTCGTAGGTTCGAATCCTGCCTCGGGCATGGATGTGTGTGATGTCCTTAGGTTAGTTAGGTTTAGGTAGTTCTAAGTTCTAGGGGACTGTTGACCACCGATGTGAAGTCCCATAGTGCTCAGAGCCATTTTTTGCGGGAAAATGTAATCACATTACATTTGTCCAATGAATACCCGTTTATCATCCGCATTTCTTCTTGGTGTAGCAATTTTAGTGGCCAGTAGTGTAGTAGCACATGTCTGAATTACTTCAATGGCTTCCTCTAATCCGCATGGTATGGATCCCAAACACTCGAGCAGTACTCAAGAGTAGGTCGCAGTAGTGTCCTATACGCGGTCTCCTTCCTAGATGAGCAACACTTTCCTAAAATTTGACTAATAAACCGAAATCGACCATTCGTCTACCGCACTACCGTCCTTACGAGGTGGTACGCGAGAAAAACCGGAATAACATTGTCGTGGGGGGAGCTTGTGTAGTTCGCATTTCTGCAGCTAGGCGTGTATAGCGCAACTCATTGCCAGTTCAGTGCCGCCTGTGTTGTCCACCTGGCTTGTTCTGTTCATCTGCAGTGATTGTTTTTGCTAGCGCCTTTTGTTCTTATTTCGTTTTTTATGATGGCAAGTTTAAGTGAACCACATGCAGCTGTGAAATTTTGTTTTCTACTTTATAAAATGCTGCTGAAACTGTTTTAACGTTGAAAACAGCTTACCAAGATGACGCTACGGAAAAAACTCAAGTGTACGAGTGGCTTGCTCGATTTAAAAATGCCGACATGTCGGTTGATGACAAACTTCGTTCTGGTCGTCTATTAACTGCTTGAATCGACGAAAATATTGAAAAAATTCGAGAGCTTATGCTCCAAACTGTTGTCCGAAAATTGATCAACTACCAGAGAGTAGGGGGTTGTCTTGGAGCTCGGTTCGGACCCTGGCAGACAGGAGACTCTTTCTTCCAGCACAACAACGCACCTGCACACACAGCCATCTCTGCTAGATAGTTTCCGGCTACAAATGGCACAGTTCCGCCGCCCCACGCACCTTATTCGCCTGATCTGGTTCCGTGCGACTTTTTCTTATTTTCACGCTTGAAAACGAACATGAAAGGGCACCGATCTAACAACACTGAAGTAGCTGTAAGCATCATAATTTAATAGTGGTTGACTACAAATGACAAATGAGTCATACAATAATGCCTAACGTGTACGTTTGACATTAAGCGAACTGTACTATTCAGTGTGCATGAGTGTACAGGTGTGATACTGTTAGTTACGTAAGCCCATCCTCCAAGGCAAAGTCATATCACATCAGATGGGAAGAATCGGTTTTTAATTGTCCTGAGGCCAAACCCGCATACAAAGCACCACTAACATTGGTTTCCATTTGTCCTGAGGCCAAAAACCTAATAATAAATATGAATCAAAATCAAATCGGATTATTAATTCGCATGTGACTGGCGCAAAACATGTTCAATATGCTGTCCACCGTTTTCTGCAACAAGTTGAACTCAAGAAATAGCATGTTCCACAACTGATCGAAGTGTTTCCGGACTCAAGTTCAGAATATGTTGCGCAATGCGTGCCTCAGTGCAGCTACGTTTGCAGTCGGAACACTGAAAACATCATCTTTCAGGTAGTCCCACAGTTAGAAGTCACACGGATTAAGATGAGGTGATCAGGACGGTCAGGCTATAGGGAAAAGGATGCTGATAATTCTAGCATTTCCGGAATGGCGCTTCAGCAGCTGCTTAAGTGGATTTTCAATTTGCGGAGGTGCGCGAACTTGCATAAAAATGACCCCATCCACACATCCAAGCTGTTGCAGAGTTGGAATAATGTGGTTGTGCAAAAGACTCTCATAGCGCTTATCAGTGACGGTACAGGTAACAGGACCAGAAGCACCTCTCTCTTCGAAAAAATATGACCTTATGATAAATG
Organism: Schistocerca serialis cubense; assembly: GCF_023864345.2. Taxonomy (NCBI): domain Eukaryota; kingdom Metazoa; phylum Arthropoda; class Insecta; order Orthoptera; family Acrididae; genus Schistocerca; species Schistocerca serialis. The sequence continues at coordinate 122,754,941 of NC_064640.1, forward strand.
ATGCCATAAACCCGCACCACAGAGTGACCTTATCAGGGTGAAATTGTACTGGTTGATTTGCGTGTGGATTTTCCGTTACCCATGTTCGACAATTCTATGTATTGACATATCCTGTCAGCCGGCCGCTGTGGCCGAGCGGTTCTAGGCGCTTCAGTCCGGAACCGCGCTGCTGCTACGGTCACAGGTTCGAATCCTGCCTCGGGCATGGACGTGTGCGATGTCCTTAGGTTAGTTAGGTTTAAGTAGTTCTAAGTCTAGGGGACTGATGACAGATGTTTAAGTCCCATAGTGCTTAGAGCCATTTGATCCATTTTTTTGACATATTCTCTCAGATGGAAGTGGGCTATGTCTGTCCACAAAATCTTTCACTGCCAATCGTTGTCCACTTCCATGCGAGCAAAGTATTCTAAAGCAAAGGTCTCTCTTGCTGGCAGGTCAACAGGAAGCAACTCATGCACATGGGTAATTTTGAATGGATAGCACAGAAGGATGTTTCGTAGGAAAAAATGGTTCAAATGGCTCTGAGCACTATGGGACTTAACTTCGGAGGTCATCAGTCGCCTAGAACTTAGAACTAATTAAACCTAACTAACCTAAGGACATCACACACATCCATGCCCGAGGCAGGATTCGAACCTGCGACCGTAGCGGTCGCTCGGCTCCAGACTGTAGCGCCTAGAACCGCACGGCCACTCCGGCCGGCGTTTCGTAGGATTTTACTCACCGTGCTCACGAATATGTCCAGTGTTTGGGCATTTCTCCGTACAGTACACGTTTGCACATCACCACTCGTCTCATCCTGCATTGCTGTTGCCACTGCTTCCACCGAAATCGAATCAATTCGTTTCCTCCCTGTACCAGGTTACACACCAAAAGAACCCGTCTTTCCGAATTTCCGAATCATTTTCTCCAGACCTACGCCAATCCTCGGACCAATGCCATTTTTCAAACCCTTCAGTGTCCGGAACTTCTGCAGAGCGACGTCTGCACAGTCATCATTCTTGTAATACAGCTTTACAAGCAGAGCGCGATCCTGCATTGAGACAATCATGGCGAACGTTGCAAACGTGAAAGCAGGAAAAGCCGTGTACCCGGCGTGTTTATACCAACTTCAATTGGTCGTGCGACTGACAGGTGTTTTCATTTACGTACTCTGACACATACAACGCCATCTATTGGTCAATTTTCACACTATTTTTTTTTCTTCTGCCATATGTTTCCCGCCTTCTTCGATAATATTTCATTGCAATTTGACGTCATTCTGACCAGTGGATTTATTATTGTAGCATTTTGAAAGTTTAATGATAATCACCTTGTATATAGAGAACAACAGCGGATCTATCACATTTACAGGGTCACTCCTGACGATACGTGTCTCTGATGAACACACGCTGTCGAAAACAAAGTATTGGTTTCTATTATTTAAAAAGTCTTTCAGCTACTAACATATCTCTGAACCTATTCCGTATGCTTGGACCGTCATTAAAAGTCTGAAGTGGGGCGCCGTGTCAGATGCTTTTCGGAAATCTAGAAATATGGAGTCTGCCTGTTGATCTTTATCCATGATTTGCAGGATATCTTGTGAGAAAACGGAGAGCTGTGTTTCGCCGGAGTGATGCTGCCTAAATCAGCGCTGATTTATGGGCAGAGGTGTTGGTGACTCAAAGAAATTTTTTATATTCGAACTTCACAAATTCTGCAGTAAACCAATGTTAAGGATATTCGCCTGTAACTTCTTGGATCCGATCTTTTACACTTATAATACCTGCACATTCCAGTCGCTTGGTACTTTGTGCTGGGCGAGAGATTCCTGATTAATGCAAGCTAAGTAAGCGATCAACGCTAGATTACCGAATTGGGGTTCCATCCGGACCAGGCAGCGTATTAGTTTTCAACTCTTTCAGGTGCTTCTCTACGCTAGGAATGCCTATTACTATGTCCTTCATATGGGAGTCTGTGTGACAATCAAAGAAATGTATGTTCGTACAATCCACTTGCGTGAATGACACCTTAAACTGGAAAATTTAGGACTTCTGCTTTCCTTTTGCTGGCTCCTATTGCGACAACGAATAGTCGACGAGTGACTGGATAGAAGCCTTCGATCCACTTAATTATTTTACGTAGGATCAAATTTTTTTCGCATTCTCAGCAAGACTTTCGTACGACGGTGGATATTATTGTATGCTTCGCGCGTCAGTATTTTTATAGACGCACGAATTTCTACTTACTTTTGCCTGTCGACATTTCCAATCCCTTATTGAACCGACAGTGGATTCATCTCCGCTTCATTGAAATTTTCCTAACTTTGTTATTATACCCCGGTTTATCTTTTCCGTCCTTAATCCACTTACTCATCACAAGAGCCAAGCAATAACAACGCTACAAGAGAAGCGTCCCTGTCTGGTTTATTGCCAAAACTCCGAGAAAGTATTTTCCTCGAAGGGTCAATATAGCTTTTTCTTGCGTCAATCGTGCGAAAGGACCGTGAAGGTAAAATCAGAGAGGGTTGAGCTCACACGGAGTCTTAGCAACAATCGATCATCCCGCGCATTTTTCCTGACTGGAACAGGAAAGGGGGCGGTGCATAAAATATTCCCCGCCACACCAGGTAGCTTGTGGAGTATGGACGTAGATGCAGATGTATTGTCTCACTTCTAGAAGAAAAATATCGCTCACAGGTCTTCTCTTATAGTAATTGCATTAATAAAACGTGAATCACTGAATCTCAGTAGTATTATTGTATAAAGAAGCGGTAATCATATCTTCTCTACTAGACTGATACCACAGATGCACTTATTAAGTACCAGGAGGTCAGAGCAATAAGTTAGTTCTGATTTTAGACAAATTCCAATTTTATGACAATTTCATGTCTTAAATGTAGAAGAAACTTGGTTGCAAAAGTGTTTAAACATTTTTGGAAATGATACAGAGAGATATTTGTAAGAAATATCTTTATTTTGTGCATTACAGAATACATTCGCACCCTGTGGGCCTATCTTCAAGAGTAAAAACAAGATTAGGTTCAAATGGCTCTGAGCATCTTAGGTCATCAGTCCCCTAGAACTTAGAACTACTTAAACCTAACTAACCTAAGGACATCACACACATCCATGCCCGAGGCAGGATTCGAACCTGCGACCGTAGCAGTCGCGCGGTTCCGGACTGAGCGCCTAGAACCGCTAGACTACCGCGGCCGGCAAGATTAGGAGGTAACGTGCTGTCAACGAAAAGTTCAGCAGAGAAAGTTCGTAAGCTTAAGTATGACAAGGACTGGTTGCTTTCATAGAAAATTTTCAGCATTTGCCTCATTCCGGTTAGAGGACGAACAGGAAACATAAACCGTGATAGTCAGGTGGGGATTTGAAGTTGGCGTCTCTCGAATGTAAGCCCACTGGTTTACCCACTGCGGCACCTCATTCTATTATTCGGTTTTCGGATGAAACTTCTCGCAATTCCCTTTACCACTGAGCCAGCGCGCTGATGCTACGGTCGCAGGTTCGAATCTAGCCTCGGGCATGGATGTGTGTGATGTCCTTAGGTTAGTTAGGTTTCAGTAGTTCTAAGTATAGGGGACTTATGACCTCGGATGTTAAGTCCCATAGTGCTTAGAGCCATTTCCCTTGAACCAGTCTTATTTGTGGAAAAGTGTATTCACTTAATGACGATGTTACAAGGGCCTGCTGAAAAGTAATGCCTCTCTAGTTTTTAGTGAATGTTTTTTTTTTCTTTATTGTGATTTTTAACACCTTATACAAAGGCGGGCTGGCAGCAGCACAATACGCCGCTCTTCAGCCTTGAGTGTTACAACAAGTAGTACATAAAGGTGGCACAGAGTAGACAGTAAAAACGGTGGGCAAAAAATGTAGACACTAAAAATCGATAAAACATGTAGCCGTTCACGCTAGACGAGAAACATCACTAACACTGGGCGACACGATGCACAGAACATGGATGATGGCGACGGCACGTGAACGGTGGGGGCGTGACGGCGAACAACACTACACACAAACGAAGGCACACACACGAAACACTGACGGCGATGATCCCCGGCGCGCGAATGTTCACTGAGCGTGTACGAGTCCGGGGACCTGCCAAGAGAGGAGGTGGAGGAGGAGGAATGGGAAGGGGAATGGGAGAGGGGGGAGCAGAGATGCCATGGGCAAAGGAGAGAGGGGGAGGGAGGAAGGGGGAGGGAAGCCCGGTGGAGAGGGGAGGAGGGAGGGGGGAAAGGAAAGAGGAGGGGAGGGAAGGGAAGGGAGGGAGGGAGGGTGCCTAAAGGAGAGGACATAGGAGGTGGGGGGGAGGATCAAAGTTGATAAGAGGGGTAGATGGAGGGGACGAGGACATCATCAGGGAGGGGGAGCTGGCGGAAGCCACCTTGGGAGAGGGTAAGGAGGGTGGAGAGATGGAGACCGGGTGGGACGCGGGAATACAGGCGCGGCAGCGGGCGGGGGTGGGAGAGGATCGGGAAAACGAGCAGGTGAGGAGGATCAAGTTTACGTGAGGTGGACAGGATACGTATCCTTTCAAGGAAAAGGAGGAGGTGGGGGAAGGGGATGAGATCATACAGGATCCGCGTGGGGGAGGGGAGACGGATGCGATAGGCAAGGCGGAGAGCATGGCATTCAAGGATTTGGAGGGATTTATAGAAGGTAGGGGGGGCGGAGATCCACGCTGGATGGGCGTAACAAAGGATAGGGCGGATGAGGGATTTATAGGTGTGGAGGATTGTGGAGGGGTCCAGACCCCACGTGCGGCCGGAGAGGAGCTTGAGGAGATTTTTAGTGAAAACTCGTAAAGCCTTTTAAATAAAACAAACGTTGTTAACATTCTACATCTTCATTCTTCATGTCTATGTTTTGCAGCCCTCTGCCACTGGAGGGCTCCGAATTGTAGCGTATCACATGGTGGTATGTGAAGTAATATGTCGGTGCATGAGTAACAGCGTGTTGTAATTGAGTTTCGAATTCTAAGAGTTATTCCACACATGGTGCATCACTTCCTTCAGCATGAAAATGCCAGACCACATGCGAGCGCTGCGACATCTACAACAATCCGCCGCCTGGGGTTCGCTGTCATCTATCATTCTCCGTACAGTCCCGGCTTGGCCCCATCCGATTTTCATCTGTTTCCAGAACTTAAACAACACTTTCGGAGACTGCAATTTCATACTGATGAAGCGGTGCGAACAGAGATGAGGTCGTGGCTCTGTCGACCAAATACTCTGCAGTGGCAGCACTCACAAATTAGTCTCTCGTTGGGAGAAATGTGCTCGTCCTTAGGATGACTTTGTTGAGGGATAAATATGTAGACACGAAGAATAAAGACGCAGAATGTTAATAACGCTTGTTTAAATTAAAAATGTTTTAAGAGGTTTCACATAAAAAATTCGCTTTCATTACTTTGAGCATGCGGCCGTATATCTTAAAGGTTTGAAAATCAGTTATTCGTGTTTTGCAACATGTAGCACATGTCCTCGTAATAGGCATATTTTTTCACAAATTCGACTATTTCTAGGGACGATTAAAGTGCATTAAAGAAAAAGTGACACCCAAAAATAGAGACATAAGACTAGAAATGCATCGAGAACTGTGTAATTGCTTTTTACTCGCTGTGCCTATATTCGGTTATTATGGATAAAATTAAATTTAGTCATTTTGTAGTGCTTATTTCAGTCAGGCGAAACGACGTGCGATGATTTTCTTTGCCTGAAAATAGCAGTTCCATAGCTAGCCTTTATTATTATTATTTGTTTACATTTCATTCTATGCCACTAGTTTCGGGGTAGCAGTGCTCATACCTGTAATCGCTCAAGCTGTCAAGACTGAACCTAGCTTCAACATTGGTCATGGACAGACTAACTCTGATCAGTGATGATGTAAGATTCCGTCGTGACAGCTTGGCCGATTACAGGAGTGAGCGCTTGAGAATCGGACTGTGACAAAGAGAAAGTAAATAAATACATGACATAAAACAATGAAATGTAGCAATGGAACTGCTAGTTCAAGAAAAAATGCTTTACTAGCTACGGACCCACAAATAACATTATCCTTCTAAAATAACGGAGACATAGTTGAAAAAACGTCTCGTCATGAAGGTGGCACAAGGATCGCTTTGGGCGCAGTACAGTCAATTTTTAGATTGGTCGAATATTCGGGAGCAGCGGGGTTTAATTTCACATCCACCTGTACCACATTGCTTAATTTCCTTAAGGCTCTTGACGTGACGACTAAATGGGGTAGTGGTCCATATCTCACGACCTAGAACTCTAACTTTCCCCCACTTTTTACTACACGTTCTTAAACTCTGTGCAAGGAGATGGTGTAACGGCAGCGGTAATTAAGACTCGCAACCGCTGACGGACGGAAAGTTCCTGCACCACTGTTCAAAAAATTCGGAAAAGAACGAGAGGTTACTGCGTTGTCTCATTGAGGGGCAGCACTCCGCCTTTTATTATGGAATGGCACACGTTCCAAAAAGAGCAACATTGAGAGAAAATAAAGATAGCCGATTTTCACACTACTGTCGTACTGGGGAGCAGCGGTATTCAGACTTTCACCTTGCCAGGCTAATTTTGTTTCCCTGCGTCATTTGAGGTTACGACAGGTTTCCTACCCCAGCCCTATCCTACGAGGGGCATTCAATAAGTAATGCCACACACGATTTTTCTCGGCCAATTTCGGCTAAAAATGCAAAATCTGCTGTGGGACATGGAGGAATATTCACTCTATAGTTTCAAGAAATTTCGATAGGTGGCAGCACTATACGTAGCCTTCAAATTTGCGTTTGTAACGGAGGTGCTTCCCAAGCAGAGAGCTGTCGTTGAGTTTATTTTGGATGAAAACCAAAGCAGGGCAGATATCCGTACGTGCTTGCAGAATGTCTACGGAGACCTGGCAGTGAACAAAAGCTCGGTGAGTCGTTTGGACGAAGCGTCTGCCATCATCGCAAAAATGCCGCGCAAACAAGTGCGCTCTCCCGCATATCAGCAGGCCGCACGGTACTGTGACTCCTGCAATGTAGGAACGTGCGGATACTCTCATTCGAGGTGATCGAATGAACAACGCAAGTCCTCACACAACTCTATACGCCCATGCGGACTTCACAAAGCTTCACTGGACTTCTCCTTCATCCACCCTGCAATTCGGATCTCGAACCTTCCGATTTCCAACTGTTGGTCCCAATGAAGGATGAACTTTGCGGGAAGCAGTGCGTGGATGGTTGGGAGGTTATTAATGCAGCAAGACGTTGACGGCGACGTCGACGAGTAGAGTGGGACGTACAGGCCTTCCAGTTAGGTGACACAAGTCCGTCACATTGAACGAAGGGTTTTATAGCCACGGGTAATAATATGGAAGAGTAATAATTGAATCTGAATGTTGTTGTTGTGGTCTTCAGTCCTGAGACTGGTTTGATGCACCTCTCCATGCTACTATATCCTGTGCAAGCTTCTTCATCTCCCAGTACCTACTGCAGCCTACATCCTTCTGAATCTGCTTAGTGTATTCATCTCTTGGTCTCCCTGTACGATTTTTATCCTCCACGCTGCCCTATAATGCTAAATTTGTGATCCCTTGATGCCTCAGAACAAGTCCTACCAACCGGGCCCTTCTTCTTGTCAAGTTGTGCCACAAGCTCCTCTTCTCTCCAATTCTATTCAATACCTCCTCATTAGTTATGTGATCTACCGACATTATCTTCAGCATTCTTCTGTAGCACTACATTTCGAAAGCTTCTATTCTCTTCTTGTCCAAACTATTTATCGTCCATGTTTCACGGCAGGATTCGAACCTGCGACCGCATCGGTCTAGCGGTTCCAGACTGAAGCGCCTAGAACCTCTCGGTCACTAAACGCCGGAAACTACTCTTCCAAGTCCTTTGCTGTCTCTGACAGAATTACAATGACATCGGCGAACCTCAAAGTTTTTATTTGTTCTCCATGGATTTTAATTCCTACTCCGAATATTTCTTTTGTTTCCTTTAATGCCTGCTCAATATACAGATTGAATAACATCGCCGTGCGGTTCTAGGCGCTGCAGTCTGGAGCCGAGCGACCACTACGGTCGCAGGTTCGAATCCTGCCTCGGGCATGGATGTGTGTGCTGTCCTTAGGTTAGTTAGGTTTAATTGGTTCTAAGTTCTAGGCGACTGATGACCTCAGAAGTTAAGTTGTATAGTGCTCAGAGCCATTTGAACCATTTTGAATAACATCAGGGAGAGGCTACAATCCTGCCTCACTCCCTTCCCAACCACTGCCTCCCTTTCACGCCCCTCGACTCTTATAACTGCCATCTGGTTTCTGCACAAATTGTAAATCGCCTTTCGCTCCCTGTATTTTACCCCTGCCTCCTTTAGAATTTGAAAGAGTGTAGTCCAGTCGACATTGTCAAAAGCTTTCTCTAAGTCTACAAAGGCTAGAAACGTAGGTTTTCCTTCCCTTATCTATCTTTTAAGATAAGTCGTAAGGTCAGTATTGCCTCACGTGTTCCAACATTTCTACAGAATCCAAACTGATCTTCCCCGAGGTCGGCTTCTACCAAAAAAAAAAGGTTTGCATTACTTATTGAACGCCCCTCGTACACTAATGGTGGTTGTAATGGTACTTGAATTACGTAACCATTACGGTACCTCAACTCAACCTCTCGATACCAGCGATATTCTACTGTGTTACTGTTAACTACTTAACATATTTCTGAGACAACATTCAGATTTGATTTCATTTGTGATACATCGATATGTTTATGTTGAAATGATATTATTATTATGTGTATTCTTTCTTTTGTTACTATGATCTTTGACGTACTTGTAACTCTGATTTTTGGCGGCGTAAGCGATTATTAGTTAGTTTGTTGTTAGAGAGTCGGACCTTGAAAAAGTCAAGTCTTGGACCTCATGTTGGAAAGACGCATATTGTAGTCAGCTTATAAAATGTGAACTTTAACAGTGACTGTGAGGAAGATGTTTTCAAGTATGTTTTGTATTGTGAAGTGATGTTGTGTGTGTTACCTGATATCGCAACAAAAGCAATAAAAAAGAAGTGTAACTTAAATTCGGAGTGCTGAGTATTTTTTTACATCACCATTGTGCTAACTTTGAAACGTTTAATCTTCAAGAATGGTTTGTGCAGCGCATCTACGAAACTTTTGAATATAGCAGAATAAAACTTAGGCCTCTTTGCATCCGAGCTTGGAATCATCACCACCTAGATTTTCGACGATTGAGCCATGATTTTACAACGAGACCAGCGTGGGAAACTCGAAAAGATGAGTGCCTAGTGTAATGGTACTTGAATTACGTAATCATTACGGCACCTCACCTGAACCTCTCGATACCAGTAATATTCTACTGTGTTTCTGTTAACTACTTAACATACTTCTGAGACAACATTCAGATTTGATTTCATTTGTGATACATCGATATGTTTATATTGCAATGATATCATTCTTATGTGTATTCTTTCTTTTGTCACTATGATCTTTGACGTACTTGTAACTCTGATTTTTGGGCGCGTAAGCGATAGTTAGTTAGTTGTTGAGTTGTTGGAGAGTCGGACCTGGAGAAAGTCAAGTCTTGGACGTCATGTTAGAAAGATGCATTTTGTAGTTGGCTTATAAAATGTGAGGAAGATGTTTTCAAGTATGTTTTGTATTGTGAAGTGATGTTTAGTGTGTCGCGTGATATTGCAATAAAAGCAATAAAATAGAAGTGTAACTTAAATTCGGAGTGCTGATTATTTTTTTACATCACCATTGTCCAGCAAAAGTGTATCTCCAAGAATGGTTTGAGAAGCGCATCTACAAAACTTTTGAATATAGCAGAATAAAACGTAGGCCTCTTTGCATCCGAGCTTGGAATCATAACCACCTAGATTTTCAACGATTGAGCCATGATAACACGAGACCAGCGTGGGAAACACAAAAAGATGAGTGCCTAGTTTTTTTATTATTACATGAAATGACTTTATTAACTGTGCTCTAATGACACCTGCCACATAATATGACTGTTGTTGCCCGAAAAAGCAGTATTTAGCAGCGCGAGCAAAACCACAATCATTATTAAATTTGGCCTTTGTTGTGGTAGGGTTGTTAGATGGTCCGTCTCTGACGAAAAAAAAATGGCTCTGAGCACCATGGGACTTAACAGCTATGGTCATCAGTCCCCTAGAACTTAGAACTACTTAAACATAACTAACCTAAGGACATCACACAACACCCAGTCATCACGAGGCAGAGAAAATCCATCTCTGACGAACTCGGAACTCTGACTTTCATTGAGTTTTCATTACAGAGTCACCTCTCAATGGAAGCTGATGAAGGGAGACAGTGTGCAGTAGCGGTAATTAAGACTGGCACTTGCGGACTAGCGGAGAATAAGAGCGCCGCTACTGTTTTAAATGTACGAAATTATTCAAAAAAATCGAAGCAGGACGGGAAGTTTCTGCGCGAGGGGCAGGCCGCCTTTGACGAAGTAGAGGCGCGCGCTCCGGGTAAGCGAGAATGAAAGAAAAGAAATATAATCCGCGGGCGACTAGCGACGTTCGGCAGCGTCACTCGTTATTAATTCGCGAATTGGGCGCGTCTCCGTGCATCCGTCTCGGACCCCGCCACGAGGGTCGAGTTAATAGCTGTTTTATTGATTTGTGCCGGCTAAGTTGCGAACACGCAGTATCGGGGCTAACGAAAGGCGAGCCGAGGCGCGCCGGCGGCCGTCCGCGCGCGGCGCGCAGTGCCGCTCTGCCGGCGGCGGCCCCCGCGCAGGCGGCAGCGCGCACGCGCACGCGCCGCCCCCGCTCCGCCCCCACCGCGCCGCCGCCGCGCCCCCGCCCCCACGGCTCGCCCCTCAGTCCGGCGCAGCGCTCCGCAGCTGTCACTCGGCTGCCCGCCTCGGCTCGAGCACACGGCAAGCCGACTGCGGCCTTTCTCCGCCTCTCCGTTTTTCTCTCTCCCCTTTTCTTCCCGTTGCGGCAGTCCCTCGCGCGTGACCAGTGAAGACAAAAAGCATGCCCTGGTTCGTTCTGTTCCTGCTGTTACTCGCTGTGATGGAGGCGTTCCCGAGGGAGGCGACGTGCATGCGGCTGCCAGATATTTACTGGAACTCGACGAACCCAATGTAAGTACGCGCGCGGAAGCGGCGCGCCACGTGAGGACTAGGTCAGCGCGCCGCGGCAACATGGCCCCCTCACACTTGTTTTTTTATTCTTCCCCGTTGCCGTTCCGTCCGCGCCGCGCTCGCTAGTTACGCAACGCCGCTACCTGCCTCTGTCAATATAAACACACCGCTCTTCGGACTCATCTCGGCCGCTTTGTGCGCTGCGTGTGTGTCTGTTGTGCAGCGGGCATTCCTCACAGCTGCGGATTATCGATACCTACGTTCCTGCCCGCCTGCCAAATCTTAGCCCTGTCCTCTGTCAAAACCGACCGCGCTGCAACTTCTCTGCCTCGTTTCCACCAAAGGTCTCCTCTCTGTGCATGCGTGTTATGTGTATTTTCCTGTGTGACGAAAAATTAGAAGTTGTACGCTGTTTCGTGCGGAAGTAAACAAAGGTATTGCCACTGACGGAAGGTATAAAGTTTCAGCCGTCTGTTTCACAGTGGATTTCCTTCTGCATTTCAAAATACAGTGACTTACTGAACTGCGCTTTTCTCGATAGGTAAAAAGTGGTCATTTACAACGTGTATATACATCCTCCAACGCTTTGTAAAACACCAGCATTGACAGCACCTGGAAATCCTTTCTATGTCAGAAAATTCTGCATTGCAGCCAGATTACTGAACTTGAAGCTAGACTCGGTACGCTTCTTACTAGTGATTAAAGATGCTGTGTGGTTTACGCACTACATCACGCGTCCACTTAAGCTACAGTGCGACGCTCATTCCCCTATCAGAAACCAGCTACCTGCGGAATCTGTTGTAAACATTCTAGCCAGAGGAGGAATAACGTCTTTCCATATATTCTCGCCAGGGAGCTACCACTAGCAGTTCATTTTAGAACACCGACCTGAAGCTGGAGTTCGAACCGACTCATTACGACGGCGTGCCAGCAGACAGCTTGAGCTATCTACAACGGTTATGACCTGTTTATGGCTCGTAATATTGCGCGCCGTTTACAGCTGTTGTGTAGCGTGTGTTCCTTGCATGGAGTGTCACGTACAGCAGGCGCAGGGAGGGTCGCAGTTCTGCTGTGCTTCAGTTCCGGACACACGAAATCATTAGCCCCACTGAGTTCCGATGACGCGGGAACTGCTGTAGCGACGCTTCTACATCAGCTGTGTGGCCACCGTGTTTATGTTCTATTTGATTTTTCTGCGGCATCGACTCACAGATATTTCGCGCGATATGTTAAACAAAAATCAGCAACAAGCGAAAATCTTATCGCGGTGTCTAGTATTATATCGACTATATTGGTAGAGTTCTAACGATTCAGATTATCACACAATTAGATACTTCCCTACCATCTTGGAAGATAACAAATTTAATAAAATTTTCCATTTTTTGTTTTCGTTTAAGGGCAGTTAAATACTAGATAACTGTAAGCGTATATCTAGATATATTCAGAAACTTTGATCTAAATTTTGTGTTTCGTTAAGTAGACAAGAAATACCTTCTCTTGCAAAACGTGATTAATTTCGTTAGTATCTGTTTCCATCTTTCTTTATAAATGTGCATCGTTTCGAGAAGCCAATTGTTTCATGTATTTTTACACTAAATTTGTATTCAGTAACATAATAAAAAAGGGTAGAAGAGTGAAAAATTTACATGTAATTACCATATATTGTGTTCGTAACTTATTCTTTACTAATTTTACAATTGGACGGTCAAGTCTTTCTTTCTTGGACATTTTATCTTCCAAAATGTTTTCTTGTTGTTGTAGTCTAGTATGTAATTACTCTAAATGACGGAAAGGAATGCAGCTATTGGAAATACAAGTTTGGACCAGTAGTTGTAGCTCCCCTCCCCGTTGCTGCGTTTTTCGCTGTTTTGGTGCAGCAATGCGAAACGAGAATTTATTTCTTATAGTTTCTTATTACTAAAAAGTAGACTTACTTTTATTATTACTTTAGAATTAGAGCAACCGCCGCTAGTTTACTGTCTCTTTTCATGTATAGTCGACGACTTGCAATTTCTATTTATTAGTAAAATATTAATTTCGTTATGTTTCCGAGAAAGAGCTAATGACATAGCAACAATTTTCACTGCATTTAAAGAGCAAATATGATGCATGTAACGTCTTTATTATCAAATATACTGTGTTATTTAGTGACCATATTAATTTATGAGATTACAAAATCACCGATTGTGTTGTTCATCTATTGTTCTATGAACATCCTATTTATGTGAGAACTTTCTGAATGTCATGCTATTTTCAGTGTACAAGAAGTAGGAAAAAATTAACTAAAACGAATTATAAACGCTAAATTGCTGTTTAAAGGAGAAGTCCGCTCCGTCTTAGAGAGAGGCTGTATATCCACTAATGTATATATTTCACGTCATGACTTTTGTGCTAGCAGCTGTGCGGTGAATCAGCTGAGCACTTAAATGCACTCATTTTATAGGAAGCGGGAGCTAGTAGTGACTCAGCAGTTGGTATGATTATAGCTTTGACTTTCTACGCTGACCTTCGGCAGTACCTCACCTGTCACCTGCATATTCAGAAACACATATTCTTCAGATAACGAGTTACATGTTACTAAAAAAAGAGCCATTGCTCAATAAGTCAGACACTGGTGGTGAGCCGTTTCGGCTAAAATTTGTCTTCAGAAAAATGTTTCTGCTGAGAAACAAATGTATCAGCGACTGCAGGTTTCAGGCATTCCCAAGGCACTCTGTTTCAGAAGATGGGCAAAAAATGTTCAGATGCCAAGTTTTGTATCTGTATCTCTCTTTTTCTCTGCAGACTTAATTACAGCTGTTTATTCTCTTGTCGCTGTTCTTAAAACTACAAGGAGGAGAGAAATATTTCATGTACGTCTATCAATATACTCTGTTTCCAGTGATTTGCGTAGATACCTTAGCCTCCTGTGTATGTATCAGAAGAACTGTTGAGTGTTCACTAATTTGCTTTTTTTCTCATAAGCTACACCGCAAGCTATGCACTTTTTGCGTGTAGTTCGTAAATTTCACCTCGCATAGTTAAAAGCGATCCTACTGTTTTTGTAAGGACATCAACCCATGCCACTTCGTTGTATCGTTTCTAATTCGTAGCTAAGCTTTATTCCCCTGTTACCGACTGAGACAGAGTCTAGCATTTGTCTTCTGTAACGTAGAATATGGCAGAATTCCGTTTGTCGTCAAAATGCTCTAAAATACCTCTGCAACGTATCTATAAGATTAGCGTTGCATAACAAGCTAGTAATCCTTCTTCTGTTTTCTTGAATTCAGCAGCAATTTTTGCACTCTAACATCCGTATGTTTGAAATGGTTTCAGTCACTAAGTTCCCTGGTAGCTGAGTGGTCAGCGAGACGGAATGTCAGACCTAACGGCCCGGGTTCGCTTCCCGGCTGGGTTGGAGATTTTCTGCGCTCAGGGACAGGGTGTTGTGTTGTCCTAATCATTATCATTTCATCCCCATCGACACGCAAGTCGCCGCAGTGGCGTCAACTAGAAAGACTCTCACCAGGTGAACGGTCTACCCGACGGGAGGCCCTAGCCACACGGCATTTCCATTCACTGAGAACCTCTGAAATTGTGTAATGGTCATATATGAGTTACGTGAGCGGACAAATTGCTACACTGTTTTTCTCAGTTTCGTATGATACACAATGTGATTGCTTGTCCAGTCAAGGAAAGTTCCACTCTTGTAATTGTACGTACAAATTTAATTTTTTCTACCAAACTACACTCTGAGACAAAAGAACGACGCGCCACGAAGGAATTATTCGAATGGGACGGAAATCGGTAGATGTGATTTACGTTTACAGACGAATAAATGATTGCAGTGTCAGAAAAATTTGATAATTCATTCAAGAGAAGGAGCGTCGCAAGGTGAGCAAGTCAGTAACGCGTTGGTCCACCTCTGGCCCTTTTGCCAGCATTATTCGCTTTGACATTTATTGACAGAGTTGTTGGATGACCTTCTGAGGGATATCGTGCCAAATTCTATTCTATTGGTGCCTTGGATCGTCAAAATACCGAGTTGGTTGAAGGGCCCTGTCTATAGTGCTCCAATCGTTCTCAATTGGAGAGGCATCCGGCGACCCTGATGGCCAAGGTAGAGTTTGGAAAATACAAAAACAAGTAGTAGAAACTCTCGCCATGTGCGGGCGGGAGTTACCTTGCTGAAACGTAAGACTTTTCATGAAGGGTAACACAGCGGGGCGTAGAATGTCGTAGATGTACCGCTGTGCTGTGCGGGTGGCACGTATGACACCCAAAGGGCTCCTGCTATGAAACGAAATAGCAACCCAGACCATTACTCCTTGTTGGGCCGTATGGCGTGCGACAGCCAGGTTGGTATTCCACTGGTGTCTGGGGTGTCTCCAGACACGTCTTCGGCCTGGAATCTCACTGACTGGAGTCTTCAGTGATGAGTTCCACTTCGAAATGAGACACGATGACCAGCGAAGATGTGTCTGGAGACTCCTCGGACAGCGATGTGATACCAACCCGACTGTCTTCCACCGTACGGCTCGAAAAACAGAACTGATGGTCTGGGGTACCATTTTTTTTGTATCAGGAGCCCCTTGGGTGTCATCTGCGGCACCGTTACAGCACAGCCGTACGGCGACGACATTCTACGCCCAGTTTTGTTGCCCTTCATGGCAAGCTATCCTGGGCTCACATTCCACCAAAGTAATGCTCGACTGCACACGACGTAAATCTCTACCGCTTGCCAAACTCTACCTTAACTGCAAGTCGCCGGATCTCTCCCTAGTTGAGAACGTTTTGAGCATTATGGGCAGGACCCGCAACTAGCTCGATATTTTGGGGATCTAACGCGCCAATTGGACAGAATTTGGCACCATATCATTCAGGAGGACGTCCAACACCACTGTCAATCAGAGGTGGACCAAGGCGTTATAGATTTGTTAGTTTGAAAAACTCTTTCTCTTGAATAAATAATCCAGTTTTTCTGCAACAGTAATAATTTATCTGTCTGTACATGTAAATCACATCTACCGATTTTCTTCCCAATCGGATAACTCCTTGGTGGTTCTTTTATTTATTTACTAATTCTTAAAGCCTAATATTTATCAACTGCCAGGCTCTGTTTGACAGCGAATGAAATTCAAATAACTGAATTCAAAATCAATTGTTTCGAGTCCTTCACGTGGTCAAATAGATAAAAACATTTCGGATACAAACTGGAGGAACACGTCTCGAAAGCTAGCTCTAACCTTAGAATTCGTTCTTCTTATATTAATTGTTGGAAGGTGAATCGTGCATTCTGCGACGAATTACTACGTGTGGAAAAGTAAACCACATAAAAAATGACTCTAAGCACTATAGGGCTTAACATCTGAGGTCATCAGTCCCCTAGACTTAGAATGACTTAAACCTAACTAACCTAAGGACATCAAACACAACGGGCGCTGCTAAACTCGTTGTTGTGCGCCCTAAAACACTAATCATCATCATCATCAAATACATCCATGCCCAAGGCAGGATTCGAACCTGCGTCTGTAGCAGCAGCGCGGTTCCGGACTGAAGCACCTAGAACCGCTCGGCCACAGCAAAACTAATATCACTTGTACTCGTTAGTACGCTGTTATAATCTTGTAACAATAATGGAATGACGCGTCTTAGTGAATTTACAATCCAGGATGATGTAATTGGTAGTTAAATATGAGATAATACCGTTTATACAAATCTGAACATATCGAAGGGGAACTGAAAGACACTGAAACGGTTTTATACTGCATCTCGATACACCTGGCATGGACACTGCATTATCCCAGGTTATCTGGAAGAGACGAATCTTATTTAAATCATAAAAATTCAGTCTGAACCAGAGATGAAATTTATTTGGGTAAACTTCTAGTCTCCACTACAGGACTCAGTCAACTGCTTCAGGGAAACTAATTTGATGCTATTGTTAACACATACCTCATGCACCGCAGTGGGGTCGCCTAGTTACAAAACACTATAACAGAAAATAGTACGACAGAAATTCATGTAAAGAGTGATTCAGCTGCCCCTATCGCCATCGTTTTATGCAAACTTCTAGTCCTACGGAAAAAATGAGAAGGACGTTTTTGAAGGTAATTTAATGCAGTTACATTTTGTACTGCGACCCGTTTTCGCCTTGCGCCACTGTTTTCGAATTGTTCAAGAAAAACGTGCAAAAGTGACTTTAAAACGCACCTCCACCACACACTTATCCCTCAACAGTCAGGATTTCCAGTATGTTTTTCATGGCACTCCCCACTACCAGAGTACAATAATTTCCGACTATGTGAACTATTCCCG
Source organism: Schistocerca serialis cubense (assembly GCF_023864345.2). NCBI lineage: Eukaryota > Metazoa > Arthropoda > Insecta > Orthoptera > Acrididae > Schistocerca > Schistocerca serialis. Next base: position 122,772,347 of record NC_064640.1, read on the forward strand.
ATATTTGACTTTTTTATGTCTATTGATTGGGCTATTAAGCCACAGGCGTAGTCGGCTATTTCGTTAATGTTATTAATTTAAACGTGCCCGTGAGGTTAATGAACGAAAACCAACCTTTGTAAACGTTACGCTAATACTAATTTCGTCGACAATTCGATTAAAACTTTACCCCTACATGTACAGCAGTTTCGTAGTCAGAAGGCTTTACGAATACAACGATGTAGTTGTTCATTTAACGCCGTTAAAATTCACAAAATTGTTAGGTAAAATTTACACAAACGCCATTTTTACAATTTGCAAGTGCTCGACTAAACCGGTGACGTAATAAGGCCAGCTAATGAAGAGAAATAAAGATCAAATGTGGAAAATAATTTTTATACAGTTGTAGGAGGGAGTGCCATGAACAACACATTAGAAATCCTGATCGGTGATTGTTGAGTGTGGGAGTGGGGATGAGTTTGAAGGTCACTTCTGTACGTTGTTTTTGAATATCTCGAAAACTAAGGCCTCTAGCGGAAACATATCCCTGTGCAAAAGTTAACTACATTAAATTTCCTACAAAAAGTTCCTGCTCATTTTTTCTGTAGGGCTAATGGTTTGTACATAGCAAGCAGAAAATGTGAAAATGTCGCTCGTGGTTTATGCAGGCCAGATATAACATTGCAGGTTGCATAAAACGCAGCGGTAGGGGCAGCTGAAACACCCTGTGTATATAAAAACGAACTCTACTACTAAACGAACTATTTTCTCCAGTCAGTAGCTTATAAGTATTGTTTCATCGATATTTGACTAACGGTAGCTTTTTCCAAAGAAACGGTCCTCACTATTTAAAAAACTGTTAATGCTCCGTAGTCGTGTTCCTATGACAACCGAAGATTACTATGCTTTTCGAGTGTGAGTGATATGGTGAAGATCCTATTATATTCATACCAGATGACACCTCCAAGTCTTGGTGTTTTCATTATTCATTCGGATAATTAACATTTCGGCGCACGGAACATGAAGAACTTGTGGTTATAAATATCCCTAAGAAGTTGATATAGTAAACAAAACGCCTATAATACTGTGACAGAGAATATTGGTGCAATAAATGAGGCTACTATTTTTTAAATAGCACTGCAATCGAAGTAGTATCGTTCAGTGTTATTCTTTATAGTTTTTGGTTTCATATTTCGCTAGCAGCTCTAGTCAAATAATTTTCGACTAGAATATAATTCTCACTGTTGACAGAGAGGTTTCTTTTTTATGCTGGTAATTCAATAAGAAATGTTCGGAATGTACACGTTTGAGTAGTCATTGTTGGAAGCTTATTTTGGTACTATATTTTTTCGCTTAGAGCAATTTATCTTGTGCTATCCATTTCACTGTGATAATACGAAAGGAATATTTATATTTTGCGAAGTACCCTTCCAGTATTTATCAGGTGAAAAAATATAGTTGCAGTGTATCAAAAACTATGGAAACAGTTTTTATACACTATGTGCCAAATGATTTTCTCTCACCGAGGTATCTGGTGGGTTTTAGCCGCTTAAGAAAATCAGTTTGTAACAGCTAAGCACAGTCGTCAAAGACACGCTACCTGGTTTCAGAATTCTGGTGTCTCTTTGTTTACAAATCTGCTTCACGAATAGACGACTTGTGTGCGAGTTTCGGCTGGTTACATTTTATGTTAAGTATAAACTCTCATTCAAATAGAGAGTGCCTTTGGTAATAGTCAGAAAGAAAATTTCCTACCTATCCGGATAATGCTACGCGTGAGGCAGTGACGTGAACCAGACAGGAATAAAATCCGCGTTCCAGATGGACGACTGTTACTCTCGTACATCGGCGGAAATAAAGTCACATCGAGTTTGTATTTTATCATTTCTTTGTTCACTTGGAGGAACTCAGTATCACGGATAACATGTTCTCTACACCCTCCGCGGCGTTTCCCTGCCTCCTCGACAGCAAAAGATTTAAGGAAACAAAAATACGGCGAATAAAATTTAGATATTTTGCGGATGGTTGGGTTCATAGTATTTACCCCAATCATTTGCTGAATGAAGATCTGACGACAGGAATGAATATCCACGCGAGATGATACTTGCTGGATAAAACGTATAATGGTTTGTTATACAAGCAAGCACAATTCTGCTCTTTACGTCCATTACGTCAAAAGAAATAGTTATTATTTTATTACGCATTTGTAAGCAGGGAACTTATTCCAATACGTCTGCACTTACGAGTATGTGCTTGGAAATTTTGTGATAGAAATTTGATCACAAGTAATTTCTGTTGCATGGATACCGGAGAAAAATGCACAACGATTAATTTAGATTATTTTGTCGCTAAGGTAGTTTTTATTTTCCAGTTCATTTTCTGTCTGTCGGAAACATTGTCGTGCGTAACATTTGCGTTATTATTTCACCATTACCGGAATTAATTTTCATTGTATCATGTTTTAGGCAGAAATAAAGTAACGTCGAGTTTATATTTTATCATTTCGTTGTTCATTTGGAGGAACCCAGTAACACGGGTAACTTAAAACTTGAGGTGGAAAGTAATTATTCCAAATTTTAATAAAATTCGGTTCACAAAATATGTTATCAGCTACTTACATAAGTGACAAATTAGTAGCTTGTGGGAGTTTTACTTACGTGCAAAATCAGTAGGCACATCCAGTAGCTACTAACTTTGTGAAAAGTTCCGTTATTATTGAAGCCTGCCCATGCAGCAGCTGAAATATGTTCCAAAAATAAATGAACTGATAATTTAACTTAAAAATTGAGCACGATAGTAGTAGGTATTCGAAAGCAAAATTATGATGGTAAAGAAATTCGTTGCCGGTTGGTGTTTCTGAAACAAACATGACCCATCACTAGTATATGTAAAATATAAAAGTTGTACTGAGTGTATTCAGAACTGTTTTATTAGCCACGATTCCTCCGTTAAGATGTTGTAGAGCTACACATTCCTCTAAATTCGCAATCGGATTTAAAGACATTAAATGTGCATCTGACCGATGAATAATGCGTGTGAAAGTGTAGAGTCTCACTTGGAATGGTGGTTGTCAAGGCCCTTAGAGAACAGGCGCAGACGAGTGTCGCTCCCTGCTAACGCTGCGGCTGCTGCGACATACGGAAGAAAAGTAATCGACCGAGACTTTAGTCAAAAAAGTCGCCCTCGGGTTTGGTGGAACTAATTACTGACAGCACGGAGGCAGGCGTTGAAAGCAGGACCGGCCAGATGGCACTGCACCGGCCCCGTCCCATTCGTCGCTACACCGGACTCTTCTCTGCTCCATCCAGATCATTAACGTAATTTTAATTAACCCCTCATTTGTTTGTAAATAAAACAAAACGCTCACATATGAAGTAATTTGTTTTCACCAGACAGATATTTTATTTTCTAGTTTCGAGTAGTCGTTAACAGATATGCTTCACTAATCTTCCAGTGGTCTGCTTACGATTAATATTCTCGTTTTTCATGCGTCTGAAAAACTACAGTGTGAGGAGATGTAAACTGACGGTTCTGCTTGAGTCTGGATTTTGTTTTATTATTATCTTATTTACGCTGATCACTGAACGCAAACACAGTAGGAGCGATGTACGATGCTGATTCAACTAACAATCAAATACTGCACATTGCTTTATAGTTTATGGGTGAAGCGTCAAATTCTGGCTGGACATTAAACTCTCATAAAATACATTAAACACAATACTACTCAAACGCTGAATATTTCTTTATGCTTTATGTCTGAAGGGTCTAATTTTTTCTGAATGTTAAACTCTCATAAAATACACGAAAACACAATACTTCTGGAAATAAGTAAGCTTTTATTTCATGTTTTCATCTAATCTATAAAAAAGTACATAATAATCATGGTACCATTTGAAAAGTCACACTCCAATGCACTGAGTGCAGTTCTTTACAAAAACTGGTTTTTCTCCGTCCATCGATAAACTATTTTTCCTCTTTTTCTGAAGCCTCCACCATTTGCACTACTAACTCTTGTCTCCTCCTACATGAGGACAATACCATAACGTCACCGAGCGAGGTGGCGCAGTGGTTAGCACACTGGACTCGCATTCGGGAGGACGACGGTTCAATCCCGCGTCCGGCCGTCCTGATTTAGGTTTTCCGTGATTTCCCTAAATCGCTCCAGGCAAATGCCGGGATGGTTCCTTTGCAAGGGCACGGCCGACTTCCTTCCCCGTCCTTCCCTAATCCGATGAGACCGATGACCTCGCAGTTTGGTCTCTTCCCCCAAAACAACCAACCAACCAACCATAACGTCTCGTTGCGTAAACTGCCTATCACTTGGTCAAATCTTTAATATATTACTGACTGACGTTGCTTTTCGTTATTTTGAGCGGAATCTGCAAGAGTCAATCCATCACTTGTTTTCTTACATTCAACATTATTGCAGTGTAGACGGAGGAACCAAAACATACCATCACCTGCTTGATAGGTTGTTTGTCCGTCATTAGAGCGAAATACATCACTGATTCTGCGTATGAGGGATCCGACAGTTTGTTGGTAGGTTTTTGGAGGTATGTGGCATGAGATGACTACGCACAGGTCATGTAATTCGCAAAAATAACGGGCCGCTGATTTGTGTACGCAGCGATGGCGCCTGATACCAACCCTGATGGGTTCTATAGAATTTACATCGAGTTTGGTGGCCGAGACATCAACGTGAGTTCACTATAATGCTCTTCAAACCATTGTAGCACGGTCTGGCTCCGAGACACTGCCGTCGGGGAAGACATGAAGCATGAAGGGATGCAGGTGGTTCACAGCTGTCAGCGTGTCTTTGATTACTGCCACAGGACCCATGTCAAACGTAGGAAAATATCTCCCATAGCATAACATTGCTCTCACCAGCCACATCCGTGGTGCGCTGCACGTTTCGAGCCGCCGTTCACTCCGATGACGTTTGTGGAGAGGACCATCCATTAGTGCAGCAAAAATGTGATTCACCCAAAGAGCTGTCACTTTTCCATTGATCGACGGTCGAATCCTGATGGTCCCGTGTCCACTGCAATCATACACTCCTGGAAATTGAAATAAGAACACCGTGAATTCATTGTCCCAGGAAGGGGAAACTTTATTGACACATTCCTGGGGTCAGATACATCACATGATCACACTGACAGAACCACAGGCACATAGACACAGGCAACAGAGCATGCACAATGTCGGCACTAGTACAGTGTATATCCACCTTTCGCAGCAATGCAGGCTGCTATTCTCCCATGGAGACGATCGTAGAGATGCTGGATGTAGTCCTGTGGAACGGCTTGCCATGCCATTTCCACCTGGCGCCTCAGTTGGACCAGCGTTCGTGCTGGACGTGCAGACCGCGTGAGACGACGCTTCATCCAGTCCCAAACATGCTCAATGGGGGACAGATCCGGAGATCTTGCTGGCCAGGGTAGTTGACTTACACCTTCTAGAGCACGTTGGGTGGCACGGAATACATGCGGACGTGCATTGTCCTGTTGGAACAGCAAGTTCCCTTGCCGGTATAGGAATGGTAGAACGATGGGTTCGATGACGGTTTGGATGTACCGTGCACTATTCAGTGTCCCCTCGACGATCACCAGTGGTGTACGGCCAGTGTAGGAGATCGTGTAGGAGACCATGATGCCGGGTGTTGGCCCTGTGTGCCTCGGTCGTATGCAGTCCTGATTGTGGCGCTCACCTGCACGGCGCCAAACACGCATACGACCATCATTGGCACCAAGGCAGAAGCGACTCTCATCGCTGAAGACGACACGTCTCCATTCGTCCCTCCATTCACGCCTGTCGCGACACCACTGGAGGCGGGCTGCTCGATGTTGGGGCGTGAGCGGAAGACGGCCTAACGGTGTGCGGGACCGTAGCCCAGCTTCATGGAGACGGTTGCGAATGGTCCTCGCCGATACCCCAGGAGCAACAGTGTCCCTAATTTGCTGGGAAGTGGCGGTGCGGTCCCCTACGGCACTGCGTAGGATCCTACGGTCTTGGCGTGCATCCGTGCGTCGCTGCGGTCCGGTCCCAGGTCGACGGGCACGTGCATCTTCCGCCGACCACTGGCGACAACATCGATGTACTGTGGAGACCTCACGCCCCACGTGTTGAGCAATTCGGCGGTACGTCCACCCGGCCTCCCGCATGCCCACTATACGCCCTCGCTCAAAGTCCGTCAACTGCACATACGGTTCACGTCCACGCTGTCGCGGGTGGCATACTACCAGTGTTAAAGACTGCGATGGAGCTCCGTATGCCACAGCAAACTGGCTGACACTGACGGCGGCGGTGCACAATTGCCGCGCAGCTAGCGCCATTCGACGGCCAACACCGCGGTTCCTGGTGTGTCCGCTGTGCCGTGCGTGTGATCATTGCTTGTACAGCCCTCTCGCAGTGTCCGGAGCAAGTATGGTGGGTCTGACACACCGGTGTCAATGTGTTCTTTTTTCCACTTCCAGGAGTGTATTATAATTGACGATGTCGTTATGTCAGCATGTGAACAAGTAGGGGTGGTCTGCTGCGGAGCTCCATGTTCAACAATGTACGATGAACGTAGCGCCTAGTGATAGTTTCACTGTACTTCTACCTCTTTCTGTAGATCCTCACGATAGCAGCACGTGAAAATTCGACTAGATTCGCCGTTTTTGTGATACTCGTTCGCAGGCTGTGCGCAATAATAAAATGGTTCAAATGGCTCTGAGCACTATGGAACTTAACATCTGAGGTCATCAGTCCCCTAGAACTTAGAACTACTTAAACCTAACTAACCTATGGACATCACTCTCATCCATACCCGAGGCAGGATTCCGAACCTGCGACCGTAGCAGTCGCGCGGTTCCGGACTGAAGCGCCTAGAACCGCTCGGCCACCACGGCCGGCCGCGTAATAATAACCGGCCCTTTGTCAGAGTCGCTTATCTCATTGGATTTCCCCATTTGCAACCCATATCGTCGCTATGGTGATCCCCCATCCATGTCTGTTCCGCTTACATACTTTTGTTACTTGTCACTTTCCGGCAATGCCATCAGGCGGCATCCATCGTCGCAGTGGGCAGTGGTCGTAATGTTTTGGTTTATCAGTGTAGCTACTACACTGAAAATTGAAAAGTGACGAAATTCAAATTTTAATACAATAGTTTTTAAGACACACTTGTGTACCGAACACGAATTTGGACTTTCGCGGGCTTCGTGTTGCGAGTTACGGTGTTCGACTACGTCTCTCTGCCCGAAACTAAAGTTCAGCTTGTCAGTTATTTTTTAACATTCATATGAAGCTAAATTTTGGTTTTCTTTTCAAAATGTTGATTTATCAACTACTTCGTATTTACATTTGTACCTTCCACGTAATGTATTGTAACTGCAGTATAGGATGAGTCTTTTTGGTAAATATAGTGGAAAATCATAATTGGTTTGTTTAACTCTACGGTAGCTTCTGCTGTGCTTTACATTTGTTGATAATTGTAAAATGTTGTTACTTATTAGCGTCAGATCGAACTTGTTTCAATGACCCCTTCGAATGCTACACCTCTAGTTACTATCTGAAGTATTATAAAAGTATCTAAAATATTTTACCCTTTGCCTAGTCAGTAGGCGGAGGGATAAGCAGAAAGGGAAGATAATATAACAATATCTCGCCCTGAAGTTTTATCCACTTATTTACTTCTATGCAGCGGTACATGGGGCTACCTCTGTTTCATATTTTATTTGAAATTCATTATAATTTACAGGTATCTTATATGATACATAGTAGCAAAAACATGTGGGTTCTGATTTTACTGAATAACATTTTCCTTTAATATAAAGCTGTTTTGTCAGTAAGTTTCATATGTACGGATAGTCAGAATTGATTAGTAAAACAAATAATTTTGAGAACCATTTACCAACCACTGCATGTATCTATCATTTCATTACATTTCAAAAGCCATGACCGGTTTGAAACAGAAGCAATTCACCGCCACATTGTTAGAGTACATGTAGGAACTCTCATTTACATCGCATACTGGTAGACGTAACGTTTTTGGCGCTGTGATGTTGGTGACATCGAACCGAGTTTTATAGGAACCCAAGTAATCATATCACGTGTCTTGTGCGAATATTTTAACGCTGATTTCACTTCGCGGTGTACTATGCACTAACAGTTGAATACATACACAAGAGTGGAAAAATGGTATTCTGAAATAATACATTTTAGGGCAAATTTTTAAATGGGATACCGCATATGCAGTGTGGTCAGAAGCGGTTTGAAAAACTTGTAAGGGTGTTGCAGGGTAGGCTGTGCTGAGAACCAATTGTTAAGAAAAAAATTCGATATATTGCGCCTTTTCCGATTTAATAAGCACTCACGTTAGCCAATCAGGCCATTTCCCGCGCAAATTCAAGCACCTGCACTCGCTAAAATATGGTAATGCACAGATATCCGTGAATTATCACTTGTTCAAATGCTCATTACTAGTTAAAATGGGTCTTTTTCAGAGCTGATAAATTTAAGTTAGCAAACCAAACGCAGAACACGTTTTGCGATACTGTCTCTGGCAGGCTGCTTGAATTTGCGCGCGCAACGACCTGATTGGCTAACTTCAATGCTAATTAAATCGGAAAACGAAACAGTGTATCGAATTTTTTCCGTAACAGTCGTTTCTGAGCATAACCTCCCTTGCAACACCCTTACAATCTTTTCAGACTATTTTTGGCGACCCTGTGTTATGACAAAAACAATATAGGTCCAATGATAGTCTCAAACGCAGTGAAATTAGCACACACTAATTGAAATGTAATGCACTCACAGTGCTGGTACGAAGTGTTTCGCGACGGATTACTTGCAGAAAATGTTCTCGGTAAACTTATCACGTTAAATTCCCTGTTTTGACACGGCTGGTTTACCGGAAACTTTTCATGCACGCCCATTTTTCATCAACATTTACTTGTAATAATATGAGAGGTATGTTACAGTGCATATCAAACTCAGATGAAACAGAGCACTTAGCCATCTTCGTTGTGTTTAATATTCCTTTTAGTTTCATCTTTTTTGAAGGCAACACTAACTGAGTTTGCAAAAGATTTTCGCGTTAAAAATGGTAACAGCTGGTGTCCATCTGAGACTGTTTAGGGCAGTTCAGAAAACCTAAGTCGATATTCCTGACAACGATTTAAACGTGAGCTTTTCCAAATCGATTACTATTTACTGATTTTGCACTCATTTGCCGAGATATATGTCGTGTACTGTACAAACGTACGAGGTTTGTTCCATTCAAATCATTTCACATTGCCGTCCATATCTATAAATCTGAGAAGTATGAGAGTTAATTCTGAGCTTGTCTTATTTCTTTGTGGATGAGGACTGGATCATTCATTGGTCTTTTCTTTTCAATACAAAAACCGCATGTAATTGGCTATTCCGATTTTCATTGTTCTTCTTGGACCGCCTGTGGTAAAATTTGGTCAGTTTCTTTTGTCCAAATCTTGTTTAATGGAATTATTCCCTTGGAATGTGTCAGCGGCGATAATACAACTTCGTTGTCGTCAACACTGCTAAACCGTTCTCTGTTCTGGTCGCACCGCATCCGGTCTTTATTGCAGTATTGCAGTCTCACATTGACAGCTGGCGATCATTCACGAGGGAATAATACCTCTTATCGGTAGTGTGCTACTCGCGGATGCCATTCGGGCTTTCGAGGCTACCTTCAGCGATGGTATTTACGGTTGTGCTTCCTATGAACTGCTATTGTCGACATACGGCCTGGGTCCATGCTGATAACCTCAACAGACTTGTATTCGCTGTCCATAGCCCCAATTATTATTCACTACGTGCACTGAAATCATTGCATTTCTGAATATACTGCGAGTAATGGCCATTTAAATTTCCGCTTGATGGATTCGACAAAAGAATGTTAAAAGGGGCTAGAGTACGAGAAAAAATTTCAACACTAATATTACGTTGGCACCATAGGACCAAGAACTACTTCCTTTTCAGAATGCATGTGAAAGATGGACATGAAAACAGAACATAAGGCAACTGAACACAATGAACATTGCAGCTACAGATGTCTGTTACAAACTGGAACAGTAACAAAATTAAAAGTTTCTATTACAAAAAATTATTCTTCCTAACTGAGGAAGGTAATGGTACTTGACGGTCATGACAAGTATCTGGACGTAATATACCATGTGAGATCATTTGTTCATCAGAAGAATAAAACGTAACAAACATCGTTTCAGTACTTCGTAGAGCTTATATAAAACTCTTGGCTTTGATCATGATGAAAAATGTTCTGTTCAGTACAAAAAACAAAAATAATAGTATAGATTTTTCGTCGTGTACACATTAAGCGATGCGAAGCCCTTTCACAGTACGTAGCAAAACAGACACAATTTCGCAACAACTTGAGCAAACAAGCATGCTATAATAGAAGTAAATGTTTTGATAATATAAGTTCGTCAGAAATATTGTTATTCTTTTCCTTTTATTTATGTGGGCGACAGTCGCAGTTTTTAGTCATACAGTCAATTTTGGATCTATAAAAAGAAAAATTAAGCTAAATAAAACCAACTACCACGAATAAGTAATAAAAACGAATGTTTAGCAAAAATAATTTCATCATACCTGAGACGTATGCGTTGTCATACTACCTAAGGTAAAGTAGACAAGAGCTTACATACAGTCGTACGAAGAAACTGTTCACGCCCTCTACAGTGAAAACTATAAGATCATTACACATAACACACTGAATAAGTAATAACCTAAAAGTTTCATATAGCACCATGAATATGCAAATGTCTAATTGTCATCTGACACCCATTATTCTTTTGTATATAAGCTCTTTTACGTGTTAACTTAGTTAGCTTGACAGCACATGTGCCTCGGTTGCTCTAGTATTCGATGTGATGCTTTTAACTTCTTCCTTTTATTATTCGTTTTTTTTCTCAGTCTCGTACTCTTTGTTTACAGACCCTCAGATGACGGTAGTTTACAGTCGAAAACGTCCAGTATGTGACTAATAACTACGATTGCCGTCTTCATAAATGAAAGAAAAAATTATTATTATGTCAGTCATGGCAGTTTTCGAAACGACGATAATGTCAAATTATGAAAAAGTAAAGTTGTAGATGATAAAATGAATTACACAAAGCAGGTAGCATAATGATCACTCAAATGCGTCCTCCATTAAACGGAAATAAATTCTTTATAACTGATGACGAACTACAGTTCCAAATATTGAAACTTACTCCTGAAATTCAACTTAACTGCGATGGCTATAAACGTACTACTATAGTTGTGCTCTACCAAAACTACGGTTCGGTCGTATTGGTACAACACATAAATAATGCGGTAGGTGGTAGGTTTACTGGTAGTATTGGTAGAATTGGCAGGAAACGCAAATGAATGTGTGAGAGAGAAACTGTTAGCCGAGGACTTCTGTCTGTTTCTTTGTTCTGCACATGATTAGAACTGAATATCGTCCAGTAAGGATATTCTATATCCTTACAAAATATGAATTTCATTTTATAAGTAATAAAAATCACTTGACCGAGTACCGTCCACGCTTTTATGTAACAAAAGCAATTACTTTTGATGCAAGTGCAGTTTACATACACGAACAAAACAAGTCTATTTTGTTATTTATTTATTTATTTATTTCTTCATCATGAACAAAGGCAAGAGTTTCCTCTTATTATAGATAAGTGCGAAAGTGTTTAGGATTAACAGAGACATGTGTTATATTAGCTTCACAAAGTATTGAAACGATGTTCGATACATTTGTGTTTTGTGTGTCTTTTTTTAAATTTTACATTTTTTTGAGAATTCTTTTATTTTTGATACAGCATGCGTCTGTTTCATGTTACAAATCAACAATTTTCGAATAAAACCTGTGTTAAATATTGACAGTTCTGAATTTGTTATAAATATTGTTTATTTTTAAGTAACAGACAGGAGGATAACTATGTAGAACAAAAATGTTTTGTGGAATATGTGGCCTTTTACATATCTTCACTCAGTTTCTAGACGGTTCACCGCTGCCGGTTTCTAGGGGACTCTAGTAAGACACTAATCGCAAGTGCAAACAAAGCGATAGAAATTGTGTAACGCCCGGTAGGTATGCAACACACCTATCATATGGGTAACGCAGTTAAGATTGTAACTGACCAAAGGTTCAAGGAAAACTTCTGTAGTGGACGCTTACTTGTGATAGTCTGCGGGTGTCTACGGTAGTTTTACAACTCTATGTACAGCCTTAAGTTATGTATGTGACATACAGAAGTTTGAGTCGTTCCAGAGAGCATGGCCAGATAGCCTATGTGGTAAGGCGACCACTCACAATAAGGGGAAAGCCGGGTTCGACTTGTCGGTAGAAACCGTTCTGTAGTCAGCTTTAAATGTCTCAAAATTTTATCAGTAGCGTTCCTCGAAAAGAACGTCACCTTTCCTCTTGAGTTCCCGAGGCACTTGCGCGTTGTTCGAACCTACCTGTAACCAAACCTAGCAACCCCCGTCTGAATTGCTTCTATGTCTTTCTTTAATGCGACCTGATGCCGATCCCGAACACTCGAGCGTTACTCATGAATTGAACTTACTTGTGTCCTTTATACTGCCTCCTTTACTCCTACTTTCCTAAAATCCTCCCAATAAAGCGAAGTCGACCATTCGCTTTCCCTACTACAGTTTTCATATGCGCGTTTCATTTCATACCGCTTTGTAACGTTACGCCCAGATATTTAATAATTGTGAGTACGACAAGCACCACGCTACTAATGCTGTTTTCGTACTTTGTGAGTTTGTTTTTCCTACCGATATGCTTGAACTTACTTTTTTTTTTTTTTTTTTTACAATTAGAGCTAGCTGCCATTTATTGCACCAAATAGAAATTTTGTCTGAGCTATCTTATACCCTCCTCACTCAACGACGACAGCTTTCATTTACACACATTTACACATACAGAATACAAACAGCGGTCCCATCACACTTCCCTGGGGCACAGCTGACGATATCCTTGCCTCTGATGAACATTCGCCGTCGAGGACAACGTACTGGGTTCTTTTGGTTAAAGCGTCTTCTAGTCACTCACATATTTGCGAACCTATTACGTACACTCGTACCCCCGTTAAAAATCTGTAGTAAGGCATAGTGTAAAATGTTTTACAGAAATCTAGGAATATGGAATCTGTCTGTTGTCCTTCTTCCATAGTTTGCTGGATACCATGTGATAAAATGGCAAGCTGAGTTTCGCAAGTGTGCTGCTTTCTAATACCGTGCTGATTCGTGTCCAAAAGTTTTCCGTCTTAAGAAAATTTATTGTATTCGAACTGAGAATATGTTAAATAATTCTGCAATAAAGCGATGGTATGGATATTGGTCTGTAATTTCTTGGGTCAGTTCTTTTACCCTTGTTATATACAGCAGTCACCTGCATTTTTTTCTTCAGTCGATTGAGATTTTGCACTGGGCGAGAGATTCGCAATAAATGCAAGCAAAGTAAGGACCAGCTTCGTAGAGAACTCTCTGTAATACCTCATTGGGATTCCACCCGGACCTGCAGAGAGTCGACGATTGATAGAGAGATAGTCAGTTAACCTTCAACATAAACAAATGTAACGTATTGTACATACATTCACAGAGATACACGTCACTATAATTGCGCGATTGCCCAAAAATTACCAGAAACAGTCGCATTCATGAAATATCAGACAATACCCTACCGAGTAATGTAGAGAGGAAGGACCACATAAGGCTAATCTTAGGAAAGGCAGATTCCAGACTGAGATTGACTGAAGGAATTGTCAGGTAGTTAGTCCACCCACGAAGGAAGTAGCTTCTAAAAGCATCGTTCCTGTCTGGGACTCTTAATAGGTATGACTTGTAGGGGAAAAGGAGAAGGCCGAAAAACGAGCAACACGTTTCATCGCTGGTTCGTTTAGTAAGCCTGGAAGTGTCACAGGGATGTTCATACATCTTCATTGCCAATCGCTGAGAGAGAGGCTCGTGCATCACAGTATGGATTACTGTTAAAATCCCGAGAGTGCACCTTTATAGAAGAGAAAGCCATCATATTGCTTCCTCCTACATATGCCTCGTGGAGAGACCGTGGAGACATTCGATCTCATGCTGAGGCTTCCGATCAGTTGTTCTTAGTGCACATCATTCGCTACTAGAACAGAAAAGGGAGCAAAGTGTTAGTGGTACCCTCCGCAGTTGCGCAGTATATATGCAGACATTGGGCTATTCTATTATAGCATGTCACCACAACCAAGATTTTGAGGTGAAGGGGGGGGGGGGGGTGGGGGTCGTCATGAATATTAGAGAGCAGAGCCCAGTATTCGATATCTTGAGATCAGAATCGTGCTGCAGTCGTTTAAGAACCAGTATGGAATTAGCTAAATGTTGTAGCGTTTTATCAATTCTTCAGTCCCATTTTGGATCAATCGAATGCTATTTCAAGATCTGGAATTACACAATCCTCAAATGTATATCTGATAGTACTGTTTCCATTCGTGTACGAAGGACTTGTAGAATCTATGCCGCGTTTAGATGCGCGTGTCTGGACCAATTGTCCATTACATCCGTCGTCACAACGGTCTAAATGGTCACTGTGCATCTGCTCTCTCTTCTCTGATACCGCACAAGAATCTACCACAATCACCAGACTCGTGTCGGAAGCCGGAGGAAATAGAGGTCCATTTCCATCCACCCAGGCACCTCTCAGGCATGACTTGGTGGATCTTCACTTTTACGATCCAATACGCGAAATGGTTCTACCCTTTAAGTATGGGTTGTGAGACTAGTTTGGAGAAACAGCAAAACACTATAATCACGAGCCACTAAAATTTTCAATTACACCAGTCGCTATGTAGTAAAAATTTATAATCGGCTATTCGACGTTATTCTTGGTATCGCTGTGGTTGAGCAGTTGTCTGTACCTCTACAGTCAGATCATATCACTTCCCTGCATAAGACGAAATATTAGAACTTTCACATGTTAAACTCCTTTCTGTCTCTTAGACTTACTACTCAGTTATAGTAAATGATTTACTTCATTTCGTGACTACATACATGTCCCGCACCCGAGGATATGCATTGAAGTAGCTTTTAAAGTGGCCAGTTTTATTATCCTTCTAGCGATAGTGTGTCCTTGTCTTTCTAGATGTCAGACCGTTTTAATGGATTACAATTGAGTACTTTGCAAATGAGCTGTTTCCATAATATGCATTCGGGAATTTTTAACTTTGCAGAGTACTAGATTTGCCGGAGAACTAGCAGAAATCTTCATTCGTAAAAATTGCGTTCCAGACACCATAACGTCAATGTTTTCAGTCTTTACCAGATAAATATCATTGACTTATTGTATTTCAATGCGCCATATCAGCAATAACTTTCTATTTCCTTAAAAGATGACTATTATATGTTGACTGTAATAGAAATAGAACAGCAGGGAACTGAAATACAAAATAGTTAAACACGAGAAAATATAGAATAGTTTCAATTCACACATATTAAAGTCACTTAATGTATTTTATGAAAATAGAAGGACACTAAAGTATGTGATGTCAATACGAGGATGTACTTTTAACTACGTTGCTTTCCCCCCACTGATCACACATGGTCGAGACTGTTACTCAAATGACTCTAGGTTGTAAGAATCCAATACACTCGTTTATTCCATAGATATTTCGTTCGAAAAAGTAATCTACAATGACTCTTACAGCCATACCGATACATAAAGTACATCTTGACGGTCAAAACTCTAATACCACATTGCGATATTCTAGAGATAGCGTTAATAAATAGCAATCTTTGCTTCGCGGTGACACCAAATCTGTGTCGGCAAGCAGCAGAAGCAACCATAGTCTTGTGCGACACTTCTTCCGTGATTGATGCACGAACTTTGTGTGAACGAAATTCTGCTAAAGTTCGAGAGGGCTATTTTCTTGCCTCGAATTTCTTGTATGGCCGCGACATTTTCCTCATCCTTCGTCTTCAGAATCTGTTGCACACAATATCGTTTGCAATCCAGTTAGCTGTTCAACTCGTATTTAGCTTTCACAATGCTCGGATGAAACATTGCGGCGGACTGGACTGTGTGTCTGCTGGGAATATTTATTCGAAGTTTTAAGTAAGTTGCTGCTTTTTCAACAATTTTCAGGAATTATTCAGTGAAACGCTTCTTGGAGACTTAACTGAACTAAATTTGTTAATAACGAGCAATTATTTTAGACACACACATGTTTGGTAGGCTGTGTCCACGAATGTTCAGACACAATTAAAAACACAAACTTTACCAATTTGTAAACAATGATTCCGTAAAGCTGAAATTCAATGTTCTCGAGAGAATACATTACAGAGATGCACAATGATGGCGGTATTTCGACATCGTTTGTTTCCTAGGAGCAAAACATCTGAGATAGACACCGGAACTGCCACCTACGACTAAATGAAGCAAAACCTGCGTCCGAAACGCATCGTATCTTTATTTATATTTAAACGAGCAGTTGCTTGATTAAGTTATACATTCTATTAAGAAGTCAACATTGGACACTACATCCGTCCACGAATTTGCTTAGCGCATGTCGTAGGGTAATTCATGCTAACATCATTAGTTATCTTTCTTGTTTTATTCACAAAAGGACGCAGGTATTTTATCTAAGTTTCGTTCATTATCAAAGGAATTAGTTTTTCAGTAGGCTGTGACTAGAAAAACGTCGCCTAGCTTCTAAAGTTTCCGTACGAGCCTCTATAGAAGCTTGTCATCGACTAAATTACGTGGCTATAAAGTGAACAGTGAGAGCTTGGCTACCTTCAGTATCGTGTTTTAATTAGACGTGGTCGGATAACAGTCACCTCGACCATATTCAAGAGTAAATCGTAAGACGTTTCATTTGGTGTCTCTTTCGTGTACACCAAGTTTCGTCACACATTTTTTACAATGAATCAACTAGAGGGATGGTGCAGAATATTACTGGCAGGATAACGTTTCACATTTCCGTCGCCGCATCTAGATTTTTGTTTTCAATACTATTGCTGAATACCTTCTAGCAAATACCGTTCCGGTTCATTAAAGAGGCTATGGCCAAGTCCTTTCAAGATTCTATCCGACATTACAAGTCTTTAAATGGTATTCTGTTGACTATACACCGTTGTGACAAAAAAAAAAAAACAAAAAAAAAAAGTTGCATTTCTGAACAGAATCTTAGGATTTTTGTCTGGTGAGAGTCTGATGTAAGTGCAATAACAAATGGCTTTACAGAACATTGCCTGGTCATTCATAGACTACATTATATCTGTTACGACCAAGCAATCTAGGTTCATTGCGGAGCAGTAGATGATTGGTATAGTTATTCAGTTTCTTAAAAGTATTTCAGCAGAATTTTCAGTATCATAAATTACTAGTACAGTTCTAAAATTACTTACAACAGGTTTTTTCTGTAGTAGTTACAAGCTTTTGCACTTCGACATTTAAAACCACGAATTTTAGAGATGTGACTTGATTTTGGATATGATGCATGGTGTTGAAAAGGCCACTCATCCTCTGTATTACCTTCCTCACGTTCTCGGCATTCATCGTTAAATTCTTCCAGTCAGTCACTTCCTCACAAATTTGTTTTGGCAGTCTCTGACGCCTGCTTTCCGTGATACGATGTGACATCACAACTACCGGAAACGACGTCCTAAAAGCTGCCAGGACTGCTGAGGTAAACATGTCAGAAGCAGATTCTGTTAGTTCCAAAATGTGCTCACGAAAATTGACCACAATGTGTGCTTAAGGTATTAGATGACAGTGTTGTCGAGGAAAAGAGAATACTGCATTTGAAGAAACAACACGATAATGTGATACAGAAACACCAAAGTTTTTTGGTGCTTTCGTTGAGGCTGTAGTTTTTGTATTAAGATTGTAGGACGTACAAGTGAGACAAAAGGTAAATGACGTCTGACAATAAGGAAGCCAGATTTCTTGAATTAATTGGAAACTATTCATTGTAACCTGTTAATGCACCAGTGATGTTTATCTACCTTAGATGTCGAATGTGCCTGGAAAAGATGTTCGTAATCCATTTTTTGCCTAAGTACAACTTGGTGATCTCGAAGTGAACGAGAAGGAAAATGTTTTCCGATTCTGTGCACACGTTGATATATAATATCGGATGTTCTAGATTCCTGTAGAATAGCAAAATAACCTGTTCCAAAACTTGTGGAAAATACGGTGCCAATTCTACTGTTTAATTTCAAAACTCGGTTGTGATCCTGACGTTGAAAGGCTGATTATAAAATTGACTCTTCTCTTGTTTCATGTATGGTTTACTCATTCATCCCAGTGTCGTGCAAAACAATGACATGAAATGCAGTATAACTAGGCAAATCAGATACTATGTTAGGCAAACCTTGGAGTACATATAATTCATAAAATGAAGTGCCCTTGTGACCCTTGACACAGGTCGACATCGTCTGCTCAGATACGCTACTGCCAATTACAAATGTACTTTTAAGGCTGAAACTCTTACTACCATTTGAAAAAGTACTTACTTCTCGTTTTAAAGTGAAGTCTATCTTTATATTTACTTAGTGTTTTAAGTCCATCTTTTCAACTCTCAAAAATACGAATTAATTTTACGATTTGCTGTTCTTTTTATTCACTTAAAACTTTGTAAGTGGTTTGGAAAAAAAAAAATGGTTCAAATGGCTCTGAGCACTATGGGACTCAACTGCTGAGGTCATTAGTCCCCTAGAACTTAGAACTAGTTAAACCTAACTAACCTAAGGACATCACAAACAGCCATGCCCGAGGCAGGATTCGAACCTGCGACCGTAGCGGTCTTGCGGTTCCAGACTTCTGCGCCTTTAACCGCACGGCCACTTCGGCCGGCTGTGGTTTGGAATCAAACATATTTACAATTCTGGTTTTAGTTCTGGATCTGCAACTAGTCCCTCAGACCGAGTGAGGTGGCGCAGTGGTTAGCACACTGGACTCGCATTCGGGAGGGCGACATCCCGCATCCGGCCATCCTGATTTCCCTAAAGCGCTTGAGGCAAATGCCGGGATGGTTCTTTTGAAAGGGCACGGCCGAATTCCTTCCCCATCCTTCCCTAATCCGATGAGACCGATGACCTCGCAGTTTGGTATGCTCCCCAAATCAAATCAAACTAGCCGCTCAATAAGATATTTGATTTTCACCTACTGCATTTTCGTTTGAGTTGGCTTACATCCGAAGTGTCGTCTTTGTGCACATATTCTACGTAGTCTCGGCACCTACCAAATCGTCCTAGCAACGGACCGCAGCATAATGTAATCGGGGCCTTTCTAAGGAAATGGTGCTTCTGGAGTGCCGCATCAACTCAGAGTAGTTCCATACTGAGGGAATGAGCCTAAGGGAGTAGATACAGGAATCCTGCATCTGTGTTCTAGGCAAGGTCCTAGTAGAGGTGGTTTGCCATCCTCAAAGCCGGCCGGGGTGGCCGAGCGGTTCTAGGGGCTACAGTCTGGAACCACGCGACCGCTACGGTCGCAGGTTCGAATCCTGCCTCGGGCATGGATGTGTGTGATGTCCTTAGGTTAGTTAGGTTTAAGTAGTTCTAAGTTCTAGGGGACTGACGACCTCAGCAGTTAAATCTCATAGTGCTCAGAGCCATTTGAACCATTTTTAACCATCCTCCAACCTGTTATGTAGTGTCAACTATGTATCAGCGTCGTGTGGAGGGCTGGGATGAGTGCTTCTAGAACGTAGTGTTGGGTTTGTGGTGTTAAGGATGAAGAGAAAGGATAGAAAGAAAGCCGGTGTCGACACATAGCTGCTCCTTTCGAATAGTACCAAGGGGATCGCAGAGCTTACCGTTCCTGCCCGACGGACGAATCACCGTCAACAGTGTCTCATGTCATGAGACACTGCAGGAAGTTCTGCAGTTTATACCAGTACACTGGCACAAAGACCGATGATCAGGAACTTAACGCCACCACCTCTCATGCCCTTGCCGGCCAAATAATGGCCCTGGAAACTTTACAGCAGCGAAATTCGAACAAGATTACCATCGAGTCGAGCGCCACCATACAGGCGTGTGGTATCGGCCTAAGCTACGGCGGCGGCTGCGTTACGTGACGTAAGTGAAAAACTCTCCATTTTACAAATTTGAAAATATATTTATACATTGAAACTTCCTGGTAGATTAAAACTGTGTGCCGGACCGAGACTCGAACTCGGGACCTTTGCCTTTCGCGGGCAAGTGCTCTACCAACTGAGCTACCCAAGCACGACTCATGCCCGTCCTCACATCTTTACTTCTGCCAGTACCTCGTCTCCTACCTTTCAAACTTGCCCGCGAAAGGCAAAGGTCCCGAGTTAAAGTCTCGGTCCGGCACACAGTTTTAATCTGCCAGGAAGTTTCATATCAGCGCACACTCCGCTGTAGAGTGAAAATTTCATTCTATTTATACATTAATTTACGTCCTGATATAAAGCGCCTTGTCTGCATTTCAAGACGAAAACTTCTTTAAACTGACGTAAACAAAATGCTGAATTTGGAAATATGTGCTCAGACATTATACAGAATCTCTTGAATATTGAGAGGTAGTTTCTCGATTCCAAGTGTGACAGAATCGTGCATGAAGGAGTCATTGAGCCACATGTGAAGAGCAGTTCCGATACAAAAGGAAACTGCTTTAGGGTTGCTGCACAGAGAACGATAATGATTGGAGTATAAAGGGAGCATTGGGGGAGTTCGGAAGAATAAACGTGCTCCCCAATAACTACTCTGTATCATGTTAACAGGTTGCAGGACGGTACAGTAATTATGTAACATCTGCAACGCTAACATCGAAGATTTTTTTGAATTGTAGTCTCGTAGTGTACAAGTTATAGATACTAAATTTGTTGGCTGTATTTCTAGAATTAGTATTCGCCATTTGGTCGATGTCGAAGCCATTGAAAGAATCCGAATTCAGTTAGATCAGGTTGCAAAATGAAATAGGCTCTGACCTTTCGTGAATGAATCGTCGCGGCGACATTCAGTGGGACTGATTTGGAAGAAGTATTTATGCAGAGAAAACTGAATTAGTTTGAATTCTAAAACCTCCATGTAGCATACAATGTACCTTACAATCATTAGTTCTATCAAGAAACTCCAACGTAGCAGAAAAATTCATCATCTCAGTCGTCAGATGACAGTCAGCAATGACACCATGTTACCCAAAACCAGTTAAGTGAGGAGATGTTCTGAATCTAATCTGAGAGCATGACGAAGAGGTACACTTCCATCCTTCCATGTTTCTGGTCAAATGCCTTTGACCAGAGTTCTGCCCACCACGATCCCCCAAAGTTTACGAAACATTTACTACTAATACAACGTGTAAACTCCGAAAAGGTTTCCTACTGTGTTATCACAATATCTGCCTGAAGAAATGTCCGAACTGCTATCATTAGCCACACGAACTGATTGTTTTTCTTCCATTGACTGACAATGATAGTAACGATTTCTTGATTTAAAACCCTGATACCTGCATGTATGTGCCCAGAACAGCCATGTTATGTTCTTTCAGATACCGTATAATGCACTGCAATATACAAAAGTATGTGTTCTTGCAGTCTTAGCCGTACGACCCAGACAAGAGAAAAACATCTTTGCATTACCGGAAAACAGACGACATTATCATACTTATCGTTCCCAACTACTACATGTGGTCACTGCGAATGGCCAACGCATTTCCGACCTTAAGTGCACCAATTATATCAAACCATCAAGACAATTTAAATCTGTAAATTAATACGAACGAAACACGTATTGTGAATACTCTGCCATTTTTATACGTGTGGCACGTTTTTGTAGCTAATCACTACATAACGGCTTAAAAGGACGAAAGTAGGTGTGGAACGAAGATGATGTTTCAATAAATGCAGCTTAAGTATAAAAATGCAACGTTCATTTAATAAATTTATGGCCGTATGCCCACTATGGAGAAGAAGTAAAACTGCAAGATTTTAGATCGATCTACGTCAACCAGGTTTACATTCTGCATTACCTTTTAAGAGGTTCTCGGAACTGTTAATGTTTCATTAATCATTGGAAAGAACGTATTAAAGATACTGCTGGACAACAACTTAAGGGGTATCTGTAATGACTGGTCCAGTCAGCTGCAAATTTTCGCTTCGTGTGCAGTGCCTAAACAGCATAAATGTTGTAAAATCTGCTGTTGTCAAGAGCAATGAGTCCGGTCACATTGTTCGGTGCGAGGAGCGTGCTGAACGATGGTGCTCATCAGTGCATGCGCAGGGCTAGAGATCTCGTCTGTTGACAACGGGAGAGACAAGGCAGCGCATAAAGCTTGGACATCAAAGCGGCGCCTGAGTACACAAAGCTCGCCCGTCAAACATGTCATTACACGGCACGTGCTACTGCTGTGCTGTTGCTGTTGCTGTTGCTACTGCCGACGGTGGCTGGCGTCCGTTCGCGAATCTATAGCCCCACCCCCCTCAGCGTCCACGTTCTCAAATAGCTGCCCGTATTTTGCATTTAATCGCTTTTAAAACAATCGCTGTTATTATTACAATGTTTTTTCCTGAAAATTACGGCACAAGGATTTTTTTTTTTTTTGCTCGGTGTCTGTGGTCGCTTCGATACTGAAGCCACTCAATATGTAGCAATATTAATTCAAGCAATAGCAGGGAATGTGGTAATACGAGGCCTGTTCAGAAAGTAAGCTCCGATTGATTGCCAAATTGAAACCACAGTGAACATCAGAAATGTTTTACTTGTAACAATTAGCTACACCTTTCAGCTACTTCTCTACGTAGTCGCCGTTCTGACTTAGACTTTTGTCATAGCGTTGTACCAACTTTTCAATAGCCTCATCATAGAAGGCAGCCGCCAGTGCTTTCCGCCAATTCTCCACGCTGGCCTACACCTCGTTGTCTGTGTCAAAATGTTGTCTTCAAAGACAGCGGTTCATGTGACCAGAGATGAAACTCAGGGAGAGACAATTGCGGACTGTATTGTGGGTAATCTAACATTTCCATTTGAAAACGATGCAGGAGCATCTTCATTGCCCCTGCAGAATGCGGCTGAGAATTGTCTTGAACAAGAAACGGCACGACAGTTATGTAATGTTAGCTGCATAGCTTCAGGCGAAATTTCTCACCAGGCCCTCGTACTTGGCGGCAGACACTATTTTCTAGACATCTTTACGCACTCACTGCGAGCTCAGAAATGAGAAGAGCGACGTGATGCTAACTGGGGTTATACTAGAGACACTACCCAACACATCTGTGCAAAGCTTTATCGGAGTTTCATAGTCGTTTCCATTTCGCGACCGATCGGAGCTTACTTTCTGAACGCCCCTCGTATTTATTAGTATTTTCTTTATAAAATGTGGAGAAAATTCCCCATATTTGTTAACGAAGCGAACGAAACAGGTTTTTGAGTCTACCCACTTAGAAGCTTTGTTCGCCAAATGCAGCATGCAAAGAATAAAATCTGAAAATGGCCAGTGTGTCGCAGAAATCGATTGTGATAGTTAACATGTGATAGAGCTGTGTCTAAAATAAAAATAAGTGTACAATCTTTCAACTAGTCTTCATCGTAGAGAGAAATTCATTTTTTCCAAAGTTAAAGAAGTAGCATGATGGAATTTCTTTTCCTTATACACTGATGTGCAAAACTTAAGGACGAAAGTAGCTTTCGCACGATGCCTCACTACCAAGTAACATAGTCCTGTGGAAATTGGACCATAAATAGGAAAAAATTGCCGCACTATAGTACCGAAGGTTACTGAAAAATATTTGAAGTGAGACGAACAGAAACGACCCTTTTCTTATAAGACAATGGAAATGCCGTGCGGCTAGGGCCTCACGTCGGGTAGACTGTTCGCCTGGTGCAAGTCTTTCGAGTTGACGTCAGTTCGGCGACTTGTGTGTCGATGAGGACGAAATGATGATGATTAAGACAACACAACACCCAGTCCCTCGGCGGAGAAAATCTCCGACCCAGCCGGGAATCGAACCCGGGCCGTTAGGTATGACATTCCGTCGCGCTGATCACTCAGCTACCAGGGGCGGTCTTCTACGGCAATAATGACACAGAAGTCACCGCGGTTTATGATGGACCCCAGGGAATTGGGACACAGTTCTTGTATGTTATGACCATGGACGGCCAATGCAGACTATGGAACGTGCCCCCATGCTGTTGGTAAGTTCTTGTGGTAAGGTATTACATTCCCCCACCAGCGTGGTTGACAACCAATTGGATGGTCGTTCGTGCCTGTGGAAGTGCTGCAGTTCATCTCCCCAACGCATTCCACATGTGCTCGATGGGATTTAATTTGGAGGAACGTTTAGTCCAGCCCACTTGCCGAATATCCCCTCGTTCTAGTCCCTCCTTCACCTGCGCTGTTCGATCTGGTCTCTGATTGTCACCCATAAAAATGAAACTCAAGGCCGAATGCGCACCGGAGAAGATGCACATGGTAAAGGAGCACAGTATCGCAATGACTTTTATTGGTAAATGTACCGCGTTCAAAGCTCTGGAGGTCAGAACACTCACGCAACATTGTCTCCCCACACAAAAATACGAGGTTTATTCGGAAAAGTAAGGAACGATCGTTCGCGAAAATGGAAACTGCAGTGAAAATCTGAAGCTTCACACAGATGCGTTGGGCACTGTGTCTAGTACGCCTGTCGATCGCGTCATGTCGCTCTTTTCTGTTCTGAGCTCACAATGAGAACATAAAGGTGGGTAGAAATTAGCATCTCCAGCCGAGTACAAGAGCCTGGCGAAAGATTTCGCCTGAAGCTATGCAATCCACATAACTGCCATGCAGTTCGTTCTACACCACAATTCTCGGCCGCACTCTGCAGGGGCAATGAATATGCTCCTGCAGCGTTTTCGATGGGAGGTGTTTGATCACCCACAGCCCGTAATTGGCTACCCCTGAGGTTCATCTTTGCTCAAATGAACCTCTGGCTATGAAGACAATATTTTGACACAGACAACGAGCTGCAGTCCAGAGTAGAAAATTGTCGAAAAGCACTGGCGGCTGTCTTCTATAACGAAGGATCTGAAAAGTTGGTACAACGCTACGACAGATGTGTAAGTCTTAGCGGCTACTGTGTAGAGAAGTAGCTGGAACGTGTAGCTAACCGTTGCAAATAAAACGGTTTTAATTTTCACTGCGGTTTCCGTTTCATGACCTATCGTTCCTTGCTTTCCGAATAGCCCTCGTACATGTGTCGGCAGAACAAATCGTGTTCGTCAATACTTGACATAAATTCCTAAGGCGGGAGGTGAGACCACGTAATGCAACGACCAGCCAGCAGGTGTTAACCACGCAAGTGAAGGAATGGAGCGCCCTATCGCAAGAGCTTAGCAACTTTGTGGCTAGCATGGAAGCGCGTTGCAGAGCATGCACCACCGTCCGTGGTAATCACACGCCCAGTTGAGAACCTTGTCCCGTCTTTTGTAATGTCCAGGGAACCTGAATTACATATCCATATCAATAAAGACGTTTTGGAGTAGCAATTTCGAACATATACTCCGTTCGAACGAAACGAATTGCTTCAAAGAAAACGATGTATTGACAAACAGTCAGCACGAATTCAGAAAATATCGTTCTTGTAAAACACAAGAAGCTCTTTATTCACACGAAGTAATACGTGCTGTCGACGGAGACCTCAAATTGATTCCATATTTCTAGATTTACGAAAGACGTTTGACGCAAGTGATTTCTAATCATACTGCATGCGTATGGAGTATCGTCTTAGTTGTGCGACTGGATTTGTGATTTCTTGTGAGAAATGTCACAGTTCGTAGTAACTGACTGTCAGCGAGTAAAACAGAAGTGATATCCGACGTTCCCCAAGGACGTGCTATAGCATCTCTGCTGTTCACAATCTATATAAATGATTTAGAGAATATCTGAGCAACTCTCTTAGACTGTTTGTAGCTGATGCCATTACTTACTGTCTGATAAAGTCATCGGATGAGCAAAAATAATTGCAAAATAATCTAGACAAGATTTACTATGTGACCAAAAGTATCCGGACACCTGGTTGAAAATGACTTTAACAAGTTCGTGGCGCCCTCCATCGGTAATGCTAGAATTCAATATGGTGTTGGCCCACCCTTAGCCTCGACGACAGCTTCCACTGTCTCAGGCATACGTTCAATCACGTGCTGGAAGGTTTCTTGGGGAATGCCAGCCCATTCTTCACTGAGTGCTGTACTGAAGAGAGGTATCGATGTCTCGATGTCGGTCGGTGAGGCCTGGCACGAAGTCAGCGTTCCAAAGCATCGCAAAGGTGTTCTATAGGATTCAGGTCAGGACTCTGTGCAGGACAGTTCATTACAGGGATGTTATTGTCGTGTAATCACTCCGCCACAGGTCGTGCATTACGAACAGGTGCTTGATCGTGTTGAAAGAGGCACACGCCATCCCCGAATTGCTCTTCAACAGTGGGAAGCAAGAAGGTGCTTAAAACGTCAATGTAGGCCTGTACTGTGATAGTGCCACGCAAAACAACAAGGGGTGCAACCCCCCTCTATGAAAAACACAACCACACCATAACACCACCGCCTCCGAATTTTACTGCTGGCACTACACATGCTGGCGGATGAGTTCACCAGGCATTCGCTGTACCCACACCCTGCCATCGGATCGCCACATTTTGTACCGTGATTCGTCACTCCACACAACGTTTTTCCACTGTTCAGTCGTCCAATGTTTACGCTCCCTACACCAAGCGAGCCGTCGTTTGGCACTTACCGGAGTGATGTGTGACTTATGAGCATCCGCTCGACCACGAAATCCAAGTCTTCTGTCATAGTAATATATTGTATGGAACTGGGGACCTAGAAACTACGAACAGGATTCGCCCCCGCCTTAGCCCTCAGTGGTTCACAACACTACAACACGCTACAGCAGTCCACTCTCCCCACCGCCGTCCCACACTGAACCCAGGGTTATTGTGCGGTTAGGCCCCTAGTGGACACTCCCCGGAACGTTCATTCCAGACGAGTGTAACCCCAATGCTTGCGTGGTAGAGTAATTATGGTGTACTCGTGGGTGGAGAGATTGTTTGCGCAGCAATCACCGGCATAGGGTAAGTGAGGCGGAATAAGGAGAACCAGCCTGCATTCGCCGAGGCAGATGGAAAACCACCTTAAAAATATCTACAGATTGGCCGGCACGCCGAACCTCGACACTAATCCGCCGGGCGGATTCGTGCCGGGGACCGGCATGCCTTCCCGCCCAGAAAGCAGTGCGTAGGACCGCACGGCTAACTGGGCGGGTTAACTGTCATAGTACTTCTACATCTACATCTACATTGATACTCCGCAAGCCACCCAACGGTGTGTGGCGGAGGGCACTTTACGTGCCACTGTCATTACCTCCCTTTCCTGTTCCAGTCGCGTATGGTTCGCGGGAAGAACGACTGTCTGAAAGCCTCCGTGCGCGCTCTAATCTCTCTAATTTTACATTCGTGATCTCCTCGGGAGGTGTAAGTAGGGGGAAGCAATATATTCGATACCTCATCCAGAAACGCACCCTCTCGAAACCTGGCGAGCAAGCTACACCGCGATGCAGAGCGCCTCCCTTGCAGAGTCTGCCACTTGAGTTTATTAAACATCTCCGTAACGCTATCACGGTTACCAAATAACCCTGTGACGAAACGCGCCGCTCTTCTTTGGATCTTCTCTATCTCCTCCGTCAGACCGATCTGGTACGGATCCCACACTGATGAGCAATACTCAAGTATAGGTCGAACGATTGTTTTGTAAGCCACCTCCTTTGTTGATGGACTACATTTTCTAAGCACTCTCCCAATGAATCTCAACCTGGTACCCGCCTTACCAACAATTAATTTTATATGATCATTCCACTTCAAATCGTTCCGCACGCATACTCCCAGATATTTTACAGAAGTAACTGCTACCAGTGTTTGTTCCGCTATCATATAATCATACAATAAAGGATCCTGATGCAATGTGGAATTCCTGTGTGATGGTTTGGATAGATGTCTGCCTGTTAGACATTACGACCCTTTTCAACTGTTGGCGGTCTCTAACAGTCAACAGATGAGGTCGGCCTGTACGCTTTTGTGCTGTACGTGACCCTTCATGTTTCCACTTTACTATCACATCGGAAACAGTGGAACTAGGGATGTTTAGGAGTGCAGAAATCTCGCGTACGGATGTATGACACAAGTGACACCCAATCACCTGACCACGTTCGAAGTCCGTGAGTTCCGCTGAGCGCCCCATTCTGCTCTCTCATGATGTCGAATGACTACTGATGTTGATGATATGGAGTATCTGGCAGTAGGTGGCAGCACAATGCACGTAATATGAAAAATTTTGTTTTCGGGGGAATACGGATACTTCTGATCACTTAGTGTATGTGCATGGTGCGAAAATTAGGAACTGACTCGAAGTAATGAAAAGTGTGAAGTCATCGACGTGAAAACTTCGGAAGCTTAAATGGGTATTCCTAGAGTGATGGCGGCGTTTTTTCCGAGGAACGCTGTTTGAGAAAATTTAGAGAAACGACAGCTGAAGCTGACTGCAGAATGATTCTATTGCCGCCACCGTACATTTCTCTTAGGGTCACAAAGATAAGAGAAATTAGGATTCGTACGAAGGCATAAAGACAGTCGTCTTTCCATTGCTCTATTTGCGAGTTGAAAGGGAAAGTAAATGACTAATTGTGTACAAGGTACCCTCCACCGAGCACACCATACGATGGCTTGTGGAGTATGCATGTAAATAGAGATGTAGAAAGGAATTCGCTAAATTTCGGCTACAAAGTAAGTGATAAAAACCTAAGGGCTGTCAATTCAAGTATACAGGGTGTTACAAAAAGGTACGGCCAAACTTTCAGGAAACATTCCTCACACACAAAGAAAGAAAATATGCAATGTGGACACGTGTCCAGAAGCGCTTGCTTTCCATGTTAGAGCTCATTTTATTACTTCTCTTCAAATCACATTAATCATGGAATGGAAACACGCACCAACAGAACGTACCAGCGTGACTTCAGACACTTTGTTACAGGAAATGTTCAAAATGTCCTCCGTTAGCGAAGATACAGGCATCCAGCCTCCGTCGCATGGAATCCCTGATGCGCTGATGCAGCCCTGGAGAATGGCGTATTGTATCACAGCCGTCCACAATACGAGCACGAAGAGTCTCTACATTTGGTAGCGGGGTTGCGTAGACAAGAGCTTTCAAATGCCTCCATAAATGAAAGTCAAGAGGCTTGAGGTCAGGAGAGCGTGGAGGCCATGGAATTGGTCCGCCTCTACCAATCCATCGGTCACCGAATCTGTTGTTGAGAAGCGTACGAACACTTCGACTGAAATGTGCAGGAGCTCCATCGTGCATGAACCACATGTTGTGTCGTACTTGTAAAGGCACATGTTCTAGCAGCACAGGTAGAGTATACCGTATGAAATCATGGCGGTGAATCGAGGACGTACAGTACATACTGAGAAACTAAAATGAGCTCTAACATGGAAATTAAGCGTTTCCGGAGACATGTCCACATAACATCTTTTCTTTATTTGTGTGTGAGGAATGTTTCCTGAAAGTTTGGCCGTACCTTTTTGTAACACCCTGTATATTTATGGATTACAATTAGGAATAACAAAAATTGAAAAGATCACACAGATAATTTTGTGGGGAAAGCGAACCAAAGACTGTGTTTTATCTACAGAACACATGGATGATGCAACAGGTCTACTAAACTATGTGCCTACATTGTGCTTGTCCGTCCTTTTGCGGAGTACTGCTGCACGGTATGCGCATCAGATAGGATTGACGGAGGACATCGAAAAAATTCAAAGAAGGGCAGCTCATTTTGCATTATCGCTAAATAGGGGAGAGAGAGTAGCGTATATGGCAAGCAACTTTGTGTGTCAATAATAAAAAGAAAGGCGTGTCTCGTTGCGGCATGACGTTTTCACCAATTTTAAATCACCAGGTTTCTACTTGGAGTAGGAAAATATTTTATTACGCCCACCTGCTTAGGGAGAAATGATCATCATAACGAAATAAAAAAAAAGTATGAGATCGCACGGAATAATTTAAGTCTTCGTTTTTCCCGTGCGCTGTTCGAGTGTAGAACGGTAGAGAAATAGATTGAAGGTGGTTCAGTGAACCCTCTGCCAGGCACTTAATTGTTAATTGCAGAATACTAATGTAGATTTAGTTGTATGTGAAGACCATCAGGAATCGCGATGACTCCAGTGTAGTTTTTGTCTTTGAATAAAAGTGTCATCTCTCTTCTTTTCATTTCTTATTTCTTTCAGCTATCTTCAGTGCTGTACTGTACTGTAGTACACTGTACTATACTATAGCAGTTTCCTCTATTTGTGGCCCATATTTCATCGTGCTGTGTTACATGGTAGTGACATATCATGCGAAAGATACTTTCGTCTTCAATTTTGCACACCAGTGCAAATGTAATGTGAAAATAACAGACATGCGTCGTAAGCTTTCCCAAAATGCCATCTTTGTATTCCCGGAGGCAATAAATTGGTAATTATTGAAGAGACGACTTAGTACGGGGCTTTATCCACAAGTATACAAATACTGATGTGGCGTGGAATCACCAGAATGTGGTGTAGAAGGCGACTGGCGGTGTTTGGGTAGCTTTTCTGAGCATCAGACTACTTGCGTCCGTCCTGTACTAAGTATCAGACCTCTCACCAGAATCTCACAGCGAGGCGGCGTGCACCCTAGTATTTGGTGATCCCTCCGTCGCATCCCACACACCTTTGTACTCTTCCACGAAGTGGGATGTGTGGCACTATTGATGGCGATCTATGGGTTGAAATTCAAATCATTTGACAGTGTTAAGTACTTCAAGCGATCACCACCGAAGTTCGTGATCCGTCCGTCGAGGGTGTCACATGGACAATGGCGTCTCTGTTGCTATTGTACAGGAGTAGGATACGTACGATGCTCTTTCATAAAACAACTAAGATGCATAAAAACTCATCAGTCACTATCATAAACACCACTCACCGGTTAGACCGAGGCCTGATGTGATTGTACAGGAAATGTATTCGCAGTTACGAATATGAACCACCGTCGGCTGTATATTGGTATGACGGCAGCAAAAAAATTGTGCCAGACCGGGACTCGAACCCAGACATCCCGCTTTACGCGATCGGTCGCGTTAATAGCTTCCGTTATCGGTGCACGGATCACGGCCAGAAACGAACTTCCGTATATCGTCGTCAGTGTGTCACAACTTGCTCTCATATGTTACGTATATTCCCGTCCAGCAATGACATATTTATTGAAAGTCGAGGATCTGGTATTGATGAATAAATACGAAATAGCAGCGCCAGTGTTATTATGAAGTACGAAGCCATGTTCCTTCGGACTGCATGTTGATCGAACCTACCGATAACAAATCTAGGAGCCCGCCTCTGAATTTCTTTGATGTCTTCCTTCAATTCGGTCTGGAACGGATCCCAAGCACTTGAGCAGTGCTCAAGAATAGGTCGAACCAGCGTCCTATATGCAGGCTCCTTTACAGGTTAACCACTCTTTCCAAAATTCTCCCAACAAATCAAAACTGACCATTCGCCTTCCCTACCACAGTTCTCACATGCTCCCATTTTATATCGCTTTGCAACGTTATGCCCAGATATTTAAATGATTTGACTGTGTCAAGCAACGCAGTAGTAATAGTGTATTCAAACATACCATGTTTGTTCTTCCTACTCATCCGCATTCACTTTATTTTTCTACACTTAGAGCTTCATCACGCCTATTGGAAATTTTGTCTAAATCGTATTGTATCTTCTTACAGTCACTCAGCTTCGACACCTCACCGTACACCACAGCAACATCAGCAAACAATTGCGGATTGCTGCCCAAACTGTCTGCCAAATCATTTATGTATATAGAGAACAACGGCGGTCTTATCACACTTCCCTGGGGCACTCCTGACAATATCATTGTCTCTGATTAATACTCGCACGTCGAAGACAACGTGCTGGGTTCTATTACTGAAGAAGCCTTCGAGCCACTCACATATCTGTCAACTTATCCCATATGCTAGTATCTTCAGCCTGCAGTGGGGCACCGTGCCAAATGGTTTCCGGAAATCTAGAAATATGTAATGTGCCTGTTGTCCTTCATCCATAGTTCTCAGTGTATCATGTAAGAAAAGGGCACATTGAGTTTTGCACCAGCGATGCTTTCTAAAACCATGCTGATTCGTGGACGTAAGCTTCACTCTCAACGAAAGTTTATTTATTCTAACTGAGAATATGTTCACAGATTCTGCAGCAAACCGAAGATAGGGATATTGGTCTGTAGTTTTGAGGGTCCGTTCTTTTACCCTTCTTATATACAGGAGTCACCTGCTCCTTTTTCCAGTCGTTTGAGACTTGGTGCTGGGCGAGAGATTCACGATAAATGCAAGTCAGGTAAGGTGCCAATATCGTAGAGTACAATCTGTAAAATCGAATTGGGATTCCATCCGGACCTGGTGATTTATTTGCTTTCAAATCTATCAGTTGTATCTCTACACCAGGAATGCTTATTACTATATCGTCCATAAGAAAGTCTGTCCTCCGAATTTCTTTATTAAACCATAGTGGATCTTTTACACCCTTTATGCACTTGCTAGGCTCACATAAGTCTCCAGACCATGACTTGCAATCTGCATAAACTAAGTGAGCTAAGTGATTCCAGTTCACTGTCCACGTGAGATGCTAACAACTACTTATCTGCCTGTCCGCAGCTCGTGGTCGTGCGGTAGCGTTCTCGCTTCCCACGCCCGGGTTCCCGGGTTCGATTCCCGGCGGGGTCAGGGATTTTCTCTGCCTCGTGATGACTGGGTGTTGTGTGCTGTCCTTAGGTTAGTTAGGTTTAAGTAGTTCTAAGTTCTAGGGGACTGATGACCATAGCTGTTAAGTCCCATAGTGCTCAGAGCCATTTTTTTGATGCCTCGTGTAAGAAGGAGAAATGCGTACCATCACGTTTCCGACTTTGATAAACGTCGGATTGTAGCCTATCGCGATTGCGGTTTATCGTATCACGACATTGCTACTCGCGTTGGTCGAGATCCAATGACTGCTGGCAGAATACGGAATCGGTGGGTTCAGGAGGGTAATATGGAACGCCATGCTGGTCCCGACGGCCTCGTATCACTAGCAGTCGAGATGACAGGTATCTTATCCGCATGGCTGTAACGGATCGTGCAGCCACGTCTTGATCCCTGAGTCAACAGATGGGGACGTTTGCAAGACAACAACCATCTGCACGAACAGTTGGACGACGTTTGCAGCAACATGGACTATCAGTTCGGAGACCATGGCTGCGGTTACCCTTGACGCTGCATCACAGACTGGAGCGCCTGCGATGGTGTACTCAACGACGAAACTGGGTGCACCAATGGTAAAACGTCATTTTTTCAGATGAATCCAGGTTCTGTTTACAGCATCATCATGGTCGCATCCGTGTTTGGCGACATCGCGGTGAACGCACATTGGAAGCGTGTATTCGTTATCGCCATACTGGTGTATCACCCGGCGTGATGGTATGGGGTGCCATTGGTTACACGTCTCGGTCACCTCTTGTCCGCATTGACGGCACTTTGAACAGTGGTCATTACATTTCAGATGTGTTAGGGCCTGTGGCTCTACCCTTCATTCGATTCCTGCGAAACCCTACATTTCAGCAGGAAAATGCACGACCGCATGTGCAGGTCCTTTACGGGCCTCTCTGGATACAGAAAATGATCGACAGCTGCCCTGGCCAGCACATTCTCCAGATCTCTCACCAATTGAAAACGTCTGGTCACTGGTGGCCGAGCAACTGGCTCGTTACAATACGCCAGTCACTACTCTTGATGAACTGTGGTATCGTGTAGAAGCTGCATGGGCAGCTGTACCTGCACACGCCATCCAAGCTCTGTTTTACTCAATGCCCGGGCATATCAAGGCCGCTATTACAGCCAGAGGTGGTGGTTCTGGGTACTGATTTCTCAGGATCTAAGCACCCAGATTGCGTGAAAATGTAATCACCTATCAGTTGTAGTATAATATATTTGTCCAATGAATACCTGTTTATCATCTGCATTTCTTCTTGGTGTAGCAATTTTTATGGCCGGTAGTGTATTTTATTTGATTATGCCTGGAGTTCGAATCTGTAGCAGCTGTGCGTTCCGTGGACCCATGTGAGAGCTGGGTGCAGGCCTCAGGCGCCGGCGTTTGTCGATGCCGACCATGTCGAGGCTGTCACAAACCCGCTGACGTCATCCTTCCTTTACAGCTGAAGGCAGCCGCGTTGCCGCGACAGCGTGCGACACGAATTCTTGAGCGACGTGCCGTGTTTATACCGCGAAGTCTTAAGGACGTCGTGCATTTCTTGAAAGTTAGGCTGCTCGTCGAGAGTGCAAAGTTGTGAGGAGCAGAGCAGCCGAGCTGAGGCGTACTCCTGGCTTGTTTGCACTGCACCTCAAGAGGCACTGCCACCACGCGTGAATGCAACTCACGTTGCACTGCCGTAAGACACGAGCCCGCCACTTACCCTGCACACCTCTCTCGCGTCACACATCTCCACCACGCGCCTCAAGTGACAGTACGTGACCCATATTTTAGGGTATTCTCTCTTTACGTTATGAATCTCAGCTGAATTGTTATGTAGAAGGTGATTGTCTGTAGTTAATATTCTTACTATTCCGATGTCCAGACGTGACTAACGGAAAATGGTGTAATCTATAACTTCGAAACTTAGTGGTTCCAGACCTAGTGTCATCACATTATTTAATCCTGTAATTTTGTATCATTCTCTAATACTTAAGAAAGAGTGCTAGTTCTGCAAGGTTCGCAGGAGAGCTTCTGTAAAGTTTGGAAGGTAGGAGACGAGATACTGGCAGAAGTAAAGCTGTGAGACCGGGCGTGAGTCGTGCTTCGGTAGCTCAGATGGTAGAGCACTTGCCCGCGAAAGGCAAAGGTCCCGAGTTCGAGTCTCGGTCGGGCACACAGTTTTAATCTGCCAGGAAGTTTCATATCAGCGCACACTCCGCTGCAGAGTGAAAATCTCATTCTGGACTTAAGAAAGAGTTTTATTTCATTTAGTATCGTAATTTATTTGTTTATTTAAATATTCCTAGTGGGAGCTGGTTCCATCCCCTAGAGTCCGTACTTTTGGGTGCCGAATAAGCTTTGACTCTGTTCATTCATACGAGGGGCGTTCAGTGAGTAACGCAACATATTTTGTTTCTGAAAGCAGGTTGGTTTTATTCTGGATTACAATACAACATATTATTTCCCACTCTCTTGGCTACAAAACCCTACTTTTCAACTTAGTGGGATTCCAATTCAGTTTTACAGAGAGTACTCTACTGCATTGGTTCCTTACTTAGCTTGCATTTATCGCGAATCCCTTACCCAAAGTAAAGTCCCGAGCGACTGGAAAAAAGCGCAGGTGACGCCTGTATATAAGAAGGGTAGAAGGACGGATCCTCAAAATTACAGACAAATATCCTTGAATTTCCTTGAGACAGAGAAGTTGCTGTCCATGCGTCAGCACGGTTTTAGAAAGCATCGCTCCTGCGAAACGCAACTCGCCCTTTTTTAACATGATATCTTGCGAACCGTGGATGAAGGGTATCAGACGGATGCCATATTCCTTGACTTCCGAAAAGCGTTTGACTCGGTGCCCCACTGCAGACTCCTAACTAAGGTACGAGCATATGGGATTGGTTCCCAAGTATGTGAGTGGCTCGAAGACTTCTTAAGTAATAGAACCCAGTACGTTGTCCTCGATGGTGAGTGTTCATCGGAAGTGAGGGTATCATCTGGAGTGCCCCAGGGAAGTGTGGTAGGTCCGCTGTTGTTTTCTATCTACATAAATGATCTTTTGGATAGGGTGGATAGCAATGTGCGGCTGTTTGCTGATGATGCTATGGTGTACGGGAAGGTGTCGTCGTTGAGTAACTGTAGGAGGATACAAGATGACTTGGACAGGATCTGTGATTGGTGTAAAGAATGGCAGCTAACTCTCAATATAGATAAATGTAAATTAATGCATATGAATAGGAAAAAGAATCCAGTAATGTTTGAATACTCCATTGACACAGTCAAGCCGATTAAATATTTGGGCGTAACATTGCAGAGCGATATGAAATGTGACAAGCATGTAATGGCAGGTGTGGGGAAGGCGGATAGTCGTCTTCGGTTCATTGGTAGAATTTTGGGAAGATGTGGTTTATCTGTAAATGAGATAGCTTATAAAACATTAATACGACCTGTTCTTGAGTACTGCTCGAGCGTTTGGGATCCCTATCAGGTCGGATTGAGGGAGGACATAGAAGCAATTCAGAGGCGGGCTGCTAGATTTGTTACTAGTAGGTTTGATCATCACGCCAGTGTTACGGAAATGCTTCAGGAACTCGGGTGGGAGTCTCTGGAGGAAAAGAGGCATTCTTTTCGTGAATCGCTACTGAGGAAATTTAGAGAACCAGCATTTGAAGCTGACTGCAGTACAATTTTACTGCCGCCAACTTACATTTCGCGGAAGGACCACAAAGATAAAATAAGAGAGATTAGGGCTCGTACAGAGGCATATAGGCAGTCATTTTTCTCTCGTTCTGTTTGGGAGTGGAACAGGGAGAGAAGATGCTAGTTGTGATACGAGGTACCCTCCGCCACGCACCGTATGGTGCATTGCGGAGTATGTATGTAGATGTAGATGTAGATGTAGAATTTCCGCTCAGTGAGACGTCCTTGCGCCACCTTACTGGGACGGCCTGTATGCCCGCATGGTCCCACTCTACTGGTCGACGTCAGTCCAACGTCTTACTGCATCAATAGCCTCCATGTCCTGTTTCCTGACCGAGTGCAACCTTCGTTAGGCGAGACAGATGGAAGTCGGAAGATGCGAGATCCAGGCTGTTGGGTGGTTGTTGAAGATCAGTTCAGTGAAGTATTGTGAGCTCCTCTAAGATGCGCAGACTTGTGCGAGGCCTCGTGTTGTTATTCAGAAGAAGTTCGTTTGTATTTTTGTGGCGAGGAACACGCTGAAGTCGTTTCTTCAATATGCTGAGTGTAGCACAATACACCTCCGAGTTAATCGTTGCACCATGAGGGAGGAAATCAAACAGAATAAGCCCTTCAGAGCCTCAGAAGACGGTCACCATGACTTTTGGTGCTGCTTTGAACTTGTTCTTCGGAGGAGAGCTGGCGTGGCGCCACTGACAAGGGGAGGCCACGACGCTTGGAACGCGGATTTACTGCAAACTTCGTACACTCGTAGTACTCCATGAGGACAACAAAATTTGTTACCAGTAGCGCGTACTTCTCAAGCGTTATTGAGGAAATCGCAAGATAATTTCGGTCGTCAGATATATACCTGTGCGTGACCATATTTACCACAAAGGGGAGGCAGCCGAGTGTTTAGCGTTCAAGCCCCATAATCGCTGGATCGAGTCCCGTTCGTCAGTTTTTCTTTGTTTTCAACACAGTCATTTTCTTTACTATTTATATTACAATTGATATAATGGGAAAAATGCGTGTAATCGGATGAACTTTTATAAAATTTACAATGTTATTTGGCAGTCTACAAATTTTTATTATCACAAATAATATAATATTCATAACTATCGACTAGTAAACGACCAAACGCATAAAGTGATACTAAAAATGTATGGTTGTTTGTGTCTTCAAAATTGTTCGTATTTAATCGAAAGAGAACGAGAAACTGCTTCTCGTGAAGACACTATTAAAATACACTCGATACTGCGTGACCAATTATCAGCGCCAATATTTAAGGAAATATTGCATTATGCATGGTTTGCTTGCAAATTATCGGCTGAAAGAGAGGTTTTTGTAAATGTTAACGAGGTCTGTTTCTCCACGGAAAATCTCAAAAGACCTTACGTATGCGGAAACATATCATTTATTCAATGCAGCTGGTGCCGTTTAGGTTAGTTAGGTTTAAGTAGTTCTAAGTTCTAGGCGACTGATGACCATAGATGTTAAGTCCCATAGTGCTCAGAGCCATTTGGTGCCGTTTAACTTTATGTTTTTCATGTTTTTACGAAAAATATTATCCTGCAACATGTACTCGTAATGTCGAAAGCGACGATTAATTGTACATCTTTCGATAGTCGTCTGTGCCGGTCGAAACTTGCAGGTAACAAGTAGTTTCGGGCTCCTTCCAGGTATAAGGGATTTCTCAAATCACGGACACGCATACATTTTCAGTATCACTTTATGCGTTTGGTCGTTTACTAGTCGATAGTTATGAATATTATATTATTTGTGATAATAAAAATTTGTAGACTGCCAAATAACATTGTAAATTTAATAAAAGTTCATCCAATTACACGTATTTTCCCATTCTATCAATTGTAATATAAATAATAAAGAAAATGACTGTGTTGAAAATAAAGAAAAACTGACGAACGGGACTCGATCCAGCGATTACGGGGCTTGATCGCTAACCACTCGGCTGTCTCCCCTTTATGGTAAAAATGGCCACGCAGGGGTATATATTTGACGACCGAAATTATCTTGCGATTTTCTCAATAACGCTTGAGAAGTACGCGCTACTGCTTACACATTTTGTTGTCCTCATGGAGTACTATGAGTGTACGAAGTTTGCAGTAAACCGGCGCTCCAAGCGTCGTGGCCTCCCCTTGTCAGTGGATTGCGGTTTTGTTGCGAACCTGTTTCATCGCTTGTGACGATGTTCGACAGCAAATTTTTACGATCAGCCTCGTAACTTGGAAGCAATTCAGCACAGATGGCCCTTCGTTAGTCTTTATAGTCTTCGGTTAGGCGGCGAGGAAATCAGAGGGCACACACTTTTGAGTACCCCAACTGGTGGACAAGTATGTTGACGGAGATGTCCAGTTGTGCAGCAAGGTGTTTGATTGCGATTCGTTGGTCACCTCGAATGAGTGTGTTCGCACGTTCCAACATTGCAGGAGTCACAGCTGCGTGTGGCCGGTTGGCAAACAATCTGCAAGCGCCTATGAATACCTGCGATGCTGTGGTTTTCCGCGAAAGAAACTCAGTGGCAACTCTCTGCTTCAAACGCTCTTACGTTACAGATGCCATTTTGAAAGCTACGTATAGCGCTGCCACCAATACAACTTCAGGAAACTGTAGGGGCTTAATCGGTAGTATTCCACGATGTCCCACAACAAATTCAGTATTTTCTCAACCGAAATTGGCCTAAAAATAAATATGCTGCATTACTTTTTAATCACCATCGTATGATTCACAACGCTGCTCTGAAATTCGGATTACTTGGAGCAGGTTACTGCTACAGAACAATACTTCAAAATAAATTCCAGTATTACGAAAAAGTGCATGTAGTTTCCAACTGCAAGGCATTATGTCATAGAACGAGATGCCGTTCCTCTGACGTA
The DNA here is from genome assembly GCF_023864345.2 of Schistocerca serialis cubense. NCBI lineage: Eukaryota > Metazoa > Arthropoda > Insecta > Orthoptera > Acrididae > Schistocerca > Schistocerca serialis. The sequence goes on from NC_064640.1 coordinate 122,811,705, forward strand.
CAAATATCGATTCTTGTGTTTCTACATCTGTATTTGCACACATACTCAGCAAGCCACTTTATGGTGTATAGCGGAAGATACCGTGTACCACTGCTTTTCATTCAAGTTCGCGTTCCACTAGCAATGCTTCCGTATGAGCCTTAATTTCTTGTATCTTGTATCCGCGGTCTTTGCGAGTGATGTATGGCAGCAGTAGACTCGTTCTGCAGACCGTAGCAAATACTTGATCTCTAAACTTGCTCAATAGCGTTCCGAAAATAAAACGTCTTCCTTCCTCCAGGGATTCCCATATGAGTCCACTGAGAATTTGCGTAATACTCGCTTATTACCTTCAGGTAACAAACCTATAAGCACGCCTCCGAACTGCTGAGTGTTTTCCTTTAAACCGACCTGAATGGGACCTGGAACACTTGTGCAGTATTCAAGAATGGAAAATGCAACTGTTCTGTCAGTGGTCTCCTTTCTAAACGAGCTACACCTTCTTAGAAACCTCTCAGCAAAAATATGACGGTGACTCTCCTTCACTGTAGCCGACCTTACGGGCTCGTTCCACTTCATGTCACTGTGCAGCAGTACATACAGACATTTAATCGTGGAGACTGTGTCTAGAATCACACAACTTGTACTGCATTTGAATATCACAGGATTGTTTCCCGTGCTCATCTGCATTAAGTTATATTTTGCCATATTTAGCGCAAGCTGCCATTCATCACACCAAATATAAATTCTATGCAGCTCGCCCTGTGCCAACGGCCTTGGCGTAGTTGTCACACCGGTTACCGTCAGATCACCGAAGTTAAGCGCTGTCGGGCTGGGCTAGTACTTGGATGGGTGACCATCCGGTCTGCCGAGCGCTGCTGGCAAGCGGGGTGCACTCAGCACGTGTGAGGCAAACTGAGGAGCTTCTTGATTGAGAAGTAGCGGCTCCGGTCTCGTGAACTGACACTACGAGCAGTGTGCTGACCATATGCCCCTCCACATACCCATCCCGTGACGCCTGTGGGCTGAGGATGACACGGCGGTCGGTCGGTACCGTTGGGCCTTCATGGCCTGTTCGGGCGGAGTTTTTTTACTAATTCGTCTTTTGCCCTCCTACAGTCACTCATCGATAACGACACTTTCCCTAAAAATACGGCGTCATCAGAAAACTGTTGCAGAGTGCTTCGTTCCTATTGTATGACACTTCCGTTTCTTATACTTTTATTTCCAGGTCGTTTGGGTTCAAATCAAATGGGTCTAAGCACTATGGGACTCAACATCTGAGGCCATCACTCCCTTACACTTAGAACTGCTTAAACCTAACCAACCTAAGGACATCACATACATCCATGCCCGAGGCAGGATTCGAACCTGCGACCGTAGCAGCACCGCGGTTCTGGACTGAAGGATCGTTTGGGTTCCGTATAATCTGTCAAACTTCTGTAGCTAAATTTGGTCGTTAGAAGCAGGGCACTTAGTCAACTGACCAAGGAATGAGAAGGGCACGGGCCCTGGTCTATTCAAAATGAACTATTTCGGCGTTCATATAACGCGATACACCCAAATCATAATAATGTCGATCTATATGAGCGCACAGAGGTTTGAGACTACACGATGATGGTTGAAATGATCGCTGTATCAAGCAGAAGTCTATAGATACCAGTATTTGAATGCTGGCCCCTATTTTGACCGGAATCGAGGATGGAATTTTCCCACACGTCGGTCAGGGGGCATGAAGATTGCGTAGTAAATCGTCGAAAGTGATAGCCAAATAAAATAACAGTTTGGAAATTAGACGGCTGAAAGCTGTTTGATTTGACATCCTGAACCGAACAGTCGAATCCCGCAACCACCTCTGAAACGATGGACATACACAGACTGTCGCTTATCAATTTTTTCACCTCAGCAGTTATATGTACAAATGATTTACCAAGCTGAATGGTGGTTCGTAGTTCACGTTAAATTGTAGGTTTCTCTATAACTGATTCGGCAAGTCATTTCAGTTAGCTAAGGAACCAAAAGCATATTACATCAAATAGGACCGTAAGTAGTAAAGCAGTTTAGTGTTCAAATCAACCTTCTATTGAGAAAAGCTTTATCTTTTTTTATACAGTTGCCTCGTACCACGTTCCTCATGACACAGGAAGTGAGTTTAATTTCTGCTTCCCAATCACGTCGCTTATCGGAACTTCATTATGCAGCCTAGGTACGAAACATCGCTATAAAATTCTCTTAGCCGCACCAATGAGGAAAATAAGATCATAAATGGATATGAAATGAAACGATCACAGAATATCAATTTAATACATCAAGTGGAAGACTTACAAGTACTGGTTGGACACTGGACAATTGCGTAATCAGTTCACATAATGATGAAGAAAAATGGAGCTTCAAGTCTATACAAATAAGGGCAATACAAGTGTTCACAACTTGTATACCTCGCGGGAGAGGGTAGCAAAACTGCTGAAAGATCCTAGTGATGGGCGTTTATACAGTAGGCAGACGCCAAATATCTCGCAAAAACCTACCAAGAATCTCAGTCCAGAAATATATGAGAATATTCTTCATCTTCATTATGTATTGTTCCTATAAGGAATTTGACGCCAAAATTAGTCTAGCCATAGCTTTCAAAAGAGGTGAACTGAAAGGGAAGAAACCTCAAATTGTAGTAAAATAGGTAGTAACCTCCGCCATGCAATTTAAAATGATTTCCCTTTTACATGTAGTGTTTATAATTAGAAACGGGGCATTCTGTAAAGTTTCGTTCCAGTGTCACGCCAAGGCATAACTTTGATTTCTTTTTAACCTCTTTTTATTTTTATTCCAGATCATTGCACATGTATACCTATGAGATTTCATAACACAGCGATGTTTCCGCCCCAGTAGTGTCGGTGAAAGGGTGTTTTCTCAGCTCAGTAATCTGTTCGCACACAGTTCTTAGCAACTGTGTCGAAAGAGACTTCGAAACTTACGGATCTTTGTGGTGTATACATAAAAATTTTCTCAAACTTTCAGGGTTAAAATTTTATAGATGGGAGAGGATACCACACTTACTATTTTGAGACAAGGAACCCATGGTCGGAGGCGAATATTTTTATTGCGATACGAGGACTTGCATAATTAATTTGCGTAGGTTACAAGTTTTCGTAAACTGTGTTTCATAATTCAGCTGCCTGTTGTATGTTTTTCGTGTGGATTTTTCCTTATTGATTACAAGAAAATGTTGATGTATGGCACTCCACAACAAACTGAAGAGGATGTGGTTTGACGGTCCTAGCTGAATGTCTCATTGTGTAATTACAGATATTATTTTAAGAGTGCCTGGCGATTTTTATGCTTTATAGTGATTCATCTATTGAAATATGATACTTTTGGATTATAATATCGGTGATGAACCGCATCCATTCTGGGCCATCAGACATTTGTAGATGCCTGCCCAAAGCAGAATATGGAACGTCTACACAACTCTGATTCTGTGGGTAGTAAATTACACATTAAAATTAAGTGGAAGAATGTTGAGAAACGTAAGGAACGTCATTGAAAGACGTAGTCTGACTCACGTCCCACAATATGCTGAGTACTGATCATTCTGCTCGATTACTTACCACCTGCGACTCACAGAAAAGACAGCAAAGCTTCAAATAGTAAATTGCTACGAGTTCGTTTGATTAGAGCATGAACTTCACAGAAGAGTTCTGTATCCTCCGGTAGGAATTATGAAAATAAAAGCATTTTAGACATGGGAAGGTCGCGTAACATAATAATGAGGTCGTACCTCCTCAAAGAAGGCAATCATGATATTTATGCGTGCTACATATGCAGACAGAGTGTTTCATAAATGTTGTGAGAAACTTCGAGGGGTTGTAGAGGGTGCCTTGAGAAATAGAGTATAGGAACCCGTGTCCGGAAACGCTATCAAACGAATCACAGAGCGTCAAAGTTACAAAAAATTCTAATGACTCCAAGCATTATGGGACTTAACATCTGAGGTCATCAGTCCCATAGACTTAGAACTACTTAATCCTAACTAACCTACGAACATCACACACATCCATACGCGAGGCAGGATTCGAACCTGCGACCGTAGCAGCAGCGCGGTTCCGGACTGACTAGAACAGCTCGGCCACAGCGGCCGGGGTCAAAGTTACAGGAGCCGGCACCTGTCACAAGACCACCCCTTTTGCAGCATACGTGACTATGTACGCTGACGGACCTTAGACGAACGTCTCAATTTTATTTGTTATTTAGCGATCGCGACTGATTACCACGATCGCCATTGGAGAAGATGGGTAGCTAGGCCTTGTCTCCTACGAATGCGATGCTCTGTTGCCTCAGCGGATGACGGTTTGGGATACAGATTTTCATCCACAGGTCATTTTTCTCCTGGAACGCTTTTTCGTATATAGGAGAAAAAATTGCAGATGGAAACCCGTGTCCGAAACCGTCATCTGCCAAAGCAACAGAGCATCGCACTCATAGAAGACAAGTCCTGTCTATGCAGCGACCATCTCCATATCCTCCAATGGCGATCGTGGTAGTCAGTCGCGATCACTGGATAACAAACAACATTGCGAGATGTTCCGCCTACGGTCTGTCAGGGTACGAAGTGGCATTTGTTGCCGAGGGCGTGGCCTACTATTAGACACTGGTGCCTAAAATTTCGACGCTGTGTAGCATCTATTGATGACGCTTCTGGACACGGGTTTCTATCCTCGATTTGTTCCTCAATACACCCTCTACAACCCCTCGAAGATTGTCGTAAAATTTCTGGGACACTCTGAATTCAGTGTGTTTCCGTAAGAGCATGCAATAATGAAACAGGACATATAAGATGTTCTATTGAACAATTAGAAGTAGAGAACCTGTGGTAGGAGAACCCAGCTTAAGGAGATAATAGGAATAAAATCACATTACTGTGTACTTTTATATTTGCATCAGTTACAGCTAACTGCAAATACCATCATTGACACAAAGAACGTACCATTTGTACTGTATCTTACAAAATATGCTGAAACTGACGGCCATCAACCTCAATGCAATCACGACATCCGCGAACAACATTCTGACGCTCCTTGACAAATACGCCTGGTGTGTTTCGAATCACAACACAGGCAGCTACAATTCTAACAACTAATTCCATATCCGCATCCACTGGGGTTTCATACACAAGTGATTTTAGATTTCCCCAGTGGAAATAATCAGAGGGATTAAGGTCAGGTGACCTCGCAGGCCTTGGAATAGTACGTCCCTTCCAATCCAGTGACCAGGAAATGCAGCATTGAGACGGTTGTGGACAACCACACTGAAGTGAGGCGGTGCACCGTCATGTTATATACACATCCTCTCACTAACAGCCAATCTTACGTTCTCCAAAAACACAGGTAGGACTCTTTGCACGAAGCTCAAGCAAAATAAATAAAACGTGTATTATGACTTCCTAGTAATCAGGCTTTCCTCCTTGTTTCTTTGCAGGAAATAAAGAACATGTATGTAAAGGAACATCACAGAATGTGTAAGTTTGTGCGTATGTTAGTTGTAAATAAGTTGGAAAACAGTAATGCTAGACAAAGCGGTAGACAAGTTTACTAATATATCTCCATAAGCTGGCTTCTCCGACATCGGGTTTCCTACTTAAAGTTGTTCAGTGGAGCGCTCTATATGTCCTGTTACATTTTTGAACGTTGTTACTTAAACACCCTGTATACACTGATAAGCCAAATTATAATGACCACTTCTTAATTGCGTGTCGGTCCAGCTTTGGAACAGAGTACAGCAACGATACTGTCTGGCATGGAAGCGGAAGTACTTGGTAGGTTTCTGGAAATATATAGCGCCAGATTTGCAGGCACAGGTCAAGCAGCTACTACAAATTAAGGGTTTGTGGCCCTATAGTGTCTCACATGTATTTCACTGAGTTCAGATCAGGCGACTTCGGCAACCGACACAACATGAGTTCACTATCGTTTCCTTCAAGCCACTGCATCACGATTCTGGCTTTGTGATACGGAGAGTTGTCCTGTTCGAAAACGCTACCGCCGTCAGGAAAGATAAAAAGCATCAAGCTATGAAGATGGTCTGCATGACATAGCTGTCATGGTGTCTTCGATTACTACCACAGATCCCATGGAAGCTTAGATGAATTTCCCCAATAACTTAATACTTCTCCACTGTCATACGTTCGTGGCACGGTGCGTATCTCGAGCTGCCATTCGGCTGGATGACGGCGTATGCGGACGCGACGATGGACATTGTGTAAGGAGAAACCTGATTAATCCGACCAGATAACCGCTTTTCATTGAATCACGGACCAGTTTAGATGATCCTGTTTTCATTTCAGTAGTAACTGACGATGTCGTTGAGTCAACATGGGAGCACGTAGGGTTCGTCTGCTCCTATGCTGCGAAATCCGGTATAGAGAAGTGGGACCTCGAAAGTGTACCCCTTAACACTTATCCCTGATTCAGCATTGTTCTCTGACCTCACATCTACCAGAGACCGCCGCCTGTCCCACTTCAAAAAGGGGGCTAGCCAGCGAGCTCCACGTTCGGTGGAGAGGCGTGAACATCCTAAACCTTGTCGCCTATTCTTGGTTTCCCCAACCTTCAATTATTCCTTGTAGATGCACACGATCGTAGAACGCGAACAACCGATCAGCTTCGCTTTTTCCAAGATGCTCCTTCCCAGGTGCTTGGCCATAGCAATATGAACTTTTAAAGGTCGCTGATATCAGTTGATTTCCCAATTTGCGGCCCGGGACGCAACCGAACAACCGATCAGCTTCGCCGTTTCCAAGATGCTCCTTCCCAGGTGCTTGGCCATAGCAACATGAACTTTTAAAGGTCGCTGATATCAGTTGATTTCCTAATTTGCGGCCCGGGACACTCGAATTATTTAACCTAATCGTCTCTACTCCGTTTATATGCTTTCCTTGCCGGCCTCACGTGCGCCATTGCTGAGCCGGTATTCAGACTCACGGTGGGCCGTGGTCACAATCGTTTAGCTCCTCAGTGTACGTCACTAAACGTCCACGGCGGTAAAACCACAGAAATTTGCATTTATTCACATGCATACATTAACCCTAGAACACTAAGGCAACAGCCTCGCCGCAGTGGATTCACCGGTTCCCGTCAGATCACCGATGTTAAGCGCTGTCGGAGGTGGCTGGCACTTGGATGGGTGACCATCTGGTCCGCCATGCGCTGTTGCCATTTTTCGGGGTGCACTCAGCCAATTGAGGAGCTACTAGACCGAATAGTTGCGGCTCCGGTCAAAGAAAACCATCGTTACGACCGGGAGAGCGGTGTGCTGACCACACGCCCCTCCTAACCGCATCCTCAGCTGAGGATGACACGGCGATCGGATGGTCCCTATTGGCCACTTGTGGCCTTATGACGGAGTGCTTTTAAGGCACTAAAGGGGGGGAGGGAGGGAGGACGAATGCTACATCGTTACTAAACCATCGTAAATTTTACTACACCACATTTTATTCAAAGGGAGTCACACAGTTTATGCACAAATTAATAACAATTATAAGGTCTCCAACGGTGTGTCATATACAAAATAAGTACCTTGTGTCCTGTTTTACACGCTGTAGTGAAAATACTAGGTCGGCGGGAACCGCGAATTAGTACCAACTGCTGTCGTAAAATTTACGAGAGTTTAGTAATCTAGGGTTAAATATCGTTGGACTTTGTTGGCTGGGATGTCTCACGTGGTAGGTTCATTATATGAATGTCCAAAAGAACAGACACCACATATTTACATAATTAATTAGCCTAGCTAGGCAACAGATCAACCTTCTTCTGTGATGATACACAAATACCTCCGACCTCCTTGGAAATCTCGGAGTAGCGAGCTTGGAGGAAATGGACAGAGAGTGCGGGTAGGTGGCGCTCGATGGGAATGTGGACCGCCCGTGAGGCGTGCCGAGGTATTCTGCGCAGTTATGATAATGCTGTGTCCCGGATGTCACAGTGATTAACGCAGCTGCCTAGTAGGCAGGAGATCCCGGGTTCGAATCCCGGTCCGGTAAAATTTTCTCTCGTCGCCGCTGATTCCGCGTACTGTTCCAGTGCTACTGAAAGTAGTGATCCCTTCCCTCTCCTGACCGTTCTCCCCCAATCCGCCTTCAGTTTACCTATAGTGGTGGGTTCAGCCATCGGTCGGAAAGGGTTTTCTTCCTCCGCGCGCCTTAGCCCTTTCCTTTAGGATACATGAGGGCTGTGTTGTACGTGTATTTGTGGTGATGCGTGGATGGCGTAGTGTTATATAGGTCTGATGAAGATGAAGATGGTGGTGAAAGAAGCGAGAGGGTGAAGCTCGGTGCCGGCACATAGCCCACTCCTCTCGAATTGCACCAAGGGGCCGCGAAGCTTAACGTCTCCATATGGCGGGGATCACCATCAATAGTGCCACGTGCCCTCACATCACGTGACATAGGAGAAAGGTTTGGAATTTACTCCGGGACATCGGCGCAAAGACTGGCGATCAGTACCTTTACGCCACCGCCTCCCCTCCCCTAGCGTCCCAAATACTGACAGTAGAAGGTTCATCCACGGCCAAGACCCGAACCGGCGTACTCCACATCGAGTGCCGTTGCACAGGCATGCGATAGTGACATCGATTACGGAGTCGAGTACGAGCAGGCAATCGTTCCTCCCTTGCGCTATTAGGAACTGTAAGACGAAGACTGACAGATGCTATTAGTCACAGCATGGACCATCGAGCCCGTACTACATCGTAGCTTGCGACTTTGCGAGTGCTCCAGTAATTGTCAGTACATACTATTGGTATTGCGAACTGATACACTCGATCAGAACTTATTGTTAGTAAGGAACTACCGTTTAAGTATTAGCTATGCTAATAGCGTCTAATACTGTCTGTGCTAGAAAAATTAATTTTTTTATCCCTAGAGCCAGAAATGGAAATGTAAACTTTAGAAATTTACAAGTGCATGTGTCAAGCCGTAACGCACATCCTATTTCGTTCCATTTGGTCTAAATCTGATCTGCAGTTCTCGTTGTTGTGGTCAATCAAAAATTATGTGAGCACGTGTTTGAAGTACACTTATTTTGTGTGAAATTTTTTCAGTCTATTTCCATTCACATTTTACACATCCATAAAAGTTTCAAACGATATTTTACACTATTCGTAATCCATAGCGACTGTATTTCGCAATATTTTATTTCGTAGTGAATTAAAAATTCATTGCCTACATTCAAAATCGTGCTAATGCAAAACATATGAGGGTCCGATGGAAAGAAAAACCTGCAAATTTTTATGTGAAAACTCATAAAGTTTTTTAAAAAGCAAACGTTATTAACATTTTACACCTTCATTCTTCACGTCTACATATTCGTAGCTCTCTGCCGCTAGATGGCTCCGAATTGTAGCGTGTAACATGACGGTGTGTAACGTAACTATGTCGGTGGGTGAGAAACAGTGTGCTGTAATCGAATTTACAATTCAGAGAGTTCTTCCACACATGGAGCACTGTCTCCTTCAGCATGACAATGCCATGCCACGCACGAGAACTGCCACATCTGCAACAATCAGACGCCTTGGGTTCGCTGTTACACATCTTCGTCCATCCAGTCCTGACTTGGCCCCATCAAATTTTCGTCTGTTTCCAGAACTTAAACAACACCTTCTAGGACTTCCGTTTGATAGTAATGAAGTGGTGCAAGCAGAGTTGCGGTTCTGGCTCCGTCAGCAAAGTCAAACATCCTACAGTGACGGTATCAGCAAACTGGTCTCTCGCTGGGAGAAATGTCTTCGTCGCCAGGGTGATTATGATAGGAAATAAACATGTAGACATCAAGAAGAAAGATGTAGAATGTTAAAAACGTTTGTTTTATTTAAAGAGCTTTAAGGGGACGTTTACTATCTTTGGCCCGAGAAAAGCATGTCCTTTGAGAATTTTTTCTTGGGATATGTTACAGATGACAATGTCAAATTTGGTCAAAATGTTTACTGATATTTCCTCTACAAAATGAAATTTTTTTCGACCTGAAATGTCGACTGGCAAAGACGGAAGTGCCGTCGGAACGAAACAAAATTTCGATGTAGACCTCCACGCACGGTATGTCATAGGTCAGCCGGCTCTTCTGATATCAAAATTGAGTCAACGTTAGCGAAAGATTCTTTATAATTTGTACCTCGTTTATGTTATTTGGACCATAGAAAACAAAACGGTGGCCATTTGAAAAAAATAGGGATTTTTCTCGTCGATTTTTCGACTTCGTCGGCCAAGTAAAAATATTTATAGTTAATGGATCGGAATAAAAGTGGTACAACTCCTAGGCAATTTACTTAGCTTCGTCGGAAACAAAGAATCATGCCAATCGGTTCAGTAGATTTGAAGTTACCACACTGCGCGATAAACAGAAAGTCATTTCGAGAAAAACGCGTTTGAAGTTTTGACTACACATAAATGCAATATTATGCAACTTACGTTCAATCTGCTATTCCAGCTCCATAAACTAGTCCTTCATCTTCCTCACAGAGGGCGTTCTGCTCCATCTGGGCCATCCTGCGCTGCTCCAGAGCCGCTCGTACTGCCGGTGACAAGCGGTTTTCTGCCGCTTGAATCCAGTGGTCGTCCGAATGACGGGCGAACTGCGTCGAATAGAGTCCTAGGGTGACGTCCATCGTTGTCATGGTCTTCAGAATTGCTGAATACCCTTCGTTGAAGCTGCTCACTCCCAGGAAAGTCGCAATCTCCACAGTCTTCGCACCAGAATGCAAATTCTTGGCGCAAACTTCCAACCATACGCGTTCAAACTTTCATTTTGTGTGTTTTCTCCAAAGCAATGGTACAATAACTCGTCCTCCGAAAGAAAAAAACTGGTGCGTGAAAAAGGCCGATTTCAGGCAGGTGCATTTTTTTCTTCAACCGCGAATAACAAACATTTCCGTTCCGTATTCGCAAAAACCATTTCAGGGGTGGATTCTAAACATTTTTATGGATCCAAAAATGCAATTTAAAAAAAAATCTATTTTTTTTAACCAAAAGACAGTAAACCTCCCCTTAAGAGCTTCACCTGAAAAATTCGGAGGCATTACTATTTAGTAGGGACTGATGACCGTCGATGTTAAGTCCCATAGTGCTCAGAGCCATCCTATTTAGTAGGCCCTCGTATTACCAGCTGGCGGCAAATTTGGATCTAAGGGGAAACTTACTGTTTTTCCATTAAGCGTTTTAGATGGCATTTCTTTCAGATGCTGACGTATTCCATTACTCCTGCCACGCATAAAATTTGGAATGACGCCACAAGCGCTGAAAGTGAACGTTTTCGCTACAAGATTTGCAATAGTGGCAGTGATGAATTGTACGCTGGGCAGCCAATAGTCGGTATTGGTATTTAGCAGCATACTGTCGCAGATACCATTAGCGATAGAAAATTTGGTCGGGTGCAGCAATCAATCATGTTCCACGATCAGATATCTTTTTGCGACACATTATTTTGTTGTTTTTCCTAAATTTCTAAAAGAATCCTCCGATAAGATGTCGGAAGATGGCAAGCAAAATAATAATGCGTTTACCGTCCAATAAATGCCGCGCTCAGGACAGACAGTCAGGTGCAAAATAAATTTAATATGAAGTCCGCCTTGCGGCCACCACCAAATATTCACCGGTTTGAGGAGTTTTGGTAGGCGATATAGGACATAAAATGACGTAGCGCAATTTCTTACCTGTGTGGGAAAACGTAAGTTAGACAGACATTGCACTCTTTCGAACAGCATCGTGTTCATTATAAAGAGGGGATCACCTCTGGTTTTTGTGAAAAGTAATCTTTTACAGGTCATATCTGTAAAATGTACCATAGCTTTATCTGGACAGGCAATTATTTTCCATAACAAGAATACACGGTCCGGACACAGTAATGTGACCACTTGTCAAAAGCTTGAATAAGCACCTTTTGCAGCTCGAACTGCTTTGAGACGTGGAGAAAGAGAGTCAGTGAGATTCTGGAAGATACCGACAGGGATGTGGAACCATGCGACTCCGCCGGCCGGAGTGGCCGTGCGGTTCTAGGCACTACAGTCTGGAAACGGGCGACCGCTACGGTCGCAGGTTCGAATCTTGCCTCGGGCATGAATGTGTGTGATGTCCTTAGGTTAGTTAGGTTTAATTAGTTCAAAGTTCTAGGCGACTGATGACCTCAGAAGTTAAGTCGCATAGTGCTCAGAGCCATTTGAACCATTTGAACCATGCGACTCCAGCGCCGTTTCTCAGTTGATCCATGGCACGTACAGCCCAATCGAGTGCTCTATTGGGTATAAATCCGAGGAGCCTGGTGGCCAGGAGGGTATGGTAAACCCATCCTGGTACTCTTCGAACCACGAACGAACACTGCGACCTGTGTGACACGTTGCATTGTCCTGCTGGTAGATGCCATCATGCCGAGGAAGAACAATATGCATGTAGGGGTGGACATAGTCCCAGTAGTGCATACATGTTTTGATTCATTGCGCCTTCTATAACGACGAGATCACCCACGGAATTTCACGAAAAGATTCCCCAGGCCATAACGCTCCTTCCTCGGACTTGAACCCTTCCGACGATTGTTGCAGGTTATTTACTTTCAGACGTTTCACGTCGTACACGGCAACGGCCATCTGTACAAATAAGCATGAAACGTGAGTCATCTGAAAAGACCGCCTGTCGCCACTCAGTGGACGTCCAGGTTGCGGTTTTGGCATGAAAATTGCAGCCTTCGTCGCCGATGAACAGTAGCCAGCATGGGTGCATGAACTAGGCGCCTCCTGCGGAGGCATGTTCACAGCAATGTCCGCTGAACGGTCGTCGAGGGGACACTGTTGGTAGCCCCTTGGTTCATCCGCGCCGTCAGTTGCGCAACAGTTGCACGCCTGTTCGCCCGTACGCATGTCCGAAGTCCTGGTCCAACCCTGTCATCTATAGCTCATGGTGCACCAAAATTACCTCGACGTTGGTTTTACATAACGCCATTTTCCCATGCATAGTGTACTTTAACCACGGCGGCTCGCGGACAGCTTACTAACTTAGCCGTTTCGGACATGATTCCATCCTTGGCCTGAAAGCCAATGATCATGCCTTTCTGGACAGCAGAGAAATCGCTCCGTTTCCACAATACGACAACTTCTTCGCTGTTTCCCGCGTCCCCCCGACCAGCTTGACATAGCCTCCACTGCTAGTGCTGCCACCTGCCGTCCATGAGTGGGTATTGCACATAGACGTCGAACGTAGGCGGTGACACATTAATGTGAGTGGACGCTGTGTTTTCCGTCATAGTGTCGTCAAGTAAAGTATCTAAACCAAAAGGGGTGTGACGGAGAGGGAGGGGGGGGGGGGGGCGAAAACCAGTGCAGTCGTTGTCGTAATACGGAAACGGAGCGTTTTACATATCTGTTGGAGGTAACTTAAAAGTATGAAAACATGGAGTACATTGCCACAAATTTGTGTATGGTGTGTAAGGATTATTTTAAAGCAAAGTAACAGACCTGTTATACCCACCAGTGTAGCCGAGAACGTTGACGCGTTTCTTCCTGGACTCAAGTAGGCGCGCCGGCCACGGATCGAATCCACCCGGCGGATTAACGACGGGGGCCGGTGTGCTGGCCAGCCTGGATGAGGTTTTTAGGCGGTTTTCCACATCCCGCTAGGTGAATACCAGGCTGGTCCCCATGTTCCGTCTCGGTTACACGGTGCCGGCCGCGGTGGCCGAGCGGTTATAGGAGCTACTGTCTGGAACCGCGTGCCCGTTACGGTCGCAGGTTCGAATCCTGCCTTGGGCATGGCTGTGTGTGATGTCCTTACGTTAGTTAGGTTTAAGTAGTTCTAAGTTCTAGGGGACTGATGACCTCAGAAGGTAAGTTCCATAGTGCTCAGAGCCATCATTTGGTTACACGGCTTGCAGACATCTGAATACATTCGCACTATTCCGTAGATTACACTTGACGCAGACTGTTGGGGTACACTAATTCCGTCCCAGGGGGACGGGGTAGTGGCAGGAAGGGCATCCGGCCACCCCTTAAACATTAACATGCCAAATCCGATTTACGATGGCTGACCCTGCGTAACTGCGGGACAAGGCTCAAGCGATAGAATAGAATATACCTGTACTGGAAAGAAATAGAAACCTTTCTATTTCACATGCACAAATTCTATTTCTTTAATGTTTTAAGGATTACGTTTTCCCTCAAATGGAAAAGTTTTTATCCTCAAAGATTCACTCTGCATTTCCTTAAGTCTTTACACTTTTCCTTGAATAGTTTTGTTGATTTTTTTTTGTTGATTTTTTTTTGTTGATTGCTAAACTTTCTCTGTTGTTCAGTTAGTAAATGTCACTTAAGTTTTCTTCATGCCTGTGGGTGCTAAGTAATCAACAGAGTTCTGACGACCTGAGCGGTGGATGCAATTAATAAAACACTCCATGACTGACGAAAACGGTTTAACGTTACATTAAATGACAGCAATTGTCCCCGACTTGAGAGAACAGCGTTTGTTAACTGTTGTATATGTAACGGCGTTTCTATAATGCAGAACAGCACTGCCACACAAGCAGATGATAGAATGATGCTAAATTCCAGCTGTAATCACGGAATCCTATTCCCTGTTAAAAGTTCAAAGCAGGTAGTCCGCACAAACAATTCACCCTTCCTTAAAACGCTATCTCAATACGAACCGCTCAACTAATCGCATCGTCGAAGCAGAGCTCAGTGCGAAACTTGTTCAATTTCGTATCCGTTGGCATCAGTGAAGTTTAAAGCAAATGAAATTATGTCTGTTCAACGAGAAATATTTAATTTTGCAGTTTTTGTGAGACCTGCATGCTATCGGTCTAAACGGTGAGACGATTGCTCATTTCCGAACGAATTTTTCAATTTCCGTGCAAACAGCTTTATCTCGACGTTTGCCAATATGGAACAACAGAGCGCAACCATTTTCCCGACTAAGCCGATTTTATTCACCGTGAGCTTGTACAGCAAATGAACTATGTTACTTGACGATGCGTCACTGCAGAATGTATTTAACGATAAAAGCTGTTGTTTAAAATAGCTATTCTACAGCTACCGGCCAGCAAGTATGTCCTTATTCAAGTCTAACAGCGTGAACTACAGGGCCAAGGAAAATAGAAAAATATTTTATGCAACTGTAGTTAAATTAAGAGAAAAATGGTAAGTTTCGTCACCTTCAAGCCAGTAATATTGAATAGTCATAACATTTCGAGCTATAGCGGTAATTTTAACGAAAGCCTGGACATTATGGTGTCGTGTTAATACCTGAAGTGTCGGATAAATAGATCGTGGTTTATAATATAGAAAGGATTCGGATATTTTGAACAACTTTCGCGTTCGTTGAACCTTTATTCTTGCATGTGGGTCAAACGGACGGTATATGACGGAATCTTTCGAGAATTCAGGAAAGAGGGTTAGGTTTTACGTCATTAGGAGCGAGCACAAGGCCATATTGAATAAAGATGAGACAGGAAATGAGGAGTGTAATTTCAGAGGGCCATTCATTTAAATAGTCTAGGGGAAGCTACGGGAACTCAAATACTGGAAATCCGGACGAGCAGTTTCAAGACCGCTTCTTCACAATAAATACGAAACATAATTAGGTTCGGAAAGTAGTTTATTTTGTAGGTTTATAAATGGAACCATCATTGACATTTCAGTAAATTTGAGGCTGTTACTCTGTTGTTTCCAATTTCTTAAAAATATATCTGTCTTAGTAATGGTCTAACTATTTTTTTTAACTTGGATAATGCAATTCGCCAATTGTCCAGGAACGGAAAGTACATAAGATACCGTTTTAATCCATGCTGTATCCTTATTTTTATTTTGTTGTTGATTTTTACATGTTTTCTCCGAATGCTAGTAAGGTATTGCATTCCTGCAGCAACACGTGTAATACATTGAGTTTTTACAACCAAGCACACACAAACAAGGAGAGGTACCAGACGGGTGGGGAATCCAAGAAAATATGGTCTTTACTGGCAGTTTCATATGGGTGATTCTCTTTCTCTGCTACAGCGGAAAGATCGTATCTGCTCCAGGAAGCAGTAACTCATTGGATGCGTTAATATTAGCTCAAAGCAATAATGATTATTCAGCATGAGGTGTATTTTCATTCCTGTATCGGAATGGCTTCTGTCTGAAGGAGACAAGAATGTCTATGTGTTCCGCAGTGTCTTAATTGCTGTAGACCTCACTGCTTCCGAGGCAGTTGATACGCATTTGAAAGAAGCAAGATTAATATCATTTTTGGTCATCCAGACTTGAGTTTTCCGTCGTTATCCTACATCGATTAAGGCGAATTTCTAGATGCTTTCTTTGAAACGGAGACGGTCAATATCCTTCGAAGTCGTTGTCCTGTCCGCTCTTTTTATACTTTGCGTCGTCCACGTGGCGTTAAATCTTTACTTGTCTCATTTCCTTTCTCCACTGCCTCGTGAATCTCGACGGGCCCGCCGCTCTTACGATGATTTGCGACTCATCTAGCATCTCGTTGAGACTACGCGGAAGATACACGCAACTCGGCTTCGGGAGCCTCACATGGCCGGGCATAAGCGTTGATGATGATGATGATCGTATGGCATTATTTTACGGGAGAGCCCCTCTGGAGTTGTTAGGCTGTCTGAGGCAATTCTTCCTGTTTGACGACACTTCGGCGACTTGCGTGTCGATAAAGATGAGATGAAATGTTTAGGACAACACAGGCTCCCAGTCCCCGAGCGAAGGAAATCTCCGACCCGGCAGGGAATCGAATCCTCGACCAGTCATCTAGAGACCACGAGCTGTGGACGGCATAAGCGTTGAAATTACTCGATATCCTTCTCGGAATAGCAATTCAGCATCCACTTACTCGCTTTCCGAAAGTCTTTAGTATCAATAGGCAGCTTGACTGGCGAATCACTGGTTTAGTGCCCCTTTTTAACCTTCCAGTCGAATTCGATGAGGAGTAGAAATGCTCTGGCCTGTGCAGAATGGAGAATGGAACTCCCGTATGTCTAGGTTAGGTCATATACCAATTAGACGATACATGAGCGCATGGTGTAAATCACTTCCCATAGGTATTGATTAACGTGACAATGTGCTGTTATATAGGAAATATTTTCAAATATTGTGATGGAAGCGGCTTGCTGGAAAGTATGATCCTGTATTAAGTAGATTAAATCATTTGACCATCTAGATGGCAAGTGGCATAGGGATTGGTTTCGCTTTTGGAGGGTTAGAGATAATCCAGGTTTGGATTTCGTGTTTTCGCTAAATCGATGAAGGGGAATACTTTGGGATGATTCCTTCGAATAGGACACCACCGATTTTGCCCTGCCCTTGTTTGTGTTCAGTCTCTAATAACGTCTTCACCAACAGGATATTAAACTCTAATCCACTTTCCTTGCTAACTTTAGTAAAATCATTGTACAGGTATAACTGTAACAACCTGCTCGTACAGACAGATTCACAGCGTGCTAACTTGCGCCTCAGAGAAGTGAGTCAGACCTGGATCGAATCCGCATGACGTATTAATAGCTGGTACACTGGACAGTCTCAATGTGGCTTTCATGTGGTTTCCTACACTGTTTTAGGCAAATTCTAGGCTGGTCCACAATCTCCACCTCAGAAAATACGGTAAAGAAACACTTGCAATACGGTAACACACAATAAAATTTACACGATTCACATACTTATGGTGCACTGACGAGAGAAAGGGCATCCGACCACCGACTATCAATAACAGTACCAAGTCTGACAGTAGCTACGTCAACCTCATGTTGGTACAGGATAAAGTCAAAAGAAAAAGAATAAGAAGGAACACAGACTTGCGGTGCACAACAATTTCCTATTTTAGGTTGATTCACTTAACTTGTGGAGACATAAAGGGCACACGGCCAAAAATCTAAATGCCAAATCATGGAAACAGCAGATCTCATACTACAAGGTAGACGTTAGGAAAGAGAGACTGTATATCTACAATGCGGTTACACAGCCTTCATTATAAAAGCCATTAGAAAAATTCGAATATTTGTCTCTTCCGTAGACATCGAAGTAATTGAATGCCATTAGGGGCATCATAATAGAAACACTACGTATTGTAGCACAAAGGAAAGAAACCCAAAATAATTATATAAATACAGGATTAGTGAAAGAACTGATAGCAAAACAAGTAAATGCCTTCATCATAAACAAGAAAACCGACAGAAACTAAAAGAAAGCTAACCGAGAAGCACTAACAATTAAGTCAGCAAAGAAAAAACTTTGGCTAATGGAGACATTAGCTACAAAAGCAGATAAAAGTAATACTGGAGTGCTCATGGATAAAAAAGAATACATAAACAAAGAAAATGAACAATTACAGAAGAATAATGTTGAACTTAAATCTTATCCAACTAATAGATTTCAAACGAAACTGAAAAGGACATTAAAATATATCTAAATCATACAAAAACACAGAAAATAACTTAGCAAAAAAAATCCAGCAGCACAAATCCTCAGAAGCCGTTTTAAAATACATAAAGATAATATTCCAATGAGACCAGTTATCATTTTCAAGAGTGCTCCTCATATCGCATTGAAAAGTTCCCACACAAAGACTTAAATTACATTTCAAACGAGAGAACAACAGAATAAAAAAATTCCTTAGAATCTGTACAAAAAATGAAAGATACACACTGTAAAATTAATAACCTTAAATTTGAAAGACATATACCCTTCAGTCCCACTTGGTGACATAATTAACTTCATAAAGAGTAATTCACTGGAAACACAGAAATGCCAAACAGGAAACCACAGAGAATTGATACAAATCATGAAAGCTATCACCAAGCAAATCTACTTGCAGTTTAACTATTCATTCTATTTACAAAAGGAAGGTCTTCCGATGGCAAGTCTCATATCATACTGACTAACAAATGTCCTAATGAGTAAAACTGAAAACGGAATTTTTTTAGCAATAATAGAAACAAAACATGTAAAGTTTTATGCTGGCATAGATATGCAATTGATATCATATGCCTGCAGATGAACCACAGGAACATTTAAACAGTTTACACAGGCAACTAAGTAAGATACACCACAACACTGTCTTTATTATGGAAATAGAAGCAGAAGACACAATACACACTAAAGAAACAATATATCACCTCATCCTCAAACTCACAAAATCTAACAACAGACATAGTTTCAACTTTTTCAGAAAGAAAACAATTACAGACATTATAACAGACAAGAAATGGAACAATCATCATTCTCAACAAACAAAGAAAAAGATGGCAGCCATAATGCATACAGCGTACAGAATATTCAGATTACCGCTAAGCAGAAAGATATCTCAATAAGAACTAAACATAATCATCAACATAGCACAAAACAGTTGATACAACAGTAAGACACTGAATAAAGTACACAACTCCATTAAAAGAAAAATGCAAACAGAATACAGCAAAATTAAAAAAAATCCAGGCATACCAACACATATCAAAAACACAATGTGCACTCGCGCCAGAAAACTGATTCTGCAATGAAAACACAAAATGGCACACCATAACAGACCGCAACCAACTCACACACAAGATTAGTAACATCTTCAAAAAACACAAAATTATTGTATCCTTCAAGACAAATAGCACAGTACAAAATGAATTAAAAAATTTGACAGAAACGAAAGATAAATACAACAGTTCAAGAATATATGAATTAAAATGCAAGTGTAAATGTATTAGGATGACTCAAGAAATTTTAATATCGGGTATGGAGAACTTATAAGGGCAATGAAGAGTGAATGTACTGACTTAGATCTGCACAACATCTAATTAAATAAAATCACTGTCATACTGGGATAGAAAGAGACATGACAGTGTTATACCAATGGCAACAAAAGAAAGACAGTGCTTATTCTACAGGAAAAATATCTCATATAGAAGACCATAAATAAAAATGAAAAATGCTCAACAGCCAAAAGAGCAATAACAGAAAAACAATATTCAAACTAATTCACAGTTTATCATAAATAAAAATAAAAATAATTCCCTCTCTCTCTCTCTCTGTCTCCTCTCTCTCTCTCTCTCTCTCTCTCTCTCTCTCTCTCTCTCTCTCTCACACACACACACACACACACACACACACAAACACAAACACAAACACAGAGTGCCCCACCATCCAACCTCTGTTCACCCCAAATCCAACAAACCATTCTTCTCTCGCCCTCTACAGTTCCATAATTTCTCAGTGAGCCCTAAAGCATGTGAAGAAGAACATGTGCAGTTTGGTACAGTCTAGGTTATTTGCAGTGAAATGTTTAAATGTGACCTATCAATTGGAAGAAATCTGTACTATGCCTCTGGTACAGCCGGCCGGAGTGGCCAAGCGGTTCTAGGCGCTACAGTTTGGAACCGCGCGACCGCTACGGTCGCAGGTTCGAATCCTGCCTCGGGCATGGATGTGTGTGATGACCTTAGGTTAGTTACGTTTAAGTAGTTCTAAGTTCTAGGGGACTGATGACCTGAGAAGTTAAGTCCCATAGTACTCAGAGCCATTTGAACCATTTGAACCTCTGGTACATGTAGAAGAATACAAGGATAGATGAAGAGGACACAAAAAGTGAAACTAAAGTGTAACTGTAAGTAGTTAGGCGATTAAACGAGCTGCCAAGAATCACTACACCTTATCGAAATACGTATAATTAAATAAATTCCTTGTGTACTACAGACGACTGAAGAAGCCTAGCATGAAAAGGGGAAATGTGATCCGTAGATAAAAAAAACATTCATTTGAGTAGACGGAATTTTTTCTTACCTTATAATGAAGCATAATTTTAGCAGCAGTTGAGCAGATACGGCTTCAGATATTAACAATAAAACTGAAGTAGGCTCACCAAGCGCATTTGAAATTTACTGTAGCACTAAAGAAGAAAATAGTTATAGCATCATTAGTTGATGGAACGTCTAACTGTTCTGAAGTATAAAATGTTATATGAGTAATTATGAATATTGTGGGTGAGATGGTCCTGGAAAAAAATACAAGAGATCTCGCATCCACGACTGACCGTACTAATTAGGAAAAAATAAGGGGATTCGGCGTGTTTCATTTGACTTGAAAGGAATGAAGCTCATTATTTCTCTTTCTGTTACATAAGTCAGCCAAAAAGAAATGTAGATTGGAAGTTTCGAGTCCCGACGAAACCAAGATTGTTGTGAACAGGGAAATAGGTCAGCTGGAGTAAGGTAAGGGTAAGGAGTCGCCGTGACGGGTGTAAGGAAATATTAATCGAAACTACAGGTAACATAACTCAGGAGACAAAATAAGGATTTGAATCCTACTTCTCTGAAGCAGGAGACCACTGCGCCCACCACTGAGTCACTTTGCCCGATATGATCTCCTGAAAATCTTAAACATTAACGTTAGTATTATTTAGACAATAGTGTAAAAATCTTATACCGAATTCTGAACTCTAATCATTCTAGTTCGACATTTGGTGCATACGTCAGCAGTCATTCGTAATAAAACGAATTACCCAAAGAATTATATTCGCCTGTTGAAAACTTTTTATTCTCTTGAATGTACAAATCAACAACACCCCTCATTATATTTTTGCGACATGGTTTTTGCTTTTGTCTAGATACTTGTCTCGCGGGGCGTTGTTACCGATTACTCTCCACCCTCGTCGAAGCCCAACCTGAGATCAATTTCTAGTGACATCGCTGTGGAAGCGTCATTACTCTGTAACCAAAGAAAGCCACATCGATATCTCGATTTTTTATCCCTCCTAATTGGGTCACCGTCCTATGTTACCGACAGGTAAATCTCTAATTATATTTTCTTGAGCAGTTTTCACAGTCATGTACAACTTATTGAAGGACAACATTTTTCGCATTTTGAAAATTAATTTAATCTCATCAGTCACCATCATCCCAGTCTCAAAATGATGGTAATTCTGAAGGTGAAGATTCCGTTAAAACTCACGTGTCAAAAATTAAAACACCTTCCGGCACACATAGTGAAATACAGTTCAAGCACTGGAATTCAATATTTATGTATAATCCTCGAAAATTGCAGGAAATCAGGGTAGCGCTGACTGCTGTGTAAACATTCAGATTATACGACCTGCTCGTCAATTCATTTGCTGTTGTAATATGAATCTGCTTGCTGCAGTATGCTGGTTTACTGAAATTTGTGAAGATTACGCAAAAATGCCGTTGGACTCCTGCGGCGTTTAACTACGGTATGAAATGTTCATGTATGCCAGAAGAGCCGGCCGTTGTGGCCGAGCGGTTCTAGGCGCCTCAGTCTGGAACCGCGCGACCGCTCCGATCGCAGGTTCGAATCCTGCCTCGGACATGGATGTGTGTGTATTCCTTAGGTAAGCTAGGTTTAAGTAGTTCTAAGTTCTAGGGGACTGATGACTTGAGATGTTAAGTCCCATAGTGCTCAGAGCCATTTGAACCATATGCCAGAAGATGTTTAAAGTTTTTGACATATGAGCAGGCAGGAAATATTTCACCGGAAAATAACCGTGGGATGAAACTGCATTTGTTGTGATGGTAACGAAACAGAAAATGAAAGGCGAACGCCGGCTGCGGTGGCCGAGCGGTTCTAGGCACTACAGTCTGGAACCGCGAGACCGCTACGATCGCAGGTTCGTATCCTGCCTCGGGCATGGATGTGTGTGATGTCCTTAGATTAGTTAGGTTTAAGTAGTTCTAAGTTCTAGGGGACCTATGACCTCAGATATTAAGTTCCATAGTGCTCAGAGCCATTTTTGAAAGGCGAACGTGTTGTCGACCTTAAAAAATTAAATCTCTCATTCTGAAAGTTAAAATTCATCATCCTTAGGTGGTATAGGTTGCTGTCTGCTCGTTGTCCGTCGTTCTGGTGAGGAGTGAGAAAATGTTATTTATCGACATAAATGTGTCGGGTTCTTACTTCGATCGCCTTCCCCAGATTTCAAACCTAAAGTACAGAATATGTAGCTCGAGATGCGATTCTATTTCATCAGTTGTGTTTGCAACGCAATATCACACCACTAAAAGAACGGATGAAGTAAATGTTACAGTTCGTTGTTTCATATTAAATACAGGTTTAAGGTCGAAGAAACGTACGCTGATACTCTGTAAACTAAAAGGATCAACATAAATATTTCGCTGAGCTCACTCTCAATGTTTAGCCTTTTCTGAACCTTAAGAACAGCACATACTAAATCGCTATTCCGGAGTCTGAACCGCCATCAGTTGCAACAGCAGTTCGAACACTCTTGGCCCCAAACGCATTCTCATCTTGTTTTCGAAAGTGCTGCAGTTTTAATCCGGCAGTAGTGTCGGATTTCGGCGAAAATTATTTGACAGAATGAAAGCCGCTCCTTTAGAATTAAGCCTCGACAGAATCCGCAGGCGAGCGTCAGGGGAGATTGGAATCTGCGAGGAGAGCATGCGGAGAGAGGCAGGCCGTCTCAGCGCAGCGCGCCAAGGACAAAGATTTGATTTCGACGCGCAGCTGCGCTCGTTGCCACGTTTCTGGTCAGCTCCAGCAACAGCATTTAGCTCTCATAATCAGCTTTCACTCTGCTGCGGAATGTGCATTGATCTGACACTCCCTGGCAGATTAAAGCGGTGTGCAATGGGACACGAATCGGGAACCTTCGCCTTTCAAGCACAAATGCTCTACCAAACAACGACCACTCCGCACCGTTCTACTTCCGATAGTACATCTCTACTATTTTTTAAAGTTAACAGAAATTTTCCTGCATAACTTCTGGTACTACAACGACTGGAAGAAAGTACAGGGTGATCAAAAAGTCAGTATAAATTTGAATACTTAATAAACCACGGAATAATGTAGATAGAGAGGTAAAAATTGACACACATGCTTGGAATGACATTGGGTTTTATTAGAACAAAAAAAAAGTTCACGAAATGTCCGACAGATGGCGCTGGACAGCAAAACATCAGTGACTGCGCATGACAATCGTGTATAAAAGGAGCTGTAATGAGAGAGAGAATCAGATGCACCAGCAGTCAAAAATGGTTCAAATGGCTCCGAGCATCTTAGATCATCAGTACCCTAGAACTTAGAACTACTTAAACCTAACTAACCTAAGGACATCACACACATCCATGCCCGAGGCAGGATTCGAACCTGCGACCGTAGCGGTCGGGCGGTTCCAGACTGAAGCGCTTAGAACCGCTGGGCCACTTCGGCCGGCGTGCCAGCAGTCGAAGCACGT
Organism: Schistocerca serialis cubense; assembly: GCF_023864345.2. NCBI lineage: Eukaryota > Metazoa > Arthropoda > Insecta > Orthoptera > Acrididae > Schistocerca > Schistocerca serialis. The sequence goes on from NC_064640.1 coordinate 122,835,889, forward strand.
TGACGTTACCTGAAGAGGCGCTTTTAGTGAAGCTGTATTATCAGAATGGGGAATGTGCTAATTCAGCGTTACGATCCTATCGCCATAGGAAGGGGATTCGAACGGGTAAAGGTCCGTTGACAAATTCAGCTGTGGCGAGAATGATTTCGAAGTTCGAAGCCACGGGCTGTTTAGACGATAGACCCCGTAGTGGCCGACCGAGCACAAGGCGTAAGGCTGCTGAGACAGTTCAGGAAGAAATTAAGACTGCAGTCGCACGTCGCACCGGCATTTCATACACTACTGTTTGGTTGGCACTTAGGCGTACCCTCCGATGCTATACGTACAAAACCCATCGGTATCGTGAACTGTTACCTGGAGATTTAGTGAAGCGGAGAGCATTTGCGGTGAGGGCGTTTCAAAATATGGCAGAACATGACGATTAGTTGAGTAACGTGTTGTGGACGGACGAAGCTCACTTCACGCTCCGAGGGTGTGTCAACGCGCACAACTGCAGAATTTGGGCTACTGAAAATCCTAAAACTGTCGTGTAAACTCCATTGCACGACGTGAAAGTCACGGTATGAGTTGGGTTTTCCACATCTACCGTTATCGGGCGTTTTTTCTTCGAGTAAATGAGTAATTCTGGTTTTTTTTTTTGTAACTGTTAACGTGATGGGTGAGAGGTACGCCGATATGTTACAGATTCGCACCATCCCCAGCCTGGCTGATAAACACCTGCTGGAACGTACGACGTTCATGCACGATGGCGCTCCACCCCATATTGCTAGACGCGTGAAAGACCTCTTGCGCGGGTCGTTTGGTGATGATCGTGTGCTCAGCCGCCACTTTCGTCTTGCTTGGCCTCCCAGGTCCACAGACCTCAGTCCGTGCGATTTTTGGCTTTGGGGTTACCTGAAGTCGCAAGTGTATCGTGATCGACCGACATCCTAGGGATGCTGAAAGACAACATCCGACGTCAATGCCTCACCATAACTCCGGACATGCCTTACAGCGCTGTTCACAACATTATTCCTCGACTACAGCTATTGTTGAGGAATGATGGTGGACATATTAAGCATTTCCTGTAAAGAACATCATCTTTGCTTTCTCTTACTTTGTTGTGCTAATTATTGCTATTCTGATCACATGAAGCGCCATCTGTCAGACATTTTTTGAACTTTTGTATTTTTTTGGTTATAATAAAACCCCATGCCATTCCAAGCGTGTGTGTTAATTTGTACCTCTCTATCTACATTATTCTGTGATTTATTCAGTTTTCAAATTTATACTGACTTTTTGATCACCCGGTATACGGCAAGAAAATGGCTCAGCTACAGCTTCTGCGAACATGTTTTTTGCTCGAGTATCGTGTCATTTCTGGAAACCCAGAATCTACTCTGTAGGAATCAACATGGATTCCGGAAACAGCAATCGTGTGAGGCCCAACTCGCTTTATTTGTTCATGAGACCCAGAAAATATTAGATACAGGCTCCCAGGTAGATGCCATTTTCCTTGACTTCCGGAAGGCGTTCGATACAGTTCCGCACTGTCGCCTGATAAACGAAGTAAGAGCCTACAGAATATCAGACCAGCTGTGTGGCTGGATTGAAGAGTTTTTAGCAAACAGAACACAGCATGTTGTTCTCAATGGAGAGACGTCTACAGACGTTAAAGTAACCTCTGGCGTGCCACAGGGGAGTGTTATGGGACCATTGCCTTTCCCAATATATGTAAATGACCTAGTAGATAGTGTCGGAAGTTCCATGTGGCTTTTCGCGGATGATGCTGTAGTATACAGAGAAGTTGCAGCATTAGAAAATTGCAGTGGAATGCAGGAAGATCTGCAGCGGATAGGCACTTGGTGCAGGGAGTGGTAACTCACCCTTAACTTAGACAAATGTAATGTATTGCAAATACGTAGAAAGAAGGATCCTTTATTGTCTGATTATGTGATAGCGGAACAAACACTGGTAGCAGTTACTTCTGTAAAATATCTGGGAGTATGCGTGCGGAACGATTTGAAGTGGAATGATCGTATAAAATTAATTGTTGGTAACGCGGGTGCCAGGTTGAGATTCATTGGGAGAGTCCTTAGAAAATGCAGTCCATCAACAAAGGAGGTGGCTTACAAAACACTCGTTCGACCTACACTTCAGTATTGCTCATCAGTGTGGGATCCTTATCAGGTCGGGTTGATAGAGTAGATAGAGAAGATCGAGAAGATCCCAAGAAGAGCGGCGCATTTCGTCACATTGTTATTTGGTAAGCGTGATAGCGTTACGGAGATGTTTAGGAAACTCAAGTGGCAGACTCTGCAACAGAGGTGCTCTGCATCGCGGTGTAGCTTGCTGTCCAGGCTTCGAGAGGGTGCGTTTCTGGATGAGGTATCGAATATATTGCTTCCCCCTACTTATACCTCCCGAGGAGATCAGGAATGTAAAAAATTAGAGAGATTCGAGCGCGCACGGAGGCTTTCCGGCAGTCGTTCTTCCCGCGAACCATACGCGACTGGAACAGGAAAAAGGGTGGTAATGACAGTGGCACGTAATATGCCCTCCGCCACACACTGTTGGGTGGCTTGCGGAGTATAAATGTAGATGTAGAATGAGAGTTTAACTCTGAAGCAGAGTGTATGAAACATCCTGCTTGATTAAAATTGTGTGCCGCACCGGGACTCTAACTCGGGACCTTTGCCTTTCGTGGGCAAGTGCTCTACCGACTGAGCCACCCAAAGACGACTCCTGACCACTCCTCGCATGTCATTATGGAAACATTCCCCAGGCTGCGGCTACGCCATGTCTACGCAGCATCATTTCTTCCAGGAGTTCTAGTCCTGCAAGGTTTGCTAGAGAACTTCTGTGAAGTTTAGAAGGTAGGTGATGTACCGGCGGAAGTTAAGTTGCCAGGACGGGTCGTTAGTCTAGCTCCTTCGGTAGATCACTCACCCGTGAAAGGAAAAGGGTCCGAATTCGAGTCTCGGTCCGGTACACAGATTTAATCTGCCAGGAAGTTTTAACTTCTGTGCAGTTTGGAAAAGTAGGAGAGAAATTTTGGTGGATGCAGGAAGACAGCTTGTGTGTGTTGTCTGGATAGCTCGGTCGATAGAGCACTTTGCCTGCATAAGGCAAAGGTTCTGAGTTCGAGTACGGGTCTTAAATTTAACGTGCTGGGAAATTTAAACATTTAGTTACTTCCAACAACATATGTACTGATTATGGGGGTAAAGGAATCCTAATACGACAAGATTTTGTCCAAGGCAACGACGTTCTCAGTATAAAAATGAATGACTTCTGCAAATGGGGAATTTAGAGTCGATGTTGAGATCACAAGTTGGAAATCGTCAGGGATGGATCAGGTAATCGATCGTGGTCTCTTTAAACATAGCATATGGGAATTTTCCTTAAATGATGCAAAGTCCTCTAGTAACACTAACAGTTTAAAATTGTTGGACGTGTTTCTGTGGCGCACAACACAGAATCTAGCAAGATTCCCGATCTTAATCATGTTAATAACATGTCAAGCACTTGCTCACGATGCCTGGGTTGCCTTGAATCTTAGAATAATTTCAGTATTCACCGCGAAGACAATAGACACACATACTGGTTAAGATGGTAGACATCAGGAAGGAAATAGGAAATCCTCAGATATTAAAAAAATAAGACACTCTTATTATTTGACAGAATATTGGGACTCAGGGACACAAATTCTGGAGAACTCTTATGTTTGTATTAAAGAGACGCTGATTTTTCCAGAATGTAGACTTGTGATAGTGGCCAGTATAAAGTTAAGTAAATGATTTGTTTTAAGTATTAGATAAAAATAGCAGCTGAGTATTATGAGAAGTGGGGCAGAGACCTTTTTTTTTTCAGACGAACTGTTTTTCGCCTTATACACGTATTCAAATATAAAGTAATCTAGAAGTAGTTCCCATAATTATCAGTGTGAGCAGATTACCACTGTTCATAATTTGGTGTTAATAATACATACAGAGATAACATGTTGGCTGAGTGTTAATGTTTTACTTGTTACTGTGTGGCCAGCCGGAATGGCTGAGCGGTTCTAGGCGCTACCGTCGAGAACCGCGCGACCGCTACGGTCGCAGGTTCGAATCCTGCCTCGGGCATGGATTTGTGTGATCCTTAGGCTAGTTATGCTTAAGTAGTACTAAGTTCTAGGGGACTGATGACCTCAGAAGTTAAGTCCCATAGTGCTCAGAGCCATTTGAGCTGCTCTTTTTTTTTTTTTTTTTTAACTGTGTGAGTGCGTCATCGTTATGGCGTTCGTATTGATGTCCTGAATGTTTCAGATCTTATCAGTGTTAGGCTCTGTGGACACCTTGCCCTCTTTCTAAACGGACTGTTTTCGTCAATACACTCTACAGTCGTCAGTTTAAATCAATAGAAACAAAGCAACTTGTGTAAAACTTGGTGCGTTCTCTGTGTGTCACGTGCTCTTTTCGCAGTCGAAACGATTCACCGAAGTGCTGAAGAACGAAGTCATTGCTGGAATGCATATTAACAATTTTCGGTTGCAAAGTCTTAGCTTGTGGCTAGTAAAATTCTTTTGAGCTATCTATGTGAGCTATTGGTTGTTAACTCACATTTCTCTCTTTCACACTGTTAAAGTTTAGAGTTTACACAATTATTCATTTCAAAATTGTTTCCTGAAGATCAGCCTTGAGATGTTAGATGCCCTTTTATCCACTATCCTGCTAAGGGTTGTAAGATTTCACTAAGTATACTATTTATCAAGCGACTGTCGTCTATTTGATCAGTATGTGTATGATATTCCTATCGATGATGATTTTAAAAAGTGTGACATCCGTCTGGTGAAACAATCTAAATGGAACTGGAAACTGGCCAGACTTTTTCTGTTTGAACGTGACACAGTGATCCGCGATTACTCGGTGTTCCGTGTTACGTTATTGATATCGAGGCACTTGCGGTCCATTTATCTCAAAAAATCCCGGGTGGGTTCGCAGATATTCCAGATTATTTGTAATATGCTTCGACATCGTCGTTTATCTCTCTGCAGCCGTCACTCTCCGATCCCGAAATGTTTTGCTACTCTTATCTGTAGCTCTACAAGTACTAACTCCGAAATCTCGTTTCATCCACTTCACAGTACTAAATTTAGAAAAAAATGCAGTATACAGAGTGCACTCCCAATCTTTATATGTTTATTATTAAGTGTTTACTGGTGTTCCTGATTGTGTGTGTGTGTGTGTGTGTGTGTGTGTGTGTGTGTGTGTGTGTATGTGTGTGTGTGTGTGTGTGTGAGTAGATGGTGAACTTGTAGTAGTGAAAGTTTTGCAGCCCAATATACCACAAAAATAATGCTTTTTGGCTATTACTCTTACTTTTTTCACTCATCATGTTATTAGTTGACAAGGTTAGGCATTTTCCTTTGTGTGGACGTTCTGATCACTACACAAAGATTGCATCTAAGATTTTAGCCACGCTTCGGTGGAGGGGGGGGACATATATTTATCTCCATTTATGCGTATGACTGCTTTAAAGCGCCACAAAGTGAAAATGTTGTGGGTGAGAAAGAGATCGAACTGCTCGTGTATTCAAGCTGAATGTAATATGAACCACTATTTCTTGTCTTTTACGACACATATTATTATTCCTAACTGGAGAATAAACACAGAAGAACAAAAGCAAAGGTGTGGTCAACCCTGAGGTTAATAAGAAGGCTACAGCGCTTTACTCAGAGTTTCGTATTGGAGGTGGTATGCCATTTCCATTCTCTGCTCCCTGAACTTATTTATCCAACTAGTTACAGGGGACACATAGTTCCTGTAAAACTCCGAAGAAATTGCAATTTGAAATTTTTCACATTAAGAAAGTATTGCCAGAGGTGAGAACAGTAATATGCGACAGAAGTAACCCTAATACTACATGACGATCGAACCCCACTTGCCGCGCGGGGTAGCCGAGCGGTCTTGGGTGCCTTGTCACGGTCCGCGCGGCTCTCCCCGTCGGAGGTTCGAGTCCTCCCTCGGGCATGGGTGTGTGCATTGTCCACAGCGTAAGTTAGTTTAAGTTGGAGTAAGTAGTGTGTAAGCTTAGCGACCGAAGACCTAAGAAGTATGGTCCCATAAGATCTTACCACAAATTTCCAAATTTCGGAATCCCACACCTATGTTTCGTACCAAAGAGCGACTATGCCATACACGAAATCTAAATCAGCAGTTACCGAAGTAGCAATATCTAGAGTGATAAAAAACGATAACCAACGCTCGTCACTAGCAACCAATCTATATCAAAGTTTTGGCTGGAATTCTGCAAGACCAACTGTACCTCTGATTGAATGGTGCTCATCATTCATGATGTACTGTCACAGCAGTTGGAGACGTACCTCCTGTTTTCTGCGTGAGTGTGTGGTTTCCAAACGACGGTGGGTCATCTAAAGTCAATGTTAATGTCCACGAGCACCTGAACTATAGATATTCTCTCCGTTGGATTGGAATATGAGGTTCTGTCTCATAGGAAGGGTGGTTGCCGGATCTCTCCACAACAGATCTTTTCCTATAGGGTTAAATGGTGTCGTTGGTGAATGGAACTCCAGTATCACCTGAAGACCACCTAGTTGGTAGGATTCAACATACTTGTCTCATTGTACAGTGGGCACCAAGGATGTTGTAATATGATCATGAAGCGATTTACTTCTGAAATTCCGAGAGTACGTCCCGGAAAGAGTGAGACAACATGTTACTTCCTCCACATATTTCTGGCGAAATGACCACAACGAAAAATTTCGAGAAATTAGATCTAATAAAGAGGTTTACCGAGAATCATTCTTTCCGCGCACCATTTGCGATTGGAACAGGAAAGAGACGGTCAGATAGTGTTACCTGAAGTATCCTCTGCCACACACCGTCAAGTGACTTGCGGAGTATTGAAGTAGATGAACTACACTCTATCACATTCTAGATCCTACTATCACATCCCAGATACAGGCAACGGATGAAACCGATCGTTATACTCTCTGTAATATTGCCAGTTCTCCTGTGTGGTTTTGCACTGCTCTTCTACATACTAAACAAGGACTACTACGCTTTACCAGAAACGCTGACTGCACTACTCTACCTCCATAGGATGTCCCGTCTTCACTAGGCGATTCACCATTGGATTTTTAAACAAAAATATGAGGGTGAAAGGTAAATAACATAACTTCAGTCGGAAAATACCGAGTGCAACGCCTTCACCACTCACCCACAGAACCGACTCACCAATTGATTATAGTCAGTAGCATTTACACAACACAGGAAACTGCTGTACAGTTTTCTGCAGATACAACTAGGTATGGAGTTAGAAGTCGAAATAAGTGTCTATTGTTTTCAGAGACGAACATCTTTGCGAAATGTCATCCAAATACGTGGCTCAGGGTTGCTGATCTTCCCTAGTGAGGATCACTACAGGAGAATTCCGAGGTATTATCACTGTCCAGGCAATCCGCTCGTGTGTATCTATATCACCGTTGTAAGTCATTCTATAGCACTGCAATTCACTTATGGAAATCCTGTCTTCCAAGATGTTTACCGGTTAAATAAAAAACTGTATTATACAATATATGTATACGTACTTTTTTGCGCCGTATTTTATATATATGTCAGCAGTCGTTGAGTTTATTCTGAGATTTCTCTATTCGGTATAAGCACTGCGGATAAGGGCGGTAACCCGTCAAACACAGGAGATATCACGGCAGTGACAGATGAGGTATTATCTGTTGCCCTGATGCGTCGTGACTATAGACCACAAACAGCTTATAATTTAAGCCTGCTAGCCATGTTACGAGGCGACAATTTGAGGTACAGCTACGGTACTTATGACGTTCTTGTGACTGAACTGTAGTGTAGCGCAATTTGTTGCTCTACGTCGTTAGCCTAACACTCCTTCTGAAACGATACCTGATTGTTCATACAGATTATGAACCCGGTTTAGGCCGTGAAATATACCCCTAGACACTGAACATGGTACAGTAATAACGCATTCTCACTTCGAACGTTGATTTCGGAGATGGAAAAGCTTACAAAATGAGGCAACGAAAGGGGGAGGGGTTACTCGGAAGTAACACAATTGAGTATTTAATTGGAACATTAACTGCAACCCTTATACTACACAACCTCAAGGTGTATTAAAATTGCGCCGCCGGCCGCGGTGGCCGTGCGGTTCTAGGCGCTCCAGTCCGGAGCCGCGCTGCTGCTACGGTCGCAGGTTCGGATCCTGCCTCGGGCATGGGTGTGTGTGATGTCCTTGGGTTAGTTAGGTTTAAGTAGTTCTAAGTTCTAGGGGACTGATGACCACAGCAGTTGAGTCCCATAGTGCTCAGAACCATTTGAACCATTTTGAAAATTGCGCCTCATAGGCTCGGCTTGTGCAGGGCAAATGAATTTGTCAGATGTTTCCTACACTATCTAGTAACCTTAAAATAGAAAGCGTGTATGGTGAAAGCAATAATTTACGAAGACGCTGTCTCCGCCGTATAACTCGCAGAACTGCATGTGCGTCGCCGTACCTGAAGTGCTCAAAATTTGTTATGGAAAATAAAAGCAAACTGTGCAAGTGTTCGTAGCGTTAACGCTGGGAAAACTGAATGAAGAACGCGTTGTACGAAACAAATATTAAGTACTTAAACAGTGGTAAGCTACACATGGTAGAATTTATGAACAAAGAAAGGTGTAAGACAATGAATTTGCGAAGCCCAAATATGTAAGAAATCCTGTATGATACGTGAAATTATCTCATATGCAATGCAAATCGTTATGGTTAAGGACAAATATCGAATCAGAACATATAACGTCACTTCGGAATGTCAGAGCACAAATTTACGCAAAAATCATTTTACAGGCTGTTTAAAATTATCCTTGAGAGTAAGAAATGTTCCTGGTAATCACTTGAATTAAGAATTGTTAACTTCAGACAAATACCAATCACCACGTGTTCTGAAGCAACTAGAAACGAGAACAAAGACAAAACATAGTGTACTGCAAGCCCACGTGCAAAAGGCAATGGGAAGAAAGGGCACACCGAGCGAGGTGGCGCAGTGGTTAGACACTGGACTCGCATTCGGGAGGACGACTGTTCAATCCCGCTTCCGGCCATCCTGATTTAGGTTTTCCGTGATTTCCCTAAATCACTCCAGGCAAATGCCGGGATGGTTCCTCTGAAAGGGCACGGCCGACTTCCTTCCCCATCCTTCCCTAATCCGATGAGACCGATGACCACGCTGTCTGGTCTTCTTCCCCAAAAACAACCAACCAACCAATAACCAAGAAAGGACACCATGTTACCTAAATTCAACTTCGCCTCTATTTCTAATCATGTTAATGGAACCCGAATACTTGGAGCTTGCTGCAGTCTCAGAATTATGTTGCTAGTTGCTTGTCAAATGCATCCACAAAAAAACACAAGATACTGAAAACTTCTGCACCGTTATGCTGCCCAGACCGAGAGACGAGACAAAAGCACTTTTGTGCTTCAGACTGCATGAGGCGAACAACTCTGTGCGCCCAGCGCTCTGATTGGCCAGCTCTAGTCTCCGGCGTTGCTCCAAGAGATACCTCCTCTTTTCTCTTTGGCAAAGATGTGCCGCTCCATCAGGCAGGGATGTCTAGTAATTGATCGTCTGTGAGCCGACGAGTGACTTGTGCGCAGCGTGAGTGAATGATGCATGAAAGGAGCAGCAACAAAGCGTCCTCCTTTCCGCATCAGAGACAGTTTTGTACGATAGTTGTAGTTCGTATGCTTGCGAGGCAGCTGAAAATAGCGTCTGCCTCCATCCATCGATTTTCTCCCATATCCGTTTCCAGTATGTGGAAAAGTGTACGAAAAGTCATTCACTAAGTCTCTTAGCGAATGTTCCTATAATTCACATGTAAGGGGTCACTCCAGGTTTTACCCACAAAAAGATATACACTCTTTTCTCCAAGGGTGAAAGTAATCTCCTATGTACTCTAAACAGAAAGATTACACAGTGAGTTAAGTGTGGTGTAAACACGCTATTCTTTCAGATTCACTCTTGCCACAGCTGTCAAAATATATATAAAACAACAGTGTTCAATAAATGGGGGAAGTATCTGAGAATGGGTGTAATGAAACGGTTAGCATGCGGTTTTTTTTAACACATTTACATGAGAGTAAATCTCAGAAAGGAGTTCGGTAGACAGCGGCAAAATGTTTTCATCAGTTACTCAATGTAGTCGAATTAAGTCGGGTGATGCTGAGGGAATTAGATTAGGAAATGAGACACTTAAAGTAGTAAAGGAGTTTTGCTATTTGGGGAGCAAAATAACTGATGATGGTCGAAGTAGAGAGGATATAAAATGCAGACTGGCAATGGCAAGGAAAGCGTTTCTGAAGAAGAAAAATTTGTTAACATCGAGTATAGATTTAAATGTCAGGAAGTCGTTTCTGAAAGTATTTGTAAGGAGTGTAGCCATGTATGGAAGTGAAACGTGGACGATAAATAGTTTAGACAAGAAGAGAATAGAAGCTTTCAAAATGTGGTACTACAGAAGAATGCTGAAGATTAGATGGGTAGATCACATAACTAATGAGGTATTGAATAGAATTGGGGAGAAGAGGAGCTTGTGGCACAACTTGACTAGAATAAGGGATCGGTTGGTAGGACATATTCTGAGACATCGAGGGATCACCAATTTAGTATTGGAGGGCAGCGTGGAGGGCAAAAATCGTAGAGGCAGACCGAGAGATGAATACACTAAGCGGATTCAGAAGGATGTGAGCTGCAGTAGGTACTGGGAGATGAAGAAGCTTGCACAGGATAGAGTAGCACGGAGAGCTGCATCAAACCAGTCTCAGGACGAAAGACCACAACAACAACAACAACAACTCAATTACATAAAATATCTGGCAGGTATAAAAGCAAGTTTTAAACCCAACCTAAAATTATTTCTCCTGGTCAACTTCTTCTATTCCAAGGACGAATTTCTATTTAAAAACTGGTAGTCTGTGAAAAAAAGTGTAGTTACATGAGTAGGACAAAACAATAATATGTTCATCAGTGTTAACAGTAACCATGCATAACTATCCTGTAGACTTACTCGTTTCGATAAAAGAATAGTTCATATGATCTATGGAACATGTAACTGTCTAATTAACTAACTAAGCATTTACACTGATTGATGTCCTTGTAGTATTCTAGCACAACTGTCGAAATCCCGTTTTTGTGCTACTCTTGAGAGTAGTGTCTGTTAATAATTTTCGTGTTAGTATCGTTGTGTCACCTCTTTTCTCTGTTCTTCGAAGCCTCTGGTGGCAATGAGTTCGTTACTGTTGATTAAAGACATCAGATGTTTCCATATGCTAGCTGTATACATCATGCAGCCGTACACGTATGTTGACCTGGTGAGTCATAGGCCACACCAGGTTCATATGAAGTCCATACATATAGCTATCACTTCACTGCAAGCACAGGCACCAGATAATCGACTAATTACCCCACAGGTTCACGATCAAGAAGAATAGTTTTTGATATCAGGTGGTTTGCAGAATTTCATGTTAATCAGTTTTCACGTTCTTTCCACGGACAACAATATTTCGAAACATTACGCAGCTACCATTATTTAAGAAACAAAGTATCTGATTACCCTCCATAGAATGAGATCGTAGTTTTTCGCGCAACGTTCTTGAATAAATTGCTCATGGACTTCTTTCCGCGTTATATTTGTCAATTTCGAGCTTTCGACGACTTCCTCCGCCGTTATTCTTAGAAGATTAGATTTCAGTAGGCTGTCAGGTACTTTAGTTGGCCGATTTTTATCACGGAGACATCACGAAGTCACGGAACTTCCACATGCTAGCTGAGATTATGTCAGTGACTAAATAACATTTGTTGCATTTCTGATTTCGGTAGATGGTGGAAAACGTAATTGACTTCTCTATTGCCTTTCAGCATCAATCCATTTTCCGGCCACCCAAGAAAATTAAAGAGGTGCTGTGCACAATCAAAACGCTGTTGTGTTATCTGGCAGTACCAACTAGAACAGCACAAGCACACCGTGTTCATAACATATAAACATCTTTCATTCATGCAAAAGACTTGCACCTCACTATGTGGTATACAATCTCACTTAGGATTTACTGACGAAACGTTTCCGATGACGACCATCCATTATCAAGTTTGAAATAGTGATAAATCATGTAGTTAGTTAGTAAGTTAGTTTTATGTTTCATGGATCATTTGCATGATAAATCGTAGTAACGTGAAACGAGTCATTTAACATTCAAATAACAAATTAATTTGTAAATATGGTTTCATGTTGGCCATTTTTTGAACATACAGATGTGAGTTAATAATTCCTGTTCACCATCTTTACTCATTACAGTTGTAGAACTTCATCTACGTAATAGAAGCATTTGTCAGGGAGAAACTTTTTCACTTTTTTTTCAGATTTTACTGTGGTGTCTGTCAGACATTTTATATCACTGGGTAGTGGTCAAAATTATATATTGCAACATTATGCACCTCTTTTTGTGCTAAGTACAACGCTAATTTGGAGCAATGAATATATTTTTTTCTTCAAGTTTTGTAATTGTGAGCATCATAGTTCCGACAGCATGTGTTTTGAATCAATACACATACATCTCATTGTTCTTGAACGAGTAGAATATTTTCATTAATGAAATGAGTTCCCAAAACATGTTTGTTTCATGCACCAAAAGCTGTGAGTAGTAAATTACTTAAAAAAGGTGAAAAACTAGCTAAAAAAATGTAGAAAATGTTTTGTGCATATGTGAAAGTAGTCTAAAATAAGAAGAGGCCGTGTTTGTTTCCGATCTTAGTCGTGTCCTATAGTTGTACAGTGTACAGTAAGTAAGTAATGTAACACTCACGTCTTGCGTGAATAGGACTGGTGTGGTGTAGTGCAATTCTACGCTTAATTTAGAATTACAATCATATAAACAAATGTGATTTGGGTACTTTATCGAGTAATTTATGATCTATATTTTGGCGCACTTGTAGAGCAGATATAACCAGTACCTTTCCAAAACAAAAATGCAACAAGTTAAACATTCTATTCTATGCGCCTAAATACAGAATTTTTTCAATAAAACGAGCACTATGGGACTTAACATCTGAGGTCATCAGTCCCCTAGAACTTAGAACTACTTAAACCTAACTAACCTAAAGACATCACACACATCCATGCCCGAGGCAGGATTCGAACCTGCGACCGTAGCGGTCGAGCGGTTCCAGACTGAAGTGCCTAGAACCGCTCGGCTACACCGGCCGGCCAAGTGCAACAGCTGCGTGTACTTCCAAAGAACCGTAAACAGATTTTGGGATGAATAGGTGCAAATTTCTTTACTAGAACCCCAATAATACATATTTCTTGTATGGTCCTTATTGCGTTTGTATATTTAATGAAATATTTATCATTAAACTACAATTACCTGAAATTATTTTTAGTAATCGAAGAATTAGTTCTCGATGTTTCGCGACAGATTGTGTGTGGTGGAATATCGGAATTGTTGCATTTCCTCTGCGGTTAATGTTACTTCAACGTTAGGAATTCAGCACAAATATTAGGTAGAGGAGATGCAGATCATGTTTACAATTTGCTGTAGCATTTATACTAATAAATAACGCTGTGAGTAGACCAACATATTAATTTTCTACTTGAACAAGAATAACGAAAAAAAAAAAAAACGGAAAACAGGCGATTGATTTTCTGACAATGCAGATGTCTTTACATCTTCATGTAGGTCGATTCTGTGAAACTTGCCTGGGTAAAAGTATAATGACAGACTTGTTTTACTTTGGGGTCAACCACAGTGTTCAACGTTTCACGTCTGTACTGTGCACGTAAGTGCAAAGCTGTCAATACAATGAGAACGTAAAAATGGTCGAATACACCGACAATAGAAAGTAAACGGTGAAAAGCGATGTCCTGTGACACAGTTTTCAGTCAATTTTGAGTCGAGATACAGAACAAAAACAGTCAATTTGTGGATGCTAGGTTGGGTGATGGTTCTGGGAACAAAAGGGATCATTGATCTGGCCGGAATGAAAGGCGACTAATGGGACCATCTGTGGAACAAGCGCAGTGCATTAACAAAGGTTCTGCAGGATTCAAAGAGGAATTCTGCCATTTCAATAAAATCATTAAAGCCGGCCATATCTCGTCCCTGACAGTGCGAGAGCCGAGTGGTGTTGTTACAGAGATTCATTATCGTGCAGTAGAGAAGGAATTAGTTCAACTGACCGGAACAGAACGAGACGCCTGCGTCATATCGCGCCCTGTCAGGCTGTTTACGATACAATCATTTAAATGGGCGGAACTGCTCTTTCAAGCATTAGGTATACTGGTTGACACTCAAGCCAAATATTTACAAACTCTCAGATATGTTTTTTGTTTCTATTTCCGGCAGCTTAAGTTAGCCGGAGTTTTCAGAACAGCATCAATTTCCGTTTGGGAAGACGATAAATCAAAAGTCTTTTTTTCAGAGCTTACATCATCAATTAATAAAATATCGAGAATTTCTATCAGACATTTGTAATAATTCTCAGACTACAGCTTTAGAAGTTGATGTACGTTTAAGACGTTTGTTGCAAAACCATGAGATGACAGTACAGCCATCGTATGGTTCCTGTCCAACATTCGCTGTGACGCAACATCTTTGGTTCCAAAACTCGACAGACAGGTCATGTATAACGTAATGGCCTCCGATAGGCACTAATGGGTATTCCTTACCGTAATTCCCTTCATGCTGTATTTTTTTATGAGAGTAGTTTTTCCGCATATGAAATATATACGTTAGCGAAAGGATGGTACAGTTCGCGCCCCCAGTGACGAAGTTGAGAGGAGAACGGATCGTTCGATACTGCATCGAATTTAGAAGGAAGATCGGAGGGGGGGGGGGGGGGGGGGGGGAAGGGGGATCATTTAATACGAATGAATGAAGTGGACAGATGAGTGACGATTGTACTCACACTGTTTAATCCGAAAAACTAGGAGCTGTGGAAATTATGAATATGTAGTCTCAATGCTAGCGCATTCGGCAGAGGTGATACTTTTAAGTAAAACACGTAATTTTTTTTTCCTTTTAAACTATTCGATGTAGATTTATTAATTTTTGTTTGTGATGGACAAGTGTAAATTACAATATGCTTTATTTTGATGCAGATTCTAAATATAACGCTTTACTCTGAAGAGAATAGACCAATTATAATTGGATATTCTCCTTTGTACTTTGTTTTCATACTTCGTTACGAACAAAACACGGTTGACTTAAACCATTCTCTCTTAGGCGGCTTTTGAGGTATTGTCGCACTTTTCTAGTTTACTTCCCGGAAACAGCGTTTTGAAATTTTGTAAGACCTGAATGTCTGCCATTCCAAATTGTTCATCAGTTATGAACAACCCATTGCCCATATATCTCGCTGTCTTCGAATACAGTCGGTATTTCTCCTATGTCTAAACTAGTATGGTTCGCGCAGACCTGGCGAATATTTCAGGACTGCGAGAACAAGCGTTTAATTAGTAACCTCTTCATAGAACAGCACACTTTCCACGCCTTCTACCAGTAAAACGATGATCGCTATTTCATATACAAACCAGTTATATTTTTCCGACATTACTGGTATTAGTTAAGACTACTCAGTCTGACCGAGCTATGTAGTACAATGTCCAGTTCCATCCTTGTATACATTAGCTGATGTTTCGCTATAAATGACATTGATGTCTATGGTTGTATACATCAGCTGATGTTTCGCTATAAATGACATTGATGTCTACGGATCTTTAATCTGTAATCTTAATCCTTTCAGTCGTAGAGTCATATACCAAGGCCATCATTCAGGAGCGATACCGCTAATACGATGAGTGATATAATAATTAATCAGTACTATAATCTTGAAAAGCAGTTTGAATTGTTGAAACCCAACGAGGTCCCAGGTGCTGATGTACTTGTTAAATTCTATTCACATTTTCCGAGCGAATTATCTCTACTCTTGACCATAATTTACCGCAAGCCATTCGAACATAAATATGGTCACCGTTATGACAAAAGAGTACATGTCGTACCAGTCTACTAAGGAAGAAATATATCCCTTCTACAGAACTACCGTTCGATGTCACACACATCTGCTTGTACCAGAATCCAGGCCTACACACGTATTATAAAATGCATGTACGTATGTATCTTCCGCATCTCCTTCTAAACCATTTCGCCGATTTAAACCAAACTTGATATACATATCACTTATTGTCTGGAAAGAATTGCTAAGGGATAAGAACCACCTACCTATCAAAGGGGTAGGGGTGGCGGTGAAGAAGAAGTGTAGTCCACAACATGTGAATATTCAGATTTTATTCATTCAGTATTTGAGAATGAGAGCACTTAGTGACTTGCAACAAACTTTTCATACAACTTCAAACCTTTAAGGAGCTTTTTTCTTCTAACTACTCCACAAATTGATGAATGGAGAAAAGTTGATTACTTACTACATTTTCGCTGTTCATGCAGTAAAACTGTCGCATCATGCATGACTTTTAAATTTATTATTTCTTTGCTGACAACTCTATTCGCAACAAATTTGGCAGATACTATCCACATATGTTGCTGAAGGTATGTACAAAATCATATTATTGTATGACACATAACTCAAACTGTATGACGTCATTAACACTGAACTGCGTGTAAACGTAACTGTAGTGGGGATGGACAGGGAGAGGGGGGGGGGGAGGGAGAGGAGAAGATGAATAGAGGGAGTGAGAGGAGGAGATGGCAGAGAGGAGGAGAAGAAGGAGGTGGACTTAAAGGGGGTGAGAAGGCGATAGAGGAGGAGCAGGAGATGGATTTACAGGGAGGAGAAGATGGACAGAGGGGGGAGGAGCAGATGGACAGAGGGAGGTTGAAGCAGGTAGACAAAAAAAGGTGTAGGAAGAGTGGATAGATAGGGGAGAGGAGGTGGACAGAGAGAGCGAAGGGAGGAGAAGGGCTAATGGAAGATTGGAATAAACAAATACCCGAGCAACGCTGGGTGCTCAGCTAGTACTAGAATATATTCTGAATGTAAACATTACGATCTCTTCTTCTGCTTCTGTAGTGGTCAATCCAAGGATTGGTTTGCAACAGCTACAATGGCAGCTTGTCTCCATTCTGTGCGTCTTTCAGCCTTTCTCTCCATTTCTTTATAGGTGTTACATCCCACATTTTTCACGGTTTGACCCATGTACCTCAGCCGTGGTCTTCCTCTTGATCTTTTTCCCTCCACATATCCCTCTATGATTGCGTTCAGGAGTCCTTTATGTCTTAATAGATGGCCTGTAAATTGCACTCTTCTTTTAACAATGAAACTCGAGAAGCTTCTCTTCTCCCCTGCTCTTTCCAGAACCACTTCGTTTGTGACCTTGTCGATACATTTTATTTTGAGCATGTGTCTACAGCACCACATTTCTAAAGAATTTAGCTTCTGGTCTTTCTCTGTCCCGAGAGTCCATGTTTCACACACATAGCATGCCACACTCCACACATATGATTTCAAAAATATTTTACTGATTTCAAGGCTGATGTTCTTAGATGTTAAGATGTTTTTCTTCTAGTTAAAAGCAGCCTTTGCTTGAGCAATTCTGCTACTCACTTCTGCCTTGCTCCTTCCATCCCTGGTAATATTACTGCCCAGATAAGCAAATTTATCAACTTTTTCAAGCAGTTCATTGCCTACGATCTACGCGAAACAAAATGATCTTCACCAGGGAAGTCAGAAGGGGTTTCGAAAACATCGATCATTCTGACGCCAACTCCTGCTCTTCGCTCGTAATAGACTCAACTCCACTGATAGATGAAATCAAGAATATTCTGGGTTTATAGATTTTCGATTTTTTTGTTTTTGTTTCAGTAACACTGGAATGCCTTCTAAAGAAAATACGTTTGTATGGAATATCTAACCTGGTTTGTAACTGGATCGAAAATTTTTTGACAGGGGGCACCACGAATTAGAATTCAGATTCCCACTTAATTGCTGTGGCTAGGGGATGATGGATTCGTAGCATAAACGCAAACGAGATGACATACAATGCGTTAAATACTTTGAGATATGATAAACGATAAATGTTGTAGAGGCAGCTTAGCTGAGAGGAGAATGCAGAAGTTAGCTACGAGACCTCCACAGCATCGAGAGACGCTCTGTTTACTGAATATCTCGTACGTGAATTGCGCGATGATGAGATCGGTTTTCCGGAAGTTGTTATCGCTGCGAGCGTCCTCACAGAATCGAAGTCTGTCGGCCACGTCCTCTGCTGCTCTCTATCTTCCCTTCCCTTTGTTGATGGAACTTCTAACAGAACAAAGAGGAAGGAGGGGAACGTTCAGAGTTTGTATTTACTCCTGTTAATCGTACGCTCTCTGTCCTAAACTTCGGATTTCACGTATATCGTATGTGACAGTGACATAAATGCACGTATTTCAAGTCTTATAATGTATTACAAAAACGCTCAAAGTGCCATGACAGAAACGAAAAAATTGTACTCATTTGGTTTAAGTACTTTTTCAGAATACATTTTCTTGAAAAGCAGTGGTTATAAAATACACTGGACTCTGCTGTACTGTTTCTCTTTACTCCAAAAAATATAACAATTGACTGCTTTTCAAAAGTGTGGATTTTGTGTGTTTTTGCCGGCCGAAGTGGGAGAGCGGTTTTAGGCGTTTCAGTCTGGAACCGCGCTGCTGCTGGTTCGAATCCTGCCTCGGGCATGGATGTGTGTGATGTTCTTAGGTTAGTTAGGTTTAAGTAGTTCTAAGTCTCAGTCTAAGGACTGATGACCTGAGATGTTAAGTCCCATAATGCTCAGAACCATTTTTTTGTGTCTTTCAGTTCATTGTAATTTAGAGTCTATAAAGACAAGCAATAATACGGAGATTACGTTTGTGATGGCTGAAGAGTACAGATCAGCACTGCCAGGGATTGTACAGGGTGGGAAACTAAAACTGGTCTAGAAAATATTTGTAACACAGATGCGGAATATACTGATTACTGAGCAGGAGAGCTGCCCATCACAGAAAATGTTGGAAACCACGATTTCGATGCATCGATCGGTAGGTGTCACACGTCTGCGCGCCCCCATCCCCCGCATGCTCTGTCCTAGGCAAAAAGATGGAACACTGCAGTTTGACGTCCAGATGACAACGAGGTCATTAGAAACGGAGCACAAGCTTGGGATTCTTTTAAGGATGGGGAACTAATTCGACCGTATCCATTCGAAGGATCCATTCCGCCACTAGCCTGGAGTAGAGATGCGCTCTACTGAAATTACGGTGTATAAGAGAGATCGTGGTATAGCTTACTATATGTCTACAATGCCGTTGGTACTTAGGACAAGGACTCGTCGTAAAGTAAATGAATCAGAGTCTGTGTTCGTATGGGTTAAAGGTGCACTGAATTGTCCAAAGATTAAAGTAGTTGGTGATGTCACGCTTTATTATAGAAACTGAAATAAAGCACATGTCCTTTCCTTATTTAACCTCGAGAAAAAAAAATTACACGACAGCAAAAAAGACGTAGTAAGTGGTAGGATTATCGTTAATATTGGTAGCATTTCTGAAGAAAGAAACATAAAACACTGTATGCTACAGAAACTGGGAACCAACGATTTCTCTTTGTTTGCTTGT
The DNA here is from genome assembly GCF_023864345.2 of Schistocerca serialis cubense. NCBI lineage: Eukaryota > Metazoa > Arthropoda > Insecta > Orthoptera > Acrididae > Schistocerca > Schistocerca serialis. The sequence continues at coordinate 122,855,515 of NC_064640.1, forward strand.
TTTACACATACTTATAACTATACATTGCTCAGTGTAAGTCCATACTATATTTTACATCCTTACGAAATATAAATTACAGTCTATAAGTAATAAAAATTAGCTGATGGCATAAATTCTGCGCTTTCATGTAACCAAACTAATAACTTTTGATTCAAATACAGCTTAATTGCAAAAACATGAAAAATATATAATTATTGTTGTTATTTCAAACTCTATGTAACGTTCTTCATCATGAGCAAAGGCAAAAGTATAAAACTAAACTAAACTCTGTCCGAACAGGCCTTGGAAGGCCAAACGGCACCGACCGACCGCCGTGTCATCCTCAGTCCATAGGGGTCACTGCATGCAGATATGGAGAGGCATGTGTCCAGCACACCGCTCTCCAGGCCTTATGCAGTTTACGAGTCCAGAGACGCTACTTCTCAATCAAGTAGTTGCTCAGTTTGCCTCACAAGGGCTGAGTGCATCCCGCTTGCCAACAGCGCTCGGCAGACCAGATGGTCGCCCATCCAAGTGCTAGCCCAGCCCGACAGCGCTTAATTTCGGTAATCTGACGGAAACCGGAGTTACCACTGCGGCATAGCAAAAGTTTCCTGTCGTTATTTATAACTGCGAAAGTTGTTTGAGAGTAGCAGAAACAAAAGCAGAAAAAAAGCTATGCTTGATATAACATTTTTGCATTTATATTATTTATTTACTTATTTATTTTGAGGAAACAGCTTTCTAGCACAACACGATAAATGTGTATTTCTTTATTTT